>NW_024543066.1:20550000-21187500 GCF_018167655.1 Microtus oregoni
AAAAAATTAAAAGCTAAATTAAAAATAATACAGAATGAGAAAGTTGAAGTGTTGAAAAGGTAGGAACAGCCCAGGAACCTCGTGAGAAGACTCCTGTGCGCTAAACCATTCAAATTCTGGTATAATCTTTGAAATTCCATAGCAAACTTGGGCATCTATTAGGTGGAGATGCATCTTCCTGCTACAGGGATATTTCTCTAAACATGGTTGGTGCAACAACCGTATCAACAGGTCCTTTTGATGCCATCAGTGGTATTTTTGAGACATCGTTTTGGCTTTTTTGTTGGTGAAGCTGCCGTTTAAAGTGGCTATGAAATCCCTTCTGATTTATCTTTGCAATTAAGGCCAGGCAAATTGAAGTAAGCTTTGCTCTATGTCTGTTTTTGTTGTGGAATTACACTCTAAACTCTGCCTGAGCAGAGGCTGGCCTCACTCGTGTTTACTCTGTAGACTGCCCTGCAGGCTTCCCCACTGTCACCTGTGGCTATAAGTTAGATACTCCTTGTCATTCAGTTCTTTACTCCCACTTAACTTCTCAGTGTCCATATTCAGTCTTAAGGAAACTTTCTTACATTCAATTGTTTTCTCAGTGCTAGAAATCAAGTCCCAAACTTCCTCTTATTCTTTGATGCTCATTGTGTTGAGAGAAAGGTCGGCAGATAGTGGAATTACCTTTGTTTCTCTAAGCATTTAAGCCATGGTGTTAGAGAAGGACCTTGACAGTTTTCATGTACTCTTTCTGACTTAATTCAGCTGTTCTTGCTGGTTTTACAGAAGCCATTCATTTCTTGTTAAATCATTGCAACATAATCATTAGGAGGACAACAATTAGATTTTTTTTTGTACCTAGCATTTTTGGTTTGGGTAAATGTGGTTGCTGGACACATGGTCCAGAAGCAAACCCCTGGAGATCGAAGATTCTTGCTGCAGTGTGCCTTATCATCCCTTGCAAGAAAGAGAGAGAGAGAAGCCAAAGACTTGAGAAGAAGGATGGCCTATGCAAATGGCTTTTTTTTCTGTGTGTACTATGGAGCTGATCTTATGGTGTTAGTGGGATATTAAAGAGGACATATTCACTTTCTATGTACACAGAAGCTGTCATGGTATCCGTGTGTCGTATGCCATGGTATGATGTCTGTTTCTTTGCAAACTCTTGTTTTGCTAAAGGTAACTTCTTCCCGTGGAATGAGAGCTACATGAAGGATGGAGGTACAAAGATTGCTGTATTTATAGAAATAGTTATGTTGTGTAGACAGAATGAACCCTTCTGCCAGATCTCACCCTGAGGCTTTGGACGGAAAGACATGATGGAAAGGACTTTCTAGAGAGGACTACAAGATGACTTGCTTCAGTGACATTCTTCATGGAAACTCGGTGATGAGCAATCACTTCCAGGGGCTTTCTGAGCCTGCCCAGATAAGAGGGAAATGCATGATTAATGCCCAGCTAATTCCTAGCCTACCCATGGTCCAGAAGCAAACAAACTTGCCTCATGACAAGACCTACATACTGTGTCTCCAGAAATTGCTCAGTGCATATAGACATCAGAGGGAGAAGGTAAAAGTTTTTGTCTCCTCAAGAACTCTTACTGGTAACCTGCAAATTCTTTCCCAAATAGGCAAAAAACTATGATGATGGACTCAGCAATGTAAAGCTGCAAATAACAAAAAGTACCATCGTTAAATACTAAGCATTTAGATACGGGAATAAGGAATACCAAACTTGATTTCTGCAGGTTTTCAGCTATTAACAATGTGAGGTGTGAATTCCTCAGTCTCGTTCTCCAGTAATTCTTAACTCTCCTCTCCGACAGGCTTTGCCCTCTGCTCACGTCAGCTGGATGCAGGGTTTTCATTTGTTTTTTGCATATATTTATTTCATGTCTCCTTGGAGAGCATTCATAGAAATAGTTACGTCATGTAGACAGAGGAAGCCTTCTGTCAGATCACAGAGACCTGAGACCTGTTGGGGAGGGTCAAGGAAAGTGGAGGTAAAGACTCAGCAGCCATTGCATATGACAGGGTGCTCTGAGTCTTATTTAGCTTAGAAAAATAATCAAATAAAATTAATGGACTGCTCCAAAGAGAATATAGGGGCCTATATCTGTCCAAAAGCCTGAAATTTAAAATGCTCCAGAATCCCTAACTTTTTGAGAAATGATATGGTGCCTCAAGTGGAAAATTCCACAACGATAGCTTGCAGTTAAAATATAGGAAATTATTAGCTGCGTAAGGGCCAAGTAGATTGTTGGTAAAGTGCTTCTTCACAGGGGTAAGGAGATCAGTCCTGAGAACCTAGGGACAATGCCAGTCCTGGTGGTATGCACTAGTAATCCCGAAGCTGGGGAGGTGAGGACAGGAGAGTCCCTGAACTTACTGGTGAGTCAGTCTAGTGTAATTGGGTAAGTCCAAGCCACTGAGAGTTCCACCTCAAATGAGGTGAACTCCTGAGGATGGCATCCAAGGTTGTCCTCTGGCCTCCATATGCACTCCCCACACACTTGCACCCACACGCAAACACAAGAGACACATACATGTGCACATATACACATGCATGCAAAATTAATGTAAACAAAGCATGAGTGAACTTTATGCTTAGTCTTGGGTTCCACTGCTGAGGTCACATAGTTCATGGATGTATTTTTGTATTGGTTTATGTTTTGTCAGTGGAAAGAGGGAATGTCAGCTCAGGAATTGTCTCCTTCAGACAGCACATTTTGCAATTTTGAGGAGCATGTTCTTGAATAATGATTGATCTAAGAGGACCCTGGGCACTGAGGATGGTACCACCCCTAGGCAGGAGGCCCTGGGTTGTATAATTAAGCAAACAAAACAAGCCACAAAGTGTATCCAGCAAGCAGCATTCCTGTGTGGTCTCTGCGTCAGTTCCTGACTCCAGGTTCCTGACTCAAGTTCCTGCCTAAGCCTCTCCTGTTGATAACCTATAGCATGTAAGCCAAATAAACCTTCCTCCTAAGGTTGCTTTTATCAACTAGCACAATATTTGAACCTGAAATTGGAAACGCGGGTTAGAATGTTTTGGATAAGAATTTCAGCCTGTACTGTCAAATGCACAGCTCCACGGTGCCGTTTCCATTCCTGGCTGAAAGAGGATTGATTATATGTCTAACCTGGGGACACAAATTAGAGTAGTCCTAAGTTTCTTTAATTGGCTAATTTCATCAGCCACATTCGATTACTCTTTCCAGCTTGCAAGTCTCTGTGTTTAGAATTTCATGGTTGGAGAAGGAAAATGTGCTTCTGATGACCAGTGATAACTGAATGTGTTTTCCTGGGCATTTTTCTTTCTCCTTTAAGTGGATGTGTTTTAGAGTCGTTCTACCAGCAAAGCTTCTGACGCTCACAAAGAGCATATTATCTGTTCTTTATTAGATTACGAGGCCGATAGATAATTGGGGGCAGGATGAGATTCAGGAAGACACTAAATAGGAAATGGTGCATTTCAGATGTCTCCCTGAAGGCTTGCCTGGAGAGGAGTGTTGAACGGCTCAGTCTTGTCACCTCTCTTGAGCCTGCTGGTCTTCTCGCTGGGAGGAGTGATTTGAGATGGAAGAACGGAGAGGTCTTGCCATGTTCTTGTTGATGTCGATTACAAGTGTTCATTTATGACTGCCTTGTGATTTCTTTACCCCTTGTTGACCGGGCAATGTGGAAGGTGACCCTGACTTCCAGCACTGGCCACTTCGTTGAGACATGGCCCCACAGAAAAGCACTCTATATCAACTAGTGGCCGAGATGCAAAGTCACTATCTCTGGTTCTTATTTCTTCGTGACATCAATAGGGTTTTGACAAAGGGAAACACACTGACAGACCACTAAACTTGCATGCATGCATTGATTGAAATCATTAGCTTTCATTATCAAAATATAACTATAGCTGGGTGACCTGATCCTGTTGCTAAGAGTCTGATAGGGATATTAAATCATTGATTCTCTTATCTAAAAATTACTAGGATTAAGCATTGCATAATTTGCTTTTTTTAAAAAAAAGTTTGGAATATTTTCATATGTACGATGATGTTGCATGGGTGAGACTAAGTCTAAGTGAAATCCGTGGTTGCTGTGTACTCTACACACAAGGACTATAGAGAATCTTATGCAACATGTTTATGTACCTGCATTTTGATCATGATGCATCATTGGAGAGGAGATGTGGAATTCGCCACTTGCGACATTCTTTCCCGTGTTCAAGATACTTCATATTAAAGTTTTCACAAGGGGGCGGTTCAGCCAGAAACCCTTTACTAATATTGCTTACTCATGAAAGGTTTGATTTATGGGTGCCAGTGTTGGAATTAGGGAATTAAGTTCCTATGAGTAGTGTATGTGCTAATAGGTATAAGTTTAATTTTAATGAAGTAAATAAATGTTGATATTCTAAGAATTAAGATTTAAGGCAGCCATCATTTGTTACTGTTTTCAGGAAAGTGAAGACATCTCTCATGATACAGATGACCACCCAGGTTTTTTTTTTTTTTACAATATTCAGAACTTTAATTTTTCGTGGTATTTGTTATTATTTTATTTGTCCATGTATAGTGTTTATATGAGTGCATTTTTGTATGGGCATATAGATGTATGCACACATGTAGAAACCAAAGGTTGTCATGGGATAGTTTCTTCTTCTGTCACTCTCCATTTTATTTGTGAAGACAGGCTCACTAGCTGAGCCCAGAGCTCACTGATGGCCTATACTATGACTAGCCAGTGACTTCTGGAGATTGTCTGCCTCTCTCACACTCCTGCACCAGGGTTATGAAGCATGCCACTGCGCCTGACCTTTTACATGGAAAATGGGGATGCAGTCTCAGGTCTTCATGCTTGTGTTAAATACTTTATAAACTAAACCGTCTCCCCAAAACCCAGAAATTGTGATTTGGAAAAAAAAGTCTCGCTTTCTTTATAAGTATATTGGCCACTTATTTTGTCATTCAACAGGTATCATATAGTAAGTACCCTTGAGGTTGTACCACGTGCTTTGCTAGAGCCTGGTTCTGAACACAATAATGAGAGGTAGAGTATCTGTAACTTGCTATATAAGCATAGACTGTTTGTGAAGCCCAGACTGTTTCTTTGTTTTATTCTTTTCATTAAAGGGTAGTATAGGTTGATTCTCCCTTGCCCAAAATATAACAGACCAGAAGTGTTGCAGAGTTCAGATGTCTTAAAATATCTAATGTCTGCAAGATGTTTGGGGGACAGTTTTCACGTCTAAATATGAAATTCATTTACGTTTTCAAATAAAACTCACATGCATAGCCTGACATTTTAAGTGATTTTGGTGCACATACTTGGATCCTACATGAGGTCTAATGCGGAATTCTCGACTTATAACATCATATCAAAAAATGAAAGCATTTTGAATTTCTGATTGTTGGATTAGTAATGTTTATAGTGTATTTGTTAGTATAGTAAAATATTAAAACGATGCTGTTTGTTGTGGGAGGTTTTCCTTTGGAATGATGGGAATATTCTATAAATAAATGTGAGTGACATGTGCATTGTAAGTAATACTCTGATGCTGCTTGGTAGCACACTTTAAAATAGTGTTTGGCTTTCCCAACTCTGCCAGGCTGGCCTTGAACTTGTGACAACACTCCTTTGAAGTGTGGGATTACAGCGATGAGTCACTATGCCTAGCTATATCTTTTTAAACTAATGCAGTTTGTTTTATTTTTCTTCTCCTTCTATTTATTTGGTTTCACATTATGTGTTAGAGTCCAAAGGTATTTGCATCCATCAGGTATGATTTTTCATTCTCTCAGTGGATTCCCTAAGTTTTTTCTTGTGCATACCTTAGTCCTTTCTTGTTAAAGTTAATCCTCATTTATTTTTCTTTGTATAGTGCATGAGATTTTCATAGTTTAAAATTGTTCATGCTATTACACAAAAGCACCATTCGTTTAAGTATTTTACATGCAGTATATTTTGGCCGTATACTTTTCTCTCTCCCATCTTCTCCCAAATCCTTTCTCCTTACCCAACTTTATGTTCAGTGTTCATGGTCTCTTTCTCCTCTCTCAAAACAAAGATCAAAGCCCAAACAAAAACTCAGTAAGACGAACAACAACAATAAAAAGTGCACACATACACATACACACACACACAACCCCATTGGGTTTTTTTTTGTATTGGCCACCTATTCCTTAGAGTGGGGGCATGCCCTAAAGTGTGGTAGATATACCCAGTGTCACTCCATTAGAGAAAGCATTCCTTGCAGGTAACAATCAAAAATGATTATGGGAAGGACTTTGTGTCCACCCCCCATTTTCCTTGCTGAGACTTTTTCTCATTTGATTGTGTGCAGGCCTTGTGCATACTGTTACTGTTTCTGAGTTCATAATTGCATCAGTCCTGTGTCTGGAAGACACTGTTTTCTTGGAGTCAGCCTCAACTCGGGTTCTTACAATCTTTCCACATCTCCTTCCATATAGGTCCTTAAGCTTTGATGAGAGGGCTTTGATAAAGAGCCTCACTTAGGGTTGGGTGCTCCAGAGCCTTCATTCTTTGCACATTGTCTAGTTGTATATCTGTGTGAACTACATTTCCTGCAAGAGGAAGCTTCTCTGTCTAGGGTTTAGCAATGCACTGATCTGTGGAAATGTTGATATGTCATTTTGCTGCTATGTGCATTTAGGAGAATAGGAAAACAGTAGGTTTTCCCCTAGGGATAATAGTCTCAGGTTCTTGACCTCATTAGCAGTGATAGGTATGGGTTCCATCTCATGGAGCATGCCTTAAATCCATTCAAAGGGTGCTTGGTTACCTTCGTAACATTTGTGCCACTGTTGGACCTGTAAATCTTGCAGGCCAGTCACTGTAGGTCTCAGTTTGTAGCTGAATGATATCGATGATTACTTTTTTTCTTCTGGTAGTATGCAAAGTACCTTCTAGCACCATGAATGCTAGTCAGATGGAGTAAAGCTTCTAGTTGTGTATTAACTCACTTTCTCCATGCTCAGTGTCATAGTAAGTGCTGTCTTCAGCAGTAGGATCTTACTAACAGATAGTGAAGGATGATCTATAACCTTGGCAATAGCTTTTGACTTGGGGGAGTAGTCTATGGGACCCATTTGATCAGTGACTCAACAATATGCAATACAATCCTTGCAGGGGGGTTGTTTTACTTGATGTCATAAGATGTCTAGCTGGCATCATTCTTTCCCATTATTTAAATTCCCTTCATATGTGTTTATTTCTTAGAAAGCTTTTACAGTTGTAGGTTTTTTTTGTACGGTTTTTAAAATTCTTTGATGTTGGTTGGCTCTTCTCGTATTCTCTCCTTTACTCCACCCTTTGCACTTAATCCTCCTCATCTACTTTCCCCTTTATCTCTTTATAATACTTTGTTTTATTTCCCCTTTCTTGGGAAGAAGAACTAGAGACCCCTACCCTCGTCTCTGACTAGCTAACCTTCTCAGTTGTTCTAGTTGGAACACGCATATCTAAAGTCTAAACGCTAACATCAACTAAAAGAGAAAATATGCAATATTTGGTGTGGGAAGTTCGGGGCTACCTCTCTCAGGATAATTGTTTCTAGCTCTTACCCATTTACCTGAAAACTTCGTAATTTTATTTTTCTTAACAACTGGATAATACTCCATTGTATAAATGTACCGCTTTTCATTATCCACTCATCAGCTGATGGACATCTGGGCTGTTTCTAAGTTCTGACTACTGTGAGTAGAGCAGCCGTGAGCATGGATGAGCAAGTGTCACTAGTATCTAGTCCTTTGACCATGTGGCCCAAGAGTTGTATAGTTTGATCTTGTTCTAGATCGATTTTCAGCCTTTCGAGGACCCTCTCCACACTGGTTTCCATTTTGTCAGCTGCCATTTTTAAGAACAAAAGTAAACCGTTGTAGGTTTTACCAAGTATATGATTAAGAATTCAGCAGGCTTAGCTGACCACAGTTTTACTTATTTGCCCTGGGATATGATACTTTCAAAGATCCCTAAAATTAAATGTTAAACTCCTGTTGCATTCCTGGAGTACATACCATTAGTTCTAATGTTTTGTGGAGTGATATGTGTTAATAATGTATTAGAGGTTTTGTATTTATTTTCATGTGAGATTGAGACTTCCCTTCCTTTCTAATTTAATAAAAAAAATTGCATTGCTTTCTAAAAATTTCTACATGAAAGAGAAAAACTTTCAAAATACTTCAGTTACCTGGCTGGAAGGTGATTTTTTTATGTTACTTATTGCCTCAGGCCTCTAAGTCCAAGCGCTTATTTTATAAATGAGTTTTTTTTTTCAAAAAGTTTCCAGTTTCATGTGTTTTTATTTACTTGTGTTCTATGTTTGTTGTATCTATCATTTTAGACTTATGTGATTTTTTTTTTTTTGTTCAAACGTTTTATTTCCTTTCAGATGAGTTTATATTTATTTTTGGTTGGTAGTTCCCTTAGTTTGTTAGGGAAAAGCAGGGGTGGGTTGAGGATCTCCAACTGTGAGAGGCCTGCTTCTTTCCCTCTTTCCTAAACTGTCTTACTCTGATGGTCTGCTTGTGCCCTGTTTCTTCCTCATTCTGCAGTAAACCCCTGGACTCTGCAATCTGCCCTTCAGCTGGTAATGATAATTCCACTGTTGCTCTTTTTACCTCTTATGATCGCCCTTTATTCCACCCCTTTTATCTTGTGGTTGCTTGTCTCTCTCTGAGCGCCTGGATGTCTCACTGCTGGTGGTGATGCTAGGTGAGATTACCGAGGCTGAGCTGCATGGAAATGGCAGAGCGGAAGGGGCATGGGTGAGCAGCACAGGTGAGGTTGGGAGGCTGAGCAGGGGAGATGAAACTGGCTCTCCAGCGTCAAATACAGGGAAGCAGAGTAAAGCCCTGGATGGTGGCATGTCAGGATAGGCAGAGAGAAGCAAAATCTGAGACACTGTGGGTCATCTGCCTCATTGGTCACAGTCATCTTGTACTCAGAGCGAGGGCTACACCAGGACTTAATCTTAGAAATGGGGCCTCCCACAGAGTTGTGGTATTTCCTGGTGTTAGCTTAGATCTTCGGGATTTTTTTTTTAATAGTGTTGATAGAATACCCAGTTTCTTTGTCTCAGGTTTTTTGTAAATGAAAAGTAGTAAGATTTTTTTAAATTGTCCTGTAGGAATATTTAGGTGTGTGTGTGTGTGTGTGTGTGTTATAAACAATTTCTAAATGTTCAAGTGCCTTTTGAGGATTTGCTGTCAGAGACGTGGTGAGGTTTTTCCTTGCAGTGTGTCTGATGAAGAGTTAAACTGTTTTTAAAATGTGTCCTGTGTGCAGCTCATCTCCTCTGCCATGAAATGCCATTTCACTCTGATTTGATGGAGCTTTTTCTCCCTAAGCCTTGCTCCTTCCAGTGTGCTGTGCTCGGCATGGTAATTAAGGCCGTGGGCTGTCAGGGACACGGTGCTGCTGGCTGCCTCTTGAGATCTCCTTTCCCAGAACTTCAGTCCTCGCGTTTCCCTGGCAGGGTGTGCAGTGTGTGAGAGCGGTAGGATTCGGGGATGGCATGTAACAACCAAGGCTGCGGAGGAGAATCGGCCAGGGATGCTGGCTTTTAATTGAAGTTTAGTTGGAGTTTCAATGAGGTGAGACTGTTTTGACAGATTTCAGAATGTAATGATAGAAAAACGAAGGGGGGTTCATCAGAGTCACAGTAAATACGGGGCAACAGCACAGCAACTCAGCATGAGACAACAGCCACAAAACCTCAACAACAACAACAAAAAACACCGAGTAATTAAAATTTACATTGTGCAGCCTCTTTCTCAGTGGGTACCTTTCCAAGGGAAGCACTGATTTTATTGGGAAAAATGCAAACACAATTTTGGAGATGTAAATTACATGCACGTTTTAGCCTTGCTCATAAACAGAGAAAGTTTTCACACTGTAAATATAATCAAAGCACACAATAGTAGAACTCAGACTTGAGAAAGATCCCCCAAAAGGCAGAAAGCTTTTCTGTCCCTTTCCCTCTCCTACTCCCCGTCCTACCCCTTCTCTGCATTTGGAAAAGGCTGAGTGGAATTTCATGGTCCCATTTCTGAGGATATATACCCTTCCTATATGTTTTACTAGCTAGAAAGGACAATGGCTTTTGACTCTTCCTTTCCGGTTTCCCTTCCCTTTTCTTTGTCTATAATGTGGAGGTTAGTTGACTGATAGGCCATGGCTAAGTGTTGAATAATGTGTAGCATCAAAAAGATGAAGAAATTCACCTAAATGTTATCAGAATCCTTCCATTTCCCCACTTGAAACATGAACCTCAGCTCCACTATAGGCAGCCCCAGGAGTGAGCATAGGACGTTTGCCTGAAATAGAAAAGTCACTAGGAGGCTGCTGAAGGCATGTGTGGTTCCTGCCTTGGCTGCCTCTTGCTGCTGTGGTGATTTTGAATAGAGGAGCCCTTTACTTCTTTGGATGATAATTTCCCTGTCAAACTCATTGATTTTGCGGGAAAAAACTCTTGGGTGCCTTTTGAATCAGACTTGCTTCGATATTGTGCCCCATGGGTCCACCCCAGTGTCTCTGGAGCCCTGAAGATCCAAGCCAGTAGAGTACTTCTTTTGAGGTACCCTTCTTGAGTTTTCAGGAGAACTGTTGAACAGAAGACACAAGGGGGTCACTCTGCTCAGATTATTCAGGCTCTGACTCAAGAGTGGGACTTTCTTCAGACAGACACTGGAAGCCCATTGTCTGGTCCTCACTTTGGTACTTTCTCTTGGTGGTCAGCTGTGTCTATCCTGGTTTGCACTGCCGTTAAGGTGAACCAATGTCATAATCCTATGTAGTCAATCGCCATTGGGGACAGAAGTGCTCCACAGTGCATCCGCTACACGTTTCTCTTTGTGTGCCCTTCCTAAAGTAAGGCAGTGGGAACTTAGAGGGCAGTAGGGAACATCATTGGAAGAAAAGTTGGTCCCCTACATACATCATGGCGAGGAAAATTAAAATTTTATTTTCAGAGAACTTTTTCATTTTTTTTTAAATTAAAATATAATTATATTGTTTCCCCCTTTTTTCCTATCTTTAACCCTTTCCTTACATCCTTTGCTCTCTCTCAAATTTATTGCTGTTAATTCTTTAATGTGTGTGTGTATTCCTAAATGTATAAATATGACCTGCTCAATCCATATGATGCTATTTGTATGTATATGCCTTCAGGGATGACCACTTGTATGAGATTACCAACTGGTGTGCTCTTCTCTGGGGACGACTATTTCTCCTACTTTAGCATTCTTAGTCCCTGTAGTTCTCTGTCTAGGGTGAAGACCCCATGAGACTTCCTCTTCCATGTTAGCCTGTCTGTCACTGCAGTTCTTGTACAGATCTTGTGTAGGCAGCCATGTCGATGAGACTTTGTGGGCGTGGCTTCTCTGACATCTCTAGGAAACCATATCACAGCAGACTTTCTGTCTCTTGATCTGTTTCTGCCTTCAGAGGAGGCTTCGTTAAGGACTTTAACCTGAAGTGTAATTTGGAGTGTTTTCAGTAAGTTGTTGTAGTACCTGGGTCATGTGAGACCACATTTTCCCTTCTAATTGTTTCTAAGGTAGAAAATAGGAAGTATATTGAGAGTTTAGTGTTTGTATTGTCAGTGTGTCCTCTCGGAAGAGCAGTTGGAGACTTGAATGTAAGGGAAGTGGTTGTGGGTTTGAAGATAAAATTTCCAACTGAGACCACTAATTCTTCCCATTACACACCATAGGGGCCATTCCACGGGCCCACGAGACCCTGGCCTGACGGAGACTTTTCTATGTAGCCGTTGGTGCTCTTACTCACAAGCTTCTGTTTCTCAAACAAATTAGCCTATGCCTGCTGTGAGAGTTGGCTTATTTCAAGGACAGTGCTTACGATTGGGGAACATCTGTCAATCAGAATTTCTACAGCTCGACGTCAGGCATCCCACACTCTAGTCTATGCTGTGGTAATTTATGGGCTTTTTTTTTTTCAAAGTCATGTCAATTTTTTGGGCCTCAGTTGGCAGAGGCAGACAAATCATTAATCCTATGTCAGAGGAAGTTGGAGTCACCTGTGAGACTTTTTCACATCTAACATGCTGACCAGAAGTGAGGCGGCATCCATCTCTGTAGAGTAAGTAGATTCTGATGAAGTACATTCATGTACCTCAGAAGATCAGGAAGTGTCCTGGTGTGGTAATGAATATAATACGCAGAACTTGGGAGGTAGAGGCAGGCAGATGCTAGATTTCAGAGTAGCCTCGGCTGTGTAGGAAGACCGTTTCACAAAAGACAAGTTTAAATAAGAGGACCACAGAAAGGAAATGCATTCATTCCTTCCTTAGGTTGACATCAGCTGACATGCATATTATAGACAGTATATACCCAGTTTGGAGTGACACAGAGACTTCGCACATGGGGTGTGTTCTAAATAGGGGGATAGTTCCGGGTATTGAATTGCAGCTGTGAGGAGCTAGGATGAGACAGGCATATACTGAGAACGCCAGGGTCAAGTATATCTACTTTGAGGAAACTGTGGGTGAGCTATGACCCAACGGATGCTTCAGAATTAGCTACAGAAACTACAGAAGGCACAGATGGCGTTCCTGGAGGAAAAGGAGTTGTGAAGAAAGGGCAGTGAGTTTGATTGACAGAGCACAAAAATGTCCCATTCTGGTATGTCACACTATGCTGTGGTTGGCACCCTTGAATTACAGGACCCGCAGAATGACTTCCCTGGGACCACAGGCTGCACACCCAACAGTAGATGCTCATTGCTTTTATGTTCCCATAAAACCACGTCCTCTGCTCTTGACTGTGTAACCAGCGGTAACTAAACAAGAGTCTGTGGAGCTTAACATCTTCTCCAATCCGCTGTGACCCGAGGCCACCACCTCGGAGCTGCCTACAGTACAAGCATGACAGCAGAGCAAGTGGCTCTGGTGAGATCCGACACCAGCGTACTTGGCAGTGCCCAGAGGATTGTGGCTGCTCTCATTTGGTATTTAGTTTTAGACTCACCCTGCCTCTCAGAGGTAGGATTTGAGGGCTGTGAGGAACTAGGCTTCTGTTTAAGCTGTGGTAACCACCATACCCATCTGGTCCATGGCGTGTATCTCACGGGTAGACTGGATCTGCTCTGTGGTAAAGTCAGTGATTTCCACACTTGAATGAAGCACAGGGTGGATGGCTCTCAGAACTGTGGAGCTTTTTTGTGTGTGTTTCTAGGAACTTCCCCACTTAAATGAACATAGCGGGAGAGCTCTGAGCAGAGTCTGAGGACATGCATATGCATGTGGCTCTGCCTGCCAAGAAAGGGGAAGCAGGCACAATGATGCCCAGTGAGCACTGGCCATCCAGGCAAACTCCTCATCAGCACTCCCTGCCTTCAACCTTCCCTTAGGCCAAGATTGCCTACTCCCCTGCCCCCCAGCCCCACTAACTTGGAAATTTGCTTGTCATCCTCTTTGTGGCCATCCTTCCGTTTGATCAAGACTAATTTATTTTTCCTTTGCTTTCAGGAGAGTAGATCTGGAGAGAGCAACAGCTGTGTGGAAGAAATAATTCGGGTAAGGATACTCTTTTAAAATCGTATCAGTGTGTCAGCCACGCACAGATTTCCAACAGAAGGAAGTCCTGTGGCCACATTACCCAAGGGCTCCTTCATGGTTTGTTGTTTGATGTTTACCTGGTCTGAGGACACTCATCCGAGTCACCTGTGTGACACCTCCTGGAGTGGCCATTCCTTTCAGGGTTCTAGGAGCTCACTCAGGCCTGTTGCTTTGAGGTGACGCTAAAGTGATGAGCTAGATGACCAAAAAACAAAAACAAAAAAAAAACAACCCAGATGTTAGATGAAAAATATAGCAGGACTCACATCTGTATGCACCCATTTATCACCCACGCAACCTTTAGTGCTACGTTCTGACTCAGGCCGGGGCTGCCTTGTGATTGTTCACCTGAGCTTCATTAGAATCAGAGCGCCTGACCTAAGATAGTGCGAATGTATTTCTGGGATGTATTTCTATATGTGTTGCACATTATTAATTTCTTTGGTGCTCACTTTGCCCATCCTTCCCACTGCCTTCCTCAAGCCAGTTTCACACACAGACGGGCAGGCTGGGCTTTTGCACGGTGTTTATGTTTTCCCTAGTGTTCCACCTCATAATCAAGAAGCTGCCATCAACCCATAGTTTTACTTCACTTGTATTTTTGTTCAGGGGAAATCACCTAAAAATTTACAGTTCTTAGAAATCTGATATCACACTGGGCAAAACACCAAAATAAATTACGCTAGATGGTGTAGTCACTTCCTGTAAAGAGGAGAACATTAACATGTTTCTACCTTTTGGACATCCTGTGTGTTTCTTCGCGAATTACCAACACACTGCAGTAGTATTATATAATTACTTACAATTCATACCTTCCCGTACTGTTCTCAAAAATGGATATTTTTCTTCCCGAAAAGTATTACTTCACAAATAAATCTTTCTAAATTCACAAGTTGGTCAGAATAATGAAAGTTAGTATTTTTAAAAATTCATAATGATTTTTTCCTCTGAAGAAAACTGTTTTTTAAAACATGAAGCCTCATTTCTGACCTTCAATTATATTGAGTCCGTATTTTATTTTTAAAAATTTATATTGCCTATTTTGTTTCCGATTAAACAGTGGATAGTATACGATGCTGATAAACCTCTCCTATTTTCCTCTTGTTGGGGCTAAAAACTCCACACGCCTTTGGTTGGTTGTATTGTCTGTGTTTGTCTACCTCTCCCCCTGTGTGATTCGACATGCCTCCATATATCATCTTTGGTTCGTTCTGGACAAATTTGTCATTTGTCATCCCCTCTCCTTTCATCTTCTTCCTTGCTCTCCTGAGGGGGTCTCGGGGAACAGCCTGGAATCCACGGTTCTGCCTCCACTGCCCAATTGCTGGGCTTACAGGGCTGTGTGCTCTCCTGCTCAGCCCTGGCCTTTTTTGTTCTTACCTGTAGACAGGACTTGAAAGAAAGATGTACATAATTTACACATCAGAAAGTTACACTGTAGGAAGTTGAAACTCATTTTAAGTAAAGCAGATTCCTTCAGTGACATTCAGAGCTTTGACTTTTTCTAAAGAGAACTAGGGAAAGCCTTGGTGTCTCCATCCACCCCACTACTAACCCTCCTACAACAGTGGCTCACAACCCCCCACTTGGTGCTCCCTCTGCCACAGCCCCCTCCATGCACGTGGGGCACAAAGAAGACTGGAGCTGTGAGTGGGTGGATTAGTGTCCACAGATGGACTAACTGGCCCTGTGTGGGGCGGCTGTATGAGAAGATGGTGAATTAATTGAGCTATCCTCTTAGAACCCTTGAGAAGTCCTGTACTAGAGAAATGGTAGTGGTATCAGTCACGGGTGGAATCCCTTAAGCCAAGTCCCACAGTCTTCAGGTGCTGCTGGAGGTAGTTGGTAATGGAGGGGTTACTGGAAGATGCTGTGTCCTCAGTGAGACCTGGCCTTTTTCTTACTGTCCCTTGCCTCACTCAGTTGGTGACTCTTCACAGTCATCTTTCCTCCTAGCACAAGCACGGGGCTCCTTTTCCCAGCACACTGCATATCTGACACACACCAGCACCCCTCTGAGACCGAAGAAAGGAATGGAAGAACCCTCCGAGTGAAAACCATAAAAGCCACCATGCCACGTTTGCTGAGTCATGGCTGTGGTTGGTTGTCCTTTTGAGGTCTGGTTTCTATGGATAGCCTTTGTAATGCCCAATTTTCTTCATAACTTTTCTGCCCTGTGACTAACTTGGGGAAACCTGATGTGGTCAAGGCCGTCAGGAGTACTTGTTTGAGGCCATGCTGTTTAAGGGATAGTGCTCTCTTGTGAAGGAAGCAGAGGGCCTTAAAAATGGCTCAAAATGATGACAGTTGGAGTTCTCGTGTCCTTTCTGTGTGGAAAGGCAGCTAGGAAAACGGTAGTGGGCTAAATAGATGTGGCCCCTTGCCCTGGTAGAATTGTCTGCCTGCCAGCAGAGGCAGACACTAGTATTCCAGAGATCCAGTTAGGAAGTACATTACACCAGCTGTGACAGATTCTCAGGAATTGATGTGACCTTACCATATGCTGTATGACCTTTCTTGTGGTTGGGGCTGGTCTCACTGGTAGTTACAAGATAAATAGGACGTGAACTGAGGAATGATGGGGGCCCCCAGCAAAGGAAATGACAGAGTTCAGCCCGTCAGAGCACTGTGAGCACCAGGTAGACCAAAGTGACTAGAAAGTTGGTGGATAGAGATAGGAGGGGCTGGATAGTGCTGGCCCTTCAGGCGTGTGTGTTCAGGTCTCGTGGAAGGACCATAGGGTGGTATGGTCACATTGGTGATTTCCGTTTCCTGTTCTGACAGCCATGGAAGGTGAAGGGAAAAGGTAAGCAGACGTAGCAGTAAGGGTGGAAACCATTGAAATGGTGCGGAGCAGAGCTGTTGGGAGGGACGCTCTCCAGGTGAGCAGTGGGGGCACTTAGGATTACTCCTATTTTAGGTGGAGGGGGAAGAAGAATCCATTTATAGACATACCAAGTTGAAGGGCATTTGGGGCATCTGAAGAGCAGAGACGAACAGGTAGGTGAGTGTAGATCACAGCAGATGGCTGAGCTAATTGATAATACCACAGATCCACTACATTTTCTAGGAGAGAGGCTAGAAACCAGGAAAACAAGAACATAAAGGCCCAGGAAGGAAATTCCTCCTGTAAACAGAAGTGAGGCATAAGTGGAACAGAACGGCAGGGTAAAGGCTTAGAAGGATGGGGAGTCAGGGCCAGCTCTCAGCGATTGGAAGGAAGGAAGCTAGGCCTTCTGCTGGAGCCGGGATTCCCGTTTCCATGTGATGGCAACATGAATGCGCCAGACCATGCCTTGCGTCACCTGCCATACTCACACAGGTTTATGGCTCACACTGCCAGCAGCGCCCTTAACTTCTGCATCTTCTCCCCTCCTTTAGTTTTGCTGAGGTGACTGTTTTCAAATCATGTGGATATTACAATGCATTCTAAAGTACAATTACTTTTTATTCTTTCTGAGAGAATTTTAATCCTGGGACCTAATAAATCTGTGCATAGTTACAGAATTCTCTTATCCAGGAGCGAAATTATCACTGAATTCTGTGGCGATGGGCCATAAGTGCTTGAGGCCCTCGTGGCTGACATGTGCTCACCGTAGACAGTTCTGCAAATTGTCCTGTATTTTCCCCCCGGGAGGCTCAAGTGGTGTTATACCTTAGCGCCTTTCGTAGCACCATCCATTAACATAGAATGGCATTACCATTTGTTCATCCAATAAAAGCCATTTACAACATAGTGGAAGGAGTGCAGGGCTAGGATCCAGGATACCCAAGGTTTATACATGAAGGTTTTAGATTACGCGTTGCTGAGGGCACCCCCACAAAGTGCTGGGGCCAGTGCTTGAGATTCTGGTTTGAATTTAGAGCCTATTTGAGTGTAGCATCTGAACAGATTCCCTTCCTGGCTATCATCTTTACTCACTAATTTAATTCTAGTGCGCTGTGAGGTATCCATCATGGGGATTTGCGTAGAGTTGCATACTTATGTTTATATGAAGGGGGTAAACGGTACTTGTTTAGATTCTAGGGATCCATTTCCTGACATTATAATGGAATGGACTTGATGCGAGTGCATGGAAATCATTTTTCCCCATAGTTTTCCAAAAGCTGAAGATCCCGCCACACAGCATCCCCAGAGAGGTTTGCACATCACGAGCAATGTCATATGGCATGCACATCAGTACAGCCTGTCACATGGCCAGACTCCGGGTGGCGGGACAACAGAGGCCTTGTGCTCAGACATCTCCGAGCTCCTTGCCCCAGATGGAAACATATTAGCTACTCTCTGCCCACTGGAATATGAGAAACAAAGAGATGCCTTGTTTTCAGTGGCTTGTTTGGGTCACTTGGAGAACTGGTTCAGGTCACCTCTTTTTTACTGCAGGCCAGAGCGGCTTTTTATGAAAGTTTGTACTGTTTCTTTTATAATATTTTAATTTGTTTCCAACACTAAAGATTTAATTCTTGGCAAATTGAAGCCCACCAATAACAAAAATCAACCCAGGGAGACCTGTCAAGAAATAATATTAATATATTCCATTATTTATTATAGAAAAACAGACAGTGGCATTGTACAATTTTAGTCCCAACACTTGGGAGGCAGAGGCAGGCAGATCTTTGTGAGTTCGAAGCTAGCCTGGGCTACAGAAAGAGTTCCAATACTGCCAGGCTACAAAAACAAAAAAGAAAGAAAGAAAGAAACAAGACTAAGAAATTAGGGACTGGAAAGATTGCTCAGTGGTTAAGAGCACTGGCTGCCTATCCAGAGGACCTCAGTTCACTGCCCAATACCCATGCAGAGGCTTACAATGTCTGTAATCCACCAGGGAACCTGGCACCCTCAACGTAGACATACATGCAGACAAAATATCAATGCACATAAAATAAAATAAGGAAATTTTGGAAGGGAGGACAGACGGAAGGAAGGAAGGAAGGAAGGAAGGAAGGAAGGAAGGAAGGACAGATGTTAATATAGAAAGTTCAGTAAAGCAAACTATAATCCTAGGCAAGGATAAATTCAGGCATTTCATAGTGTTGTATTTTATGTTTTCTGTTTGCCCTGGGCCATCTGAATGTTAAGGACAGACTTACACATGTTTATATTTCACTTTACATCTGTAGATAAATTTTTAATTAAAAAAAAAACATTGATAGTCCAGAAGTCCTGTATAAAGGACTACATCCCACCTGACAAGGGTGTCCAGGTGACTCATTGCAGGGCCACCTGGCCACTCTCTACATGCTACGCTCTGATTCTAAAGGAGTTCAGTCTCTATAAGAGAGGTGGGTCTGACCCCATAGGCTTTGGGGTAAAAGCCACAGGAACCCTGGGTTCTGGAGCCCCTTCTGAGAACATACTGCGTCAGCTTGCAATATCTTCATTTCTTGTCAGCTGCACAGTTAGGGACCATGCCGTCACTTCTGGATGGTAGAGTTAGTTACCCAGGAAAATGTCAGCAGTGAGGTTTTAGTTTCTGTCCTAGCAAGGGGAGGCACCTCAGTATGTTCGTGAGTGTTTGTCAGTATTTGCAGTAATGCTGTAGGGTTTTATGACGCCCTTTGGGAATTTCAGTACTGCGGTAATGACTGCATCGTCAGAAGCATTCCGTTTTTATATGTGTTCCATATATGAGACCAGAAAGTAGTCAGTGTGCTTGATGTCCTGGGTACCTGCTGCACACAGGAGAGGCTCAGTGGGTGTGGGAAGCAGTTTAGTAGAAGAGAACAGAAGAGGGAGCCAGCAGAGGTGTGCCCCGGTCCACATCAGCACTCCGAGGTGGGTGGCTTGCAGAGTCCAGCCCCCGCCAGCACGGAACGAGATGGTGGGGTCAGAATGAAGCTGAAGTGGTAATCTGGCTCGCCTCTCTGCCCAGGCCGCGGGACTACCTACCCATTGCCTTTCCTATGACCCATCAAAATGCTCGGGCTGTCCTCATTATTTTACCTTTTCTGTGTTTACGGGAGCAGTTTCAGAAGAATTAGGTGCTCACGTGAGAGACGTGTGCTAGGAAGTAAGCAGACTTGTCTGTGCCCGCAAGTGAGATTTACCGCTGCAGTGTTGTCTTCGTAGAGCATGAAATATTAACGCAGACAAAATCACAGTAGGAAGTCATACTTTAAAACGTACAAATCACCCTCAAAGACATCACTTATTTTTATTTCATTTCTTTGAATTGACAGGTTAAAAAATAACATATGTTTTAGGGGAACTAGATTCTGGTGTTGTGTCATGCAATAGGATGACACATTATATGTTACAGAAGAAGTTAGAGAAAGAATTTCAAATGCTCTTTTTACAACAAAGAAATGATAGACATTTAAAGGGGTAGTGTGTCTTTACTGATTTATACATTATGCAATGTTTATACAAATTTTATTTTACTGCTAGGGAACCCAGGGGCTTGCACCTGCCAAGTATGTTCCACGCTATACAACTGCACCCCTGACCCCCACAATCTGTTTTCAGTATGGGTTTCATTCAAGTGCTCTTCTCTAGTGAAAATTTTAAGATGCTGGACTGGAACCCAGGGCCTTGCCAGTGCTATGCAAGCCTCCTGATACTGACTGAGCCACATCCTTAGTTCCTGATTTTATTTTTCTTAATGATTTATTATTTAACATAGAACATTTATATGTTTAATAACTATATATGTTCATCAGACTTTGAAAACTTTATAACAGGGTCTACAGAGATGGTCCAATGGTTAGTGGCATTCATGCTCTTCCAGAGGACCCAGGTTCAATTCCCAGCACCCATATGGCCACTCAACAACCATCTGTACCTCCAGTCCCAAGGGATTAGATGTCCTGTTCTAGTCTCCATGAGTACCAGGCATGAACACGGTGCACAGACATGCGAGCAAAACACTCATATATGTAAAAAAAAAATTGATAAGTGAAAGTTTCTTAAACTTACAACATAGAACATCAGCTTTAGAGTTATTGTATCATAAGGCATTGAGAAGGCTTAGGGTCCCAATCAAGAAGCATCTTAGACATGAATATATCTGCTAAAGTGACGTCAGCACTTAAACTGTGAAGACAGATGAGACCGCACTTGCTTGCAGAGATATCTGGGAAGTGTTTATGTGTGTGCAAACTCGGTGTCAGACAACCCCCAGCATAAGGAGCCCTCATCTGTGGCCCACTTCTTCTCTGCCTGGCATTTTCAGTTCTCACTCTGGACCTAGAAATCCCATCAAACAGATCGCACTTGCAAATAGGTCCTCAAGGCTACCTCACGAAGCCCTGTCCTGGTACCATTACCGCTCAGATCCCCTAAGAGCATTGTGTCCCCCGCCCCTCAGAATCTTTGCCAGTGTTAGCGTGTGAACTGCATGGCCGTAGTAAGGTCAGACCATCTTCTCAGACGGGTTCTGCTGCTAGCTGGACCAGCATACCTGCTTGATCCGTATCTTTACTGGCCTTAGCTGCTCTGGGTTATTTCAGGTCTGTGGAGTGGTGCAGTAGCATGTCCAAGCAGCCAGCAGTGGAGGCTATAGCATGGACCCTATGCCATGCAGTAGGAGGTGGGGCCCCTGGTTTCTACCAGACCTGCCTTCTAGGGTAGGATCATAGCAATGCTCTCTTCCTTCAAGGCACCCCCGATTAGAGCTCACTGTCAGCATGATGTTCCCAGACAGAGCATCTGGTAATCTTACCTTATCCTCATAAGTATTTTCTCAACCTTCACCCTCAATTCCCCAAGGGACCTTTTTGGGGCAAGGGTGTTTGGGATAGAACCAACCCAGGGACCTACATGGGCTAACTAGCAATCTACAACCAATTTAACCCCAGCTCCCAAGGAAGCTCTTTAGTAAGATTTTCCTAACATCCTCCTCATAGGATTCTTGCCACCCCAGACGCTCTGTATCTGTTTAGATGTTGGACCCATATCTGTTGGGCTTTCTGCTTAGGGGAAGCTTTTCAAACTGAAGAACTGTTTGGTGTGACCAGCATTTGGGAAGGTTTAGCTAGGTTGGGCTGTCTTTGCTTGATGTGCCCTCTGCCCCAGTGTGTCCTCACTTGTTCAGACACTTCACATTCCCTGTTTTAGGCAGACCAGTGTCTCCCTTGGATGTGCTAGGACTAACTGACTTCAGCTTCTCGCGGTCCTGGCTACCAGGACAGCTCTGAGTGAACCCAGCAGACCCCACCTTCCTGTAGCCCTGTGATCCAGGCGAGACACTTGCATTCATCTGTCTCAGCCCTCTAACCTTCTCTGTGCTCTCTTTCCACTTGGGACCAATCCTCTCCTGTGATCAAGCCCCATCCTCTGCTGAAGGTGACTCAAGAGGTAGCAAGCGTTTCCACTGTCTTGTAACCACGGTCTCCCAGCTAGCTTCCGCACTCAGAGTACACTTGTAAATGTTCCAGAGTATTTCAGTGTACAACAACAGCTAAATCATAGGAAAGGAGCGGGTTTTCTCCAGAGCCACATTCCCTGGGGCTCTTCCCTCCTTCCCTCCTAGGTAGGCCAGTCTCTCAGCAGCTTTACTTTGCTTGCCTTCACCCCTTCGCTGCCTAGCTTTCATCTACCATATCTGTAAATCCGTGCGCGGCCCCGAGCATGCTCATCAAGAATTACAGAGATGATGCTCACCACAGCACCTGTGAGCTTTTACCACCTCACCCAACTATACCCTGCTTTATTTATTCCTTGCTTTGTGGTCCTTCCTTCCTGTATTCATTTTGGATGCAGGTTTCCTTGGGTTATCTCCTGCCATTCTTCTCTTAGGCACACTACCATCCCTTGGCTCCTGATAAAGGCTTCCAAGTGCTGGTAGATGTCGGATGCATGACTTGAACACAGCTCTGGGTCCTGAATTTCATGTTCACCCGTCCAGCTACCCATATTTCCATGGGTCATGAACACCTCTCCCTTAACTTTACCTCACACCTCTACCACCCTTTCCTCCAGTGTGAATTATTGCGGTCATGTGGCTGCTAACACACTTGGATTTTTCTCTCTTATTGTCATCTCATTCAGTTCTTCCCAGATCTGTCAGCCCTTGCTTCCTCAAACAGGTCTAGTTTCTCTCTCTCCCTCTCTCTCTCTCCCTCTCTCTCTCTCTCTCTTCCCCCCCCCCCCCCCCCCCCCGTCTCCTGCCCAGGTCAGGGCACCATCCTTCCCTGCCTAGATCTTCCAGAAGGCTCCCCACTAACCTTTGGCATCTAGCCCCCCTCCAACTAGTTCTCCATGGTGCAGACAGAACTGGCTTTCCAAAGCATGCATTTCCTTCGCCCCCCGCAGGCTCAGAACAGTCAGATTTCTGTATGTGAATTGCAGAGTCCTTTGTGATCCACTCCTGCATGGTTATTCCAGCCGTGCTTCTCCAGCCTGCACCCCACACTTTAATTCCTATTCTACCCGGGTGTCATCACCACTGCAGCCCCCACTCCCCACACCCGACTCCTGGATTCCGCCCTGCTTATCTTCAAAAAAAAAACCCACCTGACTCCTTTTTACTTGACATAGCACTTCCTCTAGAACCTTTCTCCTTCCCCAGGTCTGAGATAGAGGCTTCAAGTTTGTGTTCTTAAGAACCTGAATTTATACTGCAATACTTGTTACATGGTGGCCTTTCTTATCCCTCATTGGTCCATCTGTCTTGAAGGGCTGACACATGACCACCACATAAAGAGATGCTTAATAAATGCTGAGAGAACAAAGAGGAATGAATGAATGAATGAATGAATGAATGAATGTCTTCACTCTGTGCTTGTTATTTGTTCCTGTTCTTCACCCTGTTGTCTCCCCACACTATAATGAAAGTGTTTAAGGAGATCTCCCCTTAAAACAGTTCTTCTCTAAGGACCGTCAGTACCGCTGTATGTAGAAGAATCGTCACACAGCATACAGTGCGCAGAAGTGCAAGAGAGATGAAAATTAATTGTAGTAATCGGCGGTCAGAAATAGAAAGGGATATAGCCATTACTTCGGCGTGTGGCATGTCAGGAAAGCCCAGGGCTTTTGTATCTGCCACTTGTGTCTTGATTATCTTTTATGAGATTGGGTTTTTCATTTTGATAGATAATGAATTTTACAAGTTGAAGAAATCAAGATAATAAGTTTGCGAGGATAATTTGGTTAATTAGCATGTTGCTACTGTGGAATCAAGGGCTGCGAGTCACAGCGATTTCACTGCTAATGTGGTCTATGCAAAGCATCTCTTGGAAAAATTAAAACATCCACCCAGAGCGATCATCTCAGGGCTCACATTTAAAACTTGTATTTATTATGAAAACCACATGCAGTGTTCTCTGTTACTTTTTTTTCTTTCCAAATTGAGGGTTGTAGAATTAGATTGATTTGCTGCAATTTACCATTGTATGTACACAGATCTCTGAAAAATAATTTCTAACAGAGAGAATGATAGCTTGATGACAGAAGAATTGGAAGACTTGAAAATAAGGGCATCTATCCTGATAACTATTACGTATTTTAAATCAGGCAAAATTCTTTACCTGCTCCTGTAATCTTATGGATGTCTAGCTCATTTGAGCTTATGAAACTAATTTTTCCTTTGTCCTTGCACCCATGTGTTTTTAGTTAAGTTCTACTAATTTTGGTTTGTGGATGTATAACGCCTCGTTTTGTGCTCACTGGATGCTGTGAAGTGTAAATACCGAGGAAACAGTGAGCACAACTCCGACTGATTCAGAACGTTTCCAACACGCCTGGCGCGTTGGCGCGTTCTTTTGTTCTGGTTTGCTAGGAAGCGGTGCTCACAGCCCCTGATTTTCCAACAGGTAGCCCAGTGTCCGGTTTCTTTACTATCCTAAATTAAATGTTTATTAAACGTGAAGTTCTTTTCATTTGTCCATGGCTCTATTCGTTTGTATCTTAGAACTCCTAGAAAAAGGTTGTGCTTCCGTTTTCTGGCCAGTGTCTCTCAGAAAGACTGCCTTCCTCAGAACGGTTGGGTTCTGAGGATGTCAGCGGACTGTGTCTGCCATCGCTGGTTTAGAATGGACTGTTGTATACTAACACAAACTGTCCTATTTCCCTGTCCCTACATGCTGTTTATCAGCCTTTTCTCTCTCCTGGGGATTTCATGGAAAGTGATGGGCAGTTCCCTGTTTACTGTTACAAATTTCTTTTATTAACAAAGTTTTCATCATAAAATCTTTACTTTTTATGGTAACTAAATAATTAGGGATTTGTGGTTCTATGAAATTAATATATAGAGGGTTTTATTTTTCTCACATTCAGGTGTCTGTCTATGAATATTGATTAGGCTTCTGAAATCGGCTTTAAAATATTAAGATCAGAGGGTTGGAGTGCAGCTCACTTCTTGCCTCATGTGCACAAGAGCCTAGGTTAAAACAAACAAACAAACAAACAAAGACCCCAGAAATTCAGAACATGCCTTTTATTAATCTATTATGCAATAGATTCAATACACTAGACCATGGCTACTTTTTAATATTTTCAAGTATAGATTTATTATACATATAAAGTCCATACTTTAAATTATACTGTATCTACTCCTGACAAACATTTTCAGAATAATCAGATATGTGTACCCATTCTCAGAGTTTAGCTTTCTCATCTCTCGGGATAACAGTGGTGGGTCATTTCTCTAATGCGTTTAAAATTCAACTTAACAGCATATACCTATAAGAAGACAAAACAGATGGGCTTTTAAAGTTAGGTTAAATTGCTGTTGAACACTTATGTTTAAATTACCAGCCCCCAAATCCTACCCAACTGCGTCTCAGGAAACCAAATCAGAGATTAAAAGCCTGAGGAGGCCAAGGCTGGACGTAAATACAGAGTATTCAGAGAGGATTGAAGCTCAGAAGAGGGAGAAGAGAACCTTCAGCCATCGTGCGCCCTGAAAAGGAGGAGCAACAGGTTCTCTTCGGTCAGAGAGATAAAAACCTCCCTTCTGCTCTGCAAAGCAAGCTTTATCATCTTGACTTTTTAACTTTCCAATTTTCTCGTTTGCTCAATGAAGCCATCGCTATCCCCTTGCACACCCTGAGCCCTGAACTCTTGGGGGAGAAAAGACAAGAGATGAAAATGGAGCTAGGTATTGTTGTATGAAAGGGGGAGCCCACTGCGTATGAATAAAGACCCCAAAGCAGGTTCCTAGAGCGTTAGAAACAAGTGTTGATGCTAGGGGTGGGGGGAGAGGTCATGGTAGCTGGAGTCATCTGGAAAGATTGTCAGCAGCCCTTGGATAGTGAAATGATTAATCACTTCAGCACAAAAGAACACAAAGGGAGATTTGTTAAGAAGAAGCAGGGGACAGAGTATCAGCTCCAGGGGCTGCGGGGCTCCTCTGTGGAATAATGCGTTTTTAAAATGTGTGCCACATCAAAAGCAAAATCACATACCGCTGGAGGAAAATCAACCAAAAGGGCAGAGAACAAAATATTCAGTAAATTAGAAGGAATGTTTAGGAAATGAGAGTAGCAATCATTTGGGTGTTAGCATCCCTCCATCCCCTCCCAAAGCCTAGTGTCTTAGTGTCAGGAAAACTCACAGGGCCTCGGTGACAGGGACTAGACCTTTCACTCCTAAACATGAAAGGAGCCTGTATAGCCAATATTTTTAAGTAACCTTCTTCTCCTTAAAAGCTAAGGCTTTTTTGGACTAAATGAGCTCCATTATTGGAAGCCTGAACCACTGGTTCCTGCATTCTGGCTTAATGTCCCATCAGTTACCGTATTCACTCATGTAGTGTTATCCCAGTCGTCCAGGTCGAAAGAGTAGTAGACAGAGTTGGGGTTTAAACTCCAGTCTCCCGCCCCCCAATCTAGCCTGGGACCATTCTATACCATGCAGAGTACAGCCAGGCTCCACATGCGTGTGGGGGAATAGGAAGGATTCAGAAGGCAAGCCCCACAGCTTGGATTCCCATATGCACCAAGAGTTTCACTGAAGGCATGTGGTTTGTGGGTGTGGGCCCCTGTGGCCTCCCTCCCCTTTTCACAGATAATGGGCTCTCCCTGGTAATTAATGTTTGATATCATCTGCCTCGTGTCTCTGTCCTGAGCTGTGATATTAGACCTACAATGGGCACATCCATACTTAGCATGTATAGACTTGCTTCATGTCGTTATTTCCCAAAGGCTTCAATATAATGATCTGATACTTTGTGTTGGATATTATAAGTAGTCTAGAGATGATGTAAACTATATGGGAGAGTATTTGTAGGTTTTATATAAAACTGTAGTGAAAGAACCTCAAGACCCTTGGATCTCATCCACCTCACTCCCTTCAGCCTGATGAAAACATGTCATGGCTGCATTTGCTGTATCTGTGTGGGACAAAAAGCAGCGAGCTTGTCTATGAGATGGGACTAAGGCTTTGGTTACGTAAGCCATCACATAAAGGGGCCTGGCAAGCATGGAGACACCTTTGATAGTCCTATACATCGGCTCAGGGCAAACATAGCTAGTTACTTGGCAGCACAACTTTAAACGCCAGTCTGTTACCTGCAGTGGCCTGGGTGGTCCTACGGTCTGTGAGCTCTGTGGTAAGTAGTACTACTCATGTCAGCCCTAGGAAAATCAACACTGGAGAGCAGTTTCCTTTCCCAGGGAGGGGAACAAGTAAAGGCCTCTGCAGAGGAGACAGCGAGTGAGGTTGTGGTGCAGAAGCCCAGGCTCTGTTGCTCACAGTATAGATCGCGGTGTGGTGCACGTTATCCACGGCAAAGCCGTTGTTCTCATTCGTTGTTGCGCATGGCTGTAACATCTCCTGCTATATAAACATGCAGAGTCACATGTCCTAGTGAACCGGCATGCCTAACAGTGGGTTTTCATTCTTGATAGGTGCTTTTGGAGGTAAACCAGTTTGTAAACCTGTGACCAAAATAATCATTTTACGGTGGAAATAATGGCTGTTAGCTGCTAACATTCTTACTGTTAAAATGACTGTTTTCTGATTTTATTAGAAATGAAGTTCACGTAAAGAAATCTCAGTCTAGAAAAGCCAATTGTATGATATTCGCTAGATTTTTTTATTTGCTGAGCATTAGTGATTATTGGTAATAACTAACAATAATGCAAACTTCTCTAAGGAATTTAAATACTTTACAAGTTGGCATTAATTTGCAAAACAACAGTGTTAGAAATCGTTTGAAAATGATTGTCAGATGATAAAACATAGAGAATAGAGTTTCTTGGAATTAATTACAAAGCAGTGAGATATTTCTTTGCAAAGTGGTTTTTTTGAACCACAGTTCAGGTCCAGACACTGAGTAACAGAAATCAATGCAGACTGCACCCCCTGGTGGACCATTTTTTGACAGGTGGTTGATGGCTTTTTGTCTCTTAAGGGAGCCGTGGAATTTTACTTATAGAAAGTTTATATCTTCATAGGAACTAAAAAGTGTCTAAAATTACCAAGTTTATCTTTATCTTTGTTGGCAACTCTCATCTGTGTGACTAGTTCATGATGTTGTGTTTGCATTGAAAATGAATATTCAGCATTGAAAGTAGTGTCTTATGATTGATTTTCTTTGCTGACACAACCGTGGTCAGCATGTCTCTGCCAGGGGTACAGATCAAAGGGAATTAACTGCACAGAACTTTATAAAGTTCTTCCCAAAACGTTACCAATCTTTCAGCTTAGAGTTGACTGCCTGTAGGAGCACCAATTTCACTGTAAGTTTGGGGTGTGGGAAGCAGAGGACCAGAACATTAACAATTTGACAATTTTTACAAAACTCATAAGAGAACTTAAGTTACAGAGCAAACAGCCTGAGCTATAGAGAGGGGAGTTTTGGGGACAACCTGAGTGGTGTTTACATGAGACACTCATCAAGGCCACAACACTGGTGAGACACCCAGCTAGAAACTCTGAAATACTTGCTAGAGGTCAAATGTGGCCTCACAGTTGGGGGCCATTCATACTGGAAGGTTTGCTGCCTCTGGAAGTTTTTGTCTCTACCTGACACCTGTAGTAGATACCTAGGAAAATCCTGAGACACTCACCTGGGAGCATCCATCCAGACCCATCTCCTCTATCTCTCCCTCTGATCAGAGCCTCAGCTTGCAGGAGGGACACAGAAGGCCAGCCTGGAGAACTGCATCCCTCTACTGCGGAGGGAGGGGACTACCAGCTACCAGCCTCTGCCGAGACACAGACTCATCTCCTCTGTCAGGCTTAGGACACAAAAGCAGGAGGGGTACCTAAAGTGCATTTCGAGGGGCCCTGCTGGAAGCCTGCCTTACCAGGGAAGGATGGGGGGAAAGGGTGAGATACTGCAGTGTGCATTGCCTCCTACCTGGAGAGTGGGCGAGAATGCTTAACAAAGACACATGAGTAGCAATCAGAGCATAGGCAATATCTTTCCTTCCGGACTCCTGGATACTGAGTCAAAATAACAGCAAGGTGCAAGTAGGAGAGCTGTGTAAAGGGAGGTTTCAGAGCCACGGGGGAGGCTGATTGCAAGTCCCAGAGGGAACTCACATGTAGCTCATTTCCTGGATACATGAACACAGACCTCCATTTACAGCAAAACAAAACAAAAAACAACTGGAGCAAGGTTTCATGGCAGAACATAGAATATGCTTACGTCAGTATATACTGATATGACAATATGGTTGTCGGGGAGGGTGGTTGTGCAGAGGCATCCGAAAGGGGGAGAAATGGAGGCAAAGCAGCGTTCCCCATCAGCATCGGATAGGACAGGGATAATAGAACTTCCAAACAGGCTATTTAAATGACCACAGTTAATCCACTGCTCCTAAAGAAAAGGTAGACAGCATGAAAGATAATACAGGTGGTTTCGCCAGAGAGAGGAGAACCATAGGACAGAGTCAGATGAGAAACTGTGAAATAGGAAACAAAGACTTGGAGGAACTGTCCTTCCCTTCACCACATGGCCAAAGGGAAAGTTTCATCGCACTCTGGCGACTTTGTCTAGTACTCTCCCTCCCCTCACTTCATTGCAAGTCTCGCCCAGCCCAGGCTCGCTACTCACCTTTGATTATTTGGTGTTTGTTGTTTTTTTCTGTCATAACATCATGCTCAGTAGCACTCATTTCTGGCACCATCATCTGGGCTCGTGTTTGGCAACAAGATAAACAGGCCTTATCAAAGGTTGACCAGTTGTTCCACACGAGGGCGGGCTGCTATATAGTGCCCATTATCTACCTGGGGAAGCCCGGAGATAATCTTGCTATGAATTCCTCCATCCCAAATTAACAGCTTCGTTAAGGCCCTATCCGAATAGAAGCTGACATGCCTCACCTCCTTCCTCACATTCTCGACCATCTTGTTCCTTTCATGTTTTTTTCCCTTCGCTGTTTTATCTTTGCAGTAAATTTGGTTTCAGATGGGGTACACAGACCTCACAGAAATAACGAGCCAGCATCTGCATGGCGATCACAGTACCCAAGCCTTATTAAATAGTCAGGGTCAAAGTCGGGTTTTATAACGTCAGTGGGATCAGCCAGCGGACACAATGAATCCTCATTAAGAGCTCGTTCTCTTTTAATTTAAGTAAATGTTTCTTGTCCTTAGCTCCTCAGTGCTGCTTAACTATTTTTGAAACATCGTGTTAGCTTTTGAATAAAACCGGTCTAACAACCGACGACACATATTGTAATGTTTTTTTTTTCAAGTGAGAACGTGGAGGTGGTGCAGCTAAGGTCATGGCCTAATCTTTTGTGATGTCTCATGTGAGTCGCTCCATACCTTCCGTCTTGATTCTCCTCCAGACTCTGCCTCCAGCAGTGCTGTTAGGGCCTAGGGATGCCCTTGAAAAACTCGAGTAGAGCATGTCATCCTGCAGCTTGAAAACGTTCAAGAGGGGACACTCAGGCCTTTAAAAATATGTCAGTTTCCCTGATTATCTTTTTTTTTTCCTGGAGGTCAAGCTTTTCATTTCGACACTTAATGAATAAACTGCCTGTGTTGCAAGAAACGGCATAATGAATGGTAAAAAGACATAATCAGCAATGACTAAATAATTAAGGGAATTGAAATGCAGAGTCATCTGGGAATGCATTAATAATAACACGATTTGTTCCATATGCTAAAAAATTCTGTTTTTAGAAAATCAGTCATTACATATGCTCCATGGCAAAAGGGGGGAAAATTAATGTTGACTAATAGGAACTGTAATTAGACGTTCTGCTTCTAAACAGCTGCATAAGAGATGAAATCATATAGAAGGTATATTTAGATACAAGTCAGAAAGTAAACTGATTATTATTCATGGTGTTGTTAATGGGAATGGCAATTTATGCACGTAGTGGGAATTGTGTTAGGCAATTAAGAGAGGCACACTCGACTTCCCATTATATGTTTACACTTACATATTTCCTTTGGATCAGTGGCTGTCTCTTTCCATATCCTTTGCCAATGGGAGTCACGAAGGATGTGTACACTGAGCATCTGGGGGTCCTGGGGGTTAGCAGGTTTTACATTGAAAAGATGCTGTGGCCAGAGGCTGCTCACAGCTGAGTCCCATGTGGCTTTATCAAGAAGGGCCAGCAGGTGCTGGTGGATCTGTGGCTTCTGCCGATGTTTCGCCCTCAGGGTCTGTGGAAGGGAGACAGTAATGTTTCACCCCAGGAGGGATCTCGTCCATGTAGAGGCCACTGCAGGCCCCCTCTTCAGTAGCCCACTTCTTGAAAGGAGAGGGAAAAAAACCAGAGTAACAACTGTTCCTCTGCCATCCTTTCTACACATCTTACCTGATTACTAATTGGTCACATCTCACTCATCATCATGGCATCTCTTGGGTCAGTCTCCTCCTTCTAAAAGAAGAGAGTGTGGCAACCCTGGGAGAGCCAAGGGAGAGCAAACTCATTTCTGATTGTGGATTCTCCATATAAATGATGAAGCTTTGTGGGGAAATAAAAGCATGGCAAACTTAAGTGAAATATTATAAGAGGTGGTGAGATGTAAAATTATCTGGATATATATGCCTAGTAACCATTTTTCACATAAGGCCAAAGCCATCGTGTAGTGGTGTTCGTCTCATTTAGGGATGCAGAGACTGGAAACCTACAACAAGGATGCTTGTCCTTTTACCACATCTCCAGTTCTCAGCCATGGTGACTGTAGAAGCAACCCTTCTAATCCTCTCACTGTCCACAATGTGGACTAGCGGTGAGCCCTGGACTGATGAATGGAGAATCTGGTGCCTGGAACCTCAGCTCCTCTGGAAGAAGCATGAATTATATGTTGAAGTTTCTGGACAACCTCACATCTGTTCTGTTTTCTTTCTCTATTCACAGAAGGGAAGCAGGACCTCTGGTTTTGGCAGTATAGTCGTTGGGACACTTGCCATGAGGTCTTCGCAGAGTAGAGAGCAGAAAAAGCATAGGATCAGATGTCTGAGTCCCTAGGTTGGAATCTGCTGTTTTTATGGCCTTATGAAAAATCCTCCCTCACCCCAGTGCTCCTATCTACAAATCAGAGCTAATCATATGTTCTTTACCTGTCCTGCAGAGTAGGTATGAGGTGCTCACAAGAGAGATGGATGTCAAAGTGCTTTGTAGATGGTGAGTCATGTTTTATATGTAAGGCTATTTTTGGTTGCAACCAATACTTTATGTATTTATCACCTTCCTCTTAGAACATTAAGTTCTCAGAGGAATAAACAGTCTTCTCAGAGGTCCTTGGTTCATACCCATAGAATGCGTGGTCCTTCATTAATCTCGGCAGATAAATTCAGGCAGATGATGTCCTCCTCCTCCCAGTCTCCAGAACATGTAGACACATGTAGGCTACAGGGTGAGAACTTGAACTAAGGTTGCTAATCGGCCGACCTGATTAGAGATGGTCCTGGAATGTCTTCTAGATGCAATATGGTTGCAAAGATCCTTGGATGTAAAATAGTGTAGAAATAGAGAGAACCAGAGAGGAGGGAACATGAGGAAGACTTGCTGACTTTGAAGAGAAAGGATAGGACATAAGCCAGGTAACGTATTTGTCCTCTAGGAGTGCCAAGGGGCAAAGAGGAAATTCTCCCCTGGAGCTTCCAGTACAGAAAATGTCCCTGCCAACACCTGGGTGTTCATGTCTAAGGTCATAAATGCGTGTTGCTTTAGCCCACTATGTTGGAGGTGATTTGAGCCTCAGAGGTGGGAAGCCGCATGCACACAGCTTGACTAGTGCAGAGAAGCATGATCTATCAGGTGCTGCTTAAGAAATCACCAAAGCCAACACTCACCCCAGTCCGCTGGAGGATTAGCAGCCTAATGCCTCCATTTGGGCCTGGTTTGTCCAGGCCTTCTGACTAATCCTCCGCTTTGCTGTCACTTCACTTCCTGACTTAAGTAAGCCATAAGTTTATTGCTCTGTGCCCTGTGGGTGTTCCATAAATACTTGGTGACTGCTTGACAGTGTGTTAAAATGATTTCCTAGGTGAAGGAACAGGTGTGGTGAGGTTAGTGGCCAGGGAAGCAGGGGATATGCAGGACTTTATGGGGTTGCATAGTAACTAGGAGGATGCTCAGCTGCCTTTGAGTTATCTTTGCCTCTAATCACCCGCTCTTCACACTGAGCATTCCACTCCAGATTAGCATCCAGTGACCGTAGTTCTGATCTATTTATCATTGTGAGGTTGTTTTACAGGTACCAGTATGGATTCAAATGCAGAGGATCATCAGTATTTTAGGAAGATCTTGGATTCCAGATGTATAAAACTCATCTGGGCATGCTTACTGAGCACTTACTACACTCCACCACAGATGTTGAAGACAGTACTGTGGGTGAGATAGGTTCATCCACTAGGGATGTTATGAAATGAAGTGACCTTTGTCCTACCCACAAGTGGTCTATCATAAGTTACTGGAGAGCTCCTGTATTCAGCAGAACACTGTCTTGAAGCAGAACATACAGGCCTATGTTAACAGAGTTAATGACCACACATAACAGTGAATAGGTAGCTCACAAAAGTCACAGAGGTCTCTAAGTCCAGTGTGCACACAGGTACAGCAGGACTTACTGAGGAAGGGCTTGGGTTTTGTTTGCTTTCATGTTAATAGGAAGTAGGTTTTCTCCCTCGCTTGGCAACCCGCACAACTGCCTTCTTTCATAGCCACCTTTGCCCCTAGGCGTACAGAACCTTTGAAGACAGCTTTTTGAATTCCAGCTCCATGATTTGTTAGCTGAGTGTCTCTGGATAAGTCACATAATGTCCATGAGCTTATTTCATTTTCTGGTTCTGTAAAATGAGTTTAAAGACATAGCACGATGGAATGAAGCCGTGAGTGTGATACCCCCTTTCGCCTTCACCTTTTCCTACTTGCTGGGGGGTTCAGCTGCCTTAGAAGCAAAAACCTTTCCATTCCCACCTTACCCCATCACCTCTGAGAGCAGGACACTTTAATCCCCACCCCTTTAACACTGTGTCTCCTAAAACCTCCGCTGTTACCTTTCCTCTCTGCTGTACCTCCCCCCTCCCCCCATGTCCTAAGATATGCCTTGGAACCTCAAAGGCTGTCTGTGCTCTAGAAACGTCTCTTTTGTGATTTAAAAAAAAATATTTGAGTAACATTATTTCCTGTCCACCGTCAAAACACACAGAGACAAACCATGTGTCTTTCCCTGTTGTCACCCTGGGTTTGGATGCATACCCTTCACTGCCTGTTGGCTTCCCCTGATCATGGAATGAACCTTGATCTGCAGAAGAAAATAGAATAAAACCCCTCTCTTCCTGTGGCTGCAGTATCGCTGGGTAGCCATTAAGTAAATCCAGTGTTTTAATGCACTAACAGAAACACATGATTGTTTAAGAGTGTGTTATGGAAAATGGCAGCAGTAATGGTCCCCGGGGAGTTCCAGCTGGTGAAAGTAGATTATAGCACTGCCGAAGCAGGGCGCTGTTTCTGTTTGGGAAACTAAGTTCGTGACGTTATATATCATTTTTATATCTTGTTGCTAAGCAACCTATAAGGTAGTTATTGCAGTTATGTGGACTTTCTTATTTTTGTTTCCTAAAGCCACTTCTTAATTCTGTTAAATTATCCTCATCATTGATCTTGTGGTCTTTCCGGAGGGTATTGATTGAAGTTCTGCCGTGAGCTTAGTGGTGGGAGGTGGTAGTCTATTTCTGTAACCAGATCGCATGCATTAGTTATCATCCATTTTCTTGTTCATCACCCTTTGTTTTCCTACACAGATGGTAGAGCTCTGGTACCTGTCACCTGATATCACAACAAACAGTAGAATAAGGTATAGGCCCTAGAATGAACCTGGTGATGAGATCAATTTAACCTGCTTTCTAGAATCAGTTTCCTGTCGTCAGTGATCTTGACACCCCAAGGATGTCTATTTCTTTGTTCCGAATTACATCTCAGAAGCTCTGTTGGCTTCTGTTCATTCTTTGCGGTGACTCCAGAGCCATTCCCACAGGTGTCTAGGACTGGTACTGAGAAGCGGTGGGAAGAGTGCAAAGGTCAACTTCCAGGAGCAGAGACTTAAGGCCTCCTTCCCAGGGCAACCGTTTTGGTCCCTTCCTTTCTATTCACTCTGGGTGTAAGGGAAGGGTTCCCACCCTAAAGTCGCAGTGATGGTCAGATTCACAGCACCCGTGCTGGACAAGTGAGGCGAAGCACCTTGTGATTTGCATGGATTTACTTCCTGGGGGAGGAGCACACAGGGCCATGCAGGGGCACCCTTCCAGAACACAGGTGACCTCTGCTTCTCACAGGAGGCTGTGACCAGCTCGTCAGAACAACAGGATCTGTGGCTGGTCCCTTGATAAAGGAGGCTGCGTGAGAGAGAACATTATCCATGGGAGCCAGATGGAGGCAGAGGAGAACCTGTGGTCTTACCAGAGTCAGAACATCTCCTAGTGTCCGTTCTTACTTTTAGGACACACACTAACCTGCAGAAGGCTCTCTTGCTCTTTTGATCTCAGAGTGAAAAACCAAGGCAGGAAAAGGATTTACGGTTTGGGACTCAGTAGTCTAATATGATAATACCTTTCCACCAAATTGAATATCAGAAAAGCCAATAGTTTATTTAGGGACATAAGAATTCTCTGTTGCAGAGAAAGTGTGTACACTGAGTATGTTGTAGCAGCTGGGACATTACGGTCATGGCTATTTCAGTCCTACCCAAATGGCTGCTGGGATTTTATCAGACTTAATCAAGAACCAACAGGAAGCTGAAACAGTAAAGTACTTGTCATGCAATCTGAGGGCCTGAATTTAATCTCTAGAAGCTAGAGATTAAACAGCTGAATATGTTAGTGTGATTTATAATTCCAGTTCAGGGAGGTGGGAACAGGAGAGTCCCTGGGGCTCACTGGCTAGTCAGTTCCAAACCAGTGTGAGACCATGTCTCCCACCTCCCTGCCACATACACATACACACACAGTGTAGTGTACCTATGAACTGACACCTGAGGTTGTCCTCTGGCCACCACACAAATGCACATGGGTACTCCCCCACACATAAGCACCCACCCAAGAACCAATAAATCAGATTGCATTGCATATACTATGACATTTTCTCCATTTCCACTCACAGGTCCTGATTGCTCATTTCTAAGGAGGCGTCTAGTATTCAGATGAACCAATTTTCATTCACTGGGACATTAGTACATGTACATACAGATGGTAGCTTCTGTCGGTATTTGTTGATGGATGTAAAGAACTTCCTAGTGGTGCCACTAATAAATACCCAGAGTTCGGCATGCTTGAGGTTAAGCATGAGGACCCTCTGTCCTCCAAAAGCCCCAGAGGATCCCATCCCCCTTCAAATGTCTAACTCTAGAGGCTCGTTTTCAGCTCCATGATAAATGTCATGTTTATTTCCAGAAACAATAAGGATTTATTTTGGAGAGGGGGCACAAACACTCAGTGTTACTATGCCGTGTGTTGTAAGTGGCATTCCTGTAGGGGTCTAGCACTGAATCTAAAGTGCTTTCTGTCTACCAGACAGTGTGCTGGCTCCACCTACCCACTTACTTCCGAACAAGGCTACATGAAGGAGGATGTTTGCCTAAGTCATCAAGACTTAATAAATGTTAACAAGGATGCAAAAATAGGGGGCACTCATACACTTGTTGGAAGTGTGAATTAGTGCACCATTGTGGAAATCAGTATACAGAGTCCTCAGAAAACTAAAATTAGGACTTCTCTCTGATGTGGCATCTCCGTGATTGGCTCTTTATCTCTTTACTCAGTGCCTTACTGCAGACAGTAACACAGCCCGTTACTACTGTGAGGCACTTCCATTTGTTTGTGCTATTGTTAAGATCAATCTTGGTGAGTTTTTAAGGATCTGTGAGCTCTACCTGTCTCTGTCTCTCCCTCCCTTCCTCCCTCTCCCTCCTCCCCCTCCTCCCCCCCCCCCCTCTCGTGGGGGTGCATACACGCACATGTACACCTGCATGCGTGTGTGTGTGTGTGTGTGTGTGTGTGTGTGTATACACCTGAGACATTCAGCACAGGTGAGAAAACATTCCCTGCACTGAGCATTTACACTGCTGGATCATTGCACAGAAGCAGCCATATGCATAATTATGAGATAATGGGATAAGTACTCTACTATTAAGTGTTCCTGGCGGGCCTGAGGAGAAAGGGATTTTCATGCAGACAGTAATCATCCCAACCATTGTGTTGATTGTGGTCAGGAAAATCAATAATTGATTACCGGTTTAGATGATGAGGACATTTCCTCAGGCACCGAATTATAATGACTCATTATTGTGTTTTCAGAAAAGTTTTCAAAAGCCATTGCTGCCCATATCGTCTGTGTTTGGTTCATTGCTCTGGCTTCCGTTTCAACAGCATGCATGTTATCCCGTCTTTTCTCCTTTGACAGTTTCACTCATGTATATAATGACTTTTTATTAATGAATGTTTTCACCCTTAGTCTCCTCTCCTATCCCTCCCCCCCCGAAACTTTTCTTCTTCCATTCTTCAACCATGTTAGAAAAGAATAATCCTGGTGTTACATGAAGCAAAGAACAAAGGGAAAATAATTCCACAAGGTGATACCTTTTTGTGAAAATGGTACCCAGAACCCAAATAAGCCAGTAGATAACCCCAGTCAAAATAGCCTCTGCCTTTTCCCGATGACTCCAGTATCTCATTCTATTCGTGGGAGCTCCACTAATGTGATTGGCTAATGGCACAGAGGTCAAGGTTCTGGAACCTTTGATAGAAAAGCAGCAGTTTCTTACCACCGCCATCCCCTTCCTACTCTCGTGTTTTCTTTTTATACATGACTCCCTGAGCCTATTTGTCCACTCGCTTGAGCACAGGTCGAGATTGTTTTCTGACGCTTGGACAGTTTATCAGCCCCCCCTTTCTCAGCAAACACTAACTTCAGTGTCCCTCCGGGGGTGGGGGTCAGCCTGATTCTATTCTCAGCACAGAGGAAACACTGCCCTCACATTGCTGCTTCCACAATCAAAGTAGTTTCATCCAATGTTAAGTTAATCAAGGCAGGCTGTTTTCTTACTATAAAGGGAATGTTAGTCAGCATTTATTTTTAAAAGTGACGCTGTGCCTTTGAAACCAAGCATGGACTTTGGGGGCAGAAATGGATGCACCATTTCCTGGGTTACCATCTGTGTAAGTCACTCAGATGTTTGAAATTAAGAAAGCTGTTACTGGATGTAGGTAGACCTCATGTACACTTGATAAGGATGTTTTCCTATGTCTGTTTTAAAATCCAGTAGCATCTTTTAAGATTTTTTTCTAACACATCCTGTAAAGTAGTTTTACTAGATTTTTAAAATTTACTTACTCATTTATGTGTGTGTGTGTGTGTGTGCGCATGTGTGTACATGCCTATATGACTTCTTGTGTACTCCGTGCATGCATAGGCCCATGGAGGCCAGAGGACATAGGATGCCCTGGAACTGGAATTCCAAGTGGTTGATGTGGGCGCTGGTAACCAAACCTGGGTCCTCTGCAAGAGCAGGAAGTGCTCCGAACTGCCGAGCCATCCCTCGTGCCCCTTTCCTAGATCTTTAATTGTGTTTCCAGTTAAAATTATTTTTCAAAGGCCTGGGTAGCAAATTTTAAAAGTTGCCTATTCATACATGCATTATTCATTTAAAAATAATTTCCATAACTTTTTAAACTTGGTAATTACATGTTTTAATTATATAATTACACATTCTAATTATGCCGTTAAATCCGATTACAGTAATTATGTAATTATATGATAATTGGTACATAATACACATGTGAAAACCTGCATAAGCATGTATTTAACAAAGGAAATGGTTCTGCGGAAGATGGCTGTGGGAAGAGTGGCGAAGGAATTGTCTGAGAGGAAAGAAAGGGATTGGAGTCATTAATGACTTGGAGTGAGGGAGAATCCCATGTACAGTCATAAAGAACCCGAGCTACAACATCGGGCTCTCTTTTCCAGTTTCCTTGTCAGAAGTAAGTGATGACCAAGGAGCTGGGGCTTGGGGAGCCAAGTCAGGAGGGGCAGTCCTAGAAGTGAGTGTTAGCTGGTGGTAGTTGGAGAGAACTGGACCAGAGCAGGCTCCTCCAGCCAGGCTGTTCTGGTGACGTTAAGAGGCCAAGTTCTTTATAGGTAGGAACATGTGGCCGCTCAGGAAAGGGAAGGTGTCTATAATTAATTGGCTTCATTTTCTTGACTCTAAAGTCTAAAGACCCAAAAAAAAAATGTAGATTACATTAACAGAATGCTGTATAATACATTTGGACAAGGGTCACAGAACAAAATTATCCATAAAATAACAAGTTGAAGTTAACATGTTTTGAAACTATAGTCTCAAAATTATGTAGCTAGTTTTGATGCATGTGAATTTATGGGGGTTTTCAGAAAGTATTACATGCATGAAATCTATGTTAAAGAGAATCATGCTGAAGTTGGAGATATTTTTGCCTTTCTTTATTGAAGTAGAATCAACATTTATTGAACTATACATATTTAGACAGACGTGACAGGGATTCTTTTGGTGTTTTCCTGGGGATATTGACCACAGTCAACTTAAAGAATATGCCCATCATTTTTAGGTCTTCCTCGGAGTCTTTTTTGTGGTTCTTCTCTTTTGCCCTCTGTACTTGTCCACTGATCTGTTGACAGAGGTTTCTGTCCCACCAGGTCTCACAGCCATTCAGTCCCAAAGAAATACACAGAGGCCTACATTAATTATAAACTGGTTGGCCTAGCAACTCAGGCTTTCTTGCTAACTCTAATAATTTACTTTAACCCACGATTCTTGTCTGCATCAGCCACGTGGCTTGGTACCTTTTATCAGTGAGGCATTCTCATCTTGCTTCCTCTGCATCTGGGTGGCAACTGCAGACTGAGACTTTCATCTTCCCAGAATTCTCCTGTTCTGGTTGCCCAGCCTGTACTCCCTGCCTGGCTACTGGCCAATCAGTGTTTTATTAAACCAATACAAGTGACAAGGTACAAGACCATTGTCCCTCAGTACTGGTCTGCTTGCTGCTTCTACTGCTGGCTTCCCAGTGCTTCCGGTAGATGGAATCAGACAATGCATACTCTCTTCCTTGGTTTGGTTTCTTTCGTGCCAAATAAATACTATGCTGTTCACCTAAATTATTACATGCATCAATAGTAATTATTTTTTGTATAACTAGCAATTTTATTTTCCAACAGGTAATTTTTCTACTACTTCAGTATTTTCCTCTCAGACAAAACGCAAAAGTTTTAAAACTGAATCACTTAGCTCCCACTCGTCTTGTCTTCTCACACTTCAAAATACTTGTATCTCTTGACGGCCAGAATCCTCTGAGATCTGCAGTTAGGTTCAGCACATTCAAACAGGAGCACAAACTTAGTGAGTTTGGCCCTGTCCCAGAAGATGGGCTGTGTGTTTATTCACCTTGCTCACTCTGATTCTGATTGCAGTGCCACTGTCCCTGTGTGTTCTGGGTCACTTTGTGAGCCTGGTGCTTGCTTTACTTCTTTTGGAAAGCCCTTGAGGTTTTAGGTCTACTGACCATCTTTAGAATAGAGGTGTTTATAAAATAAAAATGGGAGGCCTGATATCTGTAGTAGTCACGTGAAGTCACTCATGGTGAGCAGAAAAGCACTACAGTCATTACTGTTTATACTATTATCACAAACACATGTCTTTGTCCATTTCCTGTGCAAGGACATTCGGGTTGTTTCTGTTTGAGGACTATTACAAGTAAACTGTTATTATGTGTGCACATGTTTACAGGACACAAAAAGTCTTTAAGATGCCCAGGACTGAAGTGGGAGGGTTAAATTCGCTATTTAAAAAAAAAAAAAAAAAAAAAAAAAAAAAACACTACCAAACTGTTATGCAAAGCCTTACACCATTTCTGCTTTCAGGAAAAGGAAATCCACTACTCCATGTCTTCACAAATACTTGGGCTTTATATTTTTAAATTTAATGTTTTCTCTGGCTGCTTTTAATGTTTTGTCTTCATCACTAGCTTTGAGTAACTTTACTTTGTCCTCACGTAGCTTTCTTCATATTTCATGTGCTTAGAACTGTAGGAGGAAGGCTGCTTGTTTGTTCCTGGCTGCCCAGAACCAAAATAACCACACAGAAACTGTTTTATTTAAAACACTGCTTGGCCCATTAGCTCTCACTTCTTATTGGCTAACTCTTACATCTTAATTTAACCCATTTCTAGTAATCTGTGGATTGCCACGTGGCTGTGGCTAACTAGCAAGATTTCAGCTGGTGTCTGTTTCTGGAGGGGCTACATGGCTTCTCTCTGATTCTTCCCTTTGTTCTCCCAGCATTCAGTTTAGTTTTCCCTGCCTACCTCTATTCTTTTGCCCTATCAGGCCAAGCCAGTTTTCTTTATTAATTAACCAGTCATATTCACAGCATACACAGGGAAATCCCACATCATAGAACTTTTGAGTTTAATATACTTGTGGGTCTATAATTCTTGTCAAAATCAGGTTTTTCTTTCATCATTTCTTAAATTATATATTTCTGCCTCCCTCCTTCTTTATGGAGTCCAGTTTCATGCCCCTAAGGACATACTCAAATTGATTCCACAGTTTATTGGTATTTTTTCTGTTTTATCTTGCTTAGTTTCTAGTGTTGTCATTAAGTTCATTGGTCCTTTTGCAGTGTCTGTTCTTCCATTAATTGCATTTCAATGTCTATTTTCGTTTAGTATATTATATTGGATTGGGTAATTTTTGTATATTAAATCTCATGTATCTGCTTAGCTTTTGTAGATGTATAGATCACACTTATAGCCACTGCATAGCCATGTCTAAGAATTCAGATCTCTATATTAGTCCTAGGTTGGATGGCCCTTGCGGCCCACTTTTTTTTTTCATGTCTGCTAACCTTCATTTGAATGATAACTAGAACTTTGCTTTTTCTTATTTCTACAAATCTTAAGCCATGTTCTGAGATACAATTGTAAGTCACAAGGAAATGGTGTGTTCCTGCTGAGTCTTGTTTCCACAATTTGTTAGGTGCAAAAAGGTATAATTTAGTCTAAGGCTACTTCCTGTCTGCTATTAAGACAAGGTTTCTACTTTCTTTTCATTGTTCTTTTTCCTCGTCATCACATGCTGGTTGCAGATAGCTTTGAGTTTCATAGAAAGACCTCGTTCACCCCTCTGCTGCTTTCCCTTTAGCTCTACCCACTCCTTTCTTTACCCTGCTCACCTCTTTTCTCCCCATAGTCTCCTTTTGCTTTCCTCACACATATACAGGCACGCGCGCACACACACATACACACACACACACACACACACACACGCTTTACATATATATAGCTAATTTATTTCTAAAGAATTCTGTGATCCACAAATGAGGGAAAATGTTATATTCATCTTTTTCTGTTTGACTTGATTTGTTGAACATGATCTTTAGCTGCATCCATCCAGCAGTGATATAATTTCATTCTTTATATGGTCATAGAAACTCTATTGTGAATATCACGATTTTCATCATCCGTCTATTGATGGATGTATAAGCTCTCAGATAACAAACTGGAATATTTTTATAAAAAAAATCATCAAAACCTTAAAAGAACACCCCACAAGTAAGCTAGTTTTTTCCTAGACCCAACTTTAATACTGGAAGGAAGAAAGAAGGAAGGGAGGAAGGGACGGGGGGGGGGGGGGAGAAAGGGAGGGGAAAAAAAGAAGGAAGAAAGATAAAGAATTCACCAGCTGATTCCATACCTTGGCTAGTGTGAATATTGCTGCACTATACATGGATGTACAAGTGTGTATGTGGAATCTCTTGTGAATGTTTGTTCATTGCTCCATTAAGTAGGAAGTATTCCTCTCTTCTTCTTGAGAACAATTACTGTTCCCAGCCTGACTGAGCACCTGCCGAAGGTTTCATCTTTGATTTTTTTTCCACTGGTTTTCCCTATATTTCACACACTTGTCTTTTCAGTACTTGAAGGAGCCCTTCTGCAGATACCCAAGATTCTGACTGTGCAGAGTTCTCTTTCTGGTGCCCTGTTTTGGAAATTTCAGTTAACTTTTTCTTCCTGGATATTCAGCTCACAATATACAAGGCCTTTACCTCGTTGTGCCTTAGCCTAGACATCACCTTCATGCCGGAAACTGGGGCAGCAGCACAGCTTAGCCCATTTGTCTTCCATTTCTCAGAAATCAATGCCATTGATTGCTTTGTATCCAGTGCCCCAAACGCCCTTGTTGCATGTATTTTTTCCAAATAGCAAAATTTCAAATCAAATTCTATTGCCCAGATACAAAAACATACTTAATGACGTGATGTGGTGATTTCTAGACAACTCTGCATTTTGATCGATTGTGGTTTTCTGTAGTGGTCTCCATTTGTTGCAGACAATTTACCTTGGTGAGAAGTGAAGACTACATTGGTCTGTGGGTATCAAGATAAAGGCTTATGGACTGTTCTTAGGGATTATGCTAGGTTAATAAATTAGTGATTGTGTATTCTCCACCAATAACCATGACTTCACTAGTGCTGAATATTTGGCCAGCTTTCCAGTACCAGGCATGATCTTCTCTTGTTGAGAGGGTGTTAAGTCCAACTAGAGAGCAAAAGGTTACCACCAACATATGTATGCCCCTACTGTACCCTTACTGGTATTATACCATGCTGGCAGTTAATGTGGTCCATAGGTGTCATAACTGAGTAGGACTTTCGATTGCCTCCCTCCTTTGGAAGTTTGCATGGTGCCCTGTGGCACCAGGAAAATTAGTCCGCAGGTAGGAAGTGTTCGGTTCGTTTCTGGATCAGGGGTCTTTGAGCCCTGTTCCTTAGGTTCAGGGTGTCTTCAGCAATAGGGATTTTAGATCATAAAACTTAAGATTTTAAAATTATGTTTTTCTGCAGAGGTTTTGGGTAGAGTTGGGAATGTAAAAGGAAGAAGGATGATTGGGTGTATTGGGCAGCAGTCAGCACAAACTCACGGTTCTTTGAAGAAAAGTGAACTGACTCCAGCAATCCCTTAGGTGGGCTTCCTCAGCCATGGAGGTGACAGCCAACAAGAGAATAGGTGCTAGACAGTCTCCTAGGTAGCCTCTACCTTTTATATCTTACCAACTTCACAAATATTCCTTCTAGATTAACATTCTACAATATATATCTTTTTTTCCTTTCTCAGTTCCTCACAAATGCAAACAAATCAATAAGCTCATGGAATCCCCTGAGATGCAAAACATGACATGGACAAGATGATATTCTCAGCACCTAGAGGGCTAAAAGGAGGGGAAAGGAGATTTCCCAATGAATAGCAGAAGGGAATTGTCATGAGCAAACGAAATGACATTGTAGAGACATTAGAGCTGCAGGACGAAAGTTTTGTAGGGAATGAGGAGGGAGAGAGTTGCTTTTCAGACATCCATTCTTGTTAATGTTTTAACACCTTAGAAACAATCCCACTGTAGACAGTAAAACATATAGCCTGCTTGGATGGGGTTAAGCTGGGAATGACATCATCATCTTTACACTGTTGAGTAATTACTCTGGTTCCTCTGACAAAGTGATGAATAGCGTAGGACTTACCCTCCTGCCATGTCTAAGAAATGATACGAAACCTTTAAATTACTGGTTTTAGTAATTGGGCAGCAGTCCATTCAGACTCAGGAAACTGTGAGGGAAAGAGAACTAGGTGACTCCACCAATCACCGTAGCTGTATCTGGAATGCAGCACGCTGGGGTACATTCAAGCAGAGCCTTGAAATAGAACATCGTTTGGAGAGGTCTAGATGGCTAGAATTGATGACAGAAGTCAAAAGTGACAGCATGCTCCTGAAGAGCCCAAAAGTCTCCACTGGGGGCAGGGGTTCCTTCTGTCTTTGTCTGAATGTTAATCCTTGCATGCATAATATAAAACTCCATTGGCCCTGCAAATAAAAATTGCCATGAAGCTGTGAGCTCAGTAAGTCCCAGTACTCAAATTCAGCAGAGGTACATTTAAATTTTCACAAGTTGTAATGAAAAGACCTCATTAAAACCTACAGCACTGACACTAGAAGACCATGCCTTGGTAACAAAGCTAAAACACCCCCAGTGCGAAGGGATTGGATCTATCCTAACAAACTGAAGTATAAGCTCTCAGATAACAACCTGGAATATTTTTATAAAAAAATTCATCAAAACCTTAAAAGAACACCCCACAAGTAAGCTAGTTTTTTCGTAGACCCAACTTTAATACTGGAAGGAAGAAAGAAGGAAGGGAGGAAGGGACGGGGGGGGAGAGAAAGGGAGGGGAAAAAAGAAGGAAGAAAGATAAAGAATTCACCAGTATGGCATCCATGATGTTAGTAAGTGTCCATTCCAAATGCTGACAGACAAGAAAGCCAGACATGTGACCCATGACAAAAGAGTACTGTCCAATGAAAATATTTATGGAAATGAAAATTGATCAGATAAAGCTTCACATTGGGTTAGAAAAGCTTCAGGGCTATAAAAGAATAGATGAATACAGCAGTGATGAAAGACATTAAATATATACAAAGTAGATCCTTCAAAACTAAGAAAATTCTTAATTTGGCATTCTGAATTTACTACATGGATATACTCATAAACAGACACTTTTCGATACCATTTGGGCTAAGAGGGGACTGGTTTGGAAACTCAACAAATGTGATATCCAAACATAAGATGCCAAGCTGTTTCAATCCTCATACTCACAAACAGTAATTTTGATGTAGGTAGGAAAATCCTATTATGATAAGGAAATAAATGATACTGAGGAACTAAATGTTTAGGAATGGAGAGAGGGACAGATCAAGGAAGAAAGGAAGGAAAAGCCAACAAAGTTTAAAACATAGTCACAAAAGCTATCCTAATAGGAACATTGAAAACACACAGGGTGAAGGGTATCAGTCCTCAGTGACCTGTATCCTTCACACCCTGGGCTTTTTCAAATGCATCAATAGGAACTAGAGGTAGGAGAGAGGAAAATGCAAAATCTGGATAAATAGTCTTAAGTTGTTGGTGCAAAGTATAAACCTGCAGACCCAGAAAGTTCAACAAAACCAAAGCAAGGTGGCCATAAAAAGCAATTAATGAGTCTTAAATTTTTCAAGGGGCAAAATATCACTAACAGGTAAATAGACAGGAAATAGTTGTGTTTGTTTGTTGTTGTTGGAAATATTACTGGGCTATATGTTTGAAGTATGAGAAACAAACACTGTCACCCCAGACATCTTTGCCCAATAAATACAGCTTTCAAAAATGAATGCAAATTAGTTACTCAACAAATAATGAGAAAACTCTTTGAAGCAAATTAAACTAAATAAATAAAAATTGGCTTACTAGAAGACAATAGCAGGTGGGAACTTGTATCTATGTAAAATAACAAGGAATTACAGGAATAATGGTTATAATTTTTTTAGTTTTAATTTTGTTTTAAAAAGCTGACAGCATAGATCAAAAAGATAGCAATTCTTTGAGGGATTTGTAACATATTTAGAAATAAAATGAACTTCTTAAGAGTATCAAGTGTAGCCGGGCGGTGGTGGCGCACGCCTTTAATCCCAGCACTCGGGAGGCAGAGGCAGGTGGATCTCTGTGAGTTCGAGGCCAGCCTGGTCTACAAGAGCTAGTTCCAGGACAGGAACCAAAAGCTACGGAGAAACCCTGTCTCGAAAAATCAAAAAAAAAAAAAAAAAAAAGAGTATCAAGTGTAACATGTTGGGCCTGCTATTTGGGGTTTCTGTCCTGCCCATTTCCCACAGCCGGCAAGTCCCAAAGAAAATAACATAGAGAGTCTATATTAATAATAAACTGATTGGCCCATTAGCTCAGGCTTCTTGCTAACTCTTATATCAACCCACTGTTCTTATCTATGTTAGCCACATGGCTCAGTACCCTTTTCAGCGGGGCAGTTCACATCCTGCTTCTTTGGGGTCTAGGCAGGACTGTGGAAAGGGTTTTCTTCTTCCCAGAATACTCCTGTTCTCATCGTCCTGCCTCTACTTCCCGTCTGGTTGACACACTTATACTTCCTGTCTGGCCAATCAACGTTTATTTAAAACATTACTGACAGAATACAGACGATTCTCCCGCACCAATCAAGGATGAGAGAAACAAATAGAAGTCACAAGAGTTATGAAGCTCTTGTTTACATAAGCTAGTGCTGTGACTTGATGGCAGATAGAATCTGGGAAGTCATAGATGCTGATCATGAACAGAGGAACACCTAGGTAAATTAAACAGAGGACAGCAAATCAGCCAGTAGTCTAGAAAAATGTGAAAGAATGATTCACCTAATCCTAAAAAACAAAGAATGGGCAGGGAAAAGAGAGAAAACTGCTATCAAAGAAGTCAATTTAAACTACGTAATTTTATAATTGCTTTAAAGAAAAAATTACCTCAGCACTACTTAAAAGTTTGAGGTTATTACAGTGGATACAACAAAGCAGAGGTCACCAGCATGCCGCCTATATGCCTTGGAAATAAATCAAGATATCCAGAACAAAGAATTTAAAATTTTATGCACATACAAATCTTAAGAAAACAGTGACAGGAGGCATTGTTTTAAAAACAGACTCCAAGACAAATATTGTCAGAGAATCAGAGGAAAAGTTTAAAATAATAAAAATTGTGTAACCAGTCATTAGAATTATGTAACAATCTTTATAAAGCCTGTATGTGATAAAAAGAACTTTCCATTACATGGTATAAACCCTGTAGAAATAGCAGGAAAAACAACGTGACAATTTTAGTCTCGTTACTGGCAGGTAAACATAAACAAAAATTAGTAGGATCATCGAAGATCTTAAAATTCGAGCAAACATGTCAACATGATCCCTGCACCCAGTAGCAGCAAGTTAATGGCTTCATCCCGTGACCTTAGCATGTCCCATTTAGCAGCTGTGTACCCAGTGATCTCTGTCAAGTCCTCACATGACACAGTTGGTTAAGTAGACTATGTATGAACTATAAAACACACCTCCATAGATTAGAAGGTTCTGAAGAACAGAAAATACCCTTCCAGTTCAAAATGAATTTAGAAATAAAAAAGGAAAAGATAACTGGAAAATTCCTAATACTGGAAGGTTCAATCCCATGACACCACATAACTCAACAAAAAGCAACTACAGGAAGAATTGGAGCATATTTGGGGCTTGCTGAGAGCCTACCTGGCAGATGCAGCTCACACAGGCTTAAGGGTAAGTATGTAGACTCTAGTGTAAAGAACAGGAAGAAAGAATGGTTGAACCTCTCTCCTCTCCCACCATCAACATGTTACCACAGATAAATTTTGTGCAGCGGTCCTAGAATGTTGCCTGTCTATGTACAAATAAGATATAATCTTTGTGCCCTGCTTCTTTGGCTTATCAAAGTGTTTTTGAGGTTCATCCATATTTTACATATCTGGGTTCATCTTTTTTTCATGTTGAGAAATACTCCATTGAATGAGTCTAACGTAATAGATTTGTTCGTTTGTCAATAGGTTTTTTTGAGTTTCCACTTCCGGGATTTGTAAGTAAATCTGTTGTTGTTTGCAAGCCTTTAGGTAGTTGTATGTTTTCATGTATTTAAGCTAAATAGAATTGCTGGCTTCTGTATCTATCAGGGTTTCAGCCTTGAAACTGTTAGCATTTTGAGCTAGGTAATCTCTTACTACAGGGACAGTTCCAGGCACTGTAACATTGTGGCAGCACCTTTGACATTTACCCACTAGGTGCAAGTAGTATGTATCTCTTTAGCCCTGTCTCCTAAAACGTTTTCCATCAAGGCCCTGGTTGAGAGGCTCCTTCAAATTCAGTAGCTACTTAATGGATATTGTTGCTAAAATAATGAAAGCAAACAGTGCTCCTTAAAAGAAGCCTTGCATCCTCAGATCATGAATATGTCTTTGAATTCCTTCACTAGGCAGAGGGAAATCAGATCTCATTCATCACAGAGGTTCTGTTTATTTCATTCAAAACTCCAAAGCACTGGGCCACCGTGTGAAGTGTTGGGTACTGTAAGGTAGCCTTGTTAGCAAATTGGTTGCTTTGGTGTGGATGCTGTGGTTCTAACACTGTTGTTACCATGTTAGCTTAGTTCTCTGTCATGTTTTGAAAGTTCCTGAGGCCCTGCCTGTACTATATGAGCTTTTCAGAGAATTCAAGACTCTGATGTTGCTGTAAAATTTCTTCCCTTATCTGTGCTGTGTACATATTCTCGGATGAGAAACATTAACTTGCAGTATTTCGAGGGCAGTTGGTAAATGCTTGAGTAGTCATTTTGATGGAAGAACTTATCACAGGCAAGAGAGGTTTGCATGGGAACGTATGGGTTTTCTGATGAGCAATCACTTCACATTTATTTTTGCAGGAGCCGCCATCCACAGTCTAATTTTAGGTATCATCACCAGAGTCCATGCATGTGTAATTTTGACTGGCTCTACATTGCCTTCATTGTTGGAAGTAGTTGAAAGATTCTGTAATCTATGTTAAAATGCAAAGAACATCATTTTGTAGCTCTCTTCTAATTTGCTTCTGCCACGGATGTTTATTTTCCCAACAAGACTTGAGCAAGTGTGGGAGGAACGTGTTAGCACTGGAACGTGCCACGGAAGCAGCAGCAGCAGCAGCTTCCTTGAATAGTGTGACCATCAGCTTCCCCTAACATGACCTGTCAGTGCTCACTGTGAGATTTCAAAAGTAAAGCCTCTCCTGATACCCCAGGAAGAAAGAAACTGGGCTGCACACCTAACCCAGTAAATGTTCCGACTGGTCTGTTTCTTGTTCTCAGAGAGGATAGCCATTTTGTTCTGGTGGCATTTGCATTGTTTCTAAGGTTTGTAGAAAGGAAGACAGGACTAGTCTGGTTATCAACAGCTTCTTAAAGACATTATGACAAGTCTTCAATAAGGCATTTCATAATGTGATCTAGTCTGGCTATTGTTTTCTAAATACAACAGAACTGGAATGAGCCTAGGAGGCAGCTTATAGATAGGGAATTAATTCAGGGGCTGGCAGGAGCTTGGCCACAGAGCTGATCTGTAACCCAACAAACAGGCTGTCCTGTCTCCCAGTGAACTCCAAGGTTGCTCTCTACTCTGCCAAGACAACCCCCATCCAGCTTTGAAACCCAGCCTAATGATGTCCCATCAAACTGCTGTCTTCCTCTTCAGGTTACATATCACAGAGAATTACGAATTAGGCAGCTCACTGATACGTTTCTGAAACAGAAACGTGTGACCTGTCTGTGGGCAGCAAGGGGAGGCGGGAGCTGAGTGCACAAAGCACGTTGCCTTAAAGCCCTGTAAGCCAGAGAGCAAAGCTGCAAGGCTTTCCCAGCAGACAGAAGCACAATGCTTCCTTCCCACTGCATGTTCAGGTGCAGCTCCGTGTCGGTGCTTTGTGCGGGAAGATGGCTGTCTGGACAGGGGAGCCTTGAGAGAATGTGCACACCATCATTTTCACTTACTTGTACCCTCTACACTTCAGCCTGGCACTTGCTGGTCTCTGATCTAAAGGGTTGAGTTTGCAAGCATTTTGCTAATTATGACCCAACAAAGCACTTCTGGCTTCGGTCAGAGTGAGCAGGGTGTGAGCCAGCACGCGGCCACGGCCTCTCGTTGCCATCTGTGATTTAGAGCAAAATCTTTGCAAGAAGTATAACTGCCTGAGTTACTGCTCTTTTATATGTTTTTAAATGAGAATGTAAAGGCCAAGGGCGCTTTTTTTCTCATTTAATACTATTAAATCATCATTAAATCTCGTACTGAACACTGGCTGATTTTAATGATGCCCTCAAGTATCCATCCTGGTGCTTGCCTGTGTTAATATTGTTGTATATATGGATACCATAAATAATGCCTAGCTAAGATGGTACGAGAAGCATTACTGTGTGTATCGATAAAAGCAGTCTTACTAATGAGACCAAGTGTCAGGAACAGATGGCGTGGCGGGAACCCAGCCACTGCAGTTCAAGTTCCACAGAGTTCCATGGCAGGTTGAGGCCAATCCTAAAACCAGCCCAAATCCTCCAAATATTTTACAGCAAATTGGCATGGGAGGATTAATTTGAAGTTCTAGTTTATTTTTTCATTATCTGACTTTATTGCACTGTGGAATAAAAGCCAGGACAGCAGTTCAGTATCTATTCCATTTAATGGCTGCACGCCCTGGCATCTGGGCAGTCACAGTTATTGGCTGCCTAGTTCCTCACCACAGCGCTCAGCTGAACTCGCCTCTCTGTCTTTCAGGACAAAGACAAAGAATGTGAAAAATGTTGGTCTTAAAAACCTTCTGTCGGCTGGGCGTGGTGGCGCAGGCCTTTAGTCCCAGCACTTGGGAGGCAGAGGCAGCTGGATCTCTGAGTTTGAGGACAGCCTGGTCTGCAGAGCTAGTTCCAGGACAGCTAGGGATGTTATATGGTGAAACCCTGTCTCAAAAAACGAAACAACAACAACAGAAAACTTTTGTCATTTTAAGGGTGAACTTTTCTTAAAAAAATATGAATTTTCAATATTCTTTGTGCCTTAGAATTTCATCAACCTATAATCATTGTAATCACAACTAACATTTATGGAGCTACCAAAGTTCCCCATATTTGTAGGAAATATCTTGTCTAAAAGCTTCAGACTCTGGATATGCTGTTTATGCCCTAGATATACATAGCTATGATAAAGTGCGGTGTTTAAATTAGGCACAGCAAGATATTAACCATATTGATGATAAAATAGAACAGTTATACTATAATAAAATTTATTATATGTATGTATCATTTATTATATACATTCATATTGGTATATGTAAATATTTATTTTCAGAGTTTTCTGTTAATGGATTCAGACTATGGTTGATTGTGGGTAACTGGAATCAAGAGGTATGGGTGAGTTCTTCTGAACAGCAAATCGGTGTGCTGAAGGTGGCTTTAGGACTGACATTTTATGTGACCTTTAGTTCCATGAATCATATACAGGTTACACAGTTAGCAGTGTGATACCCCTTCAGGAGGATTTCATTCCTACAGTCCTCATTTCCACGTGAGGAAATGGAGCTCAGACGTGAAATAACTTTCCCCAGGACATGAAGCAAAACTTGCAGGTGTCTCTAAATACAGTGGGTCAGCTAAAAACTCGAGTTCTGTTCCCCTGCGCTGTGCAAAGAGAGCTTAAAACCGAAATGGAAATCCCCAAGGAATATTTGGGGGATGCTGGACAGAGACTATGCAAAAGGGGTGCATGTTTCTAAAAGCCAAGTTCTTCATACATAACTTGAAAGCTTAAACAGACTCTATCCCCGAGAATTTCTGGAGCACCAGAGAAGACTTGGAAGGTTCCTGTTGAATTGAAGTTTTCCATGGATTTAGGGCCAGAAGAGAGGCCAGAAAGCTTTTCATCTACTAGGCTTCTTGTACCTTTTAAATAGCTTCTGGAAACTGGAAGCGAATTAAAAGTATCCCCATTTTACTGTCTCCTGGGTCTTCTGGTGAGATTCCATTGTAAAATGAGGAATGAGGAGCTAGTTGGGTTGTGATCTTCCTGTGTTTAGCTGATTTTTGGAGGATTGGAGATGAGTTTTGAGCCAGTGCTATCATAACAAAGGTAGGTTGAATTCACCTTGATGCTGTGTTTTTAAATTTAGAGTTGGCTACTTAATTTGAATGTAGTATTGGCATATTCATGGGAAACCGCGTGGCAGCTCCATTACTGTAATTCCCTGTTACATAGGCTTCTTCTTGCAGAGCTTCTAGTAGATTAGAAATAGGAATGACATCGCCCCAGGCTGATTAAAAAGCGGATAAGCCAGTCGGGAAACTTAACTCACCTGAGCTCACTCTGTTCCTGCTCTTTTCAGTGTTCTGAATATGATAGCATTTTCCTGGACATACATATCCACGATAAAGTGTAGTTTACAAGTTGGGCACAGCACGTGATTAAGAACAGTATCAGCTGCCTTGGCGTAGGCAGGTCATAAATGAGAATGAGACACTTAAACCTCAGAAGAGTCCCAGTATCACCACTGTGTGTACACACTCCAGATACAGCCCAGGAAACTACATTTCAGATTGTCTTAGTGTAGAACTGCAGACCTGAATTGAGGAACGAGGAAATTAAAAAATAAGACAGCAATAATACGTTTGCAAAGAAAGAAAACTTGTACAGCTTCCTTGTTGTGTTATTACAGATATTTAAACTCTAGTACCTCAGACTCTCCCATGATAGGAGACACTCCGAAAAAGGGCAATTCGAAGAACACGGACTGAGTTTTAAATCAATTACGTGTGTTTAATGTTCTTACTCTAGATCCCCAAACAAAAAGTGCTACGAGCACTGAAGCCCACTTTATTCAGTAGAAGATTGTTGCTGTGATAAGATCCTTGTATAGCTTGTCCGCCCCCACTTGCTGATAGCATGCACGTGTAGAACTGAGAAACATCACCTCTCCTGCTGCTTCAACTTCACATTAACATGCAATGACAAATGAACATACATGGTTTCCTTTGCTGGCCCCTTGACCTTTGGGTCACCCTTTGCTCTCATGCCTTTCTGGTTCCTGTGGAGACGAATTCCGTGCTTAGCATCTCCTGATGGTGCTGTGACTTCTGCTGGCCCTTCACGTGGTCCCCATGTATGTTCCTCTAAATCTGTAGTATGCTTGGGCTTGGCAGAGTTTTGCTATTTGTAAATAGATATGCATATCCTAAGAACCCAAAAAATGTTCCAGGGTGAACTTGGGGTGCTGGAGACTACAAGGCTCAGGCAGCCCACTAGGGTTATTTCTATTTGGGGAAACTGTCTAAGGAGATAAAGCCCAGGGAATTCTGGGTCATGTAGGCTTGGATCAGGTTGGAAGATACTGCGTTCAATTCTCTAAGGGTTTTGAAGCTGAAATAATCATCCAAGCCAGGGCAGCTGGTGATATGAAAGTTTCTTATCTTCTGGACACCTGCAATGGTCCCTGGGTGTTTTCCCAGAATGCCTTTAGGAATCCTTGGGTGCACCACATCATGAATTATGCCTGCCTTTTGAATGGCAGATAATTCGAACACTGGTTCTCTTAGCTGAGAGATCTTGATTTGGTCCTTAGAGCACTGTAAACCTGAAAGGGAAGCCCTCTCACATTGTGTAGTTCTTTACTCTCCCGTCGGAAGAGTGCGGTGCCCTCCTCTGAAAGAGGCCTGCTCTGCACATCCTGAGAGAGAGTGAGTTTGCTCACATTGCAAGGAAGCCGCAAGAACAAAACTGCGGAGTTGACACCTCTACCCTCCCCTGGGCTTTGTCTGACATACCCTCTGAGAAGGAGGTTTGTAACAGACAGATGTCCCGGGTTTCCAGTATCAGTGAAGGGTGGAGGGACTTTCGTCCCTTTAGATTGAGAGGGGACTACTAAAGAGCCCCTGGGAGATAAGATTAGCAGTGCACCCCGTGGAGAAAAGCTTTTGGTGACATTTTGGAGTTGAGTAAACAGTGACATTTTTCTCATCTTAGTTTCTCCTCTTTGCCTTGCCAGCCTGGGTTTGAGTTCCAAGAAGCCACTCCCTATCATGTTCCTCATTATATTCCCTGAATCTCTAAGAATGTCTCTAAACAGAAAAGTAAGACAGACTTTGGGGATGTTTAATGTCATGTGTCTGGTAACTGTCCAAGCTGGGAACACACAGGTCCTCTGTCTACTCATGAACCAAAGGAAGCGTTTGTGGCCCCCTGCCTTTCGTTCTGGGTCTCTAAATGCTGATTAAGGTGAGACAGGGACTCATTATTTAAGATTCTGAAACACCAAGAGTACCTTTAAAAGTCTAGGCTCTGAATTCTCCCTAAATGGCCTGAGTGTGTATGTGTGGGGATGGCGCTGTTTGTCTGCAGATAATCAATTCAAAATGTCCAGCATCAAGACAGGCCTGGACCTTGGATAGGATGGTGACGGTAGAGCATGAGAGAAACAGGGAATACACCCAAGCCAGTCTGCTGACATTGCTGGGGAATTGCCTAGGGTTGTTGGAGGTTCCTGGTCCTACAGTGAATTGTAGCTTGGCCGGAGAGGCCTGTGAGTACCCGGTGGAGCTTTATGCTGTCTCTGAAAAGTTCTGATTTTATTTTTACCATTTCCACTTTGCTCTCCTTCTCACCCATCCCCATTTCAGCAAAACGGTGGTCTTTAAAAAGATAACATAAAAGGGATGGAGTTCCATTCCTAGTTTATGATGTGTACCAGCCTTCCGGTGTGTACCCTGCAGGGCTTTGGTCAGCATCTATGGGAAGCCCCTCTGGTGTCCCCTGACTGTCCATGTTAAGTGTAAATCATAGTGCAAAGGGATAGACTGGGGCTTGTAGGGCTCTGGGGCATGGCCCAAGGGGAGCTGGCAAGTCAAAATGTTGTATCAGTAATTGAAAGAAAAAGAAAGAAGGATTCGTGTTTCTCTAGCACCAAATTTTGCTGTGTATGTGCTTTTTTTTTTTTTTTTTGGACAAAAGTGGTGTCTTAGGGTTTCTGTTGCTATGAAGAGACACCATGACCATGGCAACTCTTATAAAAGAAGACATTTAATTGGTGTGGCTTACAGTTTATAGGTTCAGTCCTTTATCATCATAATAGGTCATGTCAGGGTGCAGGCAAATATAGTGCGTCTTGATCTGCAAGCAGCAGCAGGAATCTGTGTCCACACTGGGTATGGTTTGAGCGTTGGAGACCTCAGAGCCCACCCTCACAGTGGCACATTTATTTCTACAAGACCACATTTCTTAATAGTGCCACTCCCTATCAGTTTGTAAGGGGCGATTACATTCAAACTACCACAAGTAGTAAAGTCCCATATAAACTTAGATGTTTTATAAACTACCCCAATTAAATGTTTTCTTTTATAAGAGTTGCTGTGGTCATGGTGTCTCTGCACAGCAGTAGAAATCCTAGCTAAGACATTGCCTGAGATCTGTCCATCCTCCACTGTCAATCTCAGTACCTCCCTCACGTCCCACCAAAGGAAGCACATTCAAATCTCAGCGCTCAGAAAGAAGAAATACATCTCTTTTCTATGTGTGGATCTATAGTAAGTTTAAATCATTTTTCTCTTTATAATTTACAGTACTTGATTCATCTACTAGTACTGCATTGGTCTTCTTTTTTTTTTTTTTTTTTTTTTTTTGGTTTTTCGAGACAGGGTTTCTCTGTGGTTTTGGAGCCTGTCCTGGAACTAGCTCTTGTAGACCAGGCTGGTCTCGAACTCACAAAGATCCGCCTGCCTCTGCCTCCCAAGTGCTGGGATTAAAGGCGTGCGCCACCACTTCCTTTTAATAGACTCATTGTTTCTTCTGCTCACTTATCCATTGAACAGTATGATGCCTCCACTACAGATCTCTACTGTCTGCTGAGCCTTAGAAATCCAATTGTCAGCAGGCTTGATCTGTAAAGGTGGTAGATGCTTTGGGACTTGAGGACCACAGAGTCTCGTTTCTGACTGCTCACTTCTGCTTTCGCAGCACAGAAACAGCCACTAATGGATGGATGTTGTGGGGTATCCATCTAATAAAAGGGTCTAATAAAAGTCTTTGTATTAGGACTAGCGTAGGATGCTTATATCTATGCACAACCCAGAAGGATATATCGCTGAAGGAATCTTCAGCCAGTGTATCATGGCGGATACTTACACACCTGTGTGACGGCAGTGCCGTTCACAACAGATGCAGATATAGACTCATCCTTGATCCTGTGAACAGATGGATAAAGAGAATGTGGTGTGTATAAACAATGGAGTTTTATTTAACTGTAAGAATGATATTATGTCATCCTCAGTAAACTTGGTTAAACAATATATAAAGCAGAATGAACAGGGCTCAGACAAATATTGCATGTCCCCCCCCCCAGGCCGTCTAAAACTTAAGATTATGAGAGGGAAGGTTGGGGGAGACCATTTGAAATTGAAAGGGACACAATTTGGGAAGACACTGGGAACCATCAAGAGGACAATAAAAGAGAATGATGGGAAGCAAGTAAGACCAAAATACAGTATATGATCTCTGTGTGGAAGAATATCCCAATGAAATAGAGGCCTTTGTTTAAAGAAACTGGCAGCAAGCCCTTTTTCACAGAGCCTTGTCTGATGATACAGGAATGAAATTTTCATATTAGTGAAGGAAACAAGAAACTGATATCTGATCTATTGATCAGATTAACACCTGTTGGTGATAAGTGCTGAAAAGAAAAATAAGGCATGGTGAGGGGAGTGACTAGACAGTGTTGTTTATGAAACAGAAACCAACACAGCCTCTTCTCTGAAGTGACAGTTGAGTGACATTGTAGTAAGTGAGCTGCTGTTGAGATAGAGTGTCCACGCTCAGGGACATATGCAGAAGATAGCAACATGTTTTGCTGGTTTGGAGAAATAGCAAGGAGGTCATCGTAGCTAGAGAACACTTAGCAAAGGGAGAATAATGGGAACTAAGTCAATCCAGGAACCAGAGAACAGATCACCAAGGGCTCGTAGGCTGCCATAAGGACCTTGGATTTTATTCTCTCTGCAAGAGACCACTGGAAGTTTTTGACAGAATGAGGTGATCCGTTTTGTTTTCAGAAGACAACTCTGTTGTAGAGAGAAGAGACTGAAGGAGAAAAGGAATGGAGATAATAGACCACCGTTAGAAGACATGTGAGACCCTTGCTTATATGGTGGTTGCATAGGTCAGAGTGGTTCAGGATGAAAAGTGGAGCTGACAGGATTCATGGATGACTGCATGTTCACACTGGAAGAGTGGGAAGGGTTAAGATGAGCCAGGACTGCTCTGAATACCGGGAACAAGGAAGTTACCATTGACCAAGATGGGAAAGATTGTGGAAGAAGCAAGTTTTTAGTAGAGATCTCAAGCTTTACTTTGAACGTAGCAAATGGATGCTGGGAGATATTAAACACACAAGTGTGGAAACCAAAGCAATGTCCATTAGCAGAAGTGAATTTTCCCAGGATGGAAACACTCAGAATGTAAGCATTTGGGAGGTATGGGGTGTGGATATGCGGTCGGGGTCTTGGATGGACAGTCAGCTGAAAATCAGAAGAACCAGAACCTTGCAGTGGAAACAGGAAGGGAGCAGCCCACTAAGGAAGGACTCTAAGTGCAGATTCATGAAGGAGTGAATTACCAACTCAAACAGCAGTGCAGGAGAGGACTGAAAGTGATGGAGACCAGGTTGGCAGACCCTGTCACTCTGCCAAGTACAGATGGAGGGGAGACAGCTCTTCTGTGCAGGTCGGCTATCACGAGGATCGGGAGATGGGACAGTTAGTCAAGCACTGTCACCGAAGAGCGTGTGATGAGGGAGGAAATCCTGCTGCTCCTATAGCAATAAAGATGATGCACAGGAAGGGATGGTGACAGGTGACCATGTGGTGCTTCTGCAGCTTCGCTGGGGTTGATGATATGAGAATCTAGTTTTGATGAGATCATATGATAGATCTACATGTGCTGTGATTCGGTGTAACTAAATGATATATTCTCTTTGTGTCTGTGGAGCCTGCAAATAGGAGACCTGATTGGCTCACGTCGTTTGTTTCTGAGCTTCAGCATATTGGCTTGTGAAATGGAAATTTGTAATTACAATCTCTCAGGGCTTTTTTTTATTACAGAATTTCTCTGAAAAGTGTTTGTAAAAATTCTCTGAAACACTGTACTGATGATTTGTGATATTGCTAGTATATTGGTTTTCTTCCTGTTAAGAACTGTTTTTACCATTTCTGTCTTCTTAATCATTTTACAATTTTATTATCAAGTAATAATTTTACATAATAATGTGGTACAGTATAATAATTTGAAATATGTATACAATGTGTGATGATCAAATCAGGAAATTCTGATGCTGGTTCCCATCATGGTTCTGTTTCTTGACCTAACCAGTTCATATTGCGTTTGTCTATCAAAATATCACACTCTGCCCCTGAAGTATATACAACTAAGATAATGTCATGAATTCAAATTTTATTTTATATGTTAACAGTATAATAATATACCACTACTATAACATAAATGACAAAAAAATCCTAATACTCTCAATAGTTACTGAAAAAGATTATGAGAAAGCCCAACGCTTTTAATGATGAAAACACTTAATAAATTATGAAGAGTTAAGCTTCCTTAATCTATAAAGGGTGTTCTTATTTCACATGTGTGTATATATGTGTGTGTATTACATATATAAAGTATGGTACAGATTTTACAGTTTTCATACATACACACACACACACACACACACAAAAAACCCATAGCCAGTGTCATACTTACTGGTAATATATAAATATATAGGCAATGAAAGTAAAGGCAGCAGGAGCTGGACTGAACACATGAGGCGTTTGTGAAAAGGACTGTGTCAAGAACATGAAAAGGAAAATTCATGGAAGGAGAAAATGCAGTTTCAAATCACGAATCTGTTAAGGAACTGTTGTCTGCTTATTGTGAGTTCCTAGGGAGCTTTCTCGGTGCTTCTTGTTCTCATCACTGAGGAGGGCTGTATTTGGGTATTTCTTGTCTGGTTATTGATCATATCTTCATTAAAGGCATTTTGTGCACAGTACAGAGCTATTCTTCACTTTGGGCCCATTGGATACCATTTGGTTTTTTAGTTAAAATGCTAAAACTACAAGTCCCATGAGATTTGCACATTACAATGGTATCTGCAAATGTTAGAGAAGCTACTTATATACAGGTGGCTTTTCTAAACAACCTTCCATGTTCTGTGTGTGCCCATGTGTGTGCACTTAAGTATGGATTGTATACACAAAGATCCCGTCATAGAAAAACTCATGGTAGGTCAGTAAGGTGGTAGGTGAGTACTTAGACAAAAAGTATTGATACACACATAGATGGGAAAATATGGATGGGAGCAGGGAAGACAGGCTGCCATTGTCCTAGTCCACTGTAGAAAGTTGGGTGGAATTATGTTGATACATATATACATGAATACTCCTGGAGATTTCTAAATGTATTTACTACTGTTACCTTCCATTTCTATCCAACCATCATTTTTCCTTTCTTCTTCATTTTAAAACAAACATTTGTGAGCTTTACTCAATGCCTGGAACTCTGTAAGATGCCGACAATTGTCATTTACTGGTGAGAGGGAAGAATAAAGGGTACTGACAACCAGTGTGCAGACAATAAAAGACTATGTAGGGCTTATCTCTAAAGAGGAGATCTATGTCACGCTCTATCTCCACAAGACTCGGGGGTCATTTCAAACAAGGGGTGGAAAGAGGTCATGAATGTCTGCAGTGAAATGATCTGCTGGACGTAACAGAGTTGTTACACACGTGAACACTGCACGCAAGAGACCTGCACAAGGTCTAGCCAGCGGAAAGCAGCCTTGGACTCTGGCCTGGAACAAATCTGCTCCCACCACACTGAGGAGCTCTTGGCAATGGAGAGTTGCTGGAAGTGGGAGAGAGTTAGCTTCCTTCTGGATATAGCCCCTAAGCAGCTACCCATGCCCGAGGGGATAGTGCTACACCCATGCACATGCAGGCAGATCTAAGTGGACACAGTGCAGCTTTAAAAAAAAAATCAAATGATATTGGGAGGTAAAGGCTATTGGGAGATGGAGACTTGTAGGGGGAATGGGGGATAGATCTGATCAAAACATACTATATGTTTGAATGGCAATCCCAAACAAAAATAATTGTTCTTTAAATTGTATTTTTATGTGTTTGTGTATTTTGCTTGCATGTATGTATTTATGTGCACCACTTGCACGCCTGTTGCCTACCAGGGCCAGAGAGTGCATTAGATCCCCTGGAACTGGGTTTACCAACAGTTGTAAACCATGGTGGAGGTGCTGGAAATAAAACCTGGGTCCTCTGTAAGAGCAGTCAGTACTCTTAACACCTGAGCTGTCTCTCCAGCCCCTCAAGCATATGTTTTTAAATAAAGAATGAAGAATAAGGGAAAGTGGGAAAGAGTAGAAATGGGATAGGGCATGGATGGAGCTGCAACCAGTGGTCTTTCTGTTCTCCCACTTCAGAGATCGATTGACTTTTGGACTCTGGCCTGGAACAAATCTGCTGAAGCATGTCCTTATTATTCACTGAGACCAGGCCAGGTGGACTTTCATGTTACCGTTTTTAGCAAGATATACTGCAAATTTCCCAGGGTTTGGGTTTTTTGCTTCTGCAATGCAGTGCAAGCTGAGTTTGTGTTCCCACCGCCTGAAGGCATGTCTGCTCTCTAAGGCCACCAGAGCTGGTACCAGTTGATTGAGCCATGTGTTTGCATCTAGTTAGGGGCTGCAGGGAAGTCACCTGGCAAACACCTGCTCTTCAGAGCCTTTTCATGGCTTCAGACAACAAAGGAACTAAATGGATAGAGAAGGTGGAGAGTAACTTTAAAATAGAAATGTTCAAAGCCAGGCAGATGAGAATGATACACCTGTGTTGCAGTTCAGGGGCATGAGTGTCAAGGCAGGATCTCCTTCTTGGAGATAAAGCCAGAAGACCCCTGACTCCTCAGGACCCTGCCCCTGAGCCCCAGCCCATCATAGCACAGTCCACTGATGCCCATGGCGTAGGGTCTCAGGCCTTGGAACAGACAGCCTTGGTCTGCTGCCAGCTGGTCCAGGTCTCAAGTAGGCGGGACGGTGCAGCACTTTGGGGGAATGGAAACTTTGCTCTGGATAGAAAGTGCCGGCAGCTATCTCCAGTGGCCTTCTCCTAGGAGGTGCCTGGGTCACAGACAGGTGGAGAGGAGAACCCTACAGGAACTTGGCACGGAGTCCCGGTCTGTTGTTTTACACCCTGCTTCTTTCCTGTGTTCCTGACTGATGTGTTCACAGCAAGCTCCGATGTCACTCCCTTCCACGTATTGCCCCCCACTGCGGCATTTGGATTTGTGGCTTGTGACTATGGGAATTACATCTATCCGTACACGTGTGTTGGTAGGTTCCTGTCTGCCTGCCTGCTGTCAGCTCATTCAGAAAAGAGCCTGTTATTTGTGTTTTCTGTGCCCTGGGACACACGCCGCACATGGCCCTGCACAAAGCCAGCTGGTGCTGGTGGTGGTCTCATCCCTCCCTCTGGCAGGGCCGCTCTCATATGCCTCAGAGCTGAGCCCACTCGAATTTGGCTGGAGGCGACCACTGAGCTCCAGCTGGAACTCTTTGTTGCACAGACTTGAATAATAAAAGATTATTTTAGTAGATTTTTGTTTTTGTTATGCCAGTGCTCCTTTGTGAGCCCAGAGTGGAGATAGTGGGAAGGGCCCCGCTTTCCCACGCCCAATCCCGCTGCTTCATTAGGACTGCAGCTTGACATGCACTTCACAGGTGCAGGAGTCATCCTCGACAGGTGATTATGTTTTGATTTTTATCATTGCTTGTAAAACAGAACAGGGAAAGAGATTGCATCAGGCTATAAAGTAAAGCATGCTCCACTACAAATGAGATATTAGTGTTGAAAATTCCTGCATGTTGCTAAATATTTACCCAATACAGGGTGTCTGCCTTCTGCCAACCTGAAGCGCATTCTTGGCAAAGGCACCTCATCTGGAACTCTGGAATCTCTCTGCATTGCTCCTCTGAGTACATAAACACAGCCATCTGTCTATACTAGGTAAACAGACTGACCCCTATTCTTTAAAAAAAAATCCAAAATCTCTATTTTAAAGTTCTTGAAATTTTCCCAAAATAATTCTGACTCTGCTGGCTATGTGCAGCCAATGCGAGCGGTTATGAGAGATCCCAGGGATGTGGAACGTGCTCCCTTTTCTCCCTGTGTGATTTGAAGCCCCTCTGAGAAGTGTATTTCCAGCGGTCCCCTTCCCTCTTTTTCTCCCATCTCTTGCTGATATATTCTTTTATTGTCCTTCTGTGGGAGATTGATATTTTTAAAGCATCAGATTTGTTTTGAATTTTATGCTGCATGAAACCGGACTAAGGTTTGCCACCCTGTGAAGAAAGTCAGGTCAGTAGATAGTGATTGAATTCCCTCTCGGTGATAGCTAGTAGCTTCATTTTAGGGGAAAATATGTTTGGAGTTTTTAATCTCTTCTAGGAATGACTTACAGTCCTTGGAAATTGGGAAACTGAATCCTCGAATGTGTTCCTCATATCTCAGAAATCCTCAGTTAGTTTTCACAACTTGAGACCACCGGGGGCTGAGCACTCTGCCTGGGATTCCAGTCCAGAAGAGCTCAGTCTCGTTGACCACTTTATTAAGGGGCGCTTAACACTCTGAATTCGGTCCCACTCTGACTGCTGAGATCGCCCACACTTCCATCCATCTATACATACACAGTACACAGAGAGGCCAGAAACAGTGTGAGCAGAACAAGCGTGGTGGAACTCGAGCTCTCTCACCTGTTAACTCTCCATGGTTTTCTAAGGAGCTCCTCTCTCCTCTCTAAGCCAGTCTCTGAGCACAAGGCCATGACCAAAACGAAGTGCTTATCCCTCAGTGCTTTCCTGTGTCCCCGCTCAGTGGACCCACTGTGAACTGCAAACAGTGAGTGCTCTAGATACAGAGAAAGGGGGGCATCGGAAGCCATGTTACCCCAAACATGCCTGTTCTGTACTTAGGAAAAGGAGGTAGACGGGAGAGGTTTCCTGAGTAATGTGGGTCTTAAGGTGAGATCTGAAGGTAACGTGCCAGGTCTGAATGAAGCCTGCAGGTGGGATTCGCTGAGCCTTCTTCCCATGAGCCAGATAGAGACTCAAGCAAGGAGCAGCTGGAGGCCACAACATTAGCTCTTGGACCCTTTGTTTCAGGTATTCCTTCAGACTAAAATGATCCCAAGATACAGGCTGGCAGGCTGGGAAAGTTAACTGTCAGCTTTTAGTCTACATCAGGACTGATGGTCTTTCCCTTCCCTCTAGTCTACCCTACCATGCCTGTGTCTTCCCCTTCCCTGTGGACTACCCTACCATGCCTGTGTCTTCCCCTTCCCTGTGGTCTATCCTACCATGCCTGTGTCTTCCCCTTCCCTGTGGTCTATCCTCCATGCCTGTGTCTTCCCCTTCCCTGTGGTCTATCCTCCATGCTTGTCTCTTCCCCTTCCCTGTGGTCTATCCTCCATGCTTGTCTCTTCCCCTTCCCAGTGGTCTACCCTACCATGCCTGTGTCTTCCCCTTCCCTGTGGTCTACCCTACCATGCCTGTGTCTTCCCCTTCCCTGTGGTCTATCCTCCATGCTTGTCTCTTCCCCTTCCCAGTGGTCTACCCTACCATGCCTGTGTCTTCCCCTTCCCTATGGTCTACCCTACCATGCCTGTGTCTTCCCCTTCCCTGTGGTCTATACTCCATGCTTGTCTCTTTCCCTTCCCAGTGGTCTACCCTACCATGCCTGTAGGCAGCACCTTTTGTGACACCTGGTTTGAGAATGACTTGGAGATGAAGACCTTAGCTTTTTCATGCAGAGGAGAATTTACAAATTAAGACAGGAGGTTCGACTCTGATGTAAACTGGTAGTGGACTTTAACCAAATCAGTTCAGGCTTGTGAGAGTACATTTTAAAATGCCACTATGCCCCCTAAAAAGAGAAGAAAGAACAAGTGTCACAGGGAAAATGAGGTAAGTATGGCAGAACCTGAGAGTGGGAGGGTCTTGGTGACATACCTTACACATTTCCAGAGTAAATACTTTCTAGCACTCAGGAAAGCTGCCCCACCCAATTTTCTCCTTTTTGTAAACACTTTGACTCCTATATTCTCTTTTCATGGAATTCACTGATTAGAAGCCAGATATCCAATGAGCCAAGTACATAGTCTGGCTAGGGACAGAGCAGGTTGTCCTGGCTCCAATTGTATACTCATGCCCCTGACACCCGGCCCACATCTCCACACTACTACTGTCTTCCTGTCTTTTTCTTTTGTCCCAATCATGTTGCATGCGGGGTCAGAGAAGAGAGCCTAGAGTACCTGTGAGAGGCTCGGAGTGCTGTGAATCTCTCGGGACTGTGTGTGCAGCCCTACTGAAGTGAACCGTTCTGCATTCGGAAGGATATGTGTGCTACCTGTACGGACTCTTCTGTCCCGTTAGATGCTCTAATCAGTCTTACAAATGGGAGTAAGATGACATAGACTGCATTCCGATGTGCTGCAGGGTGACTCTGTGGCTGAGGTAGGCCACCCAAGTCTTCTATAAGCAGGCATCCTTGCTTGGAGAGACTTAACCCCTAGGTTCCATGGTTCTCTGTAGCTCTGAGACCTGAATTAAAGTGTCCTCCTTCTAAATCCAGTGTTACCTCTACTTGTTTATGTGATGTGATTCTTTCTCTGGGGCCTTTGAAGTATCTGGAAGAGCCATGATTTTAAGACATGGATATCATAGGAATCACATAAAACTTAACTTGCTTTTTTGGAAATTGGCTGCTCTAGTTTGTGTAGTATGGAGCGGCAGGCATGCAGACCTGAGGTGTCTTACTACTCACGGCTAAATCAGAATAGCTGGTTCTCAGCCTGTCCGTGACTTGGGCACTCCTTTTCTTTTGGTATTTTATCTGTCTGGACCCCACAGTGCCTCCACCACCACTACCACACACAAGGTCATGGTGTCACACTGGATTTTTAACCTCTCCCAAACGTGCTACATCTTCTCCACCTGAAATCTGCCCAGGCTTCTCTTAACCAGTCTGCTCTGATCTGCAGTGCATAGTTCTACTCCAGGGAATCACTCCATTTTCACATCTTTATAGAGGTATCCCTGTGCCAAAATGCAGCCTGTTCCCAACATGTGACTCAATGATATCTGAAAGTACATTTTTCGTGGCTTTTTTTTTTCGAGGAATACTTTGGGAATATAGGAAAATAATGACACATTTCGCCAATTGGTTCATTGTATACTTTCCATATAATGCATCTGTCTGCAGAAGGAACTCATGATGTTAAATAAGAAATTTGCAAAAAAATATGAAATAGTCAATTTGGTAAATGCACAATATTGTGAAACTGTTACCATAATAGAGTTGCAGATACTTTAGCACCCCAACAAGTCAGCAGCATGCTGGGAGGGCTGGTGTGCGTGTGTGTTTAGAGGTTTGGCCTGGCATGTTTTCTATCTTCCAGCAGTTTAAGAACAAGAGTGCTGCCATCTCTGGTCTCTGCTGTATCTCTTGGTGGCCGACACCATGCTGAGTTTCTGGGAGACAATCGCCTTCCTGTTAGCATTTCTAAGGGCTCAAGAGGAGCATTACTGTGGTGGCCTGTTTAAGGTTTTATCACACCAAATATGCTTAGAAATCTGTTTCTTTGATTCAGCATTAAGTTTACCACCAGGCAGTGAAATGTGCCTGTCATGTGCTTTTGTAACTGTGCAACGCAGAAAAGCATTAAGCCCGCCTCTCAGCAGTAAAATTTTATTACTCACCTTTTTTTTTTCCTCAAAAGTTATTCCTTTTCTTCCAAGTATCTTACTCATTTTTACCTCGGGAGTTTTTTCTATGTATGTATAACTGGTAAAACAAGTCATTAATTTCCTGTGTTCCCAAAGTAGTCTTTAAACAACAGTGTGGAAAGGCATATATTCATACATCAAAACAGGCAAGGGATATGAATAAGAAGTGACTATCCAATAAATGCGGTATATTGATAATTAAAGGCATGGTTAAAACTACAATGAAATGATCTTTTTCCTGTAAGATTGGCAGTAATGTAAAAAACATCTTTTAAAGAGAATATCAGAATGATTAGAAACAGGGACTGTCTGTGAAGATGTACAATGTTGGGGAGATATAAATTGATAGATTAAAGGGGAACTTTGATAATATATTAAAATCGTAAGTATTTATGCCATTTGAACTAGAAATTTACTCAAAGAATAAATGCTATTGAAGAATAAAGAACTGCAAATAGATACAGGTACAGGGATTTTAGCCAAAGCATCATTTGTAGTGATGAAGAAATAAATGACCACAATGCAGCTGTGTCACGTGAGTGAAACAAACAGCGTCACCTCCAGGCATCCCTTAAGGAGGTACATCCTAGGTGGTACTGTGAAATGGAGGTGTTCAATGAGAGAGAGACGATCACCCAACAGCATGACCCCATTACACATCAGTGAGTGGGAGGAGAAACTGCAACAGGCTCCTGCACCAGCCCACATGCATCCACACAGTTGCAGGTGCATACAAATGAATACAAATGCATATATTCGTGTGTGACTTCCAGGTTAGTTTGTATTCATGTGAAAGTGGTATTGGTACACAGTGTTTAGTGCTGTTCACTGTAGACTTCATAGATGTTAATATCCTAGAGGGTTTCCACACTCCTGCTCTTAAATTTTTTTTCATGTTTCACTTTCAAATAAAAAGCATAATTTATCCAAGCAGAAAAATACCATGAAGATACTATGTAACTACATTAAAAATTAAAGTGAGATCATATGATCTAAACAGACCACGTATCCCATGTGACATTAAAAATGACATCAAATCTGGAATAGAGACACATACCTACAAAAGTCTTAAGTCAGGAGCCCCCACACGGTTCTAGTGAAGACACAGGGTGCAGGTGCCCCATCCAGGCCTGGGATCCCTAGACATCCCCCCCACCCCCGCTTAAGATGCTAAATGGCCCTGAGAAATGCAGCTGAGAATTTGAGGAGATGGCCTTTGTGCTGATGCACGGTGCTATTGTTGTTGTCTTCCCTGGCTCCTGATTTTAATTTTTTTTTTTTATTTTTGGTTTTTTGAGACGGGGTTTCTCTGTGTAACAGTCCTGGCTGTTCTGAAACTAACTCTTATAGACCAGACTGGCCTCAAACTCACAGAGATCCTCCTGCTTCTGCCTCCTAAGTGCTGGGATTAAAGGCATGCACCACTACCGCCTGGCTTAAAAATACTTTTAATTAGTGTATAAAATAATGTATGACATTACAATATATGTGCTTTCCTCACATTGACCACCACAGCTCCTTCCTCTGTCACCTCTTCCACAACCTGTTTTCTCTCTCTGCTTGCACGTCTATGTGTACGTGTTAAGTTAGATCTAGAGTCTGTATATGTAAGAAAGTACAGTGTTTATCTTTCTTTTTTTTTCCTTTTCTTTTTTCTCTTGCTTTATTGCCTTGGCTAAAAGTGCAAGCAGTATTGGATAAGAGTGGAGCATTGTCTGGCTCCTGATTCCAGAGCAAACATTTCAGTTTGTATATCTTGTCACCTATAGCTTTTATTGTGTTGAGATATGTTCTGTTTCCCTAGTTTCCTTGGAGCTTATATTGTGGAGGAATGTTGAAGGTTGCATTTTCTGTATCTACGAAGATGGTCCTTTGATCTCTGTTTGTATGTGTATTTATGTATGTATGTAATATGGTATTGAATTCATTGAATGGCATGTGTTGACCCACACTCTAAGACACGGTTTTAATGGTTATAGTGTTACTGTACACTGTGCATACTGTCTTCTGTTATATTACAAAATGACACATAGCTGAATATTATGTATATTGTGTCCTTCTTTTGGACCTTACACTGTCTAAGAACAGGAAGTATTTCTGTTGTGTTGTAATGTTCTAAGACCTAGGGAAGTACCTAGCCCACCACCAGTGCTCAGTATGGGTTCAGTTGGATGTAAACTCACGTGCACTCATAGAAACTGAGCTGATTGGCTCTGCTAAGTCGTCCTGTTTTCTCCTGGTTACAAGCCTCATCTAAGATAGGAGATATCATTGTTAGTGAGAATGTTGTGAAATCTACTCTCTATTTGCTCTCCTGCAGATTGGTGCATCCTTTTGGCCTTCTTCTATAGGACAGTCTCTGTGAGATCAGCATCATTTACCAACTCCTGGAAATTCTTTTCTTATTGATGGAACACCTCTCCTCTTTTCCCTTTGGTTTCAGCTGTTCTCTTCCACTAGCTTTGCAAATTCAGTCTTCTAGGATTATAAGCTCACATTTCTTCTAATAAAGTAGTTGGTGGCAAGGCATACCTGCAAATCCTAGGATGCAGGCAGATGAAGGTAGAAAGATCACAGCATAGTGAGCCTTCAGAAAGACAAACCACACAATAAAACCGTACAGAATAGTTGTCAATCTGTTGTATTTTGACCCTGCTATCTGACATCTCGTGCAGCTAAAGAATCATGCCCTAGAGGTTGGATGGTTGCTGGTGTTCAGTGTACTTCTGGTGCTATTTCCTATAAAGTCAACCTGTCTTGAATTCTTGAGACTGATAGACATTCCTGCTGACTTGGCCACTGCTACTCAGTGATACAGTCGCCTCTCCACCTAGTGTTTGGATAACGTTAGCACAGTAAGCCCTGCATCTGCAGTTTTGTCTTTGGTAGCTTCACCAAGGTTGACCAAGGTCCAGAAGCACTAGATGTATTATCTAGTAACTGTAGATAAACCATTTGAGTTGTGCCCCAAACTGACTCATGTAATAAAATCTCTCCCTGCCCTGCTCCATGCCACCTAGGATGAATCTTCCTTTTGTCTAGTGTGTTCATCCTGCATACACTACCAGCCTGTTGATTACTTAGTGGCCCTGTTGGTTATCACAATCCACCATCATCCTATCACGGGGCTGGTGTTTAGGTCATTACTTAACAGTGTCCCCAAGCACAGCTGAGAGGGGGAGGAGGAGCTGTTAAATTTGTAGGTGTATACATAGGAATAAACACAGTTATATGTAAGATTTCAAGCATTCCCTGAAGTCCTGAAATGCATCCTCTGCAAGTAATGGAGTCTCCTGGAGACAGAAGCTAGAATAGTCAAAGGCACCATAGCTGGGAAACATTTGAGAGGTGATGGACCTGTGCCGTGGGCAGGACTGGCCTCACCTTCACACTTTGAGTAAGAAGTGCACCATACCTGGGGCTTTTCTCCTGGTCCCGGCAGCTCAGGTTTGTTTGTGGCCAGTCTTGCCCGTCACCTGGCCTGTCACTACAGTGCAGAAGCCTGCACTTCTGTGCTCACAGCATGTTCCACTGCTCTGCAGTTAGCCGAGGAGAGCTCAGACCGCTGTACCTTCTCATAGCCTCTCCGTGCTGTGCTGGGGGGTTTTCCATAGGCTTAAAGGTGATGCTTCCGGCTCCTAAACACCACACACCAGCTCTTAGAAGATGGTGGACCCTGATTGCTCTTACGTATCTCTTTGGAGAGACACCCCAGACACAAAGGCTCACTCTCCCTCCCTTCAGTGGCAAGGGAGTGGGAAAGCAAATTATTGTTTAATAAGCATACTTTTATTATGCCTTTTATTTGACTATGAATAATTTACCAGTTAAATATTAAATAATTAACTGAGTAAAATAGATTAAAAAACAAACTCATAAATGCCTCCTTTATTTATCCTTTCTCTTCACAGGGCCCAAGCCAAAAGCTGCCAACAGTAATTATAAAGTTGGTATTATACTAATAAATCTTATTGACCGAGTACATGCTGTGTGACAGACATTCCGGATGCTTTGTATACTTACCACTGTTTTTATTAATCCTTTAGCTATGGTTAGTATCATCTTGTAGATGACAGCAGTAATAGTTGGGGAAAATCTATCCACGCAAGGTCTTTCAGCTGGTCTATGACAGGACCAGTGTAACCTGAGGTTCCCCATACTCCAGCCCTGGTCCTGTTCCGCCCTTCTGAGATTGACTACATAGGAGTTTGTCAAATGTGTTTTCCCTGCATGCTTATGGAAGTGGGTTTGAGGATAGATTACATGGAAACATGGCCAAAAAGTGTTTACCACCTCTTCCCTTTTTGCCCCCATAATCTTCCTGTCTCTTCAGAGTAATGCATGCCATCTTTTCCTTTAGCTGTGTATGAAAGAGCAATATGATGGTTGCAAACCATAGTTCAAAGATTAATTATAACCTGTGTGTCTATCAGGAGACTAATTTCTGTGTATTTATGCTGTTCTGAAAAGGTATTATGAGTCAAAAATAAGATGATAGCAGTACAATTAATAAATACCGTGACCTTTCCCCTCAATTTGCCCACCTAGATTTAATGTGATTCTCAGAAACGGCACAGAGAAGAACCAAGTCCAGGCTCAGAATTTGGGAAACACTCCCCAGTGTTCTTCAAATACATATTCTTTAGATTTAAAAAGAATTTTTAATTTCAAATTAATCCAATTACCGTATCTCATCAGGAGCACATATAGGAGATTAACGGGTGTGTGGATTGGAGTTATTGTCACCTGGCATGAACAGGAGTCATCTAGCCTGGCAGCTGTGCACTGCATGGCAAAGCCGTCTGCTTTAAATTCTGAGGACCCAATTTAAATTTTCCTTCTTTAACATTGTATTCCACCAAGAGTTATAAAAACAACCCATAGACTGAGGAATGGGAATTCTAGTGTTTATTAAACACAAGTAGTAAAGTGACATAGAGAGCCAGGTGCATTTAAAAATAAAGTTTAAAGTGTATTTTTTTTTAATTGCTGCAAAAGGTCCTGAGTATATATAATAAGGACTCCTTTAACATTGGGGTACCAGAGAGTAAAACGGGTTTCTCCTGTGTTCCCACCCCACAATGATACAACTGTACCTGCAACATGGGATCTTCCCAAAGGTCCAAAATTAGGCCTCTAACATGAAAACAACAATCAGAGAGTCATGTCTTGACTTTCTTTTAGGTGGAGAATTCTGCGTTTCTGGGGACAGCTCAAGTCCAAGAGATGAAAAGTGGGTTTTCTGCTGTGTGGGATCTGTGTTGTTTCATCGAGCAGCACTTTAGACAGTACAAGTAAAATGAAGGCTGCGTGCTTTTTGTCCTCAGCTTTTTGCCAAATGGGACTCTTACAAGCAAGGAAGCAGGCATGCTGTGCAGCTCTGAGGGACCCTCAGTGTTTCTGTCTGCAGGCCTTGTGTATTTTGCATTTATCCATCCACATGGCATGCTCTTTCTGCATGATACCAAAAGATACATCATGGGCCCTGTTGTAGGAGCTGCGGGCCGTGTTCCTGCCGCCCCAGCTCCAGTCGCCTGGCTAGCTTTAAACCCGAAATAATTACACGGACACTGTATTCTTTTAAACACTGCTTGGCCCATTAACTTTAGCCCTTACCGGCTAATTCTCATATCCCAATCAACCCATCTCTAATAATCTGTGTAGCATCAGTCTTACCGGGAAAGATTCAGCATGTCTGACCTGGCAGCTTGCTTCATGGCATCTGCCCGGGAGAGGGGAGCATGGCCTCTGAGCTCACTTCCTCTTCCTCCCAGCATTCTGTTCTGTTTACTCCTCCCACCTATGTTTTAACCTATGAGGACCAAGCAGTTTCTTTATTTTTTAACCAATGACCTTTCTCCATCATTTCCCCTTTTTCTGTTTAAGCAAAAAAAAAAAAAAGGAAGGCTTTAACTTTAACATAGCAAAATTACATATAACAAAACAGTTATCAAGTAAAAATTACAATATTTACATCTATTTTATCTTTATCATAACTAAGGAAAACTATAACTATAACTAACTATTCTTCAACTCCATCAAAGACTCCAGAAAGATACAATATTACCTAAGCAAACAAGAAATAAGCAACTTTCAAACTCTAGAAATGACAGAGACATCTCGCTGCCTGGACAGTCACCCAAAGTTTCTCTGTACCGTTGGGGCATCCATCTTCGGCCTACAGGCCCATAGTATCCAGCAGACATTTCCATGAAGCAGGAAAATTCAAAGGCAGTTCAGTCACTATCTACTGTGTCCTGCAGAATGTCTCGCAGACTCTTTCATGAATCAGGAACCCTGAAAGATCATCTCACCTTTAGGCAAGTTCAGTAGTCCTCTCTCTGCAGGTTCTCTGTGTCCAGTTTATGCAATAGTTCAGGCAAGAGCAGTTTCTTGCCCAAATGGCTATCAAATTCCATAAGGATCCTCTTCGAAGCTCATCTTCCTCTTGAAGTAGATTGGTGCTGCCAGGAGCAGACGTGTCTCATTGTCATGAAAAGCCCTAAGTTATTAAAACATTAAATGTCCTATTCTGTAGTCTTTGAAAGATATGAAGAATGTCTATCTAAAATATATCTATGTACATCTAGAAAATCTAACTAACATAACTACAAACTTGACTATTATGATTATTTATTAACAACCTATATACATTACATTTTTAAGTGAACTACACAATCACAATACCTTAATCAAGATCAGAAATACATATACATATAACAAAATTGACCTTAAATTTAAATCACTAAAGCAAAATCCCTATCAATGTAAATTATTCATATCTATATCATATCCCCCTTTAAATGTAAAAAAAAATTTATAAACAATATTTGGGAATATGGGCACACTCATTTCTCTCCAAACTGCTTCCTGCTGAATGGGGGCGCTGTTATTCAGTCTTTTATGGGATAACCTGTGTGCTAGTTTCATCTCAGTTGGCAATTGAGTGAAGTAATTTTTTGAAGGTGTTTACAGCAACCCTTCAGGAGAACGTGGTCCATCATACCTTATTGGGATAGAAGCAATCCACAGACTCTCACCCTCTGTGAAAACAAAATAAGAAACTCTTTTCCAAAGCATCATGTCCTTAGATCCAAATTTCAAAGTCAAGGCATTTTCAAAATATCTATGTTGGATTAGTTCAGCAGCATTTATAAACAAATATCTTTTGGCATCTGTTGCTCCTTCCTCAGCATTCAAACAATTCAAAGAGAGCATAATAGCATGCAATATCAAAATTCTCTGTTTATTTTCCATCTTTGTACGGCTTTATTTTAACTCTATTTTGTTTATTTTTACTTTTTGAGACAGTTTTTCTGTATATCTTTGTCCTGGAATAACTCTGTGAACCAGTCTGTCCTTGAACTCTCAGAGATCCGCCTGTCTCTGCCTCCCAGGCATTGGGATTAAAGGTGTATGCTACCACACCTTGAAGTCACAGAGTTCAACTCCAGGTCAATCTACCTCTGCCTCCCAAGTGTTGGGATTAAAGGTGTGTACTACCACACCCAACTACTTTCTTTCTTCCTTTTTTTACTTTTCAGAACTTTAACTTTTAGCCTGCATATATTTTTAACACACTGTATATCATTTAGAAATTTTCTTTGTCTTTGAATCTCTCTTTTTGTGACCAAATGAGTCTTAAAATTACGGAGTAATATGGGTAGGATTAAAGCCGTGGCTTTGGCAGCTAGATCCAGCCTATTCCTTAGCTTTCCAGCCTCATGGCTGAGGTACTGGCTGTAGCCATGTCTACTGCCACAACTCTATGGCATTTCAAGGTCTGTGCCAGCAAGTAAGTTGCAGCATATGTCCACAGACAACACTTAAGTCCTCTCTCTGTAGTCGGCCCTCCTGCCTCAAACAGTCAGAGTTTGCCCTGGCAGGACAGCCCAGAAAGCCAGCATTTTTAAAAGGCGCAGCTTTTTTCCTGCTACGGCTGAAAACCAAAAAGCATGCATTCAGCTTTTCATCAACACCATTTAAGTGTTGCGTGGCAGGACCTCTTTAAAGAGCTGCAGGGTTTTGCAGCTAAAGCTGAGTCAGGAAGCCTCTCTTAGATGAGATCGCTTGCTTGCTTCTAGCAAGCAGAGCAGACCCACAAAATTGCTGCTACCAAGAAAGCATGCTTTACTCTATTCTTTCCCAAGCTTTCTCAGGCTTTCTGTGGATACAGTTGTCCACACATTGGGCAGCCAGGTGAAGGCATAAGTCACAAACAATCCCACAGCAGTTTGGAATTATGATTAATAAGATGGTATTTATTTAAAGGGGAAAAAACTTACAGATCACCGTCCCAGACAACAGCCCTCTGCGCAATCAGGAAGGAGTCTAGTTGCTGGAAGCGGAGCAGGAAGTAAGAGAGAGCGAGGAGGGAAGACACCGCTTTTTTAAAGAGAGAGACCATGCCCCAATAGGCTGGTATCTCAGCGGCTATTGGCTGGAGGAGCGGAAGGACCTCCCGCAACAGGGCCCTCAGCATCACTGCGCTCTGCATTCTTGAATCCAATCATCCACTGATCAGAAATACTCACAGAAAGGACTGCATCTCTGGTGAGCAGATAGAAACTCTTATTTCTTTGGCAGTATACGCCAACAGCTTTTCACAAGTATTGTGAAAAGTACATTGTATTGGTACTGAAAGTCATCTGTGGATGATTTACAGTGTCTGAGAAGATGTGCACAGGCTTGATGCAGCTACTATGGTATGTACTATGAGGACGATTTTGACAGCTCTTGATATCTGTGGGGTCTCAGAATGATTTCTCTTTAATACCCAAGGCTCTCCTTCGTGGTTAGTTTTGACTCACACTGACCCTGTTCCTGCATTTTAAGTTTCAAGAAATAAAAATTCACTATGGTTTTTATAATTCTGTCTTTAAGTTATCATCAATCATTTGTTCATATCCACATACAAATCAATTGCAGTTGTGGCCCCTGGCAGTTTAGCAACCTTCACTGTAGAATTTTTTTTTAAGTAAATATTTTTAGAAGGTACATTTTCCCCCAGCATGTACTGCTTTTTGTCCAGAAGCTTTCTGTGAGTAGTGTTTCCATTTAAAAAAAAAAAAAAACAGGTGATTTTTATTATTTTTGTTAGTCTTTGAAATTGGAGTTGAATGCTGTTTCTCAGACTGATTCCACTAGACTGTCCATTTTTACCCCTTGATGCCAAACCAACTTCACTGTAGACAGCTTGCATTGAGTTCCAACACCCTGGCATTGCATTGTTTCTTGCTTGCCAAGCTCTAGGCCCTTCAACCATAAAGTAGTAGATTAAGATATCTTTGAATTTCTGTTTTTGGCTCTGGCTGCCTTGCCTTGAGAAAAGCCAGCTAACCTTCGTGCCTGGACCTGAAGTGTATATGTGAAGGCCAATGCTGGCCTCTTCCTTGGGCGCCCTATGTGGGTTGACGGTTAAGATAAACTCTTCAGATCTACCAGATAAAGAGCATTTATTTTTCTCCTCTTATTTCCAGACTGGCACCAGTCCCTCCAAGTCCAAGACTTGGAAAAATGCTACCCCCTTCTCCAGAGGGCAGTGCTCTTGTATGCTGCCTGTACAGGAGAAATTGGCAGGGTAATGAAAATTATCGTGATCTGTTGGTGGTGACACTCGCATGATGGGAGTCATAGCATGAATGATACCTGTGAAGTAGCTGAAAATCCGGGTGGTTATTCTAGTGTGGAAACTGAAAATGAAATTCTGCTCTGAGCTATAACTACCAGGATCACACATATATAGCAGCTTCAGCATTTAACCTTTTTACTCCCAAGTGACAGAGTTAATCCATGGTCCTATTGAGAAAAGAATGTTTCCAAGAACAAAGCTGTAGTCACCCACCCTGTGAAGATGGCCACCCTTTGCCAACAGACCTCTCCCTCCTACCCCTGCTATCCCTCTACCCTACATTCCCTTCTTCACGTTAATGTATTTTTGCTTTGTGACAAATCTGTTTAACCAGGAGAGCCTGGTAGGGTCACCAGGGGGATATATATCTGAAGATAGTGACTCTTTCATCCCAATAGCCATCAGTAGCCATCAGTTTGGGCAGGGAGAGAGAGAATTCCATGTGGGCACCTATAGCTCCTATGAATTTACAGTTGCAATGGCTCTGTCATAAAAGGGTTTGATGGCAGGTTTGTATGCGCAAGAGAAGACATAGTATATAGGGTCCTTTGTGATCCAGGTCTAGGCTTCCCCTGTGGGGTCCTGGAATAAATCACCTATGGGCAAGGGGGACTTTGCTGTAAATAGTGCAGAATACTGATGAAGGACTGATTCAGTATCAGGAGTGTGTGCAGCTGGAGACATTGGATGCAGGGCTGAGAGTCCCTGTCCTTGACACAACATTTATTCTTCTCTATAATGAAGATAATGTGAGGCAAGCTGAGGAAAAACTGAACAAGAATGAGAACTCTTACCTTTGCTCATTCTTTGTTATTTTATTTCTTGATTCGAAATATATTTTCATAGAACATGTATTGTCATATTCTTTTTCTCCCCCAAACTTCTCCCAGATCTTCTTCCCACACACCCATACACCAAACTTCATGTTCTTTCTCTCTCTTAAAAACAAACAAAAAAGAGCACATGCAAAAACAATCCATGGAATCCACTTTGTGTTGGTCAGCTACTCCTAAGCATGAGGCATGGTCTGGAGTATTCACTTCATTGAAGAAAACTGCTTCTCCCCCACCCAATACAAATTCCAAGTAGCTTCTTGTTAGGGGTGGAATTTCGTGCCATCTCCCCTTCTTCATGTTGGGATGTTGTCTTGTTTGAATGTATACAGGTCTTGTATACTATCACAGTCCCTGAGTTCACATATGCATTAGCCCTGTTGTGCCTGGAAAACACTCTTCCCATGGCGTTGTACACCACCTCTGGTTCTTACAACATTTCTGCCTCCACTTCCACATAGATCTCTGAGCTTTAAGGGGAGGGGTTTGATAAGGACACCTCACTTAGAGCTGAGGGCTCCCACACTCTCGGCACATTGTCCAGTTATGCATTTCCATGCTAACTACCATTTCCTGTAAGAAGCATCTCTGATTATGCTTCAGCAGTGCACTGATCTCCGGTTATAGCAATGTGTCATTAGGAATCATTTTATTCCTTTGTTCATCTAGCAGAATAATAGCTGTTCCCCTAATAGAAAGTCCATCTGTCTAGTGTCAGGTCCTTGGCCTCATTAACAGTGTCAACTGTGGGTTGCAATTCGAGAAGCAGGCCTTAAAGGTTATCTCATAACGTCTGTGCCACTATTGCACCAGTGGTCATACCTTGCTGACAGGTTGCTGTTACAGGCTACAGAGGTTGAGCTGTGTGAGGTAGATGATGACTTTTCTCCTTTGTTAGTTTGTGTGGTACTTCTAGCACCATGAATACTAGTCAGTGATGGTGATGCTTCTACTTGAGCACCGGCTTGATTTCCTGATGTAAATATATGGTGTCTTTGGCAATAGGGTCATGTAGAATAACCAATAGCAGTGATAATATCATGTGATGGGGGGAATCTTTGCTCATACTTTAAATCAGTGCCACAAATAAGTTACAAATTTCATTTCTATCAGGTCTTATTACTTCATCAGTTTCTTTTATTTTGTCACAGATACATTCTTTTCAGAAAACCTAGGGACCTTTCCCCAAAAATAAAGTGCAAATCACCCTTAGGAATCATAATTTTTAAATAACTTCAGTTCTAATAACATACAATCTGTGTAAATACTTACTAACTAAACTCTAGATTATATATGAATGATACCTTATTTCGATATTTTTTAAACAGCTACTTACATCTGTTCTTATGTCTTAAGCAACTGAAGCTTAGAAATAAATTGTATTTCTCATTGTGAAGGCAAGAATTCAGAAACAGTGTGATAGTAACCAGTGATACCCTTGATGAATGCTTAGATACAGGGCTCTATGCCATGTTATCTTGCCCATTATCTCATTTAATCTTTGGGACTGACTCAGGAAATGATGTTCCCTTTCCCTTTGCTCCTAAGATATCAAAGCAGAGATCCAGTTGATAGTAAACTTTAAAACATGGCGTACTGAGCTGTGAATTGCTCAGCTAGTAAGTGATGAGAAATAGAGATGTCTGTTTGCCCCTTGTAAGTAATTTCAATGGAACACAGTGTATCTCATAAAGCCATTGCACATTATACATATAAAACATTTTATACTTGTATTACATTAGAAACTTACTTGACTAGTCATAAAAATTAATATTTTGGGAAATTATTATATACTTGGGTGTCTCATGCATCTCTTACCCATGCTACTCATTGATTTGCTTGATAGGATTTGTTAGATAGATAAATCCTATTGACATGGTTGGCAGTACTTAAATCAATATTAGCAAGTAAGTTAGCATTGACATGTGGATGTTCAGCTCCACTCAGCTTCTGTGGGGCACCTACTATGTAAAATGCTTTAGCCCACACTAGCATAAGTAGCTCCTTTGCCTCGGAAAAACTTACAGTCCTTTAAGGGCTTGTGTTTGTAAAGTGTTTCTAAGCACCCTTGTGAGCAGTTATTAGGATTCCCATTTGTTGATTCTGTTGAGATAGGATGCTCGTGAAAGAAGGTATGAGTGTCTCCTGAGTATGATTTTTATTCCGCATGAAAGAGGAGTATCTGAGGAGTATCTATCTAAGCATCGATTGAGGTTTGTACATATAAAAAATACAGCATGAAACAACAAATTCTGAGAATTGAAGGAAGAAAAGGAGAATGCTTTGGAAGGACCTGAGAAAGGAACTCGTGTGTTACTGGAATAAGAGGAGTATCTGCAGTGGAGGGTAACTGTAGTGGGTGGTGAGTATCCGCAGTGGAGGGTAACTAACTGTAGTGGGCGGTGAGTATCCGCGGTGGAGGGTAACTGTAGTGGGCGGTGAGTATCCGCGGTGGAGGGTAACTAACTGTAGTGGGCGGTGAGTATCCGCGGTGGAGGGTGACTGTAGTGGACAGTGAGTATCCGCGGTGGAGGGCTGATACACTAATGCTGTAACTCAGTGGACCAAGCCCTGTGCCTGCCCACAGGTCAGTGTTCTACAGGGACTGAGTCAGGGATCTGGATACAGATACAGGAGGACACCAGCTCTACTTAGGATCACTGCTCAGTGCTTTCTTAAAGCTTGTTTGCTAGCTTTGTTTAGTGTGAACTGTATAGTAAATTCCTTTCTGAAAGTGCCTCTTGCGAGAAGTTACTTGTAGGACACGTTCTTAAGAAAGTTCAGTCATTTATAGTTCATTAACCTCTTATGTCACTTACTTCTGAAGAGCTAGAAGGACACAAATACTTCATCTTTGGGCTTTTTATAACAAACACAAAATTTGCATAACATATATAACATGCTGATGTAAAAAGAGCATACAATAACTGGAGGGAAGTTGAACGTGTTGGGGGTGTACATACAAGTCTGGTGTTTATCATGAGTGATTAGTTTATATTTTATTTATCTATTTTGACCCCTCAAGATTACACTGTGAATAAAAAACTGATTGCAAAGAAAGCTACCGAGTAATTGGAGTGGCCTTAGGACACTTCAGACAATTCATAACGTAGGGGGGGAAAAAAACGGGTCAAGTATTTATAATTGATGACTAGCTTGCTCTGTAGAAGATTTGACACCACTTTATCCTAGCCAGTAATTTAAATGAAAAAGTAAATGAGAAAACTTGTGAAGAAAAAAGGAGAGATTATACTATGGAAGAGCCAAGTGATAGAAAGAACATGTTAGTGGGAGTAAAGAAAACCCATGTGTGTCTTGATAGCTTTCTTACTTGGGGAGCAAGGATGCCCCCTCAGTACAAATCCAGCAGTCCTACTTCCTCAAAGGAGAGGTATGAGGAGATAAGGACGTGGGGTCACTTGGTGTGTGCAGACTGGAGAAGGGACCAGTGGAAAGCTTATCGCTAAACCCTCTGGCATGTGACATGTGTCAAGGCGGGAGATGGTGGAAGTCCATTAAACCCTTCCTGGATGGTTTAGAATACTCACCCTCCCTTGGAACTTGTGTGAAATCTGCCCCATCTGAGGTTCTGCAGAAGAGGGTTCCTGGGGAAAGAAGCCACAGACCATTCTTCGATTTCCCAAACCCTGATGGATCCTTTCTCAACACCTTACCTACCAAAGGTTGGTGAGAACACAACCTCTCTTCCACAAAGCAAAAAGTCTTTTCCTTTTAAAACATCAACTTTGGCTCATTCCTGTTTAGTTTTGAAAGTGAAGGCCAATTAAAATGTAGGGTTCAGAACCTGTTTTCAAACTATACTGATTCCCTCGGTCATCAGAAGTCAATTCAATCCCTTAATACGTTATTGATGGCAGCTGAAGGAAAATGCATAGTGTGAGCAATACGACCCCCTCCCTCTCCCGTAGCTCAAGGAGCAGTGTCAGAGAGCCTGTGACGGATGACTGCACCCTGAGCTCAAGTTGTATTAATACTGTCTTCTAAAGTTGACATCATTTCTCTCTGTACTCCGTGTATGTGGCTTGTTTCTCTCACCCCCCCCCCTTTCCTATGAAGTGCAATGACTTATGGAACTTGTTGGGAATTTCTTCTTTATCTCTAATAGTTTAGACAATTCATCCAGTAAAACTCACTAAGATTCTACTGTCTTAAGTATGCCTTCAGAAACATCCTGTGAATTCTGTGTAATAATCCGAACCTCTTTTTGAACAGCATAAAAATGAGAGGGTCTTCTCCTTTTAAGGTATTTAGAGAGAACCTTGGAGTCAAGAACTGGCCGTTCTAGGATGAGTTTCAAGTCTCTGTTGTAAACATTCCCTCTTGGCCTTCATTTATTCCTGTCACTTCCGTGCCCTATGAAGCATGCCCACATAGTCCTCTTCATGCGTCTGCTGTTGAGTCCTCTGAAAATGCTCTTTGTTTCTCCCCCACCTCTAGGAGATGACCTGGCTTCCTCCACTCTCTGCTATTCAAGCTCCTGGCAAGGTGGAACCTAGCAAGTTTCCATTCCCAAATAAGGTGAGCACTTGTAGCACAAGAGAGAGACCTGTGCTGTATGGACATTTGTCACGGATGGGATGTTGGCCCTTCGGCATCTCTTTCCCTGAGACGTTTGTCAGAGGCCTGTGATTCTGGCCTTCGGTAGTTTGTAAGGATGTGTGTGTGTGTTCACTGAGATGGGTCAGTGAACAAGCTTGTGACCTCATGTTTCCGTATTCTGAAAATGGTTGTTTTACCTAAGTCCCTTTAATACAGTTCTCATGTTGTGGTGACCCCCCGCCCAGCCATAAAATTATTTTCATTGCTACTTCATAACTGTGATGTTGCTACTGTTATGAATCACAATGTGATATCTGTGTTTTCTGATGGTCTTGGGAGACCTATAAAAGGGTCCTTTGACCGCCAGGTTAGACTGATCTAATCTAAGTGTTTGTGAGATTGGAAAGCATTTTGCAACCATTCACACAGTCAATGAGATCCTGTGTCCACACCCCATTCCCATACACCAGAAAACTGTTTTTAATGGTTAATCTTAAAATGAATGCCTTAAAATTAGAGGCATGTAGTATTTAATTCTGCCTATCCTTATCCAATTTCTTAAGATTTAAAAGGGATGCCTATGTCTTCTAAAGGAACTCAGCCACAAGACACACTTAAAGTATTCCTGAGTCTAGTATGCTTCCCATGACTTTTCTAAATAGCTAAGTACTCTTTATCAAAGATCAAATTATACAGGTAGAAAGGAAGGAAAGTAGGAAACTCAATGACATTCCACAGCCAATATGTTCTCTATAGAAATATCACAACCTTCTAGAGTGAATCATTGAAATAACTGTTCATTTCCATTATCAAAAAAATAAATTCTGTTCTAAGAATTAGACTTTGACTGCTCTCTCTTTACCTCTTCCCTCCCTCCCTCCTTCCTTTTCTCCTTCCCTCTCTTTCTTGCAAATAGTCAAACCCAGGGCCTCCCACCTGCTAGGCAAGCACTCTCCCAATGAGCCTCCTAAGAGCTGATTATATTTCCCTCAACCAAGTGTACTGGGAAGACCTTCTGAGTGACTGTGGAGAGTAGCAAAATATTGGGTAGTGTAGATTTGCCTACTCCATTCGTAGAGGTAGGCCTATTGTTTATGATCTATTACTACAAACACCATTACCAAAGGCACTCTTTGTGAATGTCCCCTTGTGTGCCGGCCATTGACTGCCCACAGTCAGGACAGAAATTATGATACTGAACCCCTGGAAACCACATTTACACTTGGCTGTGTTTCAGGAAGTCTTTTTCTGTATCCTAGCCAATGATTAATACTATCCAGGGTTTATCATTGTGCCCGTATGATGGATGAAAAGTTGATATCTCGTTTTAATTTGCATTTCCCCAATTACTTCTAGCTTCAGCAGTGGCTATTCTTCCTCTGTGGATCGCCCATTCACATCCATTGCCACTTCATAAAAATGATTTGTAGTTACTTCCCTTATCTTACTCATTTGTCTAGCACATATAATGGAATCATTTTGTAACTTTATTTATGTGCCTTTTATCTAGAAAAGTGTTTAATTTTTCTGTCAGAGGGAAGAAAACCCTCCCTTTTCCAACATTCTAACAATGGTCTCTATTTCTAATTCTAACATTTTTTTTAATTTTAAAAAATGTGGAAGTTGGGAGACAATAGCTTTCATCTTTGTAGCAGTTAGTAAATTACTGTAGCACTGTTAACACATAAGCCCATTTTTCTCCCTGGAATTTAAAATGTGTCTTTAGGCCTCACTATTCATATACAGGAGCGCACGCGCATACACACACATTTCTCAATAACTTATGTAAATCAGGCCTACTAAGCTGGGCATGGTAAGACACCTGTCGTCCCAGCTACTTGAAAGGATGAGGCAGAGGATCTTCTGACCCCGGACTTCAAAGACTAGCTTTGACAACATACTAAGACTCTGTCTCAAAAAAAAAAAAAAGGACAAGGATGGGGGTGGAGAGGGAGAGGAGCAGAAAGAAAAAGTGTCACAATCTGCACATAATCTGACCTGAACCCATGGCTACCCAGAATGCAGTCAGACAAGCTTTTCTTTTTAACTATTTATTTGTTTTCAAGACCAGGTTTCCCTGTGTAGCCCTGTCTGTCCTGGAACTCACTGTGTAGACCATACTGGCCTCGATGTCACAGAGATCCTCCTGCCTCTGCCTCTTGAGTGCTGGGCTTTCTAAAATACACACATCTATGACACTGTTGTGATAGAAGTGGGCACATCCCAAAGCATATTTTGCTCCTATTCCTATCCCAAAGTATGTTCTATTTAGTTCCATGTACATACTTAAGTAGGAACTTAACTCCTAAGGTGACACTGAGATTTTAAGGTGCTAATGCAAAAATGTCATTTTGATGGCATTATGAATTATAGTTAACAAATTAAAATACAGTAAAGGGGCCAGTAAAATTATTCAATAGGATAAAGGTGCTTGCCGGCAAGACCTGCTTCTCTAAGATCAATCCCTGGCATCCACATGGTAGAAGTAGAGAATTGTCTCTTGAAAGTTGTCTTTTGACCTCCAAAGGCACACTCTGACATGCATGTGCATGTATGTGTGCAGGGACGTACACACATACACACACATATGATCTGCCTTCTTATCAAATTTTAAGTGTATGATACAATCAATATAATATTAACTACAGTTTGATTTTTGGTATATTAATGCTACATTTCATTCACACATGTCATGTATATGACATGTATACATGCATATCATATATCAGATATATGGTGCATTTACATAAGGTCTAATATATATTTATATATGTGTATATAAATATATATGTACTGTGTGTGTGCTAAATGAAATAAGCCAAAACTGAAAGAAAAATGCTGTATTATTGCTTATGATTCTGCTTCTGTTTAGAATCTAATATAGTCAAACTTACAGTATCTGAGGGTAGAATGACAGTTTCTGGGGCCTGTAGTGAGCATGGAAATACACGCCCAAAAGTGTATTCATGTTAGCAAAGTGAGCATGTTCCAGCGATCTAACATATGATGATACACCTGTGAAAAATCCACCTTTAAAAACAAATAGCTAGGCGTTAGCTAATTTATTTTTACTGAGAAATAAACTATTTTTTATTCAAAAGGCAGAGAATTTCAAACATGAATGGAAACTACCCTATTTAGGACCCCTGTGGGGGTTGTATAGAACTCATCCCTAGGTTTTTGGTCTGTTTGTTTGTTTGTTTGTTTGTTTGTTTTGAGTCCCTGAGAAAGAGCCTGTAAATGATTTATGGTCCAGGAGTGTTGGCTATCTTACTAACGCCTCCTCTCAAACAGCTTGGCTGAGAATACTGATCATTGTCTTTTAGGATAAAATGGAGCTGGTGCCTGCTTCTGCAGTAACCCCGCCACACACTTAGTGTCTGAGGACAGCACACATTTGTCTCACTGCTCTGGAGGGCGGAGCCTTGAGGTCAGGTTTGCTGACTGAAATCAGGCCCTGGGCAGGGCTCTGCTCTTTACGTGGTCTCCAAGGACATTTTAGGTTGTCTCCGAGGACAGTTTCATTTCTTCCTTTGCCTGCTTCTGGAAGCTTCCTTGTTAAGGGCTCCTTTTACTCTGACCTGAAGCTGGAAGTCTTTTCTTTGTCCCATCCAGTCCCAGGGGACTGGTTTTGCTCCTGCCCACCAGTCCCCGCAGGAAAATATGAATAAAACATGAAATAATCATTCCAAGACTTAATATTAATTATAGTCATTTGGCTGGTGGCTCAGGCTTCTTACTGGCTAGCTCTACATATAAATTAACCCATTTCTAATAATCTGTGTATCACCACGTGCCCAGTGGCTTTACCAGTACTGCTCTGACATCTCACTCATCGAGCCGCTGCTGGTGTCTCCCACAACTCTGCCTGCTTTCTCCCTGTACTCAGTGTAGCTTCCCCTCTTAGCTGTATTCTGCCCTGCCATAGGCCAAAGCCGCTTTATTCGTCAACCAATAAAGCAACACATATTCACCGCACACAGAGGGCTTCCCACATCACTGACTTCTGCTTGTCTTGGCTCCTCTAACTTCCTCCAGCATCCTCCTTTGTCTTATCAGGAATCTTGAAATGATATTTGGCCTCCCTGAATAATTCCCTACTTTAGAATCATTAGCCAAATTACATCCATAACTGCCTTTTTCCCATGTGAGGTGGCATATTCGCTGGGCCGTGGAATTAGCAGCTTCACCATCTTTGAGGCTGCCAGGACTCTGCCTATTACAAAGATAGTTATTAGCGTTTACGATAGAGTGCGCTACTTCTGTGTGTGGTGCTAGGGCAGAGTCCACAGCCCCCGAACACGGAGGCAGGTGCTTCCCCACTGGCTCTGCTGGTGGCCAATTCTAGCGTGCTTCTCTCTGTACCCTTACCTCGCTGATTAATGCACTGACAACTGGACAGTGCCACCAATTGATTAGACTACTAATGTTTGGATTATTGAGCTAGAACTGTCTATGGAATTTGAGGGGCAAAAAAAAAATCTTCAAAACGACTAATAAATAATGGAGCCAAGACCTTATTAAGATTAAGGGTGTCATTGGCTCTCACAAAAGGAAAAGTCAATTTTACTGCACCACACATCCTGAGTTTCTCCAGTGTCACTAATTTAATTAGCTAAACACTTCTGAAAATCTCTTCATTTTGTCTAAGTATTAAAAGATATATACTAAAGCAAAGTCAGTTGATAATGAACTTGGCTTTCGTTTCTGTCCTCTCAGGACTGGATTTGGAGTCACAGTTCCCTAGACAAACCCTGCCCGGCATTTCTGCCTCGTTCTTTAAATCTCAAAAGTAATTGGATTTGGTAAAGAAAACAATCCATGACTCCTGTAAATTGGCTGCCATTCATTACCAGGTATCTCAGCCAAGAGAGAAGAAAATGAATTCTCTCTGCCCCTTTCCCCTTCATTTTGCAGCAATCTCATAACTTGAAATGCAAATAAAGAGCTGGAAAGTGAAATATGCTTTTCAGTCTGGGTCGGAATACACATCCCAACCCAGGGGCATCTTGGGCGCTTTCACGTGGCTAGGAGTGATGAATCTGGCGGATCAGCCCTCATCTGGAACTATTCTTGCTGAGTGGTTTTCAAAGCCTTGCACAGAATTCTAGCATCATTACAGAAATGAGAATTGACTGCCTTCCTCTTAACTCTCCAGAAAAGAGAATGAGAGCCAGCACGTGTGAAGGGAAGTGCCCGCAGTTGGACGGCTTATCACACATCTCCTGCAGGTTGCTGGCGTGCCTCACATCTCCCAATGAATATTTGCACTAAGGCTTCATGATTCACATCACCTCAAAAAGAAACATTTAAATTAACTATAAATTATATTTTGTCAACGTGAGCCTTATTGACGCAGAACGAAAGGAAACAAGACTGCTTGGGGCCAGCAAAGATGCCTCAACAGGCATTGGCGCTTGCTGCCAAGCCTGAAGACCTGTAGCTGAGGACCACGTTGGGTGCCAGATGTAGCACACATTCTAATTGGTCTTAATAGTAAAAACTCAGAGTCGGATATTAGGGGGTGAAAGATAAGAGAAGCAGAGCATCCAGCCACTAAAGTTCTTCTTACCTCTACTGAGTCATCAGACCATAGGGGGTGAGATCCTGTCTCTGCATGTCCTCAGACTGAATGCTGTGAGCTCCTGCCTTATATTCCTCTCTCTGCCCAGCCATATCCCTTCCTGTCTCCACCTCCCTAGTGCTGAGATTTAAAGGCATGTGATTGCCAAGTACTGGGATTAAAGGTGTGAGCCACTACTGCTTAGCTCTGATTCTCTTTTAGACTGGATCAATCTAGCATAGCCCAGGGTGGCCTTGAACTCACAGAGGTGCCTCTGCCTCGCCTCCACCTCCAGAGTGCTGGGATTAAAGGTGTGTGTCACCACTACCTGGGCCCTATGGCTAGCTAGTTGCTAGCTCCACACTCTGATCTTTAGGCAAGCTTTATTTGTTAAAGCACAAACAAAATATTCATCAGTACCTAAGTTCTATCCCCATGACTTGCATTGTAGAAGAGAAGCGATTCATAGAAGTTATCCTCTGACCGTCACACACACACTTATACTGGATAGGTAGGTAGATAGGTAGGTAGGTAGGTAGGTAGATAGAAAGAGAGATAGAGAGATAGACAGACAGACAGACAGACAGATAGGTAGAGAGAGATAGGTAGATAGATAGATAGATAGATAGATAGGTAGATAGATAGATAGGTAGGTAGGTAGGTAGATAGATAGATAGATAGATAGATAGATAGATAGATAGATATTTTGAGGAAATTGAAGTGACTACTGAGTGGACAAATCCTACCAGAGTTGTACGGTTACATTTCTTTTGTTAATTAGCTTCAAGAGTCATATGAAAATACAATTTTTTTTCCATTTCTAGCTTTTGGTAATTCTAGTGATGAACTAATGAACAAACAAGGAGAAATGTGAGTGGAGTCAACTTCAAAAAGTTCAGCAAAGCCATTATTTTTAAGAACTACCAACACCAAGGGCTGGAGAGAGGGCACAACAGTGACCAGAACTTGCTGCTCTTACAAAAGTAGGACTTGGCATGTCAGACAGCTCACAGCTCCAGGGCGTCTGATCCCCTCCTGCTCTTACACATGCAAATCCACACACACATGTACTTCATTTTTAAGAATAATAAAAATAAAGTGTTTAAAAGAGAAATGTTCTTACCATACCAGTATGAGTACTACCTTCCTCCAAAACAATATTGAAAATCCTCTTCTTTCATTGATCTACAGCTCATTTCAAGAGGCCCAGAATTGGCTTTTGTTTTACAGTCAGTGACATCTTATGGTAATTACCAAAGTTTCCTTTCATGGCAGTCAGATTAGTTCCTTTCTCAAAACCGTGGCCAGAGTTCTAGACGCAAGTGAAAGGGAAGAGGGCTCTTGTAGGCTCCCAGTTTCGGATGATTCCTTCATCTTGGAGGGAAGGGCCTGTTGAGCAGAGCATCCCCATATACAGCAGGGAGCAGAGAAAAGACATGGTTCAGAGGACATGCTCAGTAACCTACTTCCTCCTCCTAGACCCTACCTCCCACCATCACCATTTCCTAATAATTCCACCATCTTGTTTGTCTACAAGTCAGAGCCCCGTGGTCTAAATAACCCTGGAAACCCCTCAAAGACATAGCCAGAAATGTGTTTTACTAATCTCTTAGGTGCTCCTCAATCCTATCAAATTGATAATTAAGATTGACCATCACAGTTCTACATGGGCTGATGGGTCTTCATTTGATTGGAATGACATGATGCATCTTATGAAACATGTTATTCATTACCATACTTCACTAAAGGGCGCTCACGAACACCAGTGCGCCTAGTAATTTCTATCTTGAGCAAAATCACAATTTTTTATGAGTTAAATACTACATTTAAGGGGTTTCAGGATTCCCAAGATGCCAAATAATAGTTCTAGTGTTGGAACTTCAAACTAAGTCATCTTTAAAGGCAGAAGGGCTGATTCTCCCCACTGTGCAGTGTGTGGCCCTGATGAGCTAGAAATAGCACAGAAACCTAAGGATGTCCTGATAGGAGATGACAGCAGTTTGGTGGGGGTTTTTTTGTTATTGTTGTTGTTTGTTTGTTTGTTTGTTGTTTCTGTCTCAGTGAAGTTTCTTTATCAATTATTACAGAGCCATGCTCGGATTAAAACAATCATCAAAGTAAGATTCTTTTGACCTTATCAAGTGTCCTTTTTACATGTGTGCTTTTATACATCAATATAGTTTTCTTTTTAAAATCTCATACTTGAAAATAAAACAAAGAAGCAACGAAGTCTCGCTCAGAGTCAGGAAGATCTCAGAGAGCAAGACACTCTTGAATTACAGAAACCAGTGAGACGTATGTCCCAAGAGGGAACTTTGGCACAACACACAGGTTGAAGCACTCAGACAGCCCCGTGACATCACTTTTAGCCAGAGTTAGTCATTCACATGCATCCCTCACTCTTGACTCACAGGACTCACTGGCATAGTCTCTAAGTAGCCTAACAGAAAGGTCAGGGAGATGGTGAAAAGGACTGGCACTCTCCAGGAGTGCACTAACAGAAGGTGAATCACCAGAGCGGAGACAGTCTCTGAGGCAGAATCCACAAGCATGTTGGTGTCTGGATAGTTGGTGGAAAAGACCCCAGCTTCTGGGCCCTTTGGAGAAAGCAGTTACCTCCTTCTGCATTCACCCAACCTGGCACTGGCTTCCTGAAGAAGGAACAATTCCACACTGTGGCGGCCTCTGGGATTTCACAGCTAACTGGACAAGGAAGGGTGGCAGATAGTTTATCAGGGTTCAGAGAGCATCCGTGTTTTCTTAAAGAAATGAATGCATCAAGAACAGACTAATGACTCGCTGGGCCAGCTGTAGTTAAGAATGATGGTCAGGGCCTGGGAGAGCGCTCTCGGTAAAAGTGCTTGCTGTGCAAGTCTGATGGCCTGAGCTTAGATCTCTAGACCCCCATGTAAAAAGCCAGATCAATAGCAAGCCTCTAACCCCAGCGCTCACAGGGTGAGGCAGAAACTTGTGGGCTGGCTAGCCTGGCGTATGTAGTGCAGAAGTACAAACAAGGGAAACACTATCTCAAACAAGGCAGAAAGTGAGAACAGATCCCAGAATTTGTCAACACACACACACACACACACACACACACACACACACACACGAGATTGCTTTTCTACCCAAAGGATGACAACCTGGAAATATTGGAATTTAATGAGTTAGTGTTTTCTGAGCTAATCTGGTAGTCAGAAGACATCAGTGCAGTAGGAACAAATTCTGAGTTCATTCATATCTTTTTCTATACCATCTTCTGTAGTGATTTTTTGCAAGCAATTATTTTAAGTATATTCTGCTTCTCCTTCTCTCCCCCATGCAAAATGAAATAATAAGTCATTAATCAGAGGGGTTTTTTTAGCTAAAATTTGATCTTCTGGGATGTAGGAATGAAGCTTCCTGTGAACTGTGAGCTCATTCTGACTCTCTGCTTCAAAAGAGGGGAAGCCAGTAGCTGTCTTACAAGTTGCGGATAGATCAGCAAATGAGCATCCTACTCCCGTTAGTGTGGGCAGAGAATCAGAAAAGGCCTCCCTGTCTGTTTTTAGAAGAACAGGCTGAGTGCTGAAATCCATGCCAGTTACCATCCTTGTCCATTGATGGCGAGTCTCCTCCGCCTAGAGCCACCACCTACGCTGAGCACGGAGAAGCTGACTGACTGAGGCCCAAAATGTTTTCTACAAATTAAAGCTAAAACAAACTGTGTCCATATATAAACTCCAAATTAATTGGAGAAGAAGAGCATACCAACCCATCTGGAGTCTTTAATTGTGGACATTTATTTTTTTGTATTACAGAATGTACCCAAAGTAGGCCAGCGTCTCTTTGCAGATTAGGCTTCAGCCTGTCACTGCAAGAGTGGTTTATTTATTTCATCTTCACACTCTGATTTTCCAAAAGCTGAGTTCCAGAGTAAGAACTAAACTCGTTGCGCTTCTGAAGGAAAATAGCTCATTATTAACTAAGAAAGGTTCCTTGGGCTTCTGTGTAACTCTGGCCACACAGCTCCTACCCAACAGCCTGGCTCATTTTATCCTATCCCGGAGGAGTTCCTTTCTAAAATGGACATTATTACTTAGATTTAAATATCACTGGTCCTATTAAGTGTCTCCCCCTGCCTGATAGCAACTGCATTCCTAGAGCAAAATGGTGTAGAAATACATCAAATCATATATTAGTAGTTAATTCCATTTCACTAGGTTTTTATTCCACATATCAGAATTATATAGGAGTTTTAGATTTTATGTACTGGTACACATTTTTATTTACACTCTTACCATCTTCTTATATAACTCACTCTTATATTTTATGTTAAAAAAACAATTTTACAGAGAAAGAAAATTTAAATTCTCAAGACAGAAGTTTGCATTTCATTTTAATACAAATAAAAGCAGGTTCAATCTATTTACCTGAGTAGTGACTGAATCTAAGATACAGAGTAATACTGGATTTATGCCATTGCAAGTTAATGCTTCTGCATAATAACCTTTGTGTCCATCACAATGAGATCACAGTTGCTCAGTAGAGTGTGTCCAGTCAAGATGGGGCTGGCAGCCGTCATCTGTAAAGATATTAGAAGTAGGACACATTCAGAGGCAAATGAGTTGGTTCCAGAGACATTAATGTAATGTATCAGTGACTAAAGCTGGGAACTAAAGTCATAAATTTCATAGAAGAAAACACAAGGTTATTTCTCTGTAACCTTGGATTCAGTGATAGATTCTAAAATACAACCCACCAAAGTATGAATGACAAAAGAAAAATTAAATAAATATAAAAATATAAAAGTTATGTGCATCAGAGGACATTATCAGTAATAGGAGAATACTAGAAAATGGGGGAATTATCGTCAGACCATATATCTAGTAAGGATATAGAATCAACTGTGTGAGGACCTCTTTCAACTCAATAACAAAAACGTAAATAACTACATAAAATGATGAATTACTTGAATAGGTATTTCTTCAAAAATGAAAATAGTCATCAACTGTGTGGGAAAATGTTTAACATCTTTAGTTTTTTAGGCAAATACAAATAAAAAGAACAACGAGATGCCATTCTTCCCATACAGAGATGACTACAAAAAACAATTAAAATAGTAAGTGCTGGCAAGGATGTTGAGAGATCGGAGCCTTTATACATTTCTGATAGGAATGACGGGGTTCTGCCATCACAGGAAACAGCTTGTGCTTCTCAAAACATTTACAAAGAGTTTCATAAGACCCCAAATTCTACCTCTAGGTATATACAGAGAAGGATTTAAAACAGAAGCTGTGTATGTTTCAGTCAGCAGCACAGCTCACAGAATATAGACACTATATTCTATCAGCAGGTGTGTGCATAAAATATCATCTTACATATCCAATAGTATTCATCCATAAAATGAACCATAGCACATACCGATAATCCTAGCACTCAGAAACCTGAGGTAGGAGGATTATAAATTCTAGGCCAGCATAGATTGTATAGTGAGACCTTGCCAAAGGAAGAAGAGAGGAAGATGACGGAGGGAGGGGTGAAGATATGGCTACTGATACCAGTTCCAACAAGAATGAAATTCCAGTGCAGCATTCTAACTGAAGAAGCCAGACTCAGAAGGTCACAGATGTGTGGTTCTAGGTAGATGAGATACCAGAATGGGAAAGTCCAAACACACAGATGCGAACAGATAGGGGCTGAGGGACAGGGAAAGGGGCTGTAGGGGATACTGCTTAAAGGGTAGGGGACTTAATGCTTGAGTGATGGGGTGCTTGCACGTAGGTAGAGGTGGCAGTCATTCAACAACTTGAAAGTACCACAAGCCACAGAATTTCTTGTTTCCGAATGTTTGTTTTGTATGATGTGAATTATCACCTCAATAAGACATAACAAAAATTCAATAATGAAAAATGACTGCGATTGTCAGCTGTACTCCCAGGACTTCTTAACAAGCACGCTCATGTAGATGTGTCTCGTGACAATAGCTGGTAGAGGTTTGAATGGAGACTTGGTTCTGAATAATGAGTAATATATCATGTATTCAACTTTAGTTTGGAAAATGGAAATAATAGCATTAATTGATATTTCTTGTTTTTCTTTTTTCAGGACTCCCAACTTGTATCCTCTGGACACAATAATCCAAGTAAGAACTTTTCTCTAAAGCGTTCTGTGGAGAGGGCAGGGAAAGATGAGAAGTAGGTTTTACAGAAGCCACCAGGCAACACAAAAAAGAGAGCCTTTTGTTTAGGCACCTCCTACATGTGCAGTGAGGCTCTTGATGACCCCGAGTGTGGGTATTCAAGGGGAGGAGGCCAACGCATAGAGTAGTGCATGTCAAGGGGATTCCAGAAGAGAGGAGCACCGTGCTCCATTGGTCCCTAGTATATGTGAAGGAAATAAATTCAAAGGCATGTAACTAGATGCCTAAATTAAAAGAAAATGAATAGGCAAAGAAACCCAAACAGAAGGCGTCACAGTAAATGACCTTAGACTCTATTAAGGAAACACACACTTGTTAAATGTACTGTACCTTCTTCCAGAAATAGGCAGGCTGGGCTGGACAGCAAGGGGTCCCCATACTGAATCCAGTGGTTGATGAAGCATGTGAACTCTGTCATCAGAGAGGGAGCATTCTGTGAAGGAGAGCTTTAATTCTCTTCTGTGGCCCTACAAGTTGTTATTAATGTTGTCTGTGGCATTAAAAATGCATAAGCTCCCGGTTTGTGTCTTAAAAGCAAACTCATGAAGACCAGGCATTGTTGGCGTCTCAAGCAGCCAGTGGGCTGGGAACAGGGCAGCCTTTGCTAGTTACAAAGCTATGGGAAGATAAAAAATTACTCTGAGTTAGTAGAGGCATCTGTGGAACTGAGACTCATCCTCTTGACGCCTGTAAGGCAGGAGAGTTTGGGAGAGAAGATGTCCACACAGTGTACTGGGAAATTCCATAACATTTATGTACAGATAGAGAAAAGTCAATTGGGGAGGGGGTGATGGCAATTTGACACAGGACTTTCTGGGAGCATGGGTACCAGTGAGGATTCTTTGTAATTCTTCTGTGACAAGTTCTTGATGTTTAATAAGCTTCTATTTTATAATATTGGGATATTAAGTATGTTACTGTATAATTCACATATGAAAACACATGGTGTTTGTCTGCATTTTATAATTTGGGAGAATGCTTGCTCAGGTGGCAGGTTGATCTTAAGTACTTCCTCCTCTCCAGTTTGGAATCCTCACTCAGTGACTAGGATGCTGTAGAAATGGAAGTCAATTAGCAGCAGCCCTAGTTCAGGAAAGGGACCTTTACTGAAGAACAGCCCTGAGCAATGAAATTATAAATTGGACAGAAAAAGAAGCAACGAAGAGTGTGTGTTAGTGTGGGGAAGAGCCCTTGGGAGCCCCTGGGCAGGCTGTAGGTCTCCAGGAGAACAGCAGGCATGAATTGTCATGATGGACAGCTGGACCATTCCATCCCTGTCACCCTAAGTCTCCATCCTAGCTAGTGCACATAGAATTTTCCACTTGATTTTCTTTTTTAAAAGCTCAAAAAAACCAAAACCCCAGGAATATTTGCTTAAGAAATGAGCAGTTTACTAGATCTCATCCTAAAGAGAAACAAACTAGACTCTTAAGATGATGCTAGATCTGGAGTGGGTATAATTCGGTGCTGGAAAAGGGGTCAGCTTTGTCAGCAAGATGACTAATCAAGAATTCTGTACATGCAAAGTAAAGTATTTCCTGCCTTGTTTGGAAGCAAAAGGAGGTGTTGGACTCCCAGCTCACCTCTTCTCTTGCAACATTCTAGCCAACATACCCTCTCCTGTTGCCGATCAACCCTTCACTCCCCACAAGGCACAGGTGTTCTAGAAAGCTCCATCAGTGCTCTGATGCAGAAATCAACACCTCAGTTGAGTTGACCTGTTCAGACCTGTGAGCAGCAGTGAGCACTGAGAGGAGCCCTGACCACAGAGGACATCTGTGTCATTCTGGGCAAAGAGAAGCAGAGGCGTGAGTGTAGCTCAGTCTGCAGAAGGACCTGTAATTCATCGTCACAGAATGCTGTGAAAAATAAATTGCTGATTAAATGACCTTAAGAATGATCAATAAGCCGGGCGATGGTGGCGCACGCCTTTAATCCCAGCACTCGGGAGGCAGAGGCAGGCGGATCTCTGTGAGTTCGAGACCAGCCTGGTCTACAGAGCTAGTTCCAGGACAGGCTCCAAAGAGAAACCCTGTCTCGAAAAACCAAAAAAAAAAAAAAGAATAATCAATAAAATAAAAATTTAATAGACTCTCATAAAAGCAATAAATATTAGTTCAAGACCCAAATCTGACATATACAATTGAAACCTCTTTGTTTTACTGATAAACAGATAAGAAAAGTCAAAAGAGGCTAAAGTAAACAGACAACCAGGACAGCAGCATCCAGTTGATAGGAATACAAGAAACAAGTCAAAAACTAAATAAACCTCAAATAACATCCCCAAGAAAATAAGCAACATACATTTTTAAAAAACACTTTATGTAAAAAAAAAAGAGTCTGTACCAAAGATTTTACCAAGTAAAATCAGAATTCTTGTATTTGAATTCTGAAACTCAGAATGTTTGTTGAATTACAGAAGAGGTAGAATAAAAAATGAGAAATAGAGTAAAGAGTGAGAAAATTTGAAGAGATACTAAGTCACATTTATATAAATGAAAAATGGAAATTAAATTTTCTTTGAGCAGGTTTGATATCACATTTGAGATTGTTGAGAAAGACTAATGAATTAGAAAACTGAACTTAAGGAATATGAAGAATGCAGCATAAGAAGGCCAGAAGCGGAACAAAGAACAGGGACGTTAAGAAGCACAGGGATGAGGCAGGACCGTCTGCCGTACACCTGTCTAGAACTCCCAGAGCAGGTGAGACAAGGCCCGTAGTGAAGGGCGTGACCTCTGAGAATTATCCAGATGGAAAACTAACCCAAAGGTTCATTGTACCCAAAGTGATATTGACGGGACAGATGGAAAGAAGCCCACGTGTGTATTTTACTGCAAGACATGGAAGTTTTGTTTATAAGAAAGCAAGCAAACGCCTCCATCTGACCTCACAGTAGCAGCAGTGGAAATGAACAGGTAGTGGAATTATAGCTGCAGTTAGCTGAGGGAACCTAGTTATCAACTGGAAATCTAGCAGGCTAGAAAGGTGACTTCACATTGAAGAGTGGGTGCCTCTTGCAGAGGACCAGAGTTTGGTCCCAACTCATAACCACATGTAATCCCAGATCCAGGAGATTCAACACTCTCTTCTGACCTTGTGTGGCTAACACAAATATATAAGTAAATATTAAACCTTTTTATTTTAAAAACTATGTTCAGATACATAAGTAAATATTAAACCCTTTTATTTTAAAAACTATACACAGATACATAAATATTAAACTTTTTTATTTTAAAAGCTAGGTAATTGAAGGCAAAATTAGATGAAATGAACGTTATTATAGTATATGTTTATAGTGACTAATTTTAGAAATTATGTGTTTTATATAAAAATTTCACATACAAAACTTAAACAATCATACAACTATTTATCTAAAAAATGGCTTAGTCATTTTAAAAGTAAAATCATTTTACACAGTGGTAAAGCTGGTTGCTTCTTACCAGGAATTCCACCAAAAACAGCAAGAAGTAACTTCGAGCTGGCGCCCTCTTTTGGACAGTCCATTATGAAGGGCGGCAGTTCCCCACTCCCTCAGGCCACCATAACCTTGATGTCGACACTCGACAAGAACTGTACAAGAAAGAAAAGTTGTAACTGATTTTATTAATGATCCCAATGCATAAGCATCCAAGAGAATGTTTCTAATTAAATCTAGCAGTGTATAAAATACATTTCAAAGTATAAGAGCTAAGAAATCCTATTTTTTCTGGTAACTCAAAATCAGATTCTGTTCAAATAGTGATAGAATTAATCCAAGACATTGAAAAAATATTTGATAAAATTCTATATATGTAACTTAGAAAAAATGTCTTAGCAAGTTGGGCATAGAAGACTAACTCATCTCCACAAACAGTTGCGCGTGTCTTTAAGGAAGAAGTTCCTAGGAATTCTTCCCCTTTGTCTTTAAGTGCACCCTCAACAGCTTAGGCAAAGGCACCGTTTCAAAACTGATACCTCAGGATAGAATCCTTGGCCACGGCCATAAACTAAGAAAAAAGAAGATGTAGTGTTTATTAGAATGGAAACATCAGAACTCATCTCCCCAAATGATGTAATCATCAATATATTGATAGAACACTGAAAAACCCTACAGATGAATTATTTGAATTAATAAGAAGATTTAACAATGCTCTATTCACAATCAATTCTCCTGATTTAAAAATAAAAGAAAAATCACAGCTAAAAATATCAGACATTGGCACAGAAATAATTACTAAGCAATGAACCTGATAAACTACATAAGAAAGTGATGAAAAATTTTAAAAACTATTGAGAAATATTACAGACGACTTCAATAAATAAAGTGACTAGTATCAGGTACAGACATTAGAAGGCGTGATGTAAAAATTTATCCTTCTCTGTACATTGTAGATTCAATGCAATGCCATCCAAGTTCAAATATTTGTATAGATAGAAGTAGGCAATCTGAGCCTGTAATTTATATGATAGAGCAAAAGATGAGAATGGCAAACACATGAAAAAGAATGAAGCTTGCACCTTGTCTTCACCAGCTACATCAGAACAACCAAAGCTACACGTTAGAGGTAGCTAGACTAGTGGAGTGATGGACCGTGAATGCATGGGAATTGTCACACTGAAGCTAGTACAGTGGCCAGTGTGGATAAGCAAGTGTCTCATGCTGGAATACTTGGGATGGGAAACAATGAAATTACGTCTCACCTCGCATCATGTACAGAAGTTAACCTCGGGTATTTTACAAAGACCAGTAAAACTGTGCTTTTAGAGGGTGGTAATGGAGCACCTTATTTGTGTCTTTGGTAAATGCGAAGATGGCAAAGGAAGCTCTTGACAAATATCATTTCATTGAAGTTAAAAACATAGTTCAGTCAGAAATACCAGCGGGAAAAGCAAAAAGGCTAAACACTGGGATGCTTTCTCTTATTATTTAGGCTTATAGTTTGTGTTTCTGGTGCTTAAAAGGTCACCGTGTGTGTTGGGACAATAGGTCACTGCATTGAATCAAAACTGGGTTTTATAAAATGGTGCAAAAGAGCTAGTACAAAATCTGAGTCTCATTGGTTCTCAGAGGCATGCAGGCATCACAGTGAAATTCCATTCCACACTGCTGTATTCCCTGAAGGATTGTAAATTTCGACTTACTAGTTTGGGACATAGCAAAGCCCTGTAGTCCAGAGCTTCTAGTATCTGCAGGGAAAGGTGTTCATGAGTGTTGCAAATGCACCGTTCATATGGGTCACAGTATACTTCTGTAGCTAGCTGATGCTGCTAGCCGCGAGGCTGAACCAACCCAGGGCTGTGTCCACCCTAAAAGCTGTTCTTGAGCATCCGAAGTGAGTCTCCGAAGACTAGCTGGCAGCATGACACCTTTCATGTAAAGTGTAGAAACAGCAGTGGCTGAGAATGTATTCCTGGGTGGTGAAACCTATCCGGAAAAGAAAGCGAAGGCTTAACTGGAATCCTCTTTCTAGGTAGCTGGCAGGAAAGAGGATGCAGTCCGCTGGCCCCACTCAGGAGGCACAGGATTACTTGCCAATGTTTATTTCCAGCCTGGAAGGTTTTCTCATAGTCCATTTTAATTTTTAAAAACTACCTATACGCATCCATTATATACGCATTTTATGTGCACTAAAGGTGCATACTGTTTAGAAATCTTAGGAAAGGCCTGGCCTTGACTTGAGAAAAACTAACCCGTGGAATGATGGACTGTCAGAGAGAGAACCACTGTCCGCAGGTGCCAGGAGCATTTACATTATACAGATGAGGAGGGAGGGGTTCCTTCTGCATGAGTCATCTCTTACTCCCTTGTTGGTTATTATTTAATACTTGTATGATACTGAAAGTGCTCGTTATTGGTTTATAATTTCTCTAATGGACCTATGAGCAATTCATTAACTAAGTTAATATTTATGATGGCTTATTAATGATTATGATTAAACAGACTATTTTAAAATTTGACTGTGTTGAACAAGAAAGGATGAAGGAAAAGACATGTGGGCGAGCCTCCTCACTTTACACTGTATAAAAACCAGAAGCCGAGGGCCTACAGAGGTGGCTCAGCTGTTAAGAGCAGTTGCTCTGTTCCCAGCACCCCCATGGCAGTTTGAAACTGTCTTTACTCAGTTCTGACAGATCTAATGCCCTCTTCTGGTCTCTACAGGCATTGCACTTTTGTGGTGCACGGATATGCAAACAGGCAAAACATCCATACACGTAAATAAAAATACATAATTATTTTTCAAAAGAAGCTGATTAGTCAAGAAATAGGAGATTATTCTCTATTCTTTCTTTAGAACATATAAATCTTTCTCTTTCTTAATGTGAGAAATAAAAGATTAAAAAATTATAGAGGGAAAATTTTTTTTTCTTTTTTAAATTTATTTATTTATTAAGGATTTCTGCCTCGTCCCCACAACCGCTTCCCATTTCCCTCCCCCTCCCCCGATCAAGTCCCCCTCCCTCATCTGCTCGAAGAGCAATCAGGGTTCCCTGACCAGTGGGAAGCCCAAGGACTGCCCACCTCTATCCAGGTCTCGTAAGGTGAGCATTCAAACTGCCTAGGCTCCCACAAAGCCAGTACGTGCAGTAGGATCAAAAACCCACTGCAATTGTTCTTGAATTCTCAGTATTCCTCATTGTCTGCTATGTTCAGCTAGTCCGGATTTATCCCATGCTTTTTCAGACCTAGGCCAGCTGGCCTTGGTGAGATCCCAATAGAACATCCCCATTGTCTTAGTGTGTGGGTGCACCCCTCGTGGTCCTGAGTTCCTTGCTCGTGCTCCGTCTCCTTCTGCTCCTGATTTGGACCTTGAGATTTCTGTCCGGTGCTCCCGTGTGGGTCTCTGTCTCTGTCTCCTTTCATCGCCTGATGAAGGTTAATATTCCTGAGGATGCCTATGTGTTTGTCTTTGGATTCATCTTATTTAGCTTCTCTAGGAACATGAATTATAGGCTCAATGTCCTTTATTTATGGCTAGAAACCAAATATGAGTGAGTACATCCCATGTTCCTCTTTTTGGGTCTGACTTACCTCACTCAGGATAGTGTTTTCTATTTCCATCCATTTGTATGCAAAATTCAAGAAGTCCTTGTTTTTTACTGCTGAGTAATACTCTAATATGTATATATTCCATACTTTCTTCATCCATTCTTCCGTTGAAGGGCATCTAGGTTGCTTCGAGGTTCTGGCTATTACAAACAATGCTGCCATGAACATAGTTGAGCATATACTTTTGTTGTATGATAGGGCCTCTCTTGGGTATATTCCCAAGAGTGGTATTGCTGGATCCAGGGGTAGGTTGATCCCGAATTTCCTGAGAAACCGAAACACTGCTTTCCAGAGTGGTTGCACAAGTTTGCATTCCCACCAGCAATGGGTGAGTGTACCCCTTTCTCCACAACCTCTCCAGCAAAGGCTATCATTGGTGTTTTTGATTTTAGCCATTCTGACAGGTGTAAGGTGGTATCTTAAAGTTGTCTTGATTTGCATTTCCCTGATCGCTAAGGAAGTTGAGCATGACCTTAAGTATCTTTTGGCCATTTGAACTTCTTCTGTTGAGAATTCTCTGTTCAGCTCAGTGCCCCATTTTATAATTGGGTTGATTAGCCTTTTACGGTCTAGTTTCTTGAGTTCTTTATATATTTTGGAGATCAAACCTTTGTCAGTTGCAGGGTTGGTGAAGATCTTCTCCCAGTCAGTGGGTTGTCTTTTTGTCTTAGTGACAGTGTCCTTTGCTTTACAGAAGCTTCTCAGCCTCAGGAAGTCCCATTTATTCAATGATGCCCTTAGTGTCTGTGCTGCTGGGGTTATACATAGGAAGTGGTCTCCTGTGCCCATGTGCTGTAGAGTACTTCCCACTTTCTCTTCTATCAGGTTCAGTGTGTTCGGACTGATATTGAGGTCTTTAATCCATTTGGATTTGAGTTTTGTGCATGGTGATAGATTAGAGGGAAAATTTAATACATTAATGAGAACAGATAAAATCTAAAGTAGATACATCTAAAATTATAAAATATTTGTATTTATTGGAGTAATAATTGAAGGATAACAGAATTGAAAACACGAGTGAAGTTGCTGGTTTTTTTCATGGTCGAATTCTCACGCTGTGAGCGTGAATTCCCATGATGGACAGTGAAGAAAAGTCCAGCACAGACAGATGGTCTTTTGTGAAAACTTCAGCAGAATACAATTCTATCTGGGGGACCTTTTCTGGCATTTCAGTAATTTCAATAACATTTCAGTTAAAATTTTAAAAGCAAGGTGTAGTTCCTCATAATCGTCTTAGAAACTACATATCGAGCAGTTTTTCTTTTATTATCCTTTTTATTTTTTAAATTCTCTTGCAGTGTGTTTTGATCATTTTCATTTTTCTTCTTCGAAGCCATCCCAGATCTTCCCCTCCTCCCTTCGTACCAACTTCATGTTCTTCCTCTTCCAAAATTTAAAAGGCAAGATAACAGATCATAACAACAGAACACAAAGAGCACTGGACTCCACATGTCCAAATTCTTTTTCTGTCAGGAAGATGGCCACTGTGACACTAGCAGTGCATTTGGTGTCTCTAAAACAATCTGAATTAGATTTGGGTTTTTATCTTTACCTCTGCCAGGCAGAATACCAGGCACTCAAGAGCCCTCAGTATGCGTAATCAGTTAGAGAGGAAGCTACTGTCATTGAGTGGTCTATTGAGTGAGCTGTTTTCATGCCTGTACCGTAAAATGGCGACTGTTACATAAAAATTCTAAGCTACCCTCAGCCTAAAGTTCTACTTTCCATTTTAGTGGTGGGCATCAGAAGACTCTGTAAAACTGAAAACATGTATCATACACACACACAAATGGTGGATAGCTGGAATGACGGATAGAGGGAAGGAAGGGAGAATGGGTGGATAGGAAGGAAGGGAAGGAGGAGTATGGATGGATGGATGGATGGATGGATGGATGGATGGATGGAGGCTTTGTGAATAAAGATGCTTGGTACCAAGCCTGATGACCTGTACTCAATCTATGGGATCCACCATAGAAATCAAAAGGTAGAAGGAAAGAACCAACTCCCACAGATTGTCCTTGAACATACCTGCCATGGCAGGCATGCCTCACCCTCACACACGCACACACACACACACACACACACACACACACACGCATGCACACACGCACGCATATGCACATTGGTTAAAATGTAAAAAAGGCTAATATTTTATATATGTTATGCATATGTACATAATACATTTTCACATATGTCTGTATGTTCCTTTCTGTGCTTCATTTTCCCCTTCTCTCTGTGATTCTATTTCTTTATGCAAAATGACCACCTTGTACTTCTTCTTCTGCCTTGTTTTTTAATGAACAATGCACGTTCTCTCCCAAAGAGACCAAAGTGGTGGCATCCAAGAGCTAACTTGAAGGTGGCTCCCAGATATCTTCTTTGCAGGGTGCAGGTACTCACTTGCCAATTCTTGGTCTTGAGACTTGGTTACCTCACCCCTGTCACTTTCCCTAGGGGCCTGATGAAGTAGTGACGATTCTCAGTAGCTCAAGCCCTTGAACGTTTCAAATGAACTTCAGAAATTGCATCACCTAAATTTTCAAAGATGTTGGGGGTTTAATTTGCTTGTATTTTCTTCCTGAAAGACAACAAACAATTGTAATCCCCATCTCAATCTTGGCCTTGCTTTTCCCCAGAAAGGGTCCCTCTCTTTGAGCACTACGGTTGCCGAGAGCAGCCGCTATCAGACTGCTCTTATAAATGTCCCTTTTGGCCCTCCTTATTCTGTTTTCCCTGTTGCCACAACATAAGTGCTGCTAAGAGCAGAGACAATCAGCTGCAGCTTTGTCCCCGTGCTGAAGACAGCCCACGATGCCTCCAGCCCTCAGGGCCCATGTGCAATCCAACCTGGGTCCTCTCAGCCTGTGGGCTACTTGGCAGCATTCTTGGTCAAGGTAAAACATTTACTCAGACATCCAATCACGGTCTTCCTTCGTCTCGTAATGATCCCTTGTTCTCTGATGTGAAATTTGGGAAGCGTATCTTGTCTAGTCCTCCATCACAATGGTGCCTTGGTGTAACTGCTGGCAGCTGTTCCCCGGGAAATGTAACCCACTTCTCCAGACTCAGGGGAGGGGGAAGAGAGTCAATGGATGTGAGAAGAATTAGAGCCTCGTTTAGTTTTGTCTTGGATAATACAGGTGCTGTGGCTGTATTTTGGAGTTGTGACAGGAATGGGGGTTCTTCTGGGAAAATGATTCTGGAAAGTACTAAATTAGGTTATTTTCCAGGCCACTTGACCAGACCTTACATGTCTCCTAAATGAATTTACCACTGCTCTGCCCAGAAGACCCAAACTAACAGAAAACTCGAGGTGTTAGAGCAAGCATCAAGGCTGTTGTGTCTGCTTCTATCTCAACATGGTTTTACCTGGGTCAGGAACCAACCAGTCTGCTTGATATCAACATAAGTGTTTGGGCTTTTTTTTTCCCTTTCCTTTGGACGTGCTTGGGACTGAGTAACTGTCTTTTGTAAGAGTTCTGGCACAGCATAGACACACAGCAGAGTTATATCTGAGGTAGCTGTGTGCAGCTATCCTCCCCTCCTCACAATTGCTTCATCTCCCGTAGGAAAATACCGGGTGGGCTTTTGAGCTCAGTTAGGACAATTTCTTTCGGAGGTTCGCTGTGTAATCCAGGAGGTCGTTCCCCAAATGATGCCACAAACCCGTGTTTGGATAGGATAAGTGTTTGGGTAGAAGGGGCTGAGCAGAAGCAGAGGGTCCTGGAAGCTGTCAGGCCTGATTTGAAAGCAACAGCCAAGAAGGTTAGCTGCTGCCACTGGGCCTGTCTCCTGCCGCTCAAAAGTTTGTGCTGGGTTTGTCCAGCTCTTGGCACTGCAGAGCCCTCTGTAGTAGCCATAGCATGAACAGCTTTTTTTACCCCTTCTGCTGCCACAAAACCAGAGGAGCTCCTTATAAAATGAGGGTGCACATTTCAAACCACAGTTGGCCCAGGATTAAGTATTACCTTATGCCTGATGTGAAAAGAATTTGGACTCCTTCCAGACTCCTAAAACTAAATCCCCAATAGCCACGTCCCATGGAGATGCTCTTTTACTTGCCTCTCAGATGGTCAGAAAGGATTTCTGGTTTATATCTTATTCGGCTTTTATTGGGAGCCCCAAAATCTGCTGCCAGAGTTCTCCATGGGGTGAAATTCTTGGACATTTCATGGCTATGGCCCCAGTGCTCTGTGAAATTCTCTCCAAGTTCCACTTCAGCCTGACCCCATTTGGCTTGTATTAGCAGAAGGGATCAAAGTTCAGAGTGCCTTGGATGTACAATGCTAATGAATTTATTTCCTTAAACTTTCTGTAAAGTGTAGTGGAGAGAAACTGATTCCATCTGTAAGATATTCATCTTCTGGCAAGGTCTGCACGCCTTGTCTCTGCTTGTTTGCAATAGCTCCTTGGTACCTCTCAAGGCTCTGGGCCTGGGCAGTTGTATTGCCAAAGCAAAATTATTTTTCACATTCGGTTCCCAAACAATAAAAGATGTTTTAAAAGCCTCCCGCTGCCCATTTTGAAAGCTTGTTAATAGGAACATAGAAATATGTTTAATCTTAAATCTTAAGGACTGGGAGACTGATGTTGGTGTTTTTTCTCCACTTCCTTTTTAAGAGAAAGCTGACGCGGAGCCGGAGAGTCCAGACAATGGCACATCGAATACATCGTAAGTGTCTTTCACGTTTCTCTCTGAGATGACTGTTCTTTAATATGCCGTATAAAATGAAACAGGGCAAGTATCTTGTAATGGTGGTAATCATAGTGGAAGGAGGCCCATGGTTCTCTTTTTTCATGATAATGTCTTTTTAAATGCTTTCGGGTACAGACACACTTTGAGGTTTTATGCCTTAGCATTGGAAAGGAGATCTTGCAAATGCAAATGTTCTTCTTTATAAAGTGGGAATATAATTAGACTGGAGAGTGCATACTAAGGGAGGATGGAGATAAGCCCTTTAAAATTTGGCTGGAAACTTTTAACACTGACATAAGGTTTGCTGAACTTTCTACGCATACTGGAAGACATTCTGTCCCACGTGGCCGTGAAGTACCCAAGTCATTTAAAAAGCCTGCCATCTGCAGTTCCACCTCTGAAATATGTGGCAAACACAACTATAGTTATCTCTGAGATCTCAAGAGCTCATTGATGTTTTCAAGTAAAGTATTTCTTAAACATGAGAAAAGACATTTAGAAGGTGTCTCGTTTTTGCATTTTCATCTTTCCCTTCTCAGTACTGAAAGAATATACGTATGTTTTTAATGGTTAATATGATACTGCGTTGAGATCCCCGGAGCTCAGGAAGCAGCTCAGTTGGTAAAGTGCTGAGCCATACGGTGTGCGCTTTGAATCTCAGCACTGGGGGAGCGGTCACAGACAGATGCGTGGAGCTCAACAGCTAGTCAGTCTTGCCTCCGTGAGCTCCAGACCAGTGGGTGGCCGATGTCATACAGTAGCGCTATCATTCCTGTTATCTGATACACCAGTGCAGTACATAATGGCCGTGAAGCATAAGCTAACGAACGGCCGTTTCAGCCTCATAAGCATCCATAAGGTCTTCCTCCTTGAAAACATTTATTTTGATCACCTTTGAGGAGTGAAAGATGTTTATTATAAAAATGACTTTGATTGTGTCTGTTCCTGGATCATTGCTCTCCCTATTAGCAGCCACAGTCTGTGGTGCAGATTTGTCTTATCTTTTTGTCTTATCTATTTTGTCCTATCTTTTGTCCAGATCTCTTTTCATCTGTAGAGCTCCTCTGGCTTGCACAGGGTGGCTGGATGCTCAGTAGTTGATATGACTATAGGTTGTGTCTCTCACGATACTACTCTGAAAGTTCTAATGAGTTTCATTGTATTTTCTCATGAAATACTAGATATGACAGTTCTAAGTGCTTAAAATGTTGCTATAAATTTAAGTTATGCTGTAGAATATAATGGGAGAAGAGTTTTAATGCCATCTGGAGGCATTCTAGAGAACTGAAAAGGGCAGAGTCTCTGAAAATTGTAGTTATTTTGAGTACAATTTGGACGGGATAAAATGCACAAATGGAGTATGCATTTACCAATAGAAGTAGTGGTGAAATCATTGTGTTTTGTCATTTGATAAAACATTGATCATTATAAATGTAGCAATCTTTCAAATTCTTAACAAAATCATTTCCTAGATAGACAAAATAGCATCAAAAAGACGTTAGTAAACCGTCACATACTATACCTAACTTTACATATTCTAAAAATCCCATTCACTAGACACCAATTTTACTCAAGTAGTTTGATGTGTTGTTAATGGTCTTCTTTGTTCCCTATGCATTTCTGTAGCATCTGCTCCCTAAAATGTCAGTTTCCACTGCTTGGTGCTTCGTGTCTCCTAATGTGTAAAAATAAGTAGGCTGGGTAAGGAGTTAAGTTTAAGACCTCTGGTGATAGGAAGTCCTCAGCCCACCTCCCTGCCTCCTCACCCAAAGTGGCCCATTGTCTCTTGCTTCATGGTTGTCACTCCAACCAGGTAACAGAAAAACAGAACTGAGGTTGCAAGGATCTCTTAGACGTGGGGCATTGTGGACTGGGAGTCTTGAGAGTCTCTCAGAGCTTTTCTGCGGTCCTTCTGTTGTAGTCAAGCAAAAGGAACACTGTGACGAACAGCACAAGGATGCCTCAGACGTGGGTAGGATTGATATTCGTGTAGATGATATTATATGCACCTACTCACATGTATATGTACACACTTACATAAACAAGCATACTCAGACACACAGATATGTACCCCTCATTCGTGTTTTACTGTGATAGGCATAGCAATAACACTCTGCCCACATTACATATGAGGAGTCTGGGGCTCAGAAAGGTTTCCCAATTTAAAGGATAAATTAGGGCATAAATGTGCCTACCTATGATACTTAGGAATGTATAGTCTTGAGACAAAGTCAGGCCATGAATTGGAAACAAATTTTGAAAGTAGTGAACTGCTTTTGTTAGAGATGAGTACCAGTCAGGGGCTAGTTAGAAAGTATCACATGGCTTAGGCAACAGAAATGTATTTTCCCACAGCTGGTTCAGGAGGTCCCTCCCTTCTGACTGTTGTGAGTGAGGGCTACCTGCATTCCTGGCCTTGTGTCCTCACCTCTCCATTTGTCTTCCCAACATCTCCTTCCTCCTTGCATGCAACCTTCTCTGTGCCCCTTTTATCAGAACATCAGCCACATTGATTGAGGCACACCTTGTTAATTTTAGGCCTAACCCTGATGGTTTCATTTTAATACGATTCCTTCCATAAAGATCCTATTTCAAGATGAGGTCACATTCCCAGACAATAGTTTTGGTCTGAAGAGGAAATGTCCCACATGGGTTCCAGTTTTAAATACTTGGTTACCTCGAGCTAGTAACACTAGCTGAAAAGGCTTTGGAGACATTCACATTGGGACTTAGCTGGAAGATGTTCACATGGTAGGAAATCCTTGAGAGCATCTTGTTCTTGTCCCTTCTTCCCCTTTCTCTACTTTCTTTGTCACGTGTCCCCACTTCTATGATAATCTGCCAAAGCTCATGCGACCAAACAAGTGTGGGATGACCCTCTGAGACTGTGCACCAGAATAAGCAATTTCCTCCTTTAAACGATTCTTTCAGCTGTTTGTCACAGCTGTGTAAAATAACCAGCACGATACTAAAGTTAGAACTCCAGCATATGGATTGCTGGGGAGAGGCAAGTCCACCCATAACACTGAAGGCCACTTAGGGAAGGGAATGCATAGAAGTTAGAATTTGACTGGAACAGAATGTACAGATTTCAGAGAATGGGGAAAAGGGAAATAGCTTGAATAAAACAGATGAAAAGTTACAGGCTCCACAGTGGCTGAAAAGACTTCAGTTATGGCTACAATTGGGCAAGGCATGGTGGGAAACACTTGCAGTCCCAGCACTCGGGAGGCAGAAACAAGAGCATCATTGCAAGTTCAAGGCCAATCCTGGTCTGTATGGTGAGTGCCAGGACACCTAGAAGCCACAGGTACATAGCAAATCCTGTCTCAATAAATACGTAGCGTTGGGAGTCAGGGCACATTTTGTAAGCATCCTTCTTCCTTGCTAATTATAATGAGCTTCAGAAGTGCATTGCGTGGTAGGACAAAGGAACTGGGGAAATACCTGAGATTTCCTTCAGGATTAATGATCCAAGGATTCAAGAAGATGAAAAGAGCAATTTAGTATTTAGACACAAACAAAACCATAAATATCTGTGAAAGAGTTTTGGTTACATTAACGACAGGAAAATTCATGATAGTTGACTCCCCCTCCTCTGAGTATTTGAAAATGATCTGAAGTCTAAATTATTAAGGCAGAGTATAGAAGATTTGGTCCAGAAAAGAAGCAAAGTGAATTGAATAAGAACTACATTTGGATTGCCCCTCCTCTGGGGACACTCAGCCATTCACAAGAAGCAGAAAGAACTCAAGGAGGGAAACCACACTTGCAATGGTGTGAGATGTCAGAGGATGAAGTCGCCAGTTGTGAAAGATCATGGCCATTAGGGGAAGAAGACATTTCATAAAGGAAAAGCCATGCGAAAGGGACAGTGATGTATAAATCCCCCAAGTGCTTTCATGGCTCTTAATTTGCATAGTTGTGGAGAAGATACCGATACACAGTGAGAACAATAACTAGAAAGCTGAAAGGGGCCAGCAGAGATGGCAGCTACTGCCTCAGTTGTGAATTCAACTCTCTCCCAAGATACAGGTTTTGGGTAAAACTTCAGTTTCCCTAAACCCAGAAGGATCAAGCTTTGAGAGCAAATTGAGGCTAGAGAGACAGGTCAGTGGTAAAAAGCACATACTGTTCTTACAGTTTGGGTCCCAGTACTCAGGTCAGGCACTTCACAACACCTATAACTCCAGTTCCAGGGCATCCAATGGCTAGTTTCAGGTCAGCCTGACACAAGCTAAAGTCATTGTAGAGGAGGAGCCCCAATTAAGGAAATGCCTTCTTAAGATCAGGCAAAACTATAGGGCTAGAAGCAAAACTGTAGGGCATTTTCTTAATTAGTGATTGATGGGAGAGGGTCCAGCCCATTGTGAGTGATACCACCCCTGGGATGGTGGTCCTGGGTTCTGTGAGAAAGCAGACTGAGCAAGTCAGTGAGTAGCACTCCTCCTTGTTTTCTCTTCATCAGCTCCTGCCTCAAGGTTCCTACCCTATTTAAGTTCCTGTCCTGACTTCATTTAATGATGATGAATAGTGATGTGGAATTATAAACCAAATAAATAGCTACAGAAAATATAAATATATGAATATGTAAAAAAATCTTATTGCAATGAAAAATGATATTTTGTAATTTGTATGTATACAAAAGTAAAATATATGGCAAAAGCAACACGAAGGTCCTACATTTCATGTGAAGTAGCACAATATTAAATCTAAGTACACTATAATTATACATAGTGCACTACATGGGGATATCACTAGAAACAAGTATTGATTGGACCTCATCTAAAAGTAATTGCAGAAATTTTAAAAAATAGATTAACACAAATGATGATACCATGAAAAGTCCAGAAACAAAAGACAGAAGATAACAATAGAAAACTAGCCAATCGAAGTCTGGTTACCATGACTGTATTAAATGTAAATACATCAAAAACTCCAGCTTAAAGGGAAAATGTCACGCTAGCTATAAAATCAAGACTACTTATTGTTCACACGTCCATACTTCAAATATAAAAATACAAATAAATCGAAGCCTTGAAACAAAAAAAGGAAAATAAGAAAGGACGAACTGTTTATGTAACAAATGCAAGAAACTGGAGCAAATGTCTTCATACTACTGCCAAATAGTCCTGAAGACAAAGGACATGATAACTGTAAGACACTGAAAAAGGACATCTCCTAGTGCTAATGAGGAAGATAGTATAGTCATCAATATGTATGTACAGACAGACTCGGGATAGCCATCAATATGTATGTACAGACAGACTCAAAACTATGACAAAAACTAACTAGACCAGCATCAAAGTTATAAACTCCACAGGGGCTGAGAAGGCTTACACTGTGGCTACAGTTGGACATGGTGGGACACACCTGCAATCCCAGCACTTGGAAGCAGAAACAAGAGCATCATTGCAAATTCAAGGCCATTCCTGGTCTGTATGGTGAGTGCCAGGACACTTAGAAGCCCCTGGTACATAGCAATTGAGAGAAATACAAGTAAAACACTAGTTTGTGGACTGTATGAGCATCAGCAGCCACTCTGCCCTAAGTGTGCAGACAGTGCTACACCCACGAAGTGCAAACACAGACTCTTCCCAGAGGCACAGAAACGCCTGCTGCGGCTGGCCTGGCGGTGAGCAGTGGAAAAAAGTCTCCGCTTCTGAGTATGAAAATACCGTGGCTCGTGCTCCATCTCACACAGAGTGATTGTGTTGTAAGTCCCTGGAAATAAGTATCGTTTAAACCTCAGCACTGAGACATTAAATAACACTTCTAAATATTCTTTGCATCAAGGTATATATCACAAATGAAGTTAGAATGTAATTTTAACTGAACAAGGATAAAACTACAGTTGATGAAAAAATATGTAAAGTTTATTAAGACAGTGAGGACAATAAGAAATTTAAGACTCTACTTACTTATATGAGGAAAAGCCAAGGTCAATATCAGTAACTTAGGTTTCTATATTAATAAGTTAGAAAAACAGGAATTGTAGTAATAGGAGCAGCGGGGCTGCGTCCCCAGCACCCCGGCTGCCTGGCTAGCTTATGCCCAAAATAACAACACACAAACTGTATTCATTTAATCACTGCTTGGCCCATTTCTATCTAGCCTCTTCTAGGCTAATTCTCACATATTAATTTAGCCCATTTCTAATCATCTGTGTAGCGCCCCTAGGTGCGCTTACCGGGAAGATTCTAGCCTACATCCATTCTGGGTCAGAGCTTCATCGCGTGTCTGCCCAGGAGAGGAGAGGATGGCGTCTCTCCTGAGGCATCTGCTCCCGAGAGGAGAGCTGTGGAGTCTGAGCTCACTTCCTCTTCCTCCCAGTGTTCTGTTCTGTTTACTCCTCCCACCTATCTTCTAACCAATGAGGGCCAAGCAGTTTCTTTTTATTTAACCAATGACCTTCCTCCATCAAGGAATGACTAAGCACACATACTGTTCTTTCAGAGGACACAGGTTCAGGTCCTAGGACCCACATCAGGCAACTCACAACCACTTGTACCTCAAACTCCACAGGAAATCTAACACTTCTGGCCTCTGTGGGCACCTGCATTCATGTGCATGCACTCACAAACAGACACACAGATGCATACACAAGTCTCTAAAACTAAAATGTTTTATTTATTTATTTATTAAAGATTTCTGTCTCTTCCCCGCCACTGCCTCCCATTTCCCCCCCTCCCCCAACAAAATCCCCCTCCCTCGTCAGCCCAAAGAGCAATCAGGGTTCCCTGCCCTGTGGGAAGTCCAAGGATCACCGACCTCCATCCAGGTCTAGTAAGGTGAGCATCCAAACTGCCTAGGCTCCCACAAAGCCAGTACGTGCAGTAGGATCAAAAACCCATTGCCATTGTTCTTGAGTTTTTTAAAAAAAGATAAAATATTATGAAATGCATTATGTTATATGCTAACCAAAAAAGTGATAAAAAAATCAAAAAAGAAGAAACTAAACCTAAAATTAATAGTAAAATATATAATAGAAAAGTAGAGATCACCAAACAATACGAATAATTAATAAAAAAATTTTAAGGGTTGGTGAAATTTACATATTGGCAAGATTGATCTAGCAAAAAAGAGAAAACACAAATTGCCTCCACAGGCCATGAGAGAAGACAGCTTCATATCTCCTATGAATCTTTAATTAGTAATAAATAGATATGAACCACTACTTGGGAATTAATTTGACAACTTAGATCAAAAGTTGAAAAGGAAATAGAATTATCATAATGGTCTCAAAAATCTGAATGCAACAATGCCTCTCATAAACAGGAAAACACCTTCAGTGTAGGATAGTTTTGCTGATAATGGTCATATTTTTTAAATAAAAAATGCTTATCAAATGAAACACCATCAATGAGTTAGCAGCACTCCACAGACTCTGGAAGTAAGAGAAAGGAAATCCAGTTCATTGTATGAGACCTATGTAACCTGACACCAGAATCAGCTTAACCGTATAAAGAAAGTTGTAATCCGGAGGGCCTCATAAAACATTATACAAAATCTTTAAAGCATTAGCATATCCAATCTAGTGTTCAGGGAAAGGATATAACTTATTATGACTAGGTAATATTTACTATAAAAGTATATGGTTTAATGTTAAAAATGAGTTCATGTAATTTACAATATTGATAAAATAAAGAAGAGATATAAGTGGGTATAGCAAAAGTACATGACAAAAAAAAGTTAAGTCCCATAAATGAATTTTCTTAAAAATGAGTTAACTAGGACTAATGGGAAATACATTCACGCTGATGATTAGAATCTATAAAACATTAAGACCTGCTTCTATGTTGGTCCAGACATTTTCCTCCTAGGACAGAAATCTGGCAGTGCTGTCTGTGGCTGTTGTCTCTGTTCTGCATTCTACTGGAGATCGTTGTCAGTACCATAGGACAAGAAAAGGAAATCATGGGCATAAATATTAATGGAAAAATAACACAAAAGCAGAGAACCTAGATAGTTAACCGTAGGAGCCTTGATAAAGAGCAAGGGCATCAGTCAATAAATACCCAACTTCAAAACTTAATCATGATAGAAACTTACCATGATGTAGCACTGACTTAAAGTAGACAGATCTGTGGAGCAAAGCAAGAGTCTGAAGGCAGGCCACACACACAGTTGCCCTTCCGCACAGGGAGCAAAGCAGGCCAGCCAGAAAGCCAAGCCTTTCACCAAATGATACCAAGATAACCAGTGAGGGAGCAAATCTCCTGCCACACGCAGCCGAGATGGATTATAGACCTCTGTATAAAACTGAAATGGCAAAACGTCTAGGGGAAGTCATAGAACAGTGCCTCCACAGCCTGAACTAGACAAAAGTCTTCTACAGAAGTCATAAAACTGGACAAGAGAAGGAAAAGTCCTAGTAAATTGACCTACAACACAGGGAAACTATTCCATCAAAAGAACAGGACAAGCCTAAGCAATCTCATAACCTGGCAAATGACAAATTCAGAATATATAAGGAACTCTGAATACTCCCATAATAATATAGCAAACATTTTAAGTGGGAAAAATCCTCAAAGATACCAGAGAAGATATGCAAATGGCCACTAAGTAGGTGAAAGGGTGCATGTTACTAATTGTATTCCTAGGGAAACACGAATTAAAGCCACAATGAGACACTACTACCTCCTCGATTTTGTGAGTTGAATTAAAATAACTGACAGCGACCAACAAGCAGTGGTGAAGTGATGAAGTGACGGGAACTATCCAATATTGCTGGTGTAAAATGTTTAATGATTTTAAAGCTCTTATAGACAAACACTCACTGTATCACCTAACATTTATTTGGGGGAATTAGCATAGGAGAGAATAAAAACATAGGACCTTAAGGAGATATGTACAAACCATTTATGGCATTGTCATTCATAATAGGTAAAAATGGAACACCTCCAATATTCACCAGTGGTGGAAGGATAAACGATTGTAATATGTCTATACAGTGGAATAATATTTCCAATTAGAAGCAACAGGAACATATAACGCAACAGGGTTGCACTGCAGTGCTGTGTGAAATAAAGACACCAGACACAAGCGTGTGTAAGCAGGGAAAAACTACCGTATGGACGTGGAATTCCTAGCATCAGTTGCTATGAGAAGCTAAGGGCTGACTGAGGGACCACAACTGCTAGAGTAATAGAACAATGCTCGTGTCGAGTTGAGCTGCCTAACAAGGGTGTGCACGTTTACCAAGACTCCCTCCCTGTACTGTGTGTACAGTTAAGATCTCTCTGTCAGTTTGGATGAGGATGTCGTTTATTTGGTAACGTGATTTCATCCCGAGCACAAGGCCCTGTGTTTGACCCCTATCACCACATGCACCAGGGCTGGTTGGACATGTCTAATCTCAGCGCTTTGACTGATGGAAGCAGGAGGATTAGAAGTTCAAGGAAAGCCATCCTCAGCAAGGTAGCCAGTTCAGGGTCAGTCTGGGATAAGAAGGGGAGGGAGGGAAGAAAAGAAGAGAAAACTGTGTGTTTCACTGTGTGTAAATTTTATATTGAAAAGGAAAGGTATAAATAATAAAAATACTTACAGTACAGGTTTTCTACTGATAATCCCCTATTTTGAGCACTTTCATAGCTAAGCTACAGTTCTTAATGCTTGACACCCATCAAATAATAAGCCTTTTTTTTCCCAAAAAGAGGATGATTAATATCCTGGTCTTTAGATAGGCAACTTAGAAACCAAAGAAGATACACAAATGGCCACTAATATGAAAGGGTACATTTTACAACTTAGTCTCATCCTAGAGGAATATATATTAAATCCACGATGAAACACTACTACATCTCCATTTTTATGACTTGAATATAATTGCCAACAGCAAATACACAGTAGTGAATATATGTAGCGAAAGAACCTATCTACTTTGCTCTAAATAAATACAGTGGTAAAGACAGAACTCGAACCCAAGACTCCAATCCTAGCAGCAAAGTTCTCAGCCAGTGTCACACTGTCTCAAAGCTGCATGTCCTCCTTCAGACATGGTAACCATCCTGGGAAAAACAATTTATAGTGTAAACCCTGAAGAGGACGCGGCCAGAGTACCGCTAGACAGTCATTGCAGCTAGAGAATCCCAGGACCCTGCAAAGCCCACAGGTTAGGCGGATTGCTGAGCTGGCTTTTGCAGAGGGCTGCCAGTCAAGGAGAATGAACGCTCAGGTCAGAGGCCGTGGCTCAGGCATGCAGACAAAACCCCAAGAGAGTGTTCTTTTACATTTGTGGATGTCCCTCAATTGGCTCACGTAAGTATGCCTCGAAAGAATGAAGATTAAAAATGACCTTCCTAAATCAGGGTGATAGGAGCAAACAAAAGGGTTAAACTCCTAAGAGGAGAAAAAGAAAGCCAAAATGAAGCAGCAGGAAATGGCCCATCCAGGTGCCTACATTGTACAGAAAAGTGTTGGAAGTTATTATAAGCTAGACTAAATTGCAGCGACCCATGAAATGTTCCTTCTTCAAAAGGTAATATATGGAAAGTGCCCATTACTAAGCCGGCACCCAATAACTCATTGTTACTGCCATTATAACGGTATTTATGGCGTATAAAAGCTTGGAAACAGCCCTGTCTCTGTGGCTGTTCAGAGCTTTATTAGAAGCTTAATTTATTCTTTAAAACAAGTAGAGAACTTCGAAAGAATGAAGGGTATTAAAGACAAAGTGGCAGAAAGTTTTTTAAAGGATTTCCAGTGGTCTCCAGGATGGTGAACAACAAACTCCTCCCCAAGCCATCACAGGACAGGACCTCATGACTTTGCCTCTCTCCAGAGAGAATGCATGCCCACCCGGGGAGGCTGTAGACCAACTCTACCGCTGACTTCTCTTTAAAACATCTTGCCAGGCATGGGCATCGCTGACTAGGGATGTGGGCCTGCGTGAGTCTACCTGGGTATGTAGCATGCTATCGAGTTCCACTAGAGAGCTTGTTCATAGGGTGGAAAGGGCCTGTTTGGAATTTCCATGCTCATAGCAAAATGACCTTTAAATTGTTAAGAGTGTAGAAAATGGCTGCTAACCATATAAAGAAATACGCCACGTATACATGTACATTTAATAATGAAGTTACACAAACTGGTCAGCTAATCATAGAGAGATGAAAGTCTATTGGAGAATGTCCCCTCCTCAAAAGAGCAGGACGTTTTTCCCCCCTGAGAAACTTGAAACCATGGTGATATTTATTTTGGCTGCAGCGACCTGTGTGTAAAATGATGAATTGTGGCTGATCTTTCAGCTTATTAGGTGTCTGTCCCCGGAGACCTCCTTTCTGTATCTGCTGAAATGATTTGCCAGTATCCTGTTAGCTGGAGAGCTGAGAAAGCCAGGAAAACACTGCTTGCTGGAAAGGACTGGCCAGATCCTGTTTCACCCACTCTCAGACACCAACGATGAAAAATGAGCAGAGGGCTCCTCAGCATCCCCAGACACCCTCAGACCACTCAGTGTATAGATGCCCAAGCTAGATGCAGGTCTGTGAAGGAGCATGGATCACTCAAAGGCCACCACGAGCAGCCTGTATGTACCGAAGAGTAAACAGGGCCCGGTACCCACTGGAGGAGAAAACATGCCAAAGTTGTCCATTTTGCCTAGGAGGGAGACCGGGCGTTAGGTCGTCTTGGATCAGCTCTCGTATGATGATACAAAAATGCTAGCTACAAATTGTGTCCTCCCAGAGCAAGACTAGAAACCTTGGCTTCTGTGATCTTATACCTGGCTGGAGGCTTGGACACAAGGGTCAGTAGAGAGAAGCCACTAACAAAATTAAGGAATCCGTTCTCCTGTTTGATTCTCTGGGGACTCACACTTCTCTTCCTGGGTTCTATCAAACATACTTATTTTTAGAGGCTATCTAGGTTACTCAAGGTTTTTTTGTTGACTGTCTTTTGGACTTTGTAATGTAAGATTTATTATCTTAGCCGGTTTTAAGTGTGTGGTTTAGTAGTATGAGGTGCATTCTCAGGGGCTTGCTGCTGTGTTCATCATCTGACCCAGAGCTGAACTCCCATACTAGATAAACTGCAGCTTCCCATCTCACGGCTCTCAGCCCCATCTCACGGCTCTCAGCCCCAGGTCCATTCCACCTGTATGGGGCTACTTTTAAGATGAGTAAAAAAATATAGTGGTTTTTGTTTGCTTGTTGTTATAGCTGATATACTCAGTTTTAATTCATATTGCCACATGTGGTATAATCTCTTCCTTCTCAAGCCTAAATAATATTTCATCGTGTGTTGTAGACTATTCCTGACTTGTGAAGTCTCAAATTGCAATTTTTATTTTTTCTACTCTTAGCAGGAGTCATATGCCATGGCGCGTATACCAAAGGACAGCTTCTGGTGCTCAGCCTCACCATCCACCTTGTTTGACACAGTCTCTCATTGCCTCTGCGTATGCGAGGCTGGTCAGTCTGTAGACTCTCATTCTTTAAAAGACCTCCAGGGCTTCTCCTGTGTCTGCCCTCCCATCTCACGCTCGGTGCACCGCGATTACAGATATGTGCTTCTCCATGCAGCTTTGCCTGAGTTCCAGGGATCAGAACTTAGCCTCTCACTCTTGCGCAAGTACTTTATCCACTAGGTCATCTCCAGAGTCCTTACTCTGTGCAACACAACCAAGGCAGAACTGGCCTGTGCACACCCAGATAGTACTCCCCAAAAGGTCCAAGAACATCTTCATGGGCCTCCGAAAGTTTTAGATAAAAGAACTGACACCTAGAAAATCTTAGAGCCTAGTCATGCTTGTAAAGGAGCCGTGTGGGCTCTTTGTGATGGGAGAAGGTTTCTAGTGACTCCTAAGGAGACCACACACACAGCTGGTGATGGGCATATTACTACAATTGGCAGTGCCCTACACTAGAAGAAGGTGTGGCACCTTTGCAATGAGCCCTTTCAGTCCACAGAGACTGTCTTGGCAAGCTTCATTTGCTCTGAGTCACGGTGACCTTAGCAGATGGTAACTTTTTTTTTGGAGGAGACACTTGGCTGTAGAAGAGTATGTTTCTTGTTACCACTTTTATTGACTGTTGTAGACAATAAATAATGCCTGACATTAATGGGTTGGTTGTGTTTTCTCCTGGCACAGCATTGTCTCTCCTACAGCTTCTTCACGCTCTTTTGTAGGTGCCTGCCCCGGCCCCAGCATTCAGAGCATAGCCCTTACACGGTGCCACAGTACTGAGATGAGTAAATGAATTGATACTGAGAACACGGAATGATTGGCACACATTCCCTCTCCATTTTGTGCACTCTCTCTCAGAAACACTTTGAGCTCCATTTGTTCTCCCTCTCCAACACAGTCTCAGATAGAAACCTCTGAAACACACAGCTCACTAAATTCACCCTTGCCCCATATCACAGTTCTTCTCTGTACACCTGGTACGTAGGATATCCCCGTAGATAAACACCTACCTGGTGCCAGGCACTCGGCTAGACACATTGTTCTGTTTAATCCACAGGACAATCCCATGCAGTATCTTATTATACTGTTACATCTCTTATTACACAAGAAGAAAACAGGATCTCCAGGCAGTGAGCTGACTCCCTGAGGCTGAACAGTTGCCAGCAGCAGAGCCAGGAGTCTGGCTGCTTGCCTGGCTCCAGGGCCGCTGACAGGCACTGCTTTAGGTCTGTGGCTTGGCACGGGGGACCTCTGAGGTAGAAGAGCAGTTGTGAAGGAAGAAATCCCATTTCTAAACAAAGGGCTGATAGTTCCCTAAAAAGCTCTTACAGCCCGCCTCTCCCACCTACCGACAAGAGAGTGGCCTCCAGGAGGGCCTGCGAGGATACAGGGGGAGCCAGGCTCCAGGCATCCGTGCCTGCAGTATCCCGCACGGTGGTAGAGGTAGCCAAGGAACAGTCTGGAATTCTAGCAGAAAGTGGTTTCCCAGCCTCAGCCCACCTGCTCACCTCAGAAGCCCTCTGCTTCTGGCAGAAGGTGTCTCAGTGAAGCTGTGCCCACGGCGTCTCCCCAGAGAATGTGATTGTCTCAGCCTCTGCCGCTAAGGCGCTACCACAGGGAATGACCCCCTTCTGCCTTATCTCTGCCATGACTGAAGTACCCCCAGAACAAAACATGCAGGGTTAGGACAGATGGCCAAAATTGCACACGCATGCCTACCCTTGCCTTTTTATTCAAATTTTAAAAAATTCTTGCTTTCAATTTTTAAAAATAAGGACTTTGGAATTCTAAGCATTCACACCATAAAAGGTGACATGCTATATACTAAGTGGACACTATACTGTACACTGAATGTGTTGTTTACAGTGGTTTGTTTGTATAATAGGGACAGTGATGTGAAGTGAAGCATCGAGTCACCCTTTAGGTGAGGCAGCTCAGAATCTTCATAGCAACTCAGACTACACAACAGCCCTTCTGTTTCATAGATGAAGAAATAGAGGCCCAGAGAGCCGTGCACACAGGTGCAATAGACAGGCCCTTGTTGTGAGGGTTTGTTTTGTTTTATTGTTTTATTATCTGCCTGGGTGTTTGGCCTGCAATGTGTTTCTGTGCATGCAGTACCCGAGGAGGCCAGAAGAGGACATCAGATCTCCTGAATTGGTGTTACGTGCAGTTGTGAGCCACAGTGTGTGTGCTGGGAATCAAACCTCTGGAAGGGCAGCCAGTGTTCTTATCCACTGAGCCATCTGTAGCGCTCAGGCCGGGGTTTTAACCCTAGAAAGTACTTTGTCTACAGACACTGAATTACATTTAAAATACAAACCTGAAGTGACCACGGGCATGCAATGGTTTAGATGTGGTTTGTGCCCAAGGGCTCATGTACTAGATGCTGAATCTCTGTGGTGGTGTGCTAGACGCTTATGGAAGTGAATGAAGGAGAATTTAACATAAGAGGTGGAACCTGATAGGGTCTTCAGTTCTTCGAGGTTGTGTTCATTTAGAAGGGAATGCTACTTTCTTGTGCATCGCAAACCCTGAGCCTGATGCCTAAATCTCTGGGTTTTAGTTATATGATGTGATCTTACCCACCCAGTTACTGCTGCTACTGCCATCCGCCTCAAGGTTCTCACCAAAACCAAGCTGATTCCAGAACCCTTTAGAACCTGTAGCCAAACAAGCCTCTTAGCTTTGAAAAGTTACCCAGCCTAGGGCATTTCACTGTAGTAACAGAAAGTGAACTAATATAGGAGGAAGCCCAGCCATTGGGTAAGTTCACTTGAAAGTTAGTTTGACACAAAAATTAAAAGATTGTTTAGATCTATTAGACTAATTATGTTTAAGGGATATGAGATAGGGGTATTGGTTTTGGTTTTATTTTTTTTATGTGTTTGTTTGTTTTGAGTTCCCAAGATAAATATATAATAAAATCATAAAAGAAAAGAAAAATAACCAATAATTAGGTAGAATGAACAACCATATGCCTTTGCTTCTTAGACCAATGTAATGAAAATTTCAGAAGCTATACTCCGAAAAATGAATTTTTTTAAAATGAGTATATACATAAAATATTCATAGATTTGGAGAAAAAAATCATGCATTTGACCACAAGACATAATTGCTTTTCGTGGGCCATTTGTGAAAATGTAGACTTCAATCGATTTTGTGCGTTTTTACCTTCATTTTCAGTGTGATTGGGTCACATGATCCTCACACCCCAGCATTACTGACCACTATTCTGAGCACCATGCCAGTGTTGCTCCTAGGCTTTGGGGTGGAGGACCCTTCTCAGAAAAGGCGTCCATGCGTGAGAGGTTTCTAATCAAGCTAGGATTTGATTCCTGGCCCATAATTTTCAGGACACCATTGTGGATCGTCTGTTCTGGCCACTAGACTTCAACATATTGCCAAGGCAATGAATATTGATATGTCTCTAAATAACCAAACAGAATTTAATAATGTTGTGTCATTCTGGATTTTCTCAAATGTTCAATCGTATCTGTCAATTAATAATAAATGCAAGGTGTCTAATTTCTTATATTTCCCCTTTGTTTTAGATGTCTGAAACAAAGCAATATTTCATCTTTTCTTTCAAATATCTGCTAAGTGATCATTTTATAACATTCTGAAGAGCATTTTAATACCGTTGTTCTGTTTTCTGATTTTCACTGTTGCTGATCATGCTTAGTACCTGTGAAGAGAGAAAACAGATCCCTTGTCCTTAGAAATATTCCGTGGATACTCAGTGTCAAGCTTGCACTTAGGAGCTGCACTGAGGCTCACTGTTGCCTGGGGACACTGGTACACGTGCAGACCTGAGTGGCCCTGAGACCCCAACACCAAGCTGGACTTTGTTCATGTCGTGATGAGCTCTGCTCTGAGGAGCTGTCATTTTAGCGTGGTAGGTTACAGTGAAGATAAAGGGATGATGTGGATAACGTCTGAGGCCGAGAGCACTCAGAGCAGGGATGCAAAGTTCTCCTCCTCTAGGAGCTATAAATGGATGCCTTTCTTTGTTTGTTTGCTTGTTTTTTTAATTCCTCTCTTCAACCTCTACATAGAGATGCCAGGTAAAATATACGACACCCAGTTAATTGGAATTTCAGATAAACAAGGAATAATTTCAGTGTGTGTCCTGTGCAATATTTAGGGCATGCATATACAAAAATATTACTTACTTGTTTTTTTACATAAAATTCCAGTTTTAAGTGGAGAGTCCCTTGAGTTTCGTTCACTAATTCTAACACTCTGCAGACACCACATACTCGAGACCCAAATGTCTTAAAGTATTAATGAATAAAGAATAAGAGATAAGTGGAGACAGAAGGAGAGAGACAGAGGCAGTAGGAAAGAATGAATGTTGGATACCTGCCAAGTAAAATAACTAAATTCTGAAAACTGAGGTCATAGGATGGAAAATGTCTGTTTCACAGACTTTTGAGCCTGAATATTTGCTCAGAGAGAGAGAGAGAGAGAGAGAGAGAGAGAGAGAGAGGGGAGAGGGAACTTGTTCTTCACAACTAAGCACCACTGCTCATCCAGGAAGGGAAGATTTGGAACCTGAAGACCCTTAACCTTGGGACTTGGTTGGAAGACTGCGGCCCTTTATTAATTGCAGGTTTTGTTTTTCCCGCAAGATGCTTTGGCAGTGGGATAGCAAGGAAAGGTACCTGACTTCAGCTCTTGTTTCTAGGACTCCCTTGAAACTTCGCGGTAACCTTCTGTTTGTCTCGTGCTAAAAAGCAGAAAATGATCCAGTACCCGGTAGGAAGAGGAATTTGCCCTGTTTGAAAAAACCGGACTGGGTGTGAAGCATGAAGATTTTTTATTCTTTCTTTCAAGTTAAAAATATTAACTCACAACTCAAGACTCTTTATTTTTTCCTTTATCTCTAAGCAGATGAATATTCTAACCAAGAAACCTCTTGCCTTCACCCTGGACACGTCACGTTGTGACATTGTTCCTAGGAGGTGGATTTTAACTGTGCGTGGGGGGAACTAGTGTTTGGAATGTTGAGCGTGTTATTTCAGTCACGTGTGCTAGGCTTTGGCCAACTGAAGTACAGCTGGATCAAGCCTCAAACAGGGTAAGAGTCATTTCGCGTTACTGGTTTGTCTCCTGTATTGGACTGTGGTGGCTGTGGGGGAAGCATAGACTGCAGGTTTGTACTGGCTGTTGGGTATGCTAGCGTGAGTGTCCTATAAAGAGGAAGGTGGGTGGTCTCTGTGCCATGAGCTGCAGTCTAACACATGGCAGCGTTGTGTTGGTGGCATCGGCCTTGGGTCACTTTTTCATTTGGTATGAAAGAATCTATACTGTTGAGATGTTTAACATCGCCCTAAAACCAAACAACTATATGGGAGCCTCTTGTTTCTAATAGGTGTTTTTTTGCATCTTTGCTGATTTATTTAAAAAAAAAAACATATGATGCAAGAGATTTCTTGACCAAATTCATTATACATCTTCCAGTAAAAAGCATCATCTCTTTTGCCTTTCAGCTTTTCAGTTAGATTTGTCCCACACCTTACTAACTCTCGTAAGGTCATTGTGGGATTGGTTCAAAGAACAACAGCATTCTGCATGCTTTCCGTTTAAGAGACTTCAACAAGCTCCCAAAGCCAGTCTTTTTCCTAAGGGCCAGAGATAGCGGCATGCAGAAATCACAGGGAGAAGCCACAGGGAGCCACATGGCCAACCTGTGACAATTAACTTATAAACCAGTGCCATTTTGATGGGAGAGATAACCAAAAAAAATTTCCAGGTGATCTTGTGGCCAGTTGCAGGGGTCAATGGGTGTGTCCCAACCAAACAGTTTCTCCTCCAGTCCAGCCTCCCAGCTGTCATCATAGACAGGATGTAGGTCAGACCACTGGAGAAGCTTTTTAAAATATTAGGGGATAGGAAAATGGCTCAGTGGATAAAGTGCTTGCCGTGCAAGCTTGAAGGCCTGAGATCAAATTCTCAACACCCACCTAAAAGCCGAGTGTGATGGTCTATGCCTGTAACCCTGGTGGTGGAGCAATAGAGAGAGGAGAATCACTGGAGCTCACTGGCTACCCAGGCTAGTCAAAACAGAGATCCCCAAGTTCAGCAAGAGTGATCCTGTCCCCTAAATAAGATGGAATGTGGAAGCTATCCACCATTAGCCTCTCACCTGCTCGCTCCCACACATACAAACAACACATACACACACAAGCTGCTTGAAAGAATAGATGAATAAATAAAATTAACTTGAACTCACCATGCAGCCCTGGCTGACTGTGAACATGGCAATCCTCCTGCCTCAGTACCCTGAGTAGTTGGGACAGCAGGCCTGGAGTCATTTATGATTTTAATAACAACTGCAAATCACAACTATAGGAGTAGGAAATGATGTGCTTGAGATGGGATCTTGCTATGCCCAGGCTGGGTGTCTAATTCCTGGACTCAAGTAATCCTCCTGCTTCAGTCTCCTAAATAGTTTGGGCCAAAAGCATTCGCCAGCACTATCAGCTTTTTAAGTTTTGATTTATTAATAATTCAGTGACACTCTGTCTCAAATGAACAAGAAAAAGCAGAAAATGAAAATACCTTAGAAATACATCAGCTGATGAATGGATAATTAAAATGTGGTAAAATATACATAATAAAATTTTATTCAACCATAAAGAAAAATAAAATTAGGAAATCTGCAGGAAAATGGATATTGAGGTGTCTCAGACTCAGAAAGACCAATAACCACATGTTCCTCTCTCGTGTGCAGATTCAGTCTTCTAGTTGTGGGTGTGTGTGTGTTGTCAGTGTGTATGTCTGTGTCTGTGTGTGTGTGTGTGTGTGTGTGTGTGTGTGTGTGTGTGTGTGTGGTAAAAGGAATGTAGGTAGAGGTCAGGAAACTAGAAGGAGTAAGAGTCTTTAAAGAAAGCATGGAGAGCAGAAGGTGATAAAACACACGTGATCTAAAAATGGAAAAGGCCTGGGGCAGAAGGGGAGGGGGACCAACAGAAACAGAGTGTGCATGAAATGTCACAGTGAAACATGTTGAGAGAGGCAGATGCAGGGAGGGCCAGAGAGAAGAAAGGAAAAGTAGCCGTGGTAATACGTGTAGCTCGGTGGTCGAGTGCTTGCCTTGGGTGTATTCTTCAGTACTACAAAAGATGGAGTAATAAGAGGAAACGGGAAGAAGAGAGGAGAGGAGAGGGAAAGGAAATGTTCGAACTCAGGCAGCTCTAAATGTGATGTAATTATCTTAATTATTGAAGATACTTCAAGGTGCAAGGTCCCGTTCCTCATCCATTAGTCTCATTCTGTGTGACTGAGCTTGGGACAAGGAATCTGTGGTTTGTAACTTTCCCAGTTGGCTTTGATAATTAGATTAGAAATCCACCACCATCCTAACTCGATCGAATTCTTTGCATAGAGTTTGCTTTTCATCCACACCGTGTGTTTGGGACTTGCCTGCTTCCTTCCCATCTCAAAAGAAGGCCTGTCTGGTTCCCGCTAGTCCCTTCCCTTCCTCTCAGACCTCCATCTTGTTCTCCTGGAAGCTCCGCTTCTATACATTTAGATTTTCCCCAAACAAAATAAAATCAGTCACACCCATTAACCACAGTGTATTAGTTAGCTTTCCCCTCTTATGAGATAACTGAAGTAAGCTAACTTCGTAAGAGGCGCTGTGTGTTTAGCTGTAGGTCTAGAGATTGAGAAACTTGTTCCTGACCACCACCCATCTCTGGGGAGTGCTTCAGGGCAAATCCCTGTGGCAAGAGCACAAGATAGAGGAAATGAGGCAGGAAACACAGGGAGATTCGAGGGTTCAGCTCAGACTTTTACGACTCACTCTCTGTAGAACTCAATCCCAGAGATAAGCATTTCCTTCCAGAGACAGCATCACCCCCATTGGACTAAGTTCTTCCCAACCGGACCTCACTTCTTAAATGTTCCATTTCTCAACAGTGCCATCCTGAGGACAAGACCTTAGGGGGCAGGAACAAACAGGAGCCCACCCACACCGTAACTATAATAGTCATCCTTCTGTTTATCTGTTTATAACATTCAGTAACTAAACTAAGATTTCTGCTCAGATTTCTAGCCTTCATTTAGTATCTTGTGTGCTCGTCCCTTGGTTATTTGTTTCATTAATTTTCTTTTCACGATGCTGGGAGTTTTGAATCTTGGGATTTGCTTGTGCTAGACCACACAGCTGCGACCTGTAGGTTTATATTTTTCTGACCTCATTCCCACTTCACATAAAGCACCAAACAAATTAATAAGCTTATTGCTATTTCTCTTCATATGTCCCCAGATAAACCTCCCCTGCTCCTTTGTGAATGCCATTCTCTGTATGCAGAGTGGCTTCTCTTGATTTTCTTTTGACGTTTTCTCTTGTTTCTCTCATGAGACCCTATGCCATTTCTCCGTGGCAGTGCTTCTCTGGCTCAGTTTCTCCCTCCACCATCACGTGTAGTATAGCAGGTACCTGGCCTTGCCTTGGTGTTTTTACTCGCCATCAAATGAAGATACAGTCAACCCTTGGTCTTCAGGGTGGGGATTGGTTTCAGGAGGATAGCAGAATTCCTTAAAATGGCATAGTATTAGTGTGTAACCTGTGCACGTACTCCCATATACCTAATCTGATTATACCCAGTAAATTTATGGGTACCTAGTATACACAAGAAGTCATAAACAATTTAACATTAAAGAAACAAACCTTCGAGCTACACAAATGGATGAAAGGCACATAAATACTTCACTGAGACGGACGGTACAGGTGATGGAGAGATGGAGGGAAAGACAGGGAGCATTCTTGATCCTTGAGAAAAGTCTAACTTAAAGCCTCAATAAGATGTTCCTACACCTATCACAGTAACTAAAATAAAGAACACGCCAACTACAAATGCTGGCAAGGATGTGGAGAAGCTGGATCACTAAACACAGCTCTGCTACAAATGTACAATGCTACAACCACTCCAAAAAATAATAGTTTGGCAGTTCTTTTCATGGCAAAAAAAAAAATGGACCAGAAGTCATACACTCAGGCTTCCATCCCAGAGAAATGAAACCTCATTTTCACACAACTTGTACATGAAGGTTCGTAGCAGTTTTATTTGTAAAAGTCCCGAGCTGGAAACTAACTCGATGTTCACAGCTTCATATATTACTCAGCAGTAAGAAGTCTGGACTGTTGAAACACATAAGTTGGACGTGTCTCAAGGAACTTGGGCTGAGTGGAGAAGAGGATAGTTCCTAAAGAATTACTCCATTCTCCATGTATCGAGATGTATGGAGTATCTGTGCGATATCTAAGTATAAAGATGGGAAGAGGATCTTGGTCATCATTGGATGGGAATGAGGAGTGACTGCCAATGTGGCTGAAAGGACCTTGTAGAGATGGTGAGGCCAAATGTCTTAAAAAGGGTAGATGGTTGCACACTGTCTCATGTGTGCTCATCCACACACATGTATAACTGCTAGAACCTGAACAAGCACTATATTGAATCCAATGGCAGTCACTTAGTTTCAACAACATGCTACGGTCACGACAAATGCTGATATTGGGTGTTGTAAAGATAGAACACATTTATAACATGTCTAAGGCCCAGGTCCAATACTTAGTGCCGAAAACAAAGACATTTACATTGACAGAGTCCAGTAAAAGGGTGCTCAGGACATGTGCGTCCTGTGGCAACTTCATATGAATCTGTGTCTTAAAACAAACACACCAGTGTATCGCCAGGCATGAGGGCACACACCTTTAATCCCAGCACTCGGGAGGCAGAGGCAGGCGGATCTCTGTGAGTTCCAGGACAGCCAGGACTACAAAGAGAAACCTAAAGAAATAGACTGATTCTATTTGTACATGCTTTCTTCTAGTCTCAGTCTGTATAATAATCAAAATAGCAAGTGAAAACAGAGCAGAATCCTCCGGTCTCCCCCGCGTATCAGGCTTCAGGGAGGCATTAAGTTTTGGAATATTTCCTTTTCATTTCCTGGGCCCAGGCCTGCCCTTGGCTCTCTCTGTTCATATCGTCAAACATCCCTTTTGTGTGCTGCCTGTCTTCTGTGCCCTAAACTGAAAGTGTACCAGAGTGCCATGTGAATATTTAGCTACCATTGTCCACCATTGCCTTGGGTACACACACACATCTGACACACTCAAACACATAGTCTGCCTTTGCCTTCTAGCTCAGCTCTCCTTTGCCTATCCTCAATCCCCTGGAATCCTGGATGGGCTGTTAGTCAGCATCTGCTGTCCCTTTGTCCTGGGTGAAGACATAACATGGTCCTGGGAGCTTATGAAATGCACTGGGCTCCGAAAGATCTAAAAGCACATGGCTGACTTGTTTAAAGCCGGGCAATTTCCTCTTGCTGAAATGAAGGCTAGCCCCAGCTCAGAAGACACGCTATCTTTGATCTTTCTCTCCTTCAGACTCGTCCTTATCCACTAATACGTAACAAGCTGGCTTTTGGCAACACAGTTCTGAGCATCCTTCAGAACATTATCATTAAGTCCTGGAATTTTCCAAATCCTGATACTTTTATTCCCTCTTGCCTCTTCCTTGTGTTCCATTCAATCCGGGTACTTCTTAAACCAAGCTGACAAACCTATTTGGACTGAGACTTTAATAACTATTAAAAACCAAAGTGTAAATATGTTTTAAAGTTATCATTTCTAGGGGCTAGAGAGACGGCCCAGTTTAGAATGCTTACTGCTCTTCAGGAGGACCCGAGTCTGGTTCCCAAGCACCTGTGTCAGTTATCACATAACCACCTGTAATTTCAGCATCAAGAGAACTGATGCCGTCCTCTGGCCACTGATGACACCTGACTGACACGTGCACTTGTTTACACATAGATACACAAAGATCTATATCATATATATTATATAAAATCTCTGACTCTCACTTTTTCTCCATTCCTTCATCTTGCCATCTTTGCCACCTTCACTGAAGGTTTTGAATGGGTGTCTTAACCCAGACACACCAAGGATGAGGCGGTGAGAGTAATAGTAAAATATTTTGAAGCAAGTCATCCTGCTTGGTGGTGTCCATGGACATACTCTCTCTGTCTGGGTAGTCAAGGTGGGTGCTTATTCAGAAACCACGGAGGTTATTTGTAAAAGCAGCTGCTTCCATACCAAATTTAGGCAGGAATTCCGTACAGGGAGGTCCTGTGTCTTGGGAACGCCAGGAGGAGCTAGATAGAGCTGGTTAGAATCCTGCACGTCCTGTTGACTGCTTCTCAGCTGTTGCCTGGGAATAGTTCTGAACAGAAAGCACTGTGGTGACTCCAAAGAGCAACTCCATAAGGTCAGCAGTGTTGCGGATGACAATCCCCACCACCTATGGCCATGGTCCTGGCTAATACCTGTGCTTGAGGGGTAGAGAGCTGAGTTCTCTATTAACACAGGACTCAAACTAGTGGAAGACTGTCATGGGTCACCCATAACTTTAAATCTTGTGGCTTCAGACACAAGCTTAATCTTAGTTTAAAATCTCTCAGGTATTTTTTTCCCTAAAATCTGACTCATTGATTAATGCAGATCTAGAAAAAAAAGATCATTAGCATTCATTAGAAGGTGACATACTTTTTCTATCACTTTTAATAACCCAGGTAATAGGATGGATTTTTGATGCCATTACTAAATATGCCTCATTTTACTTACAGGGGCCATGTGCCCCCTTCCTTATGTGTCCAAGTTTTGTCTATGACTTGGTAGCCTAACAAAGAAGCATGTATAGTTTATAGTCCAAATTCAAATGGTATAGTTAGATTCTTTCAATTAACTAATACAATATCGAGTTATCACCTAGTTGAAAACATATTACCAGGTTTCTCCAGGTTCCAAAGCAAAATTAAGTTAGGCCTACTTGAAGACTGCTAATAAGAGTCTGTCAGCACCATGGAACAATCTCTCCTTGGAAATAATGTTAAATGAGCTATGGGAACCTTATAAATTGCTGGGTGAATATGTAAATGATCAGGTGCTTAAATGGTTCTTAAAAGAATTGTTGGCAGCTGCTACACCAATACAAAAGTTTTCTGTTTTCTCATTATCAAATACCCAAGCATGCCAGATCTTCCAAATGAGTCAACGGCATTGGATCATATTTTGCTAGAGTAGTTAGCCAGGATCAACACCCTTGGCGTCAAACTTGAGGAAGAATTTCCAAATTCTGCCAGTGTTATGGCAACAACATCCCAGCACCCTGACACCCAGTTTTCCAAAGCATGAGTCAGTCAGACTCTGGGTCAGCATTCTGCAGGCAGCCTGCTTGGTCCCAAGACTCCCTTAGAGAGAGGATTCAGAGGAGAAGTGTTACGATCCTGCAGGTTGAGGAATGAACATTTCAAAAAGCACAAATTTAAAAAAAAAAGTAATGCAAAGGAAAGTTGCAAGATGCTTGGCTAGAACCTGATGTTGCATGGATGCGACTGGAATTTCATGCTAAGAAGAAGTGTAACGGTGGTCCAGTTCTTACCAATCAAGGCCAGGAGAAGCATAACACTTTGTCAGTGTCCAACCCCTCAAAAGACACACACACTTGAAATTGGGTTTTGGTGATATTTTAGGGTACAGGCAGTTCATTTATTGACAACATGTAAATTCACAGAATGACATGTCTGGGGGGAAGCTTACTCTTATTCACAAAATAATGCTCTTAAAAACCCCTCCAGTTCTATTATGTTGTCTGTAGAAATACCCTAGGAGGTGGAGCTGGTTTTATTGTTCACATTGTAAGGAACCACAGGCGGTGTGTGGTTCTCTGGTTGACAGAAATCAGAGAACACAGATTCACTGACTACACTCATAACACCTATCAGGGCTGAGAGACCCTAAAAGATGTTCCTAGCACCTGTCACCCATTTTCCTCTTGTTCTGATTCCCCAGAGCCTTTCTAAAAACACAGTGTGTGGCCTGTTTGGAAAAAGCAATTATGGCTGGGAGAAATTCTTGCCTTGCAGACATGAGCTCCTGGGTTAAACCCTAGAACATTGGTTTAAAAAAAAAAAAAGCCAGATGTGGTAACTCAGTGCTTGAGGGATGGAGACAAGGGGATCCCTGGGACTCAGTGCTCAGGTAGCCTACCTACTGGATGAGTTCTAGACCAGCGAGAGACCTTGACTCAAGGAAGAGGAGGGAGAGAGAGGGGAGAAAGAGAGGGAGGAAGGGAGAAGAAAAGAAAAAGTTGACAGCATCTAAAGAACAAGACCAGAGGTTGTCCTTACACACATGTACACAAAAACAAACCAGAAAGGGGGGGGGCAGGGGGAAGAGAGTATAATACAAACAATGAAAATCCAGAAACAGAAATTGGGGTTCAAGCTGAAGATCAGAAAAGCAAAGCAGCCAAGCCGCTGGAGAGCTCTCACCTCTACCAAGGCTCACATAAACAAAGGGGTGATCCTACAATGCTCTCCACCAACCTCAGACTCCACACTTCACTGATTTCCTGTCTCTTCCCCTTTATTATTCCTTTCTCCGCCCAGCCATATCATTCATGTCTCCACCTCCTTAGCACTGGGATTAAAGGTGTGTGATCCCAAGTACTAAGATCACCTTTGTGTGAGCTCTGTTTCTCTTTTAGATAGATTCTATCTTGTGTAACCCATGGTAGCCTTGAACTCACAGAGATCTGTCTGCCTCTATCTCCCAAGTGCTGGGATTAAAGCTGTGTACCACCACTCCCTGGCCTGTTTGGAGACTAGTATGGCTGCTTTGCTCTCTGATCATCAGGCAAGCTTTATTTATTAAAACAAATAATATACTACTATAAGAGAGGATGGATGTAGCATCAATTAGCATTAACCTTCAAGGTATGTACAGAAACCCAAGTCTGTATTTTATTTTCTAGCCCTGAAACTTGCATTAATTTTCTTTCTCTGTAAAAACTCTAGGCATTTAACAGTGGACTTTGGGTTAGAAGGTCTTCTTCCTAGCAGGGGGTCTTCAGTTTCAACCATATACTTATACTCTCACGCACAACCCCCAAGACAGAAGGTAACAATGGGCCATCTCATCTACCTGCATACCACCCAACTGAGTAGGTAGCAGGGTTCCCTTGGGCATTTAAAATGCTCAAATCTGGGGCTGGAAAGATGGCTCAGCAATTGAGAGCAAATGCTGCTATTGCAAAGGCAAGAGTTGAATTCCCAGTACCCACATCACATGGCTCACAGCCGTATGTAAAGCTAGTTCCAAGGGACCCCATACATTCTCTGACACACATATGCTTATATCCACACATACATGCTTGCATATGATTAAAAATTAAAATGAGTCTTTATAAAATCCTTGAATGGGTCTTCTCTAGCTTTTCCTACTTCCTCTAGACTGTTCACTAAGGGACAGATGGACGTTTTCCCTGAAACCAAATCTGTATGATGGGAGGTCTTGGCCGAGACACCTGGTGTCTTCAGAACTTCTGAGTCTCTAAAGAAATGCTTGGTGGAGCCAGGAGCAAGGGGAGCTAGCCATGTGCTGGCTCATACCCCAAGGCTGGTGAAATTGTTTCGTGATGGAGCTAGAAGTCACATTTCACGCTTTCCTGAGTCTCAGCCCTGCCAGCACGTGTCTAGTGCACAAAGAAGCAAGTGCGGTCAAGACAATAAAAAATATGACATGACACCTTCTTTTTGTAAGAATACGTTGCTGAGACATACCCTGGATTAGACTTTTTCATGTATCAAATGCAGCGTAGGGCTGGGAAGCTGACTCAGTTACTCAGGTACCTTCTGTGTAAGTATGAGGGCCTAAATTCAGATCCCCAATGTCCACATAAAAGCTAGGGACAGTGGCTCATAGCTATAACCCCAGTGCTAGGGAGTCAGGGACAGAGACAGTAGATCCCTGCAGCTCATTGACCAGCCATCCTAGCTGAACTGATTAACTCCTGGTGCAATGAGAGACCATGCCTTCAAAAATAAATTAAGTGAGATCAAGGAAGACATCTGGTAACAGACACATGACCTCCCCATGCATGTCCACACATAAGCACACACATCTGCACACATTAATAGTCATAAATGTAATGCAATGTAAAGATATGTAACAGACTCGAAGGATAGATTCCCACCCCCTATTGTATTCTATTATCTGAGAAACAGTGATTGCAGCTTTCTGTATTGCGACCTCTGCAACAGTCAGTGTGTTGGAGGAGCTAGCCAGGAATGAAGCGTTATGTTAATGAAACTTTCTACAGTTCTTCCGAGCGGCAAAGATTTTATGAGCTGTTCTGTCAGACTAACTTTACAGGCTGTTCATTTAGGATTTTATCTGTACCCTTCACCAGAAAAATAATCGATTCTGCCTGCAAGGGTTTGGACAACTGACTGGAGTCTGAGGTAGTCAGACTGAGGGATGCCTATCATCCCTGGCAAAGAGGCAACTTGTATTTACTAAAGCCTTGCTGGGTGGCTTGGGGTGCTCCTCCAAGCTATCTTTTTTCTCAGATTCTGAGAGCTCTCTGGCCTAGGAAAAACAATGTGATAGCTGGACATCTTTATCCTCACATTTACTTTGTTCCACTGTCTGTTTCTTCCCTCCTTGCGTGGCCTTAAAATGTCCATGAGTGCCTATAAATCCTTGCATATACATATTGCAAATGAAGAAAAAATTATAAATGTAGTGCTGGGCTCTGCATTTAATAAGTCTATGGATTGGCGTGGTTGGGAATCGCCACATTCATTTACAACGGAGAAAAGTGGGTGCAGAGGCATCCCTGCTCCTCCATCCTGGATGGCAGGCTCAGGATGGCTGGCAGCCGCTCACACACACACTCACCAATCAGAAAGACATTCCCCAGCTTATTTTTCCTTGCAGTTTAAGAGCACATGGCCAGGCTCCCTCAAGAGACCTGATTAAGAAGAATGTGTTCCTGCACATAGGTGGAGGTCCCTGGCAGGACTCGCCTGGTCGTTGGAAAGCTAATGAAGAAAATGAATCAAACTGTCAGTGACTGAAGGCATTAGTGTTATACTCTGCCAGTGAAGAGTGGGGTTTGGGACCTAAGCCCCCAGATAGGAAAGCCTGTCCTAGCTGGGCATATAACAGCTGCGCTGTCCAACAAAGAGCCACCAAGTGCAGGTGGCTGTTGAGCACCCATAATATGCAGCCTACAGATGGAGCTCAGCTGGTAGAAAGCCAGCCCGTCATGTGGTAAGCCCTGGATTCGTCTCCAGTACTTCATCACCTGAGGTATTGGCACAGGCCTGGAATCCCAGAAATCCAGATGGAAGCAGGGTGAACAGAAGTTCAACGTCACCCTAAGAGTCCAGTTCTTGGCCAACCTAGGCTACCTAAGATCGTGTTTTAAAATAGGCAGTCTGACCTGAGATGCCCTGTGAGATAATGCCACATGAAAAAAAAATAGAAACAGTAACATTGATAGCTTTTATTATGTGTTGAAATGATCACATATGCTATATGAGGTTAAATAAAATGTATAGGCATCCTTATTATCAATGGTGATTGGTTCCAGGATACCAAAACCCAAACATGCTCGAGTCTTCTAACAGAAAATGGAATTCTGTTTGTATAGAACATATATATAGATAGATAGATAGATAGATAGATAGATAGATAGATAGATATATCCTCCTGTATACTTCAAATCATAATCAAACCTAATACAGTGTAAATACTGTGTAAATAGCTCCATAGTACTGTCTAGGGAATATGGATGGTGGGGGGAAAGCCATCAGGTTCAGTACAGATGCCTTTTTTCTTCTATTTACGTTGGGTTGAATCCTCAGATCTAAAACTCATAGACTCTGCCGGCTTTCTTCAAATTAAAATTGCTTCTTTTTCTTAATATGCCTGATAGAAATTTAAAATTTTATAGGAATATCACATTATATTTCTATTAGATATCATTATTCTCAGATCAATCAATGTGTGAATGGACAGAGGTTATGGGAAGTAACATGTATCAGTTACTTCAACGTAATCACCAGGCATTACCAGGCATCCCTGGGACCTTTTGTTTGTTTGTTTTGTCTTGAAACAGTACCTCATACTCTGAGCTGACCCTCAAATTCCATATGTAGCCAAGGATGGCCCTAGTCATTCTGCTTCTACCTCCCAAGTGCTGCCTGGTCTGCTTGTGTGGTGCCAGGGATAAGAACTATGGGCTTCGTGTATTCGGGACGAGCAGATGTACCGACTGCAGTACATCACAGCCAGACTCCCTGTTCTGAAGAGCCTCGTCGCCCTTCCACCAAGGCTTCTCCTGGCTGCTCCAGGCTCAGCATACACTCACATACACCTCCCTTTCTCCCCTCCCTTAAGCCCAGCATGCTAAACTCCTCTGGCTACTGCGGTGGCTGACTGCTCACGACATACCAAATGTGTCCCCCTGCTCTACATCTGCTGTCCAGTTAGTGAAGTAAGCATGGCTTTTAGTCAGAATTTTATTTTGAGTCCATAAAAACCCTTTGAAAGACCAAAATATCCCTCTATAATTTCTTGGCTAGAATGTTATAACAAACTGTTCAGGAATGAAAATGTAAATTTAACATGAAAAAGACTGGAGTTTTATATAGGATGATTTAGCCAAAACTGTAATGTGTGGGAAATAAAATGAACTGTCTAGGCACTTTTCTTCTTTGCCAAATAATTGTCTGGTCCTTTTTATTCCCTAAAATATTTTTAATAACTTTATTTTCTTGGTAATAAAGAAAGCTGAGGACCTTGAATCACAGGACAGGGCCAAACTGGAAACATGAGCTAACCACTTGACTGGATCTCACAGTTATTGGTGGGATGGGGGCTCGAGAAGATGGAACTGTGCTTTGCACATGCATTTCCACTGAGCCATGTGTCAGGCCTCCATTCCCTGTTACTACAGAGCCACCGAGGGTGATGAAGTGTGTGGTGTAATCAGTAATGCTATTTCTCTCTCACCTATCACCCGTCCAATTTTCCTTAGTTAAAATCCCCCTGACTTGTAAAATGTTAACGTTTTAACTCTCTCTATGTGTGTGTGTGTGTGTGTGTGTGTGTGTGTGTATAGTTGCTATAAGTAGTACATTGATTAAAATTTAATGTGTGAACAGTTTCCATATGACAATTAGATTTGGCCACATCCTGGTTTTTTTTTAACACCTTACTGTCATCATTTTTCAGTGCATAGATATAGAAAGTTGCATCCAACTGAAGTATATACAGAGAAGAAGACTTGTCTTGCAAACACATTTAAGGTTCCATGCTTGGGGTGATGACACTAGAGCCACACTCAATGCTAGCTTTGCCACAGTTAATTATAGAATTCTCATCTCTTCTGTCTCTTATTTCACCCAGTTCCTTTCTGTGTGTGGATTCACAGCGGTCTGTGAATTTCCATTGATTTGGTTGGGAATTTGCCCAGCTATTGAGTTCCTGCTCTGTCTGGGATCTGTGCTAAATCGTGGAAAAACAAAACAAATAATAAGCTGACATTGTCTCTAATTAAAAGAGAGTGTCCTGCCGAGGATGAGGTGAGGCATGACTGGGTTCAGTGTAAGGTGACAAGAGCTGTGATAGAGGGCTCAGGGCATGCCAGAGCCACCTTCCAGAGCCTGGTGTGGCTCAAAGATTTTACACGGAGTCTGCTCCTCATTGACCTGATACTCCACCTCTCTAAAGAATTTGGGCATTTAATACATGATCTCAATCCTGAAGGAGTTTGGAGAAGAAGGGAAACACTAGGGACTGGCCTAATAGGATTTGGAGCAGATCCCTCCTAACTGGAGATGGAGATGTCTGGTCTATGTACAGCACAGGGGAGCATGTGTGGGGTGGGCCCTTGGAGTGTATTTTCGAACTGGGGTCTGCAGAGAAGACACTGCACACAGGATATGGGATCAGGCTTCCCTTCTCGCCTTGCCTAGAGAACCCCCCAAACCTTCTTGAGCTCATCCTGTGTACATCACTCATTGACCCCAGACACAGCCCCCATCTTCTACCCCCAGTAGCCTTTTCTCACTCCGCCAATAAGGGTGTCTAAATATAAGAATGAAGAACATGTAGCCAGGTAAAGGGACAAGGCCAAGAGGCGAGCAGAATGCACTGTTCTGTGTCTCAGCACACAGCGGGGTATCAAGCTCATGGTAGAGCTCAATAAGGATCAGAGCCAAGCTTAGCCACTAGAGGTGGGCCCTGGGAATGGAAGTAGTTGGTAGTCCTCTTTGAATGTGAACAGGAGGAAGCCTTGCTCCAGGAATAGGATGTGGGCCAGGGCAGCGCAGGTAGTCACACATGGCTGTGGGAGAGCCAAGCTGTTCTAACTTCACCCCACCTGTAGGCGCCACTGGCAGCTCTTGAGGCTGAGTACCAACCACCGCGTCCAGAGCTTTCTTTTAGGAACCCTGAGAAAACCATTGAGAAATGTCCTTAAAGCTTTCCATGCTGTAGATCCTAGTAGTCCGCGGCAGGACCAGAGTCTTTCCTGAGTAATAGACATGAGTTACACACCTTCTGAAACAGCCTTTCCCCTGCAGTGAGTCTCCTGTCTCTCCCAACACTCTGGAGAAAGTGGGAAGAAGGAAACCCCACCATATATAAAGTCTTCAAAAAAAAACACACTTCTTTCTATAAAATCGTAGGTTGTACTATGAAAATTTTAACTAAAAAAAGTCGCATTTCTCTGCATGCCCACTTGTTTCTGTGATACATCCTAGCAGCAGTACACAGCCATTCGGTCTTCAGTGCACAGCCCTGCACTCCAGAGCAGCATTGCACAGCCATTTGGTCTTCAGTGCACAGCCCACGGAGGCCTGGGGTTCTCAGCAGTTTCTGAAAAAGCCCTTACTGTTATTGGCATGACTCCACCATTGACAGATTGGTCCATCCACTGGTTGTTTTTTAAGTTGACACAGTTGATAAGTTTCTACTTAGTAACAATCAGTAAGATTATCCTTGTGAAACAGACCAACAGCCTTTTAGATAGACTTCCATACTTTACCATCACTATTTTTAGCTTACTAAGATTTTAATTGTATTCTATTCCATTTGGACCTATTAGAGATCTAGATTGCTATTGTATTTTTTAAGATACATAAGGCAATGGAGAAGGGTACAAAAATACATAGTATAGATATATGAATCTTAAAAGAATAAATATTTTATTTTTAAATGCTAATACCCTGTCAGAATCGAACACCAATAAGAATAAAATTTATAATGAAAGTATTTGTATTCAGAAAAAAGACTGGGATTGCAATCTGGGATATACAAGCAAAGGCCAAGATATGTCTAGGGAATTTTAGTAGTACAGAGAAATCCACACAAATTATGTTGGAAATTCATTGGCCCTTTGGGTGCTTCAGGGAGGTAGTCCTCTCCGATTGGTGAGTGATGGAAGTTACTACATAAATACTACATAAATCTAATCTTCAGGTCTAGTTGGCAATTTTATTGATAGTCACTAAGTGGTAATAGCTTCAAAGCAGAGCAGGCTGTTCCGTGGGGTTAGTTCTGGGCATTGGTTCCCGAAGTCGCGGTCTGTGGCCTGAGCATTTTCCTTCTTTTCACATGGCTCCTCAGCTCCATTTTCTCAGAGTGTGACAAGATAACTCTCCAGAGCTCCCAAACACCAGAGACACAGAAAGGAGGAAGATGCAGGCAGCTGTGGCTCAGGAGACGGGAAGGCAAATAATTACAACATAGGGTAGAAAGTGCACTAACAGACATGTGTACAGCAGAGGGAAATTAATCCAGGTCGCCGAGCAGGGAGGTGTGCCCCTTGGGCATCCTCTGAATAATACATAAGGAAAGGGAGGACGGAAAACGTCAGACAGGAGGAACACTGATAAGATGCAGAGATGAGAGCCATGAAAGGCTTGCCGTGGTTTCAGTGTGGGTCAGGTGAGGCAGGGCTGAAAGAGCTGTGGTCCTTCAGGAGCCAGGCAGTGGGAACTAAGTTTCACGTGGAGTATGGGAAGATGAGAACTAGACCCCAGGGGGACGACTGGAAGCAAGGAGAAAGGGAGCTGTCACCGTGAGAGGTGACATGTGAGCTACTGTGTATCCCAAAGAAAAGGAGAAGGGGGTTTCCAGAGAGGGGCAGAGAAATGGAACAGACACCACTAGGAGTTGTGTTGTCTGCAGGAAGGAGATGTAGACGGTCGGGTGGATAACAGTGACACTGAATACAACACTCAGGAGTGACAGTTGAATTTTAAGTAAGCAGGCAATGAATTTCAGTTTCAGGAAAACGAAGAGACACACCCAAATACAGATTAATTGTTTGGTCAACAAACGTCGATTATGTGGTTATTCTATGCCAAGCATTTTTCTGAGACTACCTCATAAGATAGAATAGGGGCTATAGCCTCCAGAAAAGTCTAGAGGTGCCCGTGTAGCTGGCTCAGCAGAGCTGGCACTGGGTGAAAGCGGTCACAAGTGTCATACAAAGAGATGAGAACCGGCAACAAGGTCCTCAGGTGATAGAAACTCCCAGGGAGCAGCCCAAATGAGAAGTTGTGGATAAAGAAGGAAAACCAGGGGAGTCACAGAAACTACAAGGAGCATGACCAGTAGAGAATGCCCAAGTGACCAAGCAGGACAAGCACACGTGTGTATTTGATGTGACAACTGAATGTCCTCGACAGCATACGCGTGTACGTGAGGACATGTGGATAACTGTAATCTGAAAAGGAATCTATTTTTGTGGTCAACAATCTGAAGGATTTGCTAGCTCCATTTGGGCCTAATTTTCAGCACTTTTGTCTGGATAATGACATAATCCTTTGATCTGTACCTGGCAGCTGTGTGTAACACACACCAGCTCTGTTCCTCTCGGCCTTTCCCTGCTTCTACCAGAGGCAGCGAAGACTGATGGAAAATAGCGTTTTTACCAATCCTTTGAAAATATCACACAATGACTCTTTATCATATGATTCCTCTCATCTCTACTATCGCCTCTGTATCCACCCAGCTTTTCTCTTCTTTTCCCATTGAGTCCAGTTTGTGTTGCCAACAACTCTCATGAGCAGGGCCTGCTCTGGCTTGTTATCCATCTACCAGGGGCCACATCATTAAATAAAACTGACTCCCCTTCCAACAGCTCCTGAGATACTGGTGGGCTTTGACATGAAGCTCCTCTCATTCCCCATCACTGGAATTCTGTCTGACTTCAGCTTGCATAGGTCTTATGCATGCTGCCACAATCTCTGTGAGTTCAGATGTGCAGCTGACCTGTTCTGTGAGGAAAACATTGTTTTCCTTGACATTATCTGCTGCTTCTTGACTCTTCCAGTCCATCGTCTGTGAAGGTCCCTCCTGAGCCTTGGGCCTCCAGAGAGATGTGGTGCATGCCATTTAGGCTGAGACCCCATAGCCTTTTATTCTCTGCATATTGACTTCTTCTGTGATCTGGAACTTCTTAATGGGGTTTTTGGAAACAATTGACTAGGGTTGTTTTACGACCTGTTGTAGAAATTAAATATGTAAGAGGCCGGGAGCTGGGGTTAGTGCTAGAGCACTTGTTGAGCATGCATGGTGCCCTGGGTCCCATCTTCACCAGGGGAAAAAACAAACTAAAAGAAGCATACAAAAGGCCATATTGATGTCGGAGTGAATGGGGGGAAGAGAGGCGTGGAAATAGACCAACATCCTATATGAAAGAATTCCAAATAATTTATGTGGGTGGGGCCCTGTGAGGAGATGATACATCACTCTCTCCTTCTGTGTGAATCTTGCTCAGGTCTTCCATGTGTGGTCTGAGGAAGGAGTAAAAGCATAGTTTTAAGGTGGTGGAAAATCCTGGCAGACACCAATTCCACTCTTTGGTGAAGCTTAACATCAGTGCTAAGTCATACTGACAACATGCAGCCTTGATTGGATGTGGGAAGAATGGTGGTTTACCTATGGGGTCATCACAGCCTTGATCAGATGTAGGAAGAATGGCGGCTTACCTCTGGGGTCATCGTCTTAACCCTATCACCTAAATGTAACCAGGAAAAGAACAGCACGTAACCCAAATATGGGGCATTCTATGAAATGCATGGCCGTCTTTCCTCACAATGGTCAAAAACATTAAAAGCCAGACAAGTCTAAGAGGCTATCACAATTAAGAGGACCCTACTCAGACATGCTGGCTAAGTATTACATTCTGTCTTGGGGAGAGCCTGGGACAGAAAGAGATCATTAGAACCAAGAGTCATAGCTGGTGTGTGGTCTCAGCACTTAGGAGGCTGAGGCAGGAAAGTTTGAGGACAGCTTAAAGAGAAACATACTATTTACCACCACCCCCAAAGCGGAGAAAGAACATAAAGGGACTATTAGGTAAGAAGCAATAAATCAGGATTAGGTGTGGACTTACGTTGGTGTGTCAGTCTTGGCTTATTTGTGCCAAAGGCATCATCAAAGCTGCTAGATCTTGACAGTAGTGGAAATAAAGTACTAAGTGTGAACAGTCCTTAACTTCAAATGAGCTGATCCCCAGGAAACCCATGCCAGGTCAATACTCTGTGAGAAATATAAGTACTATTCCTATGTTACCTATCATCATGACTTAGCTTAATCAATTCTAGCCATGCTCAGAGCACATTAGCCTGCAATCTGGGCAAATCACTTAACACAAAACTTATTAGTAAAGTGTTAATTAGCATGTCATTTTTTGAACACTGCTAACAGTGAAAAACCGTGAATGCTTTTATGAACTCTCATACTTTACTAAAGCCAGAGCATCCTAATAAATATATCATTGTGGCGATTGGACAGTATATGTTTAATAAAACATCCCTAGAAATCTAAAACTTAGTTTCTTTTGAAATAACAACAGTTGACCCACTAATTTCTGTCTTCTCTTTAAGCGCCCATGTGTCCATGCCGTGTGCTAGACCCTCAGTTCAGGAGATCCTGACACCTCTCCATCTTGCAGGCAAATCCCCACAGCCTCTCCCATGCTCCACAGTGTTGAGAGCTCAGCCTGAAGGCTTGCAGTGTTACACTGAGGCCAGACAGCATTCCCTCTGGGCTCCCTGACTAGAAGTATCACTCACTCCTTTTGCCCTAGTTCATCAGACAAACCCAGTGGCCCTGCTGTCCTAGAGTGCACTTTGGTTTAGGTAGCACTTGTGTGGTCTGTCGGTGGTCAAATGGAATCAATGAGCGTGAGAGTAGAGGTTTATGTAGCTCAGGGGAGTGCTTGCCTAGCAAGGTCAGGCCCTGGGTACAAGCTGCAGTACCACAAAGAAAAGGGGGAAAAAAGCAGCCTCACAAAGTGCCTATTCCTATACATTTAGCTGTGTGTTTAAAATGTAAAAATGGGTAACAATGATGAAATTGCTACAATAGCAAGAAGTAAATTTATGTTAAGAACACTTGTCTTTGCTGTACAAGTTATTGTATTTCACGATCTTCTAGAGCCTTCTGTTTACTCTGGGTTTAATATTCCATACTTGGAACACTCAAGGAACTCTTGTAAAAGTTTTCAAGGGGGCTGGGTACATGGTTCATGAAGTGCTAGCCACACACACGCAGAGACAAGAATTTGAATTTCCATCTTCCATGGGCAGCTTCCTCTGCAGTCCCAGAACTCAGGAGGCAGAGTCCAGGGGTTCCCCAGAACAAGGCACATAGGTAGAGTAGCTGAATCTGTGGGCTCGGAGATTAAGTGAGAGACCCTGCTTCAAAATATAAAGGTGGAGAAAAGTCAGGGATGACACATGTCAGGTAGAAGCTGCTGAGGCTCTGTTCTCAGCGGGCCAAGCTCCTGTGCTAAGGACCCATGGGAGCCAGTGCTGTGTGGTGTCAACTGGACATGCCCATCTCTGCATTTCCAGCAGGCCCTCGGGGTCATGGTTGAGAGCATCTGCTGCAGTGATGTAAGATGAAGGTACGGTTGTCCACCTGAGTTCACACTGTAACTGGAATCTCCCAGGAGCATCATTCCTTCAGGATCATTGTTGCTGTTGTTAGAGTTTTCTTTTTTAGTAGTTTGGTGCAATTATAGGTTGTAAGTGCTTACAGACCTATTAGAACAGGGTAGGATTTGAGTAGCCTCTCAAGATGCAGTGTGAATTCTCACAGGCAATGCCCACAGCATGGGGTATAGAGAAACAATGTCACAGCAGGCAGGAAGGAAACCCATGCCACAACTCAGAAGGGACTCTGCATGCTCACTCAGAAAGGAGTGAGCTGGATCCCTGAGTCCCAGGGGTGAGAAGTGTGCCTCAAATGGAAAGGGGTTTTCAAAGATAAGCTTTACAAATAGATATTACTTAGTGTTGACCTTAAAGCAATTGATTTTCTGCCGTTTTAATCAAAACATATTCCCCAAGATTCTTGACTCGCCAAAAACAGGAAAATGGCCATTTTGAACTGCAGTGCTGTCTGTTTTCACTCCTTGTCTCCATCAGTGAACAGACCCATTTAGGCAGGGTTCATGCCCTACACTCCAGGATAATCTGTGTTCAAGACTGCCTGCTTGTTTTCCTAAGCAGCAGGCAGAAGCACTGCTATCCCAAAGTCCGTATCTGTCCCAAAGATCCTCAAGCCCACTTAAAATTTTCTGCATGTTTTATTTTCTTGGCACTTGAGATTCTCTTCTGCACTCTGGAAGTCCAGCGATGAATATATGAAAATGTGGGATGGGCTACAGATGCCTGGTGCTGCAACTGTGCCCTGCCTAACCCTCAGATATGGCCGTTCCAAAGAACCCTGCTTCCAACCCTGTAATAAGGACCTTGTCTGTAATCAGTGTGACAGGGCTTAATGTATATAGGTTGTTTGATGTGTTCTCTTTTACTAACCTCCCCCTCCAAAAATTCTGGAAAGTGATTCATGTTGACTGAGCAATCATGCTTCCCTTGGCGAAAACGAGTTGTATATATCTGATAATAGATTTAGGATATTTAATATACCTGACCTAATTTTCAAGTCTATTCACTTTTTTTTAAGTGCTGAATTAGTCCCTCCATAGATGAGGTTTTTCAAATTGTAGTTTTATATATTCAAGCCACCTGGATTACTTTTATAATGAAAAATTCTGGAAGTAGCAGACATAATATGCTACATATTACAAAAGTGTTAACATTAAAGCCAAATTCATGAGAACGTCTTAGAGGATCATATACCAATCTCCAAGTCCAATGAATGGCTAATAGGATGCATTTTCTTTAATATGGTTCATAAAAGTCTTTTTCTCCTCTTTACATTTAAATGACAAGTTTATTACTTTTGCAGCAGAGAGAGTTAGTGGATCAGTGCAAAAGCTTTCAAGTTACAAGAAGCAGAACGTGTTGAGGGTGTGGATTCCAGAACCTAGACCACTTGGTGACTGTGTCTTGGGAGAATCCAATTCCAGAAATGTCACCATCACAGACCACTCACAGCTTAGGACAAAGTGGTTAGACAGCTTCCGTGGATATTTGGTTGGCTGGTTGGTTGATTGGTTGGTTAGTTGGTTGTGGTTGGTTGGTTAGTTGTGGTTGATTGGTTATGGTTGGTTAGTTGGTTGGTTTTTTGACACAGTTATCTCTTGTAACCCAAGCTAGCCTAAAACTAGCTATGTAGTTATCACAGCTTCAAATGAGCTCCAATCCCCCTTGTCTGCCTCTGCCCTCTGCCCTCTGCTCTCTGTCTCTGACAAGTGCTAGAATTATAAGCCTGTGTCACCACATTGGGCTCTTTGATAAATGTTAAATGGCATCATGAATATCTAAAACAAGGAGATAGATGACTTTTTGTTTTCAAGATATAGTTGGGAAAGATACAAATTAAGTGAGTTCAGGTATTAGAAAGGTATTCGATAATCTTAGGCCTTGGATATCAGAACTTTCCTCATAAAACAGGTATATTAGTTACCTCCTTGTTGCTGTGACAAAAACGACTGACAGAAGCAACTTAATGTATTTTTTCTCAAGGCTTCAGAGAATGTTATCTATCATAGTAGGGACAGTATGATAAATGGCCTGGTATAGGGCTGTGGGAACTTGATGCTGCTGCTCCTTCACCTTTTAAAGATCAAGAAGCAGAAAGGGAGCCATGCTAACAATCCCCAAGGTCTGCTCTAAAAACCTTCTTCTGCTGGCCTTGTCCCGAGAGTTCCACAGCCTTCCATAGCATACCACCTAGGGACCAAGTATTTCCATACACCACGTGCAGGGAACAGTTCTGACCCAAACCATTTTAAGTGGCAACTCGCGCTGGAGCTAATATTGGTATAGTCTGTATAGTGAGTGGGCCGTGTCCTTCTGTGACTCTGCAGAGGCAGGAGGATCAGGAATTAAAGGATATCCTTTGCTGTATAGCTAGTTTCAGGGCAGCTTGGGAAGGATACCAAAGAATTTATAGCAGATACAGAAGAGAATTATAGAATACTGGAGACTTACAAACCAGAGAATATGCCTACTAGGAAAGAAAACAGGGCCGCAATTGCCTGACAAGGAAAAAAGATACGGCCCTGTGCCATCATTTATCACCTCACAAGGTTTCTTTTCTGCCTATCCCCAATCAACAGTGAGCCAGAGACTTTTGCAACTTCATATATTTGGCTCCTAAAAAAAAAAAAATGTATTCTTTGGAAATAGTGAATAAATTAGCTATCTATGATCTGTGCTGGAAACAATAAAATGGACCTAAACTGTAGCACAGTTAGTAATAATATGGAATGGGTAATAAAATGCCAGTCATAATACCGAGCTGTTATGAGTGGTTACTGTGTGCTAAGCACTATATAATGTGCTTTGTTTCCCAGTGTAATTCTCACGGCATTCCTAGAAGGCAAACAGGAAACCAAGGCAGAGCAATTTTAAGTTCTTTGGACAAGGATACATAGCTAGTGTATGATAAAATGGGGACATGAAGTAGTGCATCAGGCTTTCTGGTTCCAAACCTCTTGCTGTTTATTATACATGTGGGTCAGAGTTGATCTGGACAAGAGACGCCTGTGGAGGTATTTCAAGTAGGAAGACACTAACATAAAGAATTGGTGGCTTCCAAGCTCATCAGGCGGGCGAGGGAATCTTAGGTCAGGGAGCCAATCGGGAGAAATTGGTAATCAGAAAGTCATTGCAGAGAAGCAATAAATGCAAGAATTGCAGAAAACTGCTAACAGTAATCTCAGATGCCTACCATGCCTGCAAGTATTTTACACAGAGTGATGCTGGGATCCTCTACGGGAGTTATGGCAGCCATATGCTGAAACTGGTACAGCTGCCTCTCTGCCCTGGGAACAACAGTGATTGTTACTCTCTGACTTTCCAAGCAACCCAACGGTGTTGATAGGGCTTTTGGGAAATGTAGTCCCAAGGCCTCTGGCCCTAGTGACACAGAAAGAATGGTGTTGCGTCTCCACATGCCTGAAATGCCGTATGTTGCGTTGTTTGGTCTTGAAGAAACTTTGAGAACTTCTCCAGTTGGGAGAAGTCATGATAGTCCAAATAATCTCTGTGTCCTCCTATAAGCTAAACAACAGGCCAGGAAATGACGTCAGATTCTCTTGTGCTGCCAGTGGTTTCTGAAGAACTCTAAATTGCATCACAATTCCTAAATTAGTTCCTGGGTAATAATGGGGTTGTGCCATTTACTAGCCCCTGAGCACACCGCTTCACTGAGAGCATTGGCTTTTTCTCTCCACTTAAAAGTGCAGGAGGGATAGAACTGAAGGGCTTCATATGTCAAGCAAGTTCCCTGCCACTAATGCTACATCCCTAGCCCTGACACACTCTTACTCACATAGAAGGTGAGGGAAAGGCAAATCAAGTAACTCAGTACACAGTTCTAGTTAGACACAAAATTAGGTGCAGAGTGAGTCACTCAGTCCTACCTACAGCTTAGTGAGGGCCTCAGCGCAGAAGTGAGAAGTCATGCAGTGAGAATTACAGCAGTGAGTCTCCGTTACAGCTAAGGTATTTGGGGTGCGTGTGCCTCAATCCACTTAGACTTTCATAACAAAATATCCTAGAAAGTACCTTAGACAATATAGCTTATAAACAACAGAGGCTAGGGAGCCAAAAGTCAGGGAACTAGACTGAACATCTGGAAAGGGCCCGCGTTCCAGTTCATAGGTAGCACCTATGTTTGCTGAGTCCTCATATGATAGGGCTCTTTGGGCACTTTGCTTGTTGATCTTGTGTTGCTGAGAACTGGAGATTGAACCTAGGATCTTGTATATAACACAAGGCATCTGCCACTGTGTCGCATGGCCAGCCCTGGGATCCTTCATAAGGGCGATAATCTCATTCACGATAACCCTATTCTAATAACCTAATGACCTCCCACATCATCATACCACAATGCTGGTGACTAGGTTTCAACAAATGGGTTGACCATGTGAGTTTATCAAAAATATTGATGGCCACTCTAGGGATGTGGCCCTCAAGTCAGTATGTTTAGAAGCACCATTGGCTGCCCTACACCTTCAGGGAGCCCCTCGGCAAGCCTGTGGAGTTGACATACTTTGGTTAACTGGTAACCCAAGTTTTCTCTCTTGAGACTTGAGTCTCATTCATCCCAATTTATGATGAACCAACTAAACCTTTGAGGTGGACTTTCCCCAAGGTCAAGGGGCTATTCTTTAGCTCATCTGGTGCAGTGTCTGGCTCATCCTGTCAGTAGTGTTCTTAACCCTCATTACAGTTTAGAGTCACCCAGGGAACTTTAAAAAGTCTGGACACTCAGATTGCACTCCAGATGTATTAAGTCAGAATATGCAGGAAGAGGGGAAGCCAGTAGCACTATGCTTTAAAGATTCCGAGGGGATTCCAGCGTGCAGTAAAACTCAGCAATGACCATGTGATGTCATTCTCGGGCGCTGTGATGAGCTTAAAGTGCATGAATCTGTTAATTGAGAGATTATGCTTTGTCCTCTTTCCTAATTCTAACAGCCTACCTGTTCAAACAAATCCCTTAATTAGGGACTCTCTTCACAATTAACATGCCAATAACAACAGCCACAAAAAAATACAGACGCTGGTAATTTCGAAACCGAAGAACAAATCTTAACCTAAGCGTTTATGACCCTCCTAACGCCAATGCACATTTGCCGTCAAGAGTTACCAGTTAAACAGATCATTAGTTAGCAAGCAGAACAGGTACCAAGCTTATTGATTAACTGATAGGAGTTAATATTCAGTGTCCCAGACTTGAGTTAGATGGATATGCATGAATACCCCTCTGATTTAAGTACAGGTTCCTCTTCAGTGAGGATTCAGTAGAGAAATGTCCGTCATTGGATCTGTACAGCCAAATGCATTTTATGCCTCTAGCCTGGGCCCTCTGAACTCTCCACTATTCTCCCTCCAGGAAGAGATCATATTCTTATACATACGGTGTTTACAGTCGCTTATCCCAGAAACTCAGTCCTTTAACACAGGAAAACCAAGTTCGGAAGCTCGTTTTTTAGAAGTCGGTGTAACAAAGGTAGGAATTTTAAAACCGTCACACAGAGAAAGCATTTCCTGTGAAAGTGAGGTTTCTAAGCCTCTGTTGTCTTTTGATGGAAATGATAGCGTGCGTACAGCCCTCTTTTCCTGTAATTCCTTCAGGAAGAAGCAATCTTAAAGTCTAATGTGTTCGGGAGATGCGACCTCATCACCGTGGTCTGCGCTGCTCTAAATGGAAAAGACGGAATGTCTTCACATTTTCAGAAGCACACAAGCAGCATGTGGCACTTGTGGGGTGCTATTTCAGGGGGTGGGGTTAGGTGGAAGGACTATGGAGTGCACAAGAAAGGGGGGGCGTGTTCCTCTTTTCAAACTGATTCTTTTCAGGCTGCCAGCTCCTGCAGCTAGAATTCTATTTCCAAGTGAAAAGAACAAGTTATGCACTTGAAAACACAGTTAAAAAAAAAAAAACTAAGAATTTCAAATAGTCTCAGTGTGCCTTTATTACATCCGAGAGAAACGGGAAGTCCATGAAGTGTGGGTAGCAAGGGCAAAGACTCAATTGCCAGGTGGTCAGGATTTTGCAGGTTGTGTTTGCAAGCTCTCCTACAGTTCTGTTCTCCCAGGACAGGACCCCTCAATCCATTGCCCAAAGCTCCTTCCCCCCCATGGTCCCCTTGTAGTTGTCATAGTTTCCGTGTCCGGGCTCTTCGGTGAGGTCATGGTTTGCAGGTGCATTGTGGTGTGCCACGCATACACCCATTTGAACTAACAGCGAGATGAGTCCGTGACACATCTGGCTCAGACACCATGAGACACAAGGATGCTGATGGGCAAAGGGAGCAGCCGTTGGAAGTGTGCCTTCTGCTCCTCTTAGCTACTACACACTTTCTGGAAAGTCGTCACTTCCACAGGCTTGTCCCAAACACCCTATCAGGCAGTCTAAGAGAGCTGAGACAAAAAGAACTGAGGACATTCTGGGAATTTGAACACCTCACCTTCTGGCAAAAAAATATATAAGTAAATGAACCCGTGTTACCCAATAGCCACATATACCTGATGGGCACTATATATATGCATGCTATGATACAGAAGTACCGTATTGACAATAACCAAATATATCAGTCTCACCCACTTATTTTTAATATCACTATTAGGAAATGTGTCACATTATTTCTAATGTTGGATGTCTTAAATTGGAGCTACAAAGGTTCACCTCAAGTCACTGGGGGCAATCTTGAAGAAGAGACACACTAAATACCTACTATCTGCTAACATACCAGTTACTTATCCGTGCCTAACAATTTACCCCTCAAGCTAGTACCTCAAGACAACATCCATTATGTTATTGTTTCATTGGTGAAGAATCTGTGTCTGGCTTAGCTGGGTGCTCTGGCTCAGGACCTGTCAGGGACTGCAAACATAATGCTATCCAGGACTGAGGTCATCCCAAGGTTTACCTGGAGGAAGATCTACCTCCAGACTCGCTGCTGTGGATACCAGCAGGATGCAGTTCCTTATAGACTGTTGGGTTGAATGCCTTGGTTGCCTGTTGGCATCCTGTTGACTAGATGCTCTCTTTCTCCAGCAGTCTGCCTGGACTTGAATAAAGGGAAAGAACCAGCGGATTCAGAGTGTCTCCATCTTACATTTAGTGATGAGGCAACTGTGTCCCAAGAGGGTAAATGACTTCCTAGCTCTCAGAGAACTAGTCAGTGATAGACGTCAAACTGAAATGCAGGCCAGCCTGACAGCTGCCGTAAGACCCAGTCCTTCACCCTCAAATCTCACACCGTGCCTCTGACTGCTTCCTCTACTGTTGAGTCTTTGATTTCTCTTCATTAATGACATGTAGATAAAGATGCTATCAGAAAAGGCAGTTGATTGAATTATGGATACATCCCATCGTCCCATAGCTTACCTGGGATTGGCAGATTTTCTAAGTAAGAGTGACTGTTTTGAGGATCATATATGGTTGAAAATGAGATGCAGTTCTGAAAAGAGGATGGACCTTTGTAGCAAGGTCACTTGATAAGTAAGAAAAGAGACTGATATCATTGTCTCTAGTTAAAAACAAGCAGGTGAATAGAAGAAGCAGTTACTTTTCTCTCTCAGGAATGAACATGGCAGGAGCAAATCATGAAAATTCCACTATAGCAGCCAGAGCAGGTCCTGGGAATGAGTACATATGAGCAAACACCATCTCACTTTAAACCAAATTTCTTCAGAGTATGTAGAGATCCTGGAAACAGAATACATTCCAGGGGGACATTGCTAGGTTATCTGGACCACCTCGTCTTGATTCTGGGTTTTCCACTTGCCTCCAGGCTAAGTCACCTTGTTCATCTTCATCTAGGATGTGCTTAGTTAGTCATCACCTCCCACACAAGAGCTTCTCTAGCCTTCCCAGTTCCCCAGAATGCTATCGGCAAAAGCTGTTCCAAATAACCACAGATGGGAAGGCAATCATTTGTTAATGAAAATTACCCAGCCAGGTGGTAGAGAATAACCGACAGAGCACAGGACTTCAGAAGGAATAAAATGAGATGCCTGTTACTTCCTCCAGTGTTCTAAGGCATGGAGTGCACTGCTTAGGAGTGCCTGTAATGGATAGGCCTGTCTGATAGATAGGCTGTGTTGGCTAGGTGGTTTTTTAAAGTTTTATATATGTTTATATTTTGATTATTTTCCCTTTCCCTACATTCCTCCCCCTCTTCCTTCCCCTTCCCCTTCACTTCCCACCCCTCCAAACCAAAAGGGGAAACCAAAACCTATAAGATAAAACCATGCCAAAACAAAGAACAGGCCCAAATGGAGTTCTTTTTGTATTGGTCGACTACTCTTGGGCCTGCTCTGGACTGTGTTGATATACCAGTACACTCCATTAGAGAAAACTGATTTTCCCTTTCCCAGAGGGTATCAGTTGCAAACTGTGCTAGCTAGTTTTATGTCAACTTGACACAGAGTCTTTTGGGAAGAAGGAATCTCCATGGAGAAAATGCCTTCAACAGATTGGTCTGTGGACAAGACTTTTAGGCATTTTCTTTTCTTTTTTTTTTTATTATTTTGTTTTTCGAGACAGGGTTTCTCTGTGGTTTTGGAGCCCGTCCTGGAACTAGCTCTTGTAGACCAGGCTGGTCTCCAACTCACAGAGATCCGCCTGCCTCTGCCTCCCAAGTGCTGGGATTAAAGGCATGTGCCACCACCGCCCGGTTTTTGGCATTTTCTTAATTTATGGATTGATGTGGAAGGGTGTGGCTCACTGTAGGAGATTCCATCCCTGGATTGGTAATCCTGGATGGTATTTGAAAGTACACTGAGTAAGCCTTGGGAAGCAAGCCAGTAAGGAATACTCCCCCTCCCCGTATGGCCTCTGCATCAGCTCCTGCCCTGGGTTCCTACCTTGAGTGCCTGCCTTGACTTCCCTGGATGCTGGACTACAAGCTTTAAGATAAAGTGAATCCTTTCCTCCCCAGGTTGGTTTTGGTCATGTGTTTTATAACCACCATAGAAACTCTAAGAGACAGGCCACTGTGAAACACTAATTGCAAGAATATATATTTGCATATGTGATATGTTTAATGAAGACAATATTCATGTTTAATAGACATAGTCTCCAGCTTTAAATATGAGATAGGTAGAGACAGTGGCAGCACATGCTATAGAAATAATACTGAAAATCAAACAGCTCAATTAAACTCAGATTTGTTTTAAAGCCATTAAGGTGGAGCAACATGAAATGACCTTTAAATAAAGGATTGAAGGGTCTTCAGAGAGCCTCATATGACAAATATCTCAAGAATTTCCCATCAACCGTGCTCCGTGGAGTAGCAGTACCTGAGTAGGGTGAGGCTGAGCAGTGGAGCAGTGGGCACCTGTCTTGGTCTGCCTCTGCAGGCAGGGTGCTTGCCACCAAGTCTGACAATCTGAACTTGAACCCTAGATAGAACCCACATGGCAGAAAAGGAGAATCATCTCCTGCAAGTTGCCCTCTGCAGTATACACACCAGGGCACACTTACACATTCAAGCACACACACATACTTACACACACATACATACAATATTTTTTAAAAGAGAAACTGTTGTCTTAGCAGATTTTAAGTAAAAAAAAAAATGTATAAAGTCTCAGTCACTTCATTGTACGTTAAAATGTCCTGCCTGCATCCTGGAGGTGTCAAGAATCTCGGTCACTTGTCTCTCACTCTTCTGTGAAGCCACCATGCTGCTGTATCTAGCAGTCTACAGCTCTGTAGGCATCAAGATTGTAAAATCCCACTTCTCGGTATCTCTGGTTAGGCTTCTGGTCTCTGGTATCAATTTTTCAAAATTTAATTTTATTATGTGTTTTTTATCAACATCTTTGCTGTTGTTAAACAGCATTAAAGTCTACCTTAGTGACTTCCGCCTGTGTGACCAACCAAGGGCAGGCCTCCCTAGATACTGGGCTAGCAGGCTTGTTTACTAACCTCTGTAGACCTCAATCAACTTTTAGAAGCTAAAATACATAACCCTACTGTAGTCACTAGGTGACATCAACAAAGACCTTCAAAGAGAGCACATGGCCTAGTTTGTAGTCTTCGTTGTAACATCCTTATTTCTCAGCCTCTTTACCTCTGTGAGTTTCTTAAATGTTCAGAGACCCTGTTGTCACATTGTCAGAAGCAAATACAGTTGTCTCTTGATGTCCATGGGGGATTGTTTGGTTCTAGTACCTTCCTCTGATATCAAAATTTGCGAACACTCTACTCCCTTCTACAGAATGGCATTGGATTTGCATGTAACGAACTCACATTTCCCCATAGCTTTAAATCTTCCCTTCAGACTTAGAACAACTAATACAATATAAATGCTGTGTTCTGCCCTGTGGATAGGAGATAATGGCCAAAAAACACACATGTTCAGTTGCAGTTGTTTTTTCTAGATGATTCTGATCAAATAGAAAGGATTTTTTTTTTCCCACATTGAGTGATGGGAGAAACCGTTTTCTTAGACTCATGGAATCTAAAGCAGGATCGCCAGGTATACCCTTCACCTTCCATGGGGTGAACAAGGTGCCGTATGCCACCTACCCCCAGAGCTTAAACTTTTCATAACTGGGTCCATGTCCTGACAGCCCCTGGTCCCCACTTTACCCCCAAAGTCACTGAAATAGCATTAAAATAGAACTACCTGCCTATGATGGGCACGTTTGGTAGCAGTCTTCAGAAGCTGACTTAAAGGAAGACATTGAGGTCTTTAGATACAAGAGCTCAACAGCTTCCAGACCAGTGTCTGGAGCCCTGGGCTTGCGCCAGTGGACTCTCCCTGCTCTTAGGCAAACAGCTCTGAGTGCGCTGCGCACATTTTAGAGAGTGCATCTCTGAGCAAGATCCCCTTGGCAAGGGACGAATCTGAAACAGCTGCACTCTGAAGAGCTAATCGCAACAACACTGATAGGAGCTGTGTTTTGTCACTAAGAACAGTAGGGTACACAGTTGCACTTCTCTGTCTGTTGTTGGCCCTCATGGACTTGCCGCAGGTCAGGGCGCATGGTGGATGGTGACCTGTGGAAAGGGCCTCGTGGACTCTTCAGAAGTGCCCTGCCTTCTACTCAGCAGATCCTGGAGTAGGCATTCTCTCCAGCACTTACGCTGTGAGGGGCCTGAATAAATGTCACTCGTGACTCAACACTATGGCTGCATGGCCCTCAGCAGAATTCTGCTTGCTCTCCCACTTCCTTTACCATGATCATCCCCAGACAGGCCTCAGGACACAGCCTAGCTCTTAAGCCTGGAAAACACTGAATAAACAGTTATGAAATTTAAACTTCCCAGGGAACAGTCCCTGTTTGGTTCTGTTTTTCTACAACAGCCAACTCTGAGGGAGCCCCATCTCATCCTGTGATTGCCATGAGGGTTAATTTTCGTGCTGTGACTATCTGTTCTTCCCTAAGTACATCAGGGGACTTGCAATACAAGGGTGGGGGGAATAGAAATCAGTATTGAAGGATTTTGAATCTAAGTGTTTGCATCTCTCTGTTCCTCTTTTCAGAATGCTTGAAGATGACCTTAAACTAAGTAGTGACGATGAAGAGAGTGAACAGGTAAGGTTTTCTTGTGTGTTGCTATCTTGTCCATGAGGCACAGATGAGGGTAAACTGAGACCCTAAACCAAGCTGTGCTGTGATACCGGGCATTGTGCTGCCATTCCTGAGTTTCTGTGTGGTTGGGCCAGTCTATTGAAACGTCCTGAGCTCTGTTCCCATTAAAAGCTTTCATTTTGTGATTTCTCCTTTAATGGCATAGAGACCAACAATAGTGTTTCTAACAAAACTGATAGAATCAGGCTTCCCTAGGAAATGCAGATCCCCCCCCCCTTTTTTTTTACATCTTTTGCAAAAAGATAACCGGCCTTCTTGAGATCAAACATGTGACCTTACACTCATCAGCATGCAGTGGGGAGGCTGTACCATTAAATATTGAGGAGCCTTATACAGATATTATTAACAGTGAGAAGGAGCGAGCACAGAGGTGAGCGAAGATGATGAATAAAAAATAATCACGCGCGGTCTCGGCTGTTTGTCTTAAATGATAAATGTGCTTGAAATAGTCTCCCTTGCTGTTGATTTACCAGCTTGAGACATCAGTCAGGGGGGCTATAAATAGTCTCCTGATCAGTCAGTTAAGGTGAAAAAATATCCACTTAGCATTCATCACATTCACTTCTGTATCTCAGGAAACATTTCTATCTTAAAGCAGGTTTCAAAACACTGAAGACAGATTTTCCTGCATTCCTTTCATTTGCCCCTGTCACCTACATTGCCTTTTGTTGAATTTGGACGAACAGGGTAGGTTAGAGAGACAGTTTGGAGGGTTCTCTTTTTTCCTGTCATCTTTATGTGACTGGGCTGAATGCATGTGCCACGGAATTGATTTTGAAATCGTGAACTTGATTCGAAGGTGTCATGAAATGTTGTGTGTGTGTGATTTGCTGTCTAGGCATGCAAATACAAATAGTGTTTCTAGAGAGCAAGCCAAGGGGAGAGAAGATCCAGAGGAACGTTACTAAGACGTGTGGCTGAGCAGAACGTAAGCATTCACATGGGGTCACAGAAGGCTTCTCCTATTTCTGAGACAAGCTAAGGCACCGGGTACAAGAAGACTCCATGAATCTAGGAACCCAGTTGGCAAACAGAGATCATCCCTAGAGAGGAAGAGGAGCTGAGCATAAGGGACCCCTAGACTTCGAGAATTTTGGAGATGCAATAATTTGTGTCTAGATGTCTATGCCAGGCAGTCAGATCCCCAGAGCTCAGCAGTCATCGAAGAAATGTAAAACAGATGCACTTCTAATTTCGTTTTCTCATCTATGTGACTAAAAGAAATGATTTCACCTCTATTTTATACCACTGAGAGGCTCAGCTAGGTACAAATGGGTTTAAGCACGCAATTTGTGGATAGTTTATATTAGAGAAAGGATTCACAGGCTAAACATTTCCTAGAACTGTTTGCAGGAAATACTTCCAGTGAAAATGCAATTTAAGAAACTCATTATTGAGTTCTCAGTATCGAGCTGATGAGGGAGAGGGACTTGATCGGGTGAGGGGGAGGGAAATGGGAGGCGGTGGCGGGGAGGGGGCAGAAATCCTTAATAAATAAATAAATTTTAATAAAAAGAAAAAGAAAAAAAAAGAAACTCATTATTAATGTTGTACTATTCACATTCTCTAAAGTCAACCGAATCGTTCATTTTATTGTCTACTTCCCAGTCTACAGTCCTTGGTAACACTGTACTGTACTGGTCAGACCCTTTAGTCTTGTGTTTCAACCTTTGTCTATGTTTTTGTAAAAGGAACACTCAGAATGAATGATTTTTACACAGTAATCAAAAAGACTCCAAACAATGTTTTTGCATATGATAATTTAAGTTAAATTATCGACATTAATTATATTAAGCTGTTCTATTTGGATCTAAAGTATACTCTTATGTAATCACAAAATCATAACTCCCCCACTGTTTTTACTGATTAAGTTTATTTAATAATTCCATATGTGTATGTAGTGTATTATGCTTATTCTGCCTTAGAGACTGGTGGGCTCACTTTTTAGTATGCAAGTAAAAACAATGACTGTCTCCCCTGCCCCCCAGATTTCATCAGTTGCCAGTAGTTCAGCAGGGAAAAGATGGGCGTCCCATGAGTCCTTTCTGACCCATGATTGGCTGTTGGCAGGCCCATTCTTGGGCCTTCCCAGTTTAGGTTACTGTAGCTGCTGTGAGATCAGGGTTTTTGTGATGGCTATAGCATGACCTGAAGACAGCATTTCACATCCTGTAGCACGACTAATAAAAACCCAGAGACAAATATTGGGATTCAAGCTGAAGGATCAGAAGCAAAGCAGCCAATCACTAGAGGGCTCTTACCTCTACAAAATCTTCAGACTCTAAAGAGCATAAGTTCCTGTCTCATCCTGCCTTATATTCCTCTCTAGTGCTGGGATTAAAGGCGTACTCCACCACCGCCTGGCCTCTGTGGCTAACTAGTGTGGCTGCTGGGATTTAAGGTGTGTGCCACCGCTGCCTGGCCTGTTTGACTAACTAGTGTGGCTAGCTTTGCACTCTGATCTTTAGACAAGGTTTGTTAGAACATAAATAAAATATGACTATAACATCCTTCTCCCTCAGTCAGATCTGCCTTTCTTCTCTAACTCCTGTAAATGTAACTTCCAAAATTAAATATTAGTCTGCCTGCCTCTTTCCATCCTAACTAATTTAAACCAGCCTTGTGTGAACTGTCATCTTGATGTTCTCCAACCTCTGTAATATCTGGTACTCAGTGATCTTTTTACAATGCATATCAGATCAAATCATTTATTTTTTAAAACTATTATTTTTAATTTATATGTGTATCTTGCTGTCTGTATGGTTACCAGATGCATGCAGTAACCATGGAGACCAGAGAAAGCATCAGATCCCCTAGAACTGGAGTTAACAGGCATTAGTGTGCAGCCTAGTGTGTGTGCTGGGAACCAAGCATGGGTCCCACACAAGAGCAGCAAGTGCTCTTAGTTCAGCAAGCTCTGATCTAAAATAGAGATTTTTATTCCTCCTGGAGAGAAATGAAATGCTCATACCATGGCCTCTACCAGCCTCCACAGTCCAGTCTTGTCCACACCTCCCCCTTCTCATTGAGCTTATTCCAGCACTCAGTCTCATGGGCCTCTTTCAGTTCTTCCATCAAGCCATGCTCATCTTCCTCAGGGCTTCCACAGGCCTCTGCTCTGTGTTTTGCCTAGTTGATACCTGTGCTCCTGAAGGTACAGTACATAAAGTTACTTTCTCAGAGAGACCATGGCATGTCCTTTTCTCAGTAATATTAATTACCCTTTCTCGGGGACCTCATTCTAATTTTGGTTACAGTGCATGTGTTTACTTTAGACAGTAGCTATTCCTATCAACAAAACCGAAAAATCGCTGAGAACAGAGTCTGTCTGGCTCAGTAGAGGTTCTCTCTGTTGAATGGATGCATAAATAAACATAGAACACTGGCTTAAACTGGGATTTAAGGGCCTACGGACTAACATCCAAAAGCAAAGATGACCTTTGTTCTGCCTTTATTTCTCTTACTAAACACAGATATTTTTTCTAATCCCAAACATTAAATAAACATGTTGAGTGACAGGAGAAAAATAAGACCTAAGATTATAAGGCAGCTATACATGAATTTACAGATACCATGCCTGCTTGAGGGGGAAAAAGGTGTCTATACTATCTGCATGGAAGTTCTATACACATTTCCTACACACATTCATTTTATGCTTGACATTTATGTCAAGCATTATTAAGGTTACAAGGTTTTCTCAGCCATTTCCAGCTGACACCACCAAAGCCAAGAGAATGGGATCTCCTCACTGTATCTCTCAGAGATAACAGAATTTTGTGTCCTCAACTATGGCAAGGTTTACTTTATAAGGTGGCTGTGACACCCTTGAAATGAAAGCATTCTGTCATAAAGACTCTTAGAATCCTTCACTTGATGAGGTCTGAGCAGATCTGAGAACAGATTCCTGGTTTGGATGTGTATGTAGTAGATTCCACCAGTTAACTGTCCCCTGGAAAACTGTGAAGGAATCAGAAGACTTCCCATGAGTGGTTCTGTGCCTTAAAGGAATTCCATGGTGGACTTGGAAGAGAGAGGAATCCTAGTGCGTGTCTCACCCTCTGGTCAAAATTATAATCTCTGCCTCTTGAGTCTGGGGAAAGCTTAGGAAATGAGACAGAGCAAATCTCTAGACAGGATTATTGCAGCTGAGGCATGAGGAAAGGGACACATGACTGAGACTTTTGGCAAGCAGTAACTGAGAGAGCGTCAGCTGCTCGCAGCGTTTCCAAGATGACAAATCCGGAGCTCAGGGAGAGCAAGGGAACAGCCATCCACTCTGAATGGCGACGTCTGTGCCTGCAGCTCCAAGTAACCACATTATCCACAGAGATTGGGCAGCCTTTTCATTTTAATTATATAAGTGCATTTTTCTCTTCAAATGAGTGTAGTTTATCCACTTAAACTGACTGTTGTAATTTTACAGACGGCGATCATCGGATTTAATCTGTAGAGGGGAATTTCTCTACTGGCCTAATTGATTTCTCAACACAATGAAGGAAAGTTACCTTTTAATCCCCAATCAATATTTGGAGAGCATACAATTAATTTAATAGATATCTATGTCATTAACATAAATCTGCAAGCTAAAGAGATAATTATTTTCTTATTTATAATGCAGAGAGTAATAATCTTGTCTGTCAGGAAGAATCCAAAGCCTCTGTGCCCCTGGCGTGTCCAGACTGCAGGTGAGGGCCGCTGAGCTCCACAGGGCAGCCATCATGTTTCATTTGGCCTCTTACGGAGTGGCAGAGAAATAGCCCTATCTCAGTTCTCCGCTCAGGCCTGAAGAAGTCACTGATGACTCACGCCAGCTCGGGGTCAGCTATTAAAAGCAGGTTTCTGCTTTTCATCCCCACCCCCTTGTTTCATTTTCATATGGCAACTGCATAACAGAAAACAGAGCTTTGAAAACATTGAAAAGGAAAACTTTAAAGGCATTGACAGTGCGTGTCAGTCAGGGAGCGCATGATGCGGTCACGGAATGAAATGCAGCCGGGAAGGAGAGGTCTCTGCAGCCCAATTCCTCTCAGTGAGGTTTTTTTTTTTTTTAGTTCTCGGCCTCAGCTTGGTTGATGTGGAGGTTCTTGGCCTGTGAAAATTTATTACACACAGAGTCAATCTGCATTCAGGCAGCCAAGTCTGAATAAATAGAGTCATTGTGCTTGTCTGGGATTTGTGGCCAGAGTTCATCCAGTCAGCGTGACATTCGCATCCCAGGAGATTCATAAAAGCCAACACCCTGGTATGTGAGCTTGGATCCAGCCAAAACTGTGTAGAATTATATAAACAGGAGTGGAAGCAGTAATCAGGACCAGGTTTGGGGGGCATGGCTCCAAAATCAAGTTTCTCTTCCATGAGAAATGAAGTGTATTAGAGATGTTATTTGTATCCAAACAAGAGCTAGACATATTTTGCATAAATCATTCCAAGAATAGTCTTAAATGCCTACTAAGCTCCACATGTCCATGCAAGCTGCTGGCTTGTTGCTCAAGATGAATTACACATTAGTAATGTTTATTGTGCTAATTTAACCACAAAAACTTTAAGTAAATTTTCATTGCCAGAAAAAGCCTTGTTTCTGAAGGACGATGCAAAAGGCTATATGGTATATATTTTAAACCTAACAGGAACACCCGGGGGGGGGGGAGTAGCTTATATTTGGTTCTGTTTCTAGTCTTGTAATCATGTTCCTGAGTAAACACTCAATTTGATAGTATTGCCGAGATAGTTTCCCTTCAGTATGGAAGTACAATTGAAGACACCTGCCTGTCAGCTCTTTGTCATACCTGTCTAGGAACGAGTACCCATCTGAACTCAAGGAAGTTGAACTTGAACACAATCAAGGAAGCAAATGTTAGGTGCTCAGCAGGAGGGTGAGTTTGTGTATCAGCCCTACCGTGCAGTTAGGTAACTCATTTTATAAGCAAAACCTTTCTGTCATCCAAAGTAAATGAAAATTTCTCTATCAAATAATGGAAGCCCCTGAAAGCCACACTTCAAGTCAGCTGTAATTTCCAAAATTGAAATAGTTAACTTAAATTTCACTGTCCACAAATGTGCAAAGCCTCGTACGCTGTTCCCTAAAATGATTTAGAGACCTTCTCTTTGGGGCTCAGTGAGATTTATATAAGCCCAGGCTGAAGAATGTGCCTTGACTTCAACCTCAACACCATGAATGGAAATCTGAAAAATGTAAAAAATTATATAAAAATTAAAAGATGATCCACTGAATGTAGGCAAACAAATGATTAACACAAAGACAGGAAACCATGGAGTTTGCTAAAACTGTAGAATTCACACAAGGAGCTATATTTTTTTTAACTAAGGCAATATTTTGTTATTAACAGATGTCAGTACCACCACCCAGACCCTTCATTCTAGAAGCTCAGGGAAACCAGCCTCTGTAGCTCATGGGCCATTCTTCAGCCTACCGATCAGTGGCACTGTTAGCTGGCAATGAAAGTGGGATTCTCCCTCCAGAACAGGTTCCTTAAACTGGGAGGAATGACCCTTTGTGCTGTGACTTCCATGATGCCGAGTTTGGGGGATTTGTGTTTGTTTTCTTCCTTAGCTTGTGGGGGAATGCCAGCGTCTAGATTGTCTGCTGTCTTCGTATACTGTCGCATCTCTCCAGGTGGGGGAGAGGTCCTGCAGCAAAGGAATTATCTGCAGTCAGGTATTCGAGTGTTTGGTCCAGATAGCATTTGGAAATTTTTGTTTTCATTTTTGTTGTCCTAATTTTCCTTCATGTGTGGGGCTGGTTATCTCCGAAGCACAGCTCTTCTCAGGAGACTCTTAGCCTGGAGAAGCACAGAGACAAGCCATTTTTGTCATCCAAGGGCTCTTGGCACCTCCCGGTTCTATCAATCCATTGGTTGTGTTGAATGGAATAAAATCATCTCTAAGAAACAGATCAGACAGTTGTTAAAAGTGGGTCCACAGCACATCATAGGTGAGCTAGGCTCCCAGACAGAGCCCCCGAATCATTAGAAATGTGTTTTGGGGTGGCAAAGGAGGAGACCACCATTCTCTTAAAAAATACTTTACTTTTAATCAGTAGGGTGTGCTTGGAAGAATGAACACACCCTGAAAGAGAAAAGTGTACTTGATTTTTATTCTAAAACAGTTAGTAGCTGTGTCTTTTCCCCATTGGCTGGGGTTAGACCTCACATTCTTATTTAATTAGAACTGGTCAGTAAGACATGAAGGAGGCTGTGGAAAGGTTACAGGGAGAAAGGGTTACTGTTCCAGGCCACCAAGATCAATAATAGAGCATTGGGTCTTTGTGCAAACAATGTCTTACTGGGTTGGAATGATTGAAACATTTGCATAAAAGTCTTACCAAGTGAGGAAGACAAAAAGATTTTAATTCCTTATCCTAAAACTAAGTTTTATAGTATTTGATAGGAAAGGCTCATATTTGGTACTACTCACAATCATTACCACACCTGAAGTGTGGAAGGTACAGGTTAGCCAGGATTTCTCTCTGCGGAAGATGGATCAGCCTTGTCTCTGTGTTTGTCATCCCCTTAAGGTGTTGTTCTTAAAAGTCCAAGGCAGTGCTAGAAAGAGTGTGTACACTTCCATAAGTGGCTGCAGAGTTATGTTCATATGGGAAGTGAAAATTCAAACACCAGTAATGTACTTGGAAGTGTTTCCTCTTTCTCCTGCATGATTGGTTTGGAAGGTACAACTGGCATAATCTTGATCATTACAAACCTACTTTTACTCTCAAATATTGGGTATATTTTAGTAGAAGAGTTTGAATATAACGTAAATTCTGGCTTAGATATGGGTTTTTTTCCGTCATAGATGGCAGTTATAACAAAGCTACCAAGGTATTTATTTCACTTTCCTGTGTGGTCTTCATATAGAAAGAAAGTAACGTGTAGACTGCGCTTGCATTCACAGTTAATGAATACCCACAAAGTCCAGCGGGACGTTAAGGGAATTCCACCAAAGCATCATACTAAGGTAGCATATGTGACGTTTGTAAAAGCTCCAAAGGCATTTGGAAGCTCACAGAGTGAGAAATGACTCATCCTAGTATCCAACTGCTAGAGCAAAGAGAGCCCCAGTGAAGTTGTAGTAGGACCGGAGCCCAGGAGGAAGACTCAGGCAAGGATGGAGGGATGATGATTTAATGGGACTAGAGTACATTCGGACAAGTGGAATAATTTCAAATGTTCTAGAACAGAATAAAGGTAACTATGGTTGACAACGATTGTTCACATATTTCAAAATAGCTGATAGAGAAGATTTTGAATATTCCTGACACAAAGAAAGTATAAATGTTTGAGATCATAAAGATGCTGTTATCCGGATGTGATCATTGAACATCATAAACACATATCATATATCATAAACACATATCACAGTGGACTTCATTAATATAATATATTTCATATCAATTAAAATTTGGGGTATATTTTTAAATGACCGTTATCAATAATTCATCACCATTTGGGTCTTGTGCAAATTGTGGCTGCATTCAGGTTGCCAGTGATTCAGACCTGTGTTCTAGTGTCACCATCCACATTCCAAATTTAATCTCCCATTGTCGAGAACTAGAACTGTAAAGGCATAGCATCCTGTAGACTCTCTCCGAGAGGCTCAGCTGGCTTCGTAAACATGTGGGCAGCCATGCACTGACATGTATGTGCTGCCTTCCTCTGAGAAGGCACTGTTGTCTTCCCAGAGCTTTCTCAGAATCCAGACGTTGGTGCTACCCTCACACAAGAGCCCCCTCTCAATTCAGAGGGTCAGTAGGTTTAGCTCTCTGTTATCCAGCAGCATGTATCAATTAGGTTTATCCTAGTTACTCTCCAGTGGCCTTTGGTCCTACCCTGACCTAACACAGCCAGGATTGTCCTTCTTTAGGCAGTCCTGTCGTGATCTTCTAGAGTTGTTGGCGAGGTTGTGGTGAGATCAAATTCTCTCTTAAATGAACAGCAAACTCTGCGTCTGTAAAGGAAATGGCCTGCAGAACCCAACAGAGCCATAGGTAATTCAGAATATGACTCCTCCAGGGAGTAGAACATCCTGGAAATGCTTAACAAAAGTACATATGCCTTCCCTAACCCCTCAGAAGCCTTAGTCATGCCCAGAAGTTCACACCCTCACGTGTGAGGAAGAATGCACTAAGTTCTCTGTCTTGTATCATCTTAAAGGTAGTATAGGAAGCCAAAATTAAAATACCATCTTGCGCAAGTGGCAAGCTCCCCAGAGATGAGTAGTACTTCATCCTGTTACAGACCCAGAATCCCAGGAGTAGGGCACCAAGTGGCGAGCCAAAGAAACAATTACAAAAAACAAAAACAAACAAACAAAAAAAACTCTCAGAGTTAGGTGGGGTCTAAATCAGGGGAGAAGCACCGGGAAAGAACCAGAAAACCTTACACATGTTGGCTTGCCTGTAATTTCAAGGGCCACAGTTGTTTGTCCTCTGCTGCCCTGATTCAGCCGTTGGCTTTCTTTACTGATGAGTTCTGTCACCTCTGAAATTCTGCCTTGTCCATGTACGACTACTCAATGTGGGTTTCATAAAGAGCGAGCAGTGTTCATACAGACCAGTCTTTATTAGAACAACCAGACAACCCAGGGTACCCGGCCAAGGCAGTTTCCTCCTCCTTCCCCCGACTGCCATCTGGTTAGCATCCCCTGTCATTCTCAGAGTGTTCTTACACAGAGGTTAAGTTATTGTCCTCCCTGGCTCTGCCTAACCGTGGTACAGAACAGGATGAGGAGGAAGCCTGCTGAGCAGAAGGCTTCTCAGACTGCGTCTCTAGAAACGAACAGTACTGAAGCTTACGGAGGAGACCGCCAAGAGGAGTAACACTAGCAAAGTGAGGATCCAGAACAGTGTACGAGAAAGGGGCGGGTATGTGTGCATGCGTATTCATGTGTCTGTGAGTGGGACTGTGTGTGAGGACGCCGGAGATCTACCTCAGGTTTCGTTCACCTTTATTTCTACTTATTTCATTTTTTTTAACAGTTTCTCATTTTATCTGAAACTTGTAAATTAGGACAGGCTGGTTGAATAGTAAGCCCCAGGATACGTGTCCCCCCACAAACCACCAGGCTGGGATTATCAGTGCCTGCCACTGTATCTCCTCCTCAGGCTCTGGGGTGCAAGCATAGGTCCTTACACTGACGGAGCTGCCACTCCCACCCTATTATTGGTGTCTCTGTTTGCTTGGTGTTTAACAACTTTAGTCTACTACTTCCTGCTGTCACCCACCATCTGTGTAAACATGCAACATGGACTGAACTTAACAGCACAAGACCTCGTCTACGTTTACCCATACTCCCACACCCCATCCTACATCTCCACCAGTGGTCTCTGTTCACGTCAAGTGCGCAGGCGTGAAATCTGGTGCCAGTGCCATCTCTGACCTGCCTTGCCATATCCTACCAGAGACAGTCCCCTCTATTAGAACTGCAGAGTATAGCCATGTTCTCCCCATCTTCATTGCTGTCAGATAGTTCGTAATAACTTCACATCTAGTCCTTTCTTATCTAAACTAAATTGCCACACAAAACAGAATCCAGTGTGACATCAGAAAATATACACTGTATTTTATTATAGATCCACAGGAAGTTACACAGGATATACAAGCATGCTTTATCCAGCTTCTGTCCATGTAAACCCTTTAATGATCTCCTATTGTCTTATACAACCACAAGCCTACACTTGACCTCCGTTGCCCCTGAAATTGGCTTCTTCTTGCTCCGCCATGGTCCTGCTGCCCTGCTGAGCTGTACCACAGTGACCTTGTACAGTTTCTCCCCTGAGCCAGGATCTAAGCCTGATGCATCTTTTACTCTCACGCTGTTTTCTCTGTATCTAGCCCTTCCTTCTCACCTCCCCCATGTTCTGATCTAATGGCTCTCCTTTTCCCTCCCCCATGTCTCTGGACTCATCCTCTCTTTTTTCCTCCAGGTCTTTGTGTTATGTGTTGTGTGCCTGTGGACCTTTCATGTGCGGCCCCACCTCCAGACTCAAAGAGATACCATAAAGACCTTAATCTATTTTTCCCATCACCTATGCCACGTCCAGTGCCTACACATCATTAAATTAATTATGAATCCAGGCATAAATTCTATTTACATCACAAAACTGGATGGCTCTGAGCCACCTCTGAATGTCAGCCTCTTCCTTCCTTTTATTTTATCCCCACCCCCCACCCCAGTGTCTATGGACTTGCCCTGTGCTAGACCCAGTTACAAAGGGGCATTTAATTTCCTCTTCGATTTCCTTTCAATAACAGATTGTGACTTGTAATTTCTTTAGCATACCCTGGAACCAGAATATCTGCTGATTATGTTTCCGAGCGCCAGCCTTGTTAAGATAAAGACAGAGAGAGGATGTCATCTCCTGAGGGGAGCTTGGAGAGTGACTATTTCTGGCAGAAAACTTGTTTTGTCTTAGAGACTTGAGCTTCAGAGTCATTCATGAATGACTAATGCACTCAGGAAAGATCAGTGGAGCATTCTCTGAACCCTCTCTAGCTGCTCCGCGGAGACTGAATCAGAGGAAAGCTAGAGGAAAAGCTGATGAGAGATTAAGGAAGGAGAGTGTGGTCACGGCGATGCGACTCTTGAAGGAGTGGAACTGGGCCGTCCATCTAGTTTACGACCAGTTTCTCAGGCTGAGTCACCTGAGTAATTTTTTTTCTTGGCTATATATTTTTATATATGTTTATTTCTTCTACTATTTTCCAACTATAAATTAAGGCAGGGTGCAAAACGGAAGGATTTGGTTTTGTTTAGGAGAGTAGGCTCAAAAATTTCTCAGTAATCACTCCTTGCTTAGGTAAAGTCATATACCTGTTTTCTAAGAGTGATTTTAAATGTTTAATGCATTCTCGTTGCCTTTCTTAATGGATGGTGACTGTCCTCTGTAGAGTAGTTCATAATGAAAAATACAATGAGAAGTACAGTCAAATATCAAGCATTTTAAAAATAAGTAAATAGTACTTTGAGCAGTTGTGCTGAGTCCCATAGTGTTGACTGTACAGTGACATTCAGCTCACTGACAGACTGGAAGAATGATAAAAGACATTAATGGATGGTGAGTGCCCAGTCTCTAAGCCGGCATCCTGTGGGTTTGCTAAAAGAAAGCCACCCTTGTCCCAGACTTCCCACACACCTTAGGATAGAACCCGCCAACATAATCCTGCAAGGTCATTAGCAGGGGCCACTCTATGGGATGCACCTCAGGTGTGCACAGCCATTTCTTGGTTCTGTTTGTCTCCCTTTGCTCTCTAAATCCTTTTCCAACCAGCTACTCATCAACATTTGCAGCACCCTGTCCTAGAAGTCAGCAGGAAGAATCTTTGGAGGCAGGCAAGGAAGAAAAGAGTCAATTAGCTTTAAGTTAAGACTGGATCTTTAGTCCCATCCCTCATGGTTGATAGGGTACACACATGTATGCAGATGCTCCTACATGTGAAGGTCAGAGGTCACTCACTGTCAGGTGTCTTCTTCAGTCACTATCCATGTTTTTTGTTGTTGTTCCTTAATGTTGGAATTTACTGGGTAACCAGAAATTTACAAAGTACAGCAGTCTCGTTGGCCGCAATTTGCTCCTAATTTTGCTTGATAGGTACCCATTGACAATCTCAAGTTCCTCCATTCCAGTCTCGGTGACTAACATCAACTCTCAGACCACACATTATACCTCACACTAATGTAAAAATACACCATCACAAAGTGGCTCAGAAAAGGCTTAAAGAGGCTGCAGAGTTGAGAGAAGCTGTCCTCAAGTCAGAACCAAGGGTGAGTCTGTAGGGAGCCCAGGATAAGCCTCATTGACCACAGGCATCCACAGAGCCTGCTTAAGCACAGAGGTGTCAAATGCAGGTCTTGATGGCAGCCCATCAGCTTGAGGGTCAGTTTGAAGTGGGCTGAGTGACACCAGCAGGAAGACTGTGTTTGAGACCAGATTGGTTACAGGACAACAGTGGCTAGTCAGCCTACTCGCTCCATTTCAGTTTTGGAGGGCTTCTTTCTTTTCTTTTGCAGGGTCTCTCACTGACCCTGGAGCTCTTTGGTTGGGCTAAACTAGTGATTGAGATGCGCATGTGTGCGTGTTTTCACAAGGATGCTAGGGATCCAAACGCTAATGCTTTTGCTTGTACAGCGGGCATTCTACCAAACAAGCCAGCTCCCCAGGTCACTAAAAGCTCTTTAGAAAACAAACAAACAAAACTGTTGTCACAACATCATGACGGTGCCTAAAAATAACAATGATCTCATAATACTGTGTTCTTGCCCAGACAGCCATCCACTTTCCAAATATGGAGACCTTTAGTAAATGTAAAAGAACACAACAAAACAAAATACAAAACCAGTCAAAAATGAAAAAGAGCTGAGCATGCCCACAATATGCTTACAACATCAGCAGAAAGGAGTGGATCCAGGGAACTTGATGACCAACCAGCCTTTCTGAACTGGAGAAAATGGAGAGCTTCAAGTTCCCTGAGAGACAGTGAGTCAGGGGAACAAGACAAAGAGCATTAGAGGAAAATACCAGTGTCCTCCTCTGGACTCTGCCCACACATCCGTAGGTGTGCTCACATATGCACATCAGCGGACACACAACACAGAGACACACATGCCAACACAGATTTACACTTCCGCTGGTAAAAAGTTATTTTCTTTTCTTACAGGAAATGAGGATAAAGCAATGGAAAACTAATTTCAAGGGGTAGGAAAAAAAATCACTTCAGGTCTTCGCCGTGTTTCCCGAGACTGCCCCCACATAGCCAGGGAAGAGTACTTAGCACCTCCCCCACTTCCGCCTCTTATGGGCAAGTGTGCCTTGGTGCAGGATAACCCAGAACCTTCCTTTCGTGACACAGCAGGGCTTTCTACTACTGTGTTGCTAACAGTTACTTGACAAAAATGTGTGTGGGACACAGGCTTTTTCTGAGATTGTTGATTGAGCGCATAATTTAAAAGTCAGAATATTAAATAAACATCTCCGTCCTTTCTTCCAGCAGGCAGCCCAGAGAACAGCTCTCCGCGCTCTATCTGACAGGTACATTTTGTCATTTTTATGAACTATAAATTGCTTTATGAAACATTGAGCCCTATTTATTGTGGCATATAATTCATAATCGGATTTTGTCCCTAAAGAATCTGTGGACTGGGATGTTAAACATTCTGCGTGCCTGGATTTGCCATGCGTGCATGGGGTTTATTACTGCAGAAATCGTCTTGTTGTATTTCACATAAAGTACGAAGAATCCCTTGTTGTGCCGTGAAACAAGAGACCAGAAACTTAGGGGAAAGGCCTGAGTGGTGCAGTAAATTCTGAACTTTGGAGTTGGTTGAGAGCCAAGCTCATTTTTCAGCAGTAAGTACTTCATTTATTTTGAGGTGTTTTCTTCACTCTTTCCATATCTTTTCACCCAGAGGACTCTGCCTTTTGATAAGATTTCCTCGAGTTGTATGCCTATAAGCCAGCCACTCGTGGTCTCCCACCTGACTTCTTGGTCTCGACTTGTTTCTCCTGCCTTGCATTACTCAACTGGAATTTGCACCCTGCTTTTTCTGAAAGGAGAGTGCCAAATGGAGAAATACAGATTCGCTGTCTAGAACAGACGAAGGTGTGTGTGGGTGTGTGGTGATGCGTCTCAGTTGACTGACACACACCTCAGTAGTATTGGCCAGGCAGCCTTTGCCCCACCCTTCCTTCTGACTTCTTTCTCTCAGAATGTGTGGTTACTGGCTAAACCAGATCAGCCCGGCACTCCTCCCAGGTACAGCTCCTTGCTTAGGTGAATTATCTGGAGCACGTGGGTGAAAAGCATTTCCTCTGAGGAGGCCCGAACCTAAGTTTGTTTCTTTTGGCTAAAGAACCTTTACCCAGTGACAGCCACCTAAGTGTGCTTGCTCTAAGAGCGGCTGCCGCGTGATACAGAGCTGCTGTTGGGAAGCCCACAAACGCGTGACTTCTGGCCTTTTGATCAGAGAGATCAAACTCAGAGAGAAAAACCCAGGATCCAAACTCACTGTGTGGCATAATTAGACTCTCCCTACACATATTTCTCTCTTAGTTTTTATCTTCTCTTTGGAAATGAGAATCTTTGACTCAAATGGTTTGAACAGCAAGGGAAGCTTAGATTCATACAATGACCTTTACTAATACACGTAATATTTCCTTTTGGGAGGTACCATGAAAAGCTTGTGATATTATATCATATCAGTGTTTCTAGAACACTGTTGATATACTACAAATCACTGATTTACCCCCTTTGGATGGATGAAGTTTCTAATATAAAAATATATACTTGATAAAACTATGTATATATACAATGAGAAGCGTCATGACAACCTTTGTTAGAATGAACCAAACCATCTTTTAAGAAAATAGGCATTCCCTTTAAAGTCGTACAGGGTGCATCAGAAACTAGTTGAGACATTCAAATGTTTCTCCTCAAATGCCTTAGCCCTGGGAAGCCAGTGTGGCTAGATCTTAATGAGGAACCCTTTGACCTCTTTCTTATTTTCTCACTAAATCCCCTGTCAAGCTAGTGACCTCCCAGAAGGAGGGGTCCCCATTGTCTCTGTTCCCCTGTTCCCCAGTATAGTAGGGATATTCCACTATTCAATCCAGAAGCTTTTTACTCAGAATTAGAGTAACTAGCCTCACTTCCAAGTGATGGCTTGGGTTAGCACACTGCTCTGGTGATGCAATTGTGAGAAGCTCCTGTCTCCATATTTCTCAACATTCAGAGCCACTTGAGAGTCTTGTTACAAGCCTGTAGGCCTGTCAAGCCTTTTGATGTTGTGACACAACATTATGACAAAATTTGTGTTCAGAAACCAAATAACTGAGTTACAATTGTAAAATGTTTTAAGTGAGCTTAGAAGTTTATGCTGGGTTGCGTTGCTAGCCATCCTTAGGCACACACAGCTCATGAGCTTAGGAGTCTGTGCTGGTTGTGTTGGTAGCCGTCCCTAGGCACACACAGCTCATGGCTGCAGGTTGGTCACCCCTTTAAGGTATGTGTAAGTGTAGATAAGGGTGCCGTGGGCAAACTGAGATCTTGTGGTTGGCTTGTTTAGCTCATCAAGAAGTTTATCCCTTCCTCCTCTGAAACACATTCTGTTTTCTGGGGCTTACATGAGAGCATTTGAAATCATCTGCAGAATGTTCACTGTGTTGCCCTGGCTTGCCTCAATCTTGCTGTGTAGACTAGGCTGGCCTTGAAGTCATAGGGATCCATTTGCCTCTGCCTCCTGAGGTGTGTGCCACCATATGCAGCTTTTATAATTGTGTTCCAGGCCAACCAGCAAGGCCCTGGTTTGTTTGTTTGTTTGTTTTTAAGAAAAAAATAAATTATAAAACTCTTCTTCAAAATTGGGACTTAAAAATACCTACTGAATTCTTTGGATTCATTATTTTCTAGTTTTTTGAAAATTAGAGAATGGTAACTGGGCACATGGCAGCTGCCTTTTCCTATCATATTACTTTACATTTTGAATAAACCAAACCAATATTTTTAGAAAAAAATCATTGTGCATTGGGTCCACATCATTGTATGAAAAAAATGAATGAAATTTATGCCTTGGCAATGCTGAAGCATGCATGCATGGGCAGCCTGTACTTGTCCATATTGGGTTTCATGGTCTAAGTTGCTAAATTGATGAGGACAACTGACCAGGTCTCTTCCTCAAGAGGGCACCAGATCTCATTACAGATGGTTGTGAGCCACCATGTGGTTGCTGAGAATTGAACTCGGGACCTTTGGAAGAGCAGGCAGTGCTCTTAACCACTGAGCCATCTTTCCAGACTTGCTTGATATTCTGTCTGTCAGATTTTGAATGGAACGCATCACCCCAGATCATGACCTACTCACAGTAGCTTTTTAGAGCATGGAATAGTCTATTAATTACTGGTTGCTGTGACAACCTATCTGAAAAAGCACCTTAAGGAAGGAAGAGTTTATTTGAGCTCATAGTTACTTAGCATCATGGGAAGAAAGCCATCATGGCAGGCTCTTGGGACAGCCAGTCAATAGTGTCCCCAGCAGTGATAACATTCACTTTCTCCTTTTTCTTTGGTCTGGGATTGCAGCCTGTGAAAGTGAGCTGCCCTCAGTTTAGGTGGGTCTTCACACCTCTGTTAACCTGCTTTTGGCCTTCCCTCAAGGCATGCCTAGAAACTTGTCTCCTAAGTAATTCTATTTCCTGTCGAGTTGACAGTGCAAATCATCACAGTCTGTCCTACACCGAATTATAGAGACCCTTCTGACGTTCTAAACTATATTTGGTTTTAGCCTATTATCACTTCTTTCTATAAAATTCCATAACAGTTACACAGCATTTCCGTTTTTATCCAAATGACAAAGCCCTTTTCAGACCTAGCCTGTTTTCTAAGTTCTTTGATTCTAGAATTGGGAAGAGACGCCCAGTTGGCTCCAACCATGCTTCCTTGAACTCCTTACTCCACTCCCAAAACATTTTCTAACCATCTGCCCATGGGTACAGTGATGTTTACCAAGGGTGACATTGTGGTCCTGATGAAAAAGCAAGGTTTTGCTGACCAGGTTGTTGGGAAGATCTGGATTTGCATTGTAAGGTCAGCTGGAAGAAAGCCCTCCAATGCTTTGACACCTGGTCCAACAAAGCCTACTATAGGGAAAGGAAAGGAACGAGTTTCCCATTCCCTTCCTAAGATAGAGTGGGGTTCTCATGCCTCTTGGGTACTAATGATTGTGATAGTATCCAAGGACTTACAAAGGTTCTCCTTTCCAATCTCAAAAGTTACCTGGTTTGTCTTCTAAAGACACATCCTACCCACTAAAGAGGCACAAGTCCAATATTTAATCATATAGACTAAACTTCTTAAAGTGAAGTTTATCTTTTTTAACTGTACATTTTAAATTATACATATTCATAGGCATGATATGTTGATACATGAGCACTTTGTGTAATATTTTACTTAAATTAAAAACATCTTGGAGCTGGGTAGATATCTAAGTAGTTACGAGAAGACACAGCTTTGATTTCCAGCACCTCCATCGTGGCTCACAACCCTCTATAACCCCAGATCTAGGGGACCCAAGAGGCATGCACCTGGTACACATATATGCATGCAGGCAAGACATTCATACACATAAAAGTAAAATAAATTTTTAAAAAATTTACAGCATCTGTCTCCTCAGACATCATTTCTTTGTTGAAAATATTCATATGCCTTTACTTTAGCTTTTTTAAAATGGTTTTTTTACATTTTGTGTCCATGCCAGCATGCTTGTGTGTGGAGTCGGCCCTCTCCTTCCACCTTGGTCTCAGAGATCAAACTGGGGTCATCAGGCTTAGTGACTTTACCCACGGAGCCATCTCTTTAGCCCTCTTCTAACTTTTCCAAATGCACGCAGTCCGTTATCATTATCTGCAGTCAATCTACTGTGCCCTGGTGTGCTGGAGCTTAATACCCAGGCCAGCTGCTCGAAAGTTTGGGGTGTCTCATAATCAATAATCAGTCTTGGAACATTAAAGATATAATACATCCATTGCCTAACTTTAGAAAAACCACATCAGATATCGACCCTAGCAATGGACTTTGTTTGTAGTTCAGTCCAGATAGTCACAGCAGAGTACACCAGGCAGTGTGAGAAACTGGACCGCAGCCCAGTTTACCCAGACCTCCCCCCGAGACAACAGCATGTGTTGTAGGAGGATGGACTGGTATGGGTTTTGTTCTTTTCTATACCTGAGTGTAGGTTTTTGTTTTATGTTTTTGAGAAGTATGAGGCCCACTGGTGTCCTCAAATGATGAAAACAAGAGGTAAACCAGGGCAGGAAAAGGTGGCAAAATTCTTGAAGATATAAATAAGCCAATTAGTAGATATTAGTTTGCACGGGTGTTCTATCCTTATCATCTCAAGTGCCTTTTCTTCTTGTGGGTTGTTGCCCTTGTTGGGTATGAGGACAGATGAAGGAAAGAGGGACAGATGGACACTTGGTTTGTGTATAAAGGTGCAGAGTCCACACTGCAAAAGCTACCACATTATCCGTAACCTGGAGAATATGCAAAGGGCTGTTAAAAAGGAAAGATGTGTATGCCGTGTATGAAGAGCCTTGGGTATGATTAACTTCTCTCTGGAAGTAGTAAATAGCAGACAACTCTGATCAGAAGTGATCGTGTGATTTATCAATCCGAGCGACTGTTCATTTGCAGAGAAGCTGGAGGTCAATCTGGAAGTCTGCGGCCAGAGGAGCACGAGGAAATTGCCGGGACTAAGAAGTTAATCATACCCTGAGACTGTTTCCATCTGTCTTGGGGCGACAGAGCCTCTGCACGGAGAGCAGGCATGCTTTATAGCAGCAGATCAGGAATTAATATTTTCTGTGGAACCTCGGGCATCATTTGCAGCAACTTGGGTTTTATAAAAATGGAGCATAATTTTGTATGAATAAATCACACTCTGTTAGAAATGTGAGGGGCTGAGGGAAAAAAATTTGCTTGTCTCCAAAAAAAAAAAAAAATAGAAGAGGAAGGATCAAGAAAGCCAACCTCCATGCAGCCGTTGAAGCAATGGCACTTGGAGGGCAGGGATGGCCATGCGCTTAAATTGCGCATATAATCATCTTCTAAAATGCCTGTGTGCAGCTCCAGCCATGGCTACATTTTTATAGCTTTGGAGACACATCACCAGGCTATAACCTGTCTGCCCATCTGGCAGATTCTCAGATCCAAGATCCATTTATATTGAAATCCAAACAACTGCCATGGATTTATTCATTTATTCCACCATCCGCACTGAGCGCATGCAGCATGCTCGGTGGGGTGCAGTGCCCTGCCTGAAGTACATCAGTTGAGAAGGGCTTCTGCTCGGGGCTTTGGCAGCCAGAGGCCGGCCGAGTGTTGGGTTTACGAAAAGAGAGGCTGGTCTTGCTCCTGTGCTCGCTGCTTTCCAGTTTTCCCTTTCTCAGATAAATTTCATGCATGGAGTCCTATTTTCCGTGGGGAAGTCTAGAAAGAAATTGAGTAAATGATGAATAGCCTACAATTTCGGGAACTTCACCTCCACCTAGAGAGTGGAATGTGAAATGACCTGTGTCCAGAAACATGTCCCTGTTTGGAGGGACTGGCTGGCAGGCGCTTCTTCTCCAGACTCTTCTGGGGGATGGGGGGGGGGGGGGTCTAGTCACAGGGGCAGCTTCAGCTGAAGTAAGGGAATTTAGTGCGTTGGAGAGGGCCACCAGCTTCCAAGGGTGCTCCGGGTTCTGTTCTGTCCAATGGGAGAGGAGAACGGCAGCGACTGTGTACTACTAATCGGTCCCTTCTTTTAGAAGCATTTTACATGTATTTATTTATGTATCATGGGTGACACTCGTGCTGTATGGGTCCTGTGTCTGTGAGAGGGCAATTTGAGGAAGTCCATGCTCTCCTTCCCCCTTGTAAATCCTGAAGAATAAACTCAGGCTCAGTGGCAAGGACCTTCACCTGCTGAGCTATCTCACTGGCCCAATTGATTGCTAAGCATCACAAAGAGATGGGGCACTTTTAAGGAAGTTTTAAACTCACAGCTCTGACTATCAGCTGTCTCTGTGGGGCCCATGTTCTCCAGTCTCTTTAACGCAAGGGATTCCTAGTCATGAAGATTTGGGATAGCGTGCACCTCACACGTTTTCAAAGAGCATTGCATGTAGAAGCTCTGTCCCATTTACTGTATCATTTTATAGTCTTCAGAACAGTCCTGAGAGGTGTGTGAAACCCTGAAAACAAAACCAGATTTTTAAAACGGTGAATGTAAACTCAACCACGCGCAGGTGATATGACAGAAGCAAGCGGCCCTGCTGTGATTAGAACTCAGGTCCAACCAGTGCAGTTTTGCTATCCTCCACACAGCAACAAAGCAACAAAGCAAGCTTTGAAATGTCAGGGACCTCTGCTGTAGGCCTAGCCACCTCTTGCATCCGTGTGTTATTTCTGCCTTAGTCATCTCTTTACCCCTCGAGTATTACCTGGCAACCAGGGGAGAAATTATTGGGTGGATAAATGAATGCATAAATGAACAAATGATTGAGTGAATGAATGAATGAATGAATGAATGTGGTTATATTCTGGTGTCTGAAGACACCAGATTCTGCTGTCTGTGGCTCCCACTCCCCAGGTGCTTAGAACGTGGCAAAGAAAGTAGAGTTGTATGTGTACGGTATGCATAGTGTTCTCTCGGAACAGTTGTGTGTCAGCATGCTAAGGGCATCATTGATACTATTCATTTAATCCTCACCATAGCCCGCTCAGCAAGGAAGAAAGGATTCAACATTAGGGCTATAAAGAGACGCTGTTGTCAATAGGATTCCATTTCGCTTCGTATTCTAAACTGCTTTCCCTAAAATCCTCCTGCATCTGGGTTTCTATTAATAGACTCAGGCAACTTTCTTCCGCATCTCAGAGCACCAGAACAATCGGTCTGACCCCGGAGTCGATGCCTTTAGCCACTTCAGTAAGCAGACTGCCTGCCCCCGTCAAGCCTTGAGGAAATCGGTGACCTAGGCAGGGCATGTGATGTAGCGGAGTCCTTTCAGAGCCCAGAAAGGGGAACTGAGGGACATTTTAAGTGTGGCACGAAGGAAAATTATATTAATGGCTATGGACGGGAGTGGAGTGGAGCAGAGAATGAGGAAGCATCAGCTTGGACAGTGTTGGGCTGCAGGGTGGCCAGAGAAGAGCACAGTGTTGGGTGGGGGTGGAACCAGCTCCACACAGCAATCCCATCAGCTCCTCAGAATGGGAGCCCCATCTTAAAGAGCGGGTATCGCTCTGTGTGAACCGTCATGTAATCCTGACCAACCGCATGCCTTTTTATTTACTTATTTTTGTTTGTTTGTGTTTGTGTGTGAGCACGGGCATACACAAGTACACACAAGGTGTGTGAATGGCGGTCACAGTGAGCGGGGTCCGGGGTTGAACTCTAGAAGTGTGTTCACTTGCCGAGCCATCTCCACAGCCCCCTCATGCGTTTTAAAACCAAATAGTCCAAGAGTGTGCATCCTGCTCCAAGCATCCTGGCCCAGCCATCCCTGACCTCTCTCCTCTTTGGTAGACATCACAGAACAAAGCAAGTAGGACAGTGAGAATTGGGTAAAGCAGTCAACATCTGGGTCTAAACTTTTCCAGTTACAATAAGCAGGGCAAGGACCATGGCCTCCCTCTAGGTTGTGGACAAACCACATGCACTAATAGAGAACGGGTGCTTTGTCCCTCTTCCTGCAGGGAGATAACCCCACCGCCACAGCATTCAGGAACTACCTGTCACCCAGGTACCAGGGGATGTTCTTTGGCTCAAGTCCTCCTAGAGGCTTAGCACCCAGAAGAGAAGAGTAGAACACGGGTCTGTTGGGAAGCCATAACTAGTCGATAAACAGCTTATCTGTCCATCCGAGGAAAGCTGGTATCGGCAAGTCTCCACAAACAGCCCTGGCTAGTTCTCACCCACTCTTGTGTAACATGTTCTAGCCTGTTCTCCCCTAGGGCCCTAGATGAGGTCCACGCATATCTCTGACGAACTGGCCACAACGGTGTCTCTAGCATCATCTTCATTCATGTAGAAGACTCCTCTGGATCAATTTCTGACACTCTTCCTGATAACTGCTCAAGAACTGGCCTGGTTTTCTCACTGTAGAACAAATAATCCTTATTATTTCAAAATCAAACCACCATTCTCAGGAAGAGCACTGTGTGGGGCCATGAACAGAGCGAAATGTGCTAAGTCTCTCTGGTCCTTAACAGGGCCCTGTGATATCCATCGGCACTCACAAGCAGAGACCTTTCGCTTTGCTCCTCCCCCTCCCGCTCCTATAGGGCCACCACATAATTGTGCCTCACAGCCCTTGGGTGGCCGTTAGCCCAGTCAACTGCATTAACACGACATTAACAAGGGGGGCATCCACAGGCTAGAGGATCTAAAGCTCAGCTTTTACACACGCCCCCCAGTACTAATTTCCACAATAAAACTAAATGGCTCCAGAGAAGCCATTGAGTCGTATCAGGTAAATAATACACAGTTTAAAAGGTCCCAAACATGTATTTCACGCAGCAGAAGAGAGTCCAGGAAGAAGTTACAGGCTTTTGAGTAAATAAATAACTAGTTGTATAAAGCCACTAATTGCCCTTTAAAATGGTTTAGTGGGTTTGAGAGTACTTGAGGATTAATACAGACTTGTCACCTGATGTCTGGCCAGGGAGGAGTTAGCCCCAGGGTCCTCTGGGTGAAAGTGCTTTAACCCGTTAGTTAATGCCCAAAATTGCCATGAGCCCCAGCTCATGGGTGACTTAAGTTGAAGCATACATAGAGGAACTTCGACTCCTTTATAAAGAATAATAGGGGTGATGTCTGTGGCAACATGCATTTGCTTAGTACCAGTGATGTGTATGAGGAAGATGGTTAAAATATGTGATATGTATTTGCACAGTAATATATATACATATATATATATATATGAAAATGCTCTATTTTGCTCTATAAATTTTTCATATATATATGAAAGTGAATAGGTCTGCAGATACAGGCTAAGATCCCTAATCCAAAATCTCAGATCCAAAATGCTCCAAAATCCAAGATTTTTGGAGCACCAACTTAACACCACAAGTGGAAGATTCCCTGCTATGAAACCTTGCTTCATGTATAGTGTTACCTAAAACACCATCTCAAATTGCCTTCAGAATGTCTGTATAAGGGATATATGAAACAATTGACTTTACAAGTAGACTTGGGTCCCAGTGCTAAGACATCTCCCTCCCGACCCCAACTCTCTGTCTCTGTCTCTGTCTTTCTCTCTGTGTGTCTCTGTCTCTCTCTCTTTCTCTCTCTCTCTCTCTTACACACACACACACACACACACACACACATCACATCACATCACATCACATTACACTGAATCATCTGAAGAAGAATTGAAATCTGAAAGCATTCTATTGTTGGAAATTTGGGAAGTTCCAAGGTGGCCTCTCCTACATAGCAGTGATCAGTGTCCTCACGTGGCTTTGAGGTCCTGGGTTCCCACTGAAGCACTCTTTACTCGGATAGGATTAGAGGTGACCCTGGCCTTCCTGAGTGGGATGAAGCAGAGGCTAACTCACTGCTTGTCCTGCTCCTCCAGCTACAGTGACTGCTGAGGAGCACAGCTGATTGGCACCTTGTTCACCCTGTGTTCGGTAAACCCTCAGAAGGGCCAGAGGGAGCCAGGTCCTCATGCTTCAGTGATGGGACAATTGAACACGCTGCCCTTGGCTCATTTCACCCAGTATCATCCCACACTGTGTTCCCTCGCTGCTGAATGCGTCCTCTCAGGCTTTTGATAAAGTCCCCAGAGGCATGACATTTCAACCACAGGCTTTTTTTTTTTTTTTTTGCTTAGTCTTTGTCGCTTGGTCCACAAGTCCTGTGCCTTTTTTTTTTTTTTTTAGTTTTCCCTTTTCTACTTTTTTTTTTTTAATTTATTTATTTATTAAGGATTTCTGCCTCGTCCCCACGAGCAAGGAACTCAGGACCACGGGGGGTGCACCCACACACTAAGACAATGGGGATGTTCTATTGGGATCTCACCAAGGCCAGCTGGCCTAGGTCTGAAAAAGCATGGGATAAATCCGGACTAGCTGAACATAGCGGACAATGAGGAATACTGAGAACTCAAGAACAATTGCAGTGGGTTTTTGATCCTACTGCACGTACTGGCTTTGTGGGAGCCTAGGCAGTTTGAATGCTCACCTTACGAGTCCTGTGCCTTTGAACACCTTTATAGCTGTCCTTTCTACACCAAGGGTAGTGGGTGTTCTATGTGTCTCATGTTTATGGCTCATTTAATTTTACTTAAATTTACACAAAATGGTCGTCTTAGGGTTTGTGTTGCTGTAAAGCAACAACACGTAAAGAAAACATTTGATTGAGGGTGGCTGGCTTACAGTTTCAGAGGTTTAGTCCATTATCATCGTGGCGGGGATCATGGAAGCATGCAGGCAGAAATAGCTGAGAGTTCCACAGCTTACAGACAACAGGAAGTTGACTGACCGTCACACTGAGAGAAGCTTGAGGAAAAAAACCTCAAAGCCTGCCTCACAATGACAAGGCCACATCTCTTAATAGTGCCACTCCCTTTGGGGGAGCATTTTATTTCAAACCACCACAATGGTACATGTGGCATTTCAACACAAGAGCCAAGAAAAAAAGCTATTGTATAACAAATATATTTTTCCTGTCATGGCTATGTATTAAAAAATAGAACTTTATAAGTACATATTTATGAGAGAGACACTCCCCTATACCTTGTTGCCAACTGCTTTGATTATAGACTACTGCCCTGCAGGAACTGTGTTATTGTGTGGTAAGTGTGGTAGTTGCTGGCCAGTTGTTTCAGAATGTTTAAACGGACCACCAGTGAAGATATGACGTATAGTTCCCACTTGCTTTGAACTTCAGCATATGTAGCTGTCATTCTCAGTGCCCCCAGTGTGATCAGTTGAGCAGAACCCAAAGGGAATCCCGGGATAAGAAACTGTATTGGGTGGGGGGGACTATGTGAGTATGGAGGCCGGGGAACAACCTCAGGAGCTGTCTACCTCACGTTTTGAGGCAAACATCTCTTACTGGCCTAGCGTTCTCCTGTTTGTCCAGGCTGGCTGGCCAGGTACCCTTGATGATTTCTCCTTTCACCTGGGTTCTGGGGATGGCACCGAGGTCCTTATGTTTGCCAACTAAGCTGTCTTCCCCAGCTCACCAATAGTCTGTTTGACAAGAGCAGCTTTAAAAGCACTGTGTCTTTAGTGCACATGTGATTCTGAACACTGCTGTCCCTGTCAGTGCCCCAGGAAGCCAGTGAGAGGAACATGCAGAACCGTGTGGTAAGCCATGTCATAGGCTGGGCTTATTGTTTCGTGTTTTGTTCAAAACTCAAACTACTTAGTTGTTTAAAATGGGAGTTTGTTTAAATCATTGCAGCAGTTCCTTTTCATTTGAAATCTCCCAAGTCCATGGAGTCCTCGTTCTCTGGCTTTCTGAGCCTAACAGGCAGGACCTCCATCTCCATAACCGCCCTTCCCTCTCAGAGCTGTCCTTTAGCCAAGCGTCTCTCTGAACTTGGGATCACACAGCCAGTTAGACCTTACTGCCCAGCCAGCTGGAAACTACAGTCTCAGAGCCTGCCCCTCTCGAGAAGTCCTCCCCTCCCAGTGACCTGTTCCTTTCATTCCTTCACAGAGGCAGCCTCAAGCTGGTGCTGGCTACTTGCACTGGCTAGCTGGCCTCCGATGACTGTGATCTGGAGCCACTAAACTTCCCTGCTGCCAGGAAAGGTTAATGTGCTCCCACTGGCTGGAGCAGCCTGACCTTTCTCTCTCTGTCCAACTCCCTGTCCTGTGCTGGTTCCTAGGCCAGTGTCTGGCAGCCACACCACATCCTCCTCCTACAGGCAACATACAGTGTCCATCTCTGCTCTCCCTGGGCAACACCAAAACCCTGCAAAGTACATCCTGGTGTTGAGGATCTACCAAATCCCATGTGGATTTCTCAGCCTTGTCCCCTTCGCCATTGTGATTGTCTGGTTTCCTTTTGTATGGTTTTCTGATTATTATTCCTCTCATCCTGAGAGACGGGATCTAGGGTGACTGCTCACTGTAGTCATTTCAGCTAAAATGTTGAAACAAGCTTGTGGAGACCAAAGTCATGGCCCCTCTTGTATATTACAGGCCAGGTTGACCTGCCTGCTGGCCTTGGTATAGCAAATCAAATAGGGCTTTCTGAAAACCTGCCCAGGCTGAGAGTCAGAGGCCCTGCCGCTTCCCATGCAGCTCTCCTTGGCTAGGTGCGCTTTCTTCACAGCCAGTGAGTCAGTGAGCCACTTGAGGTCACAGCTCTTCATCTTACAGTGGAGACACTCACCCTATTCAGCTTGCCTAATCCCAGAGCTCAAGAAAGCCAAGGCAAGTAACAGTAGACACTACATGAGCGTGGCAAATTGAAGTGTTAGTTCTGTGAGTCACTGTAATTGAGTTAGCTACTGCAATTGTAAAAGGATGAACGTCCCTCAGTGTGGTAGGAAGAAGAACACAAAGGAAGCTGTTAATGCGTCCTCTCTTGGAAAGGTACATGGTCTTCTGGGTGTTGGGTTCTCTCTCCTCCTGGCATCGCATGCTGGCTTGCTGTCTCAAGCTCTGTGCTGACATCTCTGTCACCATCCCATATCATCCCCAGACAACCTTCTTCTCTGGGTGTTACTATCCTCATCTTGCATATGGGAAACTAAAGTTTCAAACTGTTGAATCACTTGCCACCCAAAGTTAATGAACACAGTAAGGTGTGGAACCCACTGGAGCCAAGGTTTGAAGGGGCCTGATGTTTTTCTCTTAGCTTAGTAGCTACGCACGAATATACTGATATTTTAATGATTGCCTATGGTCCCACAAGACCCACAGTCACTACCTGCTGGACACTCAGGCTGCGACCTGGTGGGGCTTCCAGTCCTGGGCCCCAGCTCTGCCACAGCCACAATATGTAGGTTTAAATTAATTCTCTATTGCTGTTTTTATCAATAAGACTCGAGAGTCAAAGACTGGGGTGAAAGCCTGCTAACTCAGAGAGGCTGAGTAGCAACTAGCTGACCTTGCTTTTTGATCAGAGACACTGGAAGAGACAGGTCTCTTCCTTCATCTCAGAACCAAAAAAAAGAAATGCCAAACTCAGGTCCCCACCCTTTCTTTCCTGTGTGTCTTCTCTATCCAAACTGCTGGCTTCTCTATGACAAATTCCAGTCAGCCGGTTGCTGACTCCACCCCAGGATTCAAGGTTTAACTTTATTGTCAAATCTCCAGAAAGTAAGAGTGTGAACAAAATATCCCACAACAAGGGCAAAGTGTCCTTGGACAGGGAAGACCTGCCACACCCCAGGCTGGTTGCCTGGGACCTCCTTCCCTCTCCACCCTACTCAGGTCCTGAAAACAGCACACACTTCAGCTCTCCTTGAGTCACACACAGCGTGCACAAGAGGGCTACACCCAGGGCCAGGACTGCTCAGCTCTCCTCCCCAGAAGATGGACTTAGATGGAGGCTTGTGTGGTACAACATGCCTCACCTAGCTCGTTCCACCCAAGCAAGCAGGTCCAGGAATTTCAGCCGTCTTTCCATGCTCTGAACTTAAAATAGGAGATGACAAAGCATTTGAAAAGCGCACTGGTTGGGCTTAGAGCGAGTGTTTCTCAGCCTTTCTAATGCTGCAACCCTTGAATGAAGTTGTAGTTCTCATGTTGTAGTGAACCCCAACTGTAAAATTTTCGTTGCTACTTCATAACTATAATTTTGTCACTGTTGTGAATCATAATGTAAACGTCTTTGTAGATAGTTCACAGGTTGAGAACCACTTGCTTAGACAGATTGAGGTGAGACGGAAAAAAGAGAAAGTCAATATTGTCTCCTAAGATTTCTGTTCCTAGGGAGATTTTTCCCCTTCCAACTGGCTGGAGATCTCGTATCTATTCACCAGCACTTCGGAATGAAAGACAGATTGTATTCAAATATACAGCAGGTTTTCAAAATGTACACCCACCCATATATCATTGCTTTGGAGACCAACCATCAGCTGTGCCGACTTTCTTGCCCTAGCAAAATGCTGGTGCTAAAAAGCAAAATCAAGCACCCTGTTCCTTCTCTCCTCTTAATCCCTTACCTCCAACCTGGGACCACTGTAACAGTGATTGATAAGGTTCAAAGGAGCAGCAGTAGTAAACATTGTCATGTAAAAGAAATTACTAATACGGCTATTCTCATCCAGAATTATTTTTATCACACACAGCTCCAATTTAAAGTTTAGTCCCCACTGAGAATTTTTTAATCTCCCAACTGTTGCCATCTTGGTTACCTGGAGGCCGTCCAACAAATTCTCCTTACCTTTACTTTTCTGCCAGCAGTAGTCAAGCAGATCAGTAGCTGACAGGTTACAAACAACACCTGGGTCCCTCAGAAGACTTGTGTGTGACTCACAAAGCTCAGTACCTTTGGCTTCTGTGGCCCGGTCCCAGTGGATCTGAAACTGTAGTAGCACACGTGAGCCCATATACCCAAATTTATGACTCTACCCTTCTATTAGTACAGACAAGGTTTTCTTTACTAGGTTGACAAGGTTGTAGAGAAATCAGAACCCTTGTGCAGTGTTTGTGGCCTTCTCAGCAGCACAGCTGCTAAAGTATGATAGCACCTCAGATTTTAATAAATCTCTCGTCTGGTATTTTGGCTCACATCTTGAGGGAACAATGAAGACTGTCTACTAAACTCTTCATGACTATGACAGGCTCCTGCAGATGGCCTTACGTTTTCTGGCACCATTGTAGGGTTTCACTGGCAATCCACCTTCCTGTGTTACCCTTCCCTGTCTGTGTAAGCTTCTCAGTGACTCCCCATCATACTTCAGCAGGCTTTTAACTTCCCCTGGTGAGGACGATGCTCATAAAGATCTTCTCCTGGGGATAGAAGAGTAGCCTCCTAAAGGGAGTGGGTGGTGAAGCCTGGAACAGACAGTTCACTAGAGAATCAGGGGCATGCAAGGCTGTCTGAGTGCTTCTGTGCCTCCACACTCTACAAATTCTTCCATTACAGCCCTCATCCATCGTCTCTTAGAATTAGGGGGTGAGAGCTTTTGGGAGGTAATTAGATTTAAATAAGGTCATGTGCTCCCATGATGCAACTAGAAAACATGAACAGGAAGAAGTTTAGTAAGCACACAGTGAGATGGCTATAGGCATGCCAGAAAGAGCTCTCGCCAACAAGCATATGTATTAGCACCTTGATCTTGGACTCTCCAGCTTTCAGAATGTCAAGAAGTGAGTATCTTACTTAAGCAGTAAGGCTTACAACAGTCTGAACAGACAAAGGCACTACCCTAGACACTGTTTCATTTCTTAGCATATGGAGCAACAACATTGTTGTGGTGTTTTCACACACAGCTAACTCAGCAGTAGAGCCCTCACCTATACACTGCATTTTTAAAGGCCAGCTGTGTCTAGTGCAATAGGAGGTGTGGCCTAGGCGTGTAGTAAAGCACTCGTGCCTAGATGCGCAAGGCCTGCGTTCAGTGCTCAGCATACAAATAAATATATATGGTCTACAGAAGAGGGCTTGCTTTCCAAAGGAATTTCCCACCATTGTGTGGACTATGAGTAAAAGATCACAGGAAGTGTGAGTGTGGAAGGCAGAGGCTAGAAAGCGGGACAGTTTTCTTTCCAATAAAATACTACAATTTACATTCCAACATCATTGCTAATAGGATAGCATCCTCCATTGTCTTTCTGTCCACATGCCACAGAGCGTGCCAGTTGTAGCGCTCTGCAGACCCCTTAGTAACAGCATTCTGTACACCTGGGCTGGGCCAAATCTGCTTTGATCTCTCTCTCTCTCTCTCTCTCTCTCTCTCTCTCTCTCTCTCTCTCTCTCTCTCTCTCTCTCACACACACACACACACACACACACACACACAAGTACGCTAGCCTGTTCCTGTGAATCAGAAGTAGCCAGATGGTGTTTCAGCCATCAAGCCATGAACCGGTTTTACTTCAGTAGGAAAGTGGTCGCATAAGATTTGCTGCTCATCCTGAAACCCCAGGAAGCATATTAACTCTGAGTTTCGTGGCTTTGGAGTGGACTCATGATATTTCAGCACTGTGCTACTTTCATCTTCTGACTGTTCACATATGAACTGTTGTGTTAAGTTGTTTTTAAAATACAACTCTGGCAACTTGAAGGATGAATCCCCAGGTCCCCAAGCTTTCCTTGTCTGTCATTAATTGTAATTAATACTCTGACCCATCATCCCAACTAGGATCCTGCCACAGGACATTTTGCAAAAACTCAAGGGGGCAGTCTCCTGCATGGCAGTTAGTGGTGATGCAGTTTCTGCATGTCACTCATCCTCCTGCATCACTCACCCTCATTTCCTGCTTTGCTGCATGTGTGCGTGTGCACTTTTACACAGGATGAGCAGGAAAGCCCATAAACTCAAGGTTGCCAGAGTTAGCCCATCAAGATCCATTAACAGTGGATAATTTCATGGTATAAATGTCTTCTTGATGTTGCCTTCTATCCGATGTGCATCTGTTAAATCTCAACAGGTGTCCTGCATTTCATCTGGAAATCCCATACAAACCATGTTTCAATTCAAATACCATCAAAAAGGAAATGTTCTGTAAAATGGTTTGATCTCTGCTGGAAATTGCATAGGGGAAAGTCAAGGGCTGGAGCGGTGACTCCACCATTCAGAGTGTGCACTGCTCTGAATACTGTATACTCTGTATACTGACCTGAGCTCAGTCCCCAGCACCCACAGAGGGTGCCTTACGTCTCCCTTTGACTCTGACTGCGAGGGATCCCATAGCCTCTGTGGGCGCTTGTACTTATATGTATATACCCACACACATACACATAATTTCAAAAAATAAAATAATAAATGTTTGACTTAGAAAAGAAACAAGGAAGGGAAGTGTTGAGATCTCGAAGGGGTGTGTAGCAAGGCATATGTACAACACCAGCACGCCCTGCTTTTCCATGCCTTCCTTGATAACTGATTTCCCTGATTTTCAGCTCCCTACAGGTGCTGGGCCTGTTTGGAAATCTGGCTGGAGGTTGCAGTTTGGGGCACCTGGCTGACCTCCTGTCCTCTCCCTTCCCACAACATATGCTCTCATAGGAAACGTCAGGCTCCCACTGTCTTTGACGTGTAGGCCACTTCTGCACCAGCACCAGGTTCATTTGCAGTGCTGTTCTAATTTGTATGTTTGCCAAGTTAGCCATGCGAAGTACTGTCTGCTTCTGATAAAGCAGAAGCCACTGAAGGTTTTTAGATCTGTTTCCAGTTGTGTTCAGGCTAAAGAGATTTTCCCCCTGACCTCTAATCACAGCGGGCTATAAGCAGAGGGCCCTACTCTCGGGTAATGGCCTTGGTACTGGGAGATCCTCATTAGTGGACTGTGTGGGTGATGCTTTCCTTCAGAGTCTGTTTCTTAAGCACTGTTTCTCCCTTGGATATCACATCATATTAATTATTCATTGACTAACTTTTTTTTCCAGCAGTAATTAATGAGATAAGTTACACAATGGAAATGGTAGTAAATATAATATAAAGCAATTACTGAAGTAGTAATTTTCATTCATAATTATTTTAATTACATGAGAGCCAGCTTATTTCAAGCCCTGTCTCCACTGAGTTTCTAAAGCTGTCTCCAAGTTGGAGATAGTCCGGGACGTTTTCTCCCACCCCTGCTTTAGTGAGCAGGCAGGGACATTCAGACAGCTGGGTAGCTGGAAGGCACTAGACAGAGCCTGGGCCCTTCAGAAGGCTGGTATGTCAGGATCCTGGCTTCTAAAGGAAGACAAAGACAGAAGAAATCTATGGCTACCAGCAAGAATAGCTAGATACCTTTCTACTCTCACGGGGCTCTGCACTCAGCTATCTGTCTACGCGCGCGCGCGCGCGCACACACACACACACACACACACACCTGACTAAGTGCTCCGTGGTTACCATCTTGAAATTCATAGTAATTTTGTCTTTGATTTGTAAGTGAGGTCAAGTGCAGCAATGGAGCATATTCCGGAGCATTAGCCTCTCCTCACATCCACCAGCTCCCCTGCCCAGCCCCCTGACCCCACCTAGCCTTCCTCTGTCCATCCTACACAGTAACTGCTGCCATCATGCACCGCTTTTCATGAGGGCATAAGTACATGGCAGGGCCCACCAGCAACCTTTGCCCACGCACAGCAGCGGTGTTCTGCTGCTAGATGTCTACATGATTGCACTTCGGTGCGAGGCTGGGTGGGACTGAACTTCTCCCCACTCAGATCTAAGAGCCTAATACACCCCAGTGTGAAGGTCACAGTACCACTGAGAGCCCAGAGAGCACAAAAGAGATAGCAAATAAAAATGTCATGCCCAACTGGAAGACCAGGCAAGAAGTCTGTGTGATGCTGCCTTCATCCCTAACCTCCTCTGAGGTGTAGATTTCTTGGTAGAGTGGGCACACAAGGAAGCACAGGAATTGCAGGAGAGCCTCCACTCTACCAGTGACTATAGAAATACCATCCAGTGTGTTCTGACTAGATTGACTCAAGATGGCCCCTCTCCAAATCAGGTTCAGCTTCCATGAATTCAGTCAACTTCAAGTGGAAATATGTAGAAGAAAAAAACCTGCATCTGAATGAATCGTAAACATATTTCTCTGGTCATTATTCCCTAAGCAATACCGTATAACAGGTATTCATAGAGCACTGATAATGTCCCAGTGATAGGATTTAAGAGACCTGAGAGGACGTGGGAGATGGACCAGCAGGTAAAGGTGCTTGCAACCAAGCCAGACCCGAGTTTGATCCCCAGGGCTCAGATGGTGAAAAGGGAGAAAGAACCAGCTCCCTCGCTCGATCTCTGACCACCATCCATGCTCTGTGGCACAGGCACACACAACAAATGAAGAATAAATAAATCAAGTAAACAAGTAGGTTCTGTGTTACTCTCACGCTGATTTGCAGAAAGGACTGGGGTATTCAGGGGATGAAAACCAGTGTTCTGTGGATGCCGGTTACTTGTAGAATTTCTCTTTTACCCGATGTAGAAAGCTAGTCAACCCCACCTTATTTTTTTCAGCCCTTTTCCTTGCCACTGATGTTTCCAAATAGAAGGACCATTGGTTCCATGAGGCTGGACAGAGGATAGTGATTCCACTCACTGGCCTGAGCCAGGTTTGGTTTCTCCCCCAAACAGCTATCCCTGTGATCACAGCCTCCAAGTCACTCCCATTGCACCCACTTTGCCCTAAGCTTGCCTCTTCTCTTGCTCTCATTTGGAGTTTAGGGCTCTGCTCAGGTCCCACTGCACCCAGGGATTCCTTTCTACAAACCTTACTCGTCCTCTTCCCCCTTCTTCAGTTAGATCTAAGAATTACATCGTACCACGTAGGACTCCACATTGCCAGTCCTTTCAGACCCCCCAATGACAGGGACATGGTTTAACTTTGTGCTTCCTGTGCCTCAGCCAGATATGAGTACGTAACAAGCAGCACCAAATTTATGATGGAGGAAAACTCTTTATTGACCCAATACTACAAGTAAAAGTTCCCTAGTCAAGCATGACCACAGACAGATCCTAAAGTCACTTTGCCTACATCTGGGAGGCAGAGCACAGCCATCCAGCCATCCATCCGCACCCATGGAGACTAGCTCTGGGATACCCCTTGCAGATACCCACACCTACTAATTCTCAAATCCCTCGTGTCTAACAGCAGAGTATGTGATAGCCACGTCCTCCCATGTTCTTCACATTTTCTATATTACTCGTGACCCATAACACAGTGGCAGTGTTAAGTGGCCACCATACCACACTCATTAGGAATTAACAGGAAAATGCTCTCTACATGTTCGGTACCCATGCAGGGTTTGGGTTAATATATTTTGATCACTGATTGGTTGACTCTGTGGATATGGAGTCCCCTGTGATTGGTTAGACCTGTGAATGTGGAATCTCATGTGCACAGGGCTGACTGTACTTACAGTGGTGGCAATGCCAGTTCTTATCTAGACTCCTAGGAGCCGTGAAGCCAGGAACTTAGTGGCATAGGCCTAAATGCTACATGATGCTCCTATATGCAAGTATGGAAGAAAATACAAGGAAGCATTTTATAGTCATCTATTAACTTGTCCCCCAGCTGCTCAGCAGCCTGCCTGGAGAATAGTAAAGGAATTAAGAGTGTAAGTTAACTTTAACTTGTAGATTGAAATTCTAGTACCGTCAGCTTTGGGAATAAGTAACTAATGTGAGGGTAATCTAGTTTTGTTTGGAATTAACTATGTATTGCTTAAAGTCTTTTAGAAGAAAGAAATACCGTAGAAATCACATAATCAAGCCCTTCTCTTAACAGATAAGGAAGTTGAGACCCGCAGTGAAGTATTATTAGAACTGAGCCTAGAACCCAGGCATGGAGACTCTTGACTGAATGAATGGCTCTGCCGGAGTCTTTGCCAGGAAGGCCTGACAAGCTTACCCTGTCAGTTGTTGTCTTTATCTGTTTGCTACTGCAATAACATAGTTTCTGGTCTTTGGTACTTTATCATGAGAAGAGATTTATGTGGCTCATGATTCTAGTCCCTAGCAATTCCAAATAGCACGGTGCTGACATCTAGCAGATATCCTGCAGCTATGTTGCAGCATGGTAGAAGAGTGAGTAGAATGGGCATGTGGGTTAAGGAGGAATCAAGACATCTAATCCAGCCCTTCAGGAATGGCGCTAATCCCTTGAGAGCATAGTGCTCCATGGCCTGATCACCGTTCACCTCACTCCCTTCACCTCCGCATCCCCTCACTAGCTTCTGGCCATGGTGGAACCCATACTCTCAGTTCCCGCAGGAACCGTAGCAGTTCTGAGCAGGTGGGATGATTAGATTGTCTTACTCATGGCAGGGCTGCCAGCATGAGGAAGATGCCCAAGATCAGATTCCCTGCCAAGAACATCTCTACCCACTCGCCTTATCCCGTGACCAGCTCTTTGCAGGAAAACCAGAAGGGCTGGCTCTCTCGGAGCCTGGAAGCCGTGTTCCCTTCTAAGCTAATGTCACTGTTCTAACTTTGTATACAGCTCATTTGGTCATGGCGTGTGACAACATTCAAGCCAGTGAGGCAAGAGAGTTACATAAGAGAAACCAAACCAGAGTTTCCTTCCTCTATACCATCCACTGAGTGTGATGGCTGTAGCCTAAACACAAACCTAGAGCAGCAATGAGAAAGACAGAGAGGCCTTTACTTCCTGGGCAGGACCATGAGCCTCTAAACTGGTGTGTCCTGGAAACATTTCCCTTGGGGCCTCTGGTTTCAAAACCTGTCTCCAGTGTGTGTGTGTTTCTGTTTGGTTATGGTCCCTGATCCCTGTCTCCAGACACACACAATCTAATCATTAATACTTGTCTCATCTTTGAAAAGGCCGTAAGAATGGTACTTCCCTGAGTACACACCTGAGTGACATTTTACTGGTTTGTCCTGAACATCTTCACCCTGGGAACGAACCCAGCTCAGTTTACAACTGCTGACAAGATCACAGCTGGAGCTGATTCAGCCACAAGTCTGGATCTCAGTCTGTGATTGGATTCCCCTCGCTGTCCCCTCAGCCCTCCATCCTTAAACCTTGTGCCCCTGAGTGAGATGCAAATTAAACATCACATGCTGCCGACACTTAGACGCTGACTTTATTTGCTTTAAAACACAGGAGAGACATGGAATTGCTTTGTTCACAGAGCTTGAGCGAGGAGGAGGGTTTTCAACTGCCAGACCATTTCAGAGAAAGATCCAGGCACTGCCTAGCTATGAGCTCCCACTGCCTCCTTTATCCTTGATCAGAGCTGTCAGGCTTTGCACGGGAACATCCAGGTCCCTGAGATTTAACGTGGAGGCCCTCAGAGGCACTGTTGCTGGCTCATTTGCTGGGCATCTTAAATGTTTGCACCATGCTAATCATTCTTACACAAGCCCCTTCCTGAGCAAGCATAGTGGGATTCCAAGACATTTTCAGATGGACAGTATGGGTAAGAACCAGGTCAACTCAATGCTGGAGATGCAGCTCGATGATAGAGGGCCTTTGTTATTAACTCTGGAGGCCCTAGTTCAGTCCCTACCACCAAAACAAACAAAACGAAAACAAATGTTTAGAAAACAATCCGTAAACTATAGAAAGACCTGCTTGGTTAAGCTGCCATGGTGGAAGAATAATACTAATTCTGTTTAAAATGAAATAATAAGGGGAGGGAGGGAGAACTGGGTGGGTATGTAAAATTCGATAGATAGATAGATAGATAGATAGATAGATAGATAGATAGATAAAGGGGAAGAAATAATAACATTAACTATATGCTAAGCACGGTGCTAAGAACACTTAGAACATTTTCTCATTTGGGCTACCCAGCAACACTATGAAGCTTGTTCAACTATTAACCCTTTAGTAGTCATGAGAAATCTGGCTCAGAGAGATAAGTAACTTCCCCCAAAGTCACAGAGCCATTAAGCAAAGTAGGTAAAATGTTTGTCCAGGTCTGACTCTAAAAGCCTGTATACTAGTCCTCCCTATATGGCAAAATTATCTAAATAACCCAGATTGGGGCCAGAAAAGCTGCTGACTGATTCCCATTAGCCTGGAATGTTGCACCCCTCAGACAGCACAGGGTGCTACAAGCCCAAGCCCCAGGTTCCAGACTCTGTGTTTTGGTAACATGGTATTTGACCTGGAACAGACAGGCCCTTGAGCCTTTGCTCTGCCCTAGAGCTGGCTTTCCTACATAAGTCATAGGTCTATTGAGAAAGTCGTGAGAGGGGCTTGAAAATACTTTTCAAGAATCATACAAATGCCAGCATTCTCTCTATTAGAAGTGGTGGAAACGAAGTTAGTGGATGGTATGGTCCACAAACAGCTCTGTATCCCAGTGAAGCTGTTTTCTGTTTTTTTTGTTTTTTTTTTTTTTGGTTTTTTTTTTGGTTTTTTTTCGAGACAGGGTTTCTCTGTGGCTTTGGAGCCTGTCCTGGAACTAGCTCTGTAGACCAGGCTGGTCTCGAACTCACAGAGATCCGCCTGCCTCTGCCTCTCGAGTGCTGGGATTAAAGGCGTGCGCCACCATCGCCCGGCTTGTTTTCTGTTTTTTAATGTAGTCAGAGATCTTAGATAAATTTTTAGTTATGCGTGGGGTCTAGAGTTCCCATTGGTCAGCAGTCTGGGACTTCACTGTCTCAGGAACTGAAAATGTATAGAAGTAAATTTTAGCACTCTGTAAGTAAGTCAGGAGTAGCAGGTATCTAATGGGATGTGGCTGTCAATGTTATAGTTGCTGGAAGGCACCGGAGCTGCTCCTCAAGGGACATCTTTCTTCGTGGGCTGTTCTACTGGACATGGGACTGACAGGACCCAGGGCTCCTACAGATGTCTTTCAGAATGACTTTTCTTCTATGCACAGACAGGGTGGACAACCCAGACAGTTAGAGCGAAGCTCAGGAGAGCGATAAATTACCACAGCCCAGAGTCTCTCAGCACTTCATTGGTCTGCAGGTGGCTGAAGAGCATGGAACAGAGACTTTCTATGCCCACGTCAAACAGCCGCAAGGCCAGGGGAAAACGGCTGAATGAGGGAAGACAACCATATTGTCCTTACAGTGGGCCAAACGAAGCACGTGAGGTTTGTCCATCCATGTGGAACAGCCACTGGCTCTGAGCAGCTGGAGTGTGGCCCAGGCCAGGCCCTTGGCGTGGCCTCCTCCCTCACCTCTGCCCAGATGGCCTCTCATCATCACCTGGATAGCCCATATATCTTCAGCCTTCTCTGCTGAGAAGGAGTTGTCCTAGCAGGTCCCAGCTCTCTTCACAAGTCCCAGGCTCCATCACAGTTCTTACCACTACTCAGTAGAAGAATTAATTCCACCCTTAAAGTACTCACTTCACGACACACTGTCCCCAATACAAGGGGTGTGACTATGTCTTCAAAGACAGCTGCTGCTTCTTGGCCCCATCTCTCAGTTAGAACCTAGGACAGTAGGAGGACACAGTGTTTTGACCCCGCCTTCAGGATGGTGTGTCCTTGGGAAGGGTTTCTGCACTTCTCGGGGGCAGAGAATGACAGCGGAGCATTTCATACTTTGAACTGGGATTTTAGATGGGGGAAGACCCTGCAGGACTCTGGGCTGGCCCCTTCAGACTGTAGCTGAGTGGCCTGTGTTGGTAAGGCCATAAGTATCCATATAAATTTTTTCTTATATGTGAATATTAACAGAAAATACTTACATAGACACTTCTTACCTATGCCTTAGTTACTAAATTAGTAAATATTATTTTATATACATTGTATTGTAGTATATTTAATACAGAATATTACTTGTTAAAAACTGTCGACAAGCCCAAGAATGTTTGAGGAGCGAGCCGAGGAATTTTGCTTATTATTGTATTCTTCCTTTTATCTATGAAGTGCCATTCTTCTTGGCTGGACGACATAAAGGCCTCTATCCAAATGAAAGTAAAATTATAGTTTAAATATGACCAGAGCAACAAATAATAGTTTTTATATCTTGGTCCATCAGGAAGACAACACCCCTCACCATATCCTAAATGTCAGTAGTGTAGACTCAAGGCTCTCAAACTCAAGAATGCTTTGGCACTGTTGCGGCAGATGCCCCATGCCGTGGCACCCATCTCAGCTGAGAGAGCTCATCACTATAAAGGATACAAACCTAGGAGGTGACCAGGCACCCTCGTAAGTGACATCTCTGCCCTCTGGTATCGGAAACCAGTGGTCAAGCTTTATGCACACAAGCCCTTCCCACGCTGACATCTAGACACAGCCCCACACTCCCAGCAGGACTGTGTGAACGGCTCAGTGGCCTGAGCCAGACCTTCACTCTATTGTTTGTGTCAAAAATGTCTCAACTGCTGCAACAGCATCCGCAGTAAAAGAGGCATAATTTATGTCCGAGTTTATGGACCTTCTATATTACTGAATTTCTCTCCTGCTGAGTGTGACAGGTTCTGTCAGATTTTATCCTTCTCCAGGGCCAGCAGAAGGTTCTGGGGCCCTTTGGGACATGCGCAGTGCTATATAAGTCTTCTTTATGGCCTTTACCTCCACCCAAGCCATAACCAACTCCCATGCCGCTGGTTCTGGGTACAGGAGTCACGCTGCCTGCCCTACGCCTCACCTTGTCCACGTCTGCTCACGGAGCTCCCAGGGTCTCCTCCAGAATACGACATTCTCCCATGCTAATCCACAGCCCCTTCCTACTCTTCTCTTTATAAACCTCAGTATAACGTTCATCCTGTAGTGAAAATGCCATCTAAATAAGCATTTGATCAAAGGTTTGGCTTGAGAACGGTGATGACTATTGAGAAAGAAAAGCAAAGAAACGCCTGCTGATTGCCTGCAGCCATGGGTATAGTTTGTTAAGAGGCAAAGGGAAAGTCTCCAGTGGCTCTGTGACTAATAAAAAAAAATAGCTGAAGTTAGCCTTCAGCTCATGAAGTTAGTAACAGTGTCATAAGACAAACCTGAAAATGTAGAAATAAGCAAAGCCATAAAATATTAGGATTATAATATAGATTACTATCTGCATCTTTGAAAAAAAAATAAAATCAGCAAACTTAGCCATGGTAGGTGGCCCATACCCTGTAGTCCCGGCACTAAGGATGCTAAGTAGAAGGATTGCTACAAATTCAGCTTGTGTGACACAGCAGAGAAAAATGTAGACTAGAAGATAGAGGACCATTCAGGGACCAGCAGAACGATAATTGAAAAACAACAACAAAAATACCATCAGAGTCCTAAAAGGAGTGAAGAAAAACTGGTTCAGAAAATATTCAAAGAAAAACTGAATTTTTAATAAAAATTTCAATTTTTACAAAATAAACAAACCTGGGCCGGGCGGTGGTGGCGCATGCCTTTAATCCCAGCACTTGGGAGGCAGAGGCAGGCGGATCTCTGTGAGTTGGAGACCAGCCTGGTCTACAAGAGCTAGTTCCAGGACAGGCTCCAAAACCACAGAGAAACCCTGTCTCGAAAAACCAAAAAAAAAAAATAATAATAAAAATAAAAAAAAATAAACAAACCTGTAGTTTTTCAACAACTAAATGAACCCCAGGTAGGATGAAGCCAAAGAATTCCAAGTCGGGGCACATGAGTTACTTCTGTCATTGCTGCCACAAAAATACCTGACCAAATGAGTGTGAGAGAGGAAGGTTTGTGAGTCCATCAATCGCAGGACTGCAGTAGGGAGGTCAGCTGTAGCTATGTGAGCAGAAAGGTGGCGCAGCTGGCCTCAGTGTGTCGACTCCCCCAGCCCCTTGGTTCAGCCTGGGGCCCTCATTCAGCATCATCTCTCCTCGGCTCTTCTGGAAACACCGTAGCATATGCCCAGAGATGCATATACAACAGTCAGATTTTCAACAACAAAGGTCAGTTCCTGAGTATAGACATGCTGCTCAGCTGTTAAGTGCTGGCTGGGCATGCTCAAAGCCTGGGTTTGTTCCAGTGCCGCATAAACCTGCAGTGGTGGTTCATGCCTATGATCCCAGCACCCAGGAGGCAGATGCAGAAGGACCAGGGGATCAGAATCATCCTCCTTAGCTATATAGTCGGTCTGAGGCCTGCCTAGGCTACATGAGATACTGTCTTTTAAAAAAAATTAAGCAGTGAGAGACAACTACCACACGTGTAGGGAAAGCTGTTCAAGCCATTTCAGTGACACTGGATCGTGAAGCCGTGGAGGCCCCAAGAAAGTCACACATCACTTTCAAGTGCTGAAGGAAGAAAACTGTCTTATCTGTCGGTCTATATCCAGAGAAATCCTTCAGGAATGACAGACACTTCAGCAGGAAAACCAGCAGATTCACCCGAAAGGCTAAAGACAGTCGAAGTCTTCCATGAGGGGAGAAGGGACCTTGACATATCCAAAGAACAGAGAAAAAAGAAAATGTGAAACATAATTCCAAGAAATGTTCCTTCCCTTGGGCATTCTTATTTATTTATTCATTATTCTTTGTCAATTTCATGCACGTATATAGTGAATTTTAGTCATTTTCGTCTTTCATTTCCTCTGGCAGACTTTGTAAGTTGCATCTGATGGGTGAAGCTACATTAGAAATGCCGTTCCCCTGGCGTGACTGTTCCATAGTGGACACCTGTGTTGAAATATCATCCTGTGTTTTGTAAATATTTACAACTGCTGGGTTTCAACTAAGCTTTTAATTTAAAAGAAATAAAAATTAAATTAAAAAGAGAGAGGTCACTATATTAGTGTCAGAGACTTAAGTCAACTTGAAAGTAAAATAAATTACCAGAGACTGAATGCAGAGTAAGGTAGTAATAAACATCTCAGTTCCCCCAAGGCTGACACCAAATAACAGCAGAAAGATAGAGAAAATATAAAATGTGTTCAAGATCTGGAGATGTGGATCAGTGGGTAAGAGTACTGGCTGCTCTTCCAGAGGGCCCAGATTTGATTAGCAGCATCCATAATTCCAGTTCCAGAGGATCCTGTGCCCTCTTCTGCCTTTGAGGCTGCCAAACATGTACATGGTGCACAGACATACATGCAGGCAAAATACTCAAACACGTAAAATAAAAAGAAGTTTTAAGTATTCAAATAGTTTGAAAGTATCTTTCCAAAAAGTGACATATCCTAAAACTCAGCATATTCCTTGATATTTTACATCTACACAAAACCCTATACAAAAGTATTGATAGCAATTTTATTTTTAATAGCACAATGCTAGAAACAGCCAAAATGTCCCTCCATGGATGAGTGGTTAAATGACCATGAAATACAACTGGGCAACAAGGACTAGACTGCTGATAAATACCAGTAACTGAAGTGGGTCTCAGCACATTGTGGTGGTCGTGTTTTTAAAGGGCCTGCTTCATAAGGACATACGTATATGAAGGTAATTGGAATAAATCTGATTTTTACAAAGGCCTTATAGAGTGTTTTATTTACAAAACAATGAAATTTTGGAAGTGCAAAGAGATCAGTATTTGCCAGGCACTGGCATGACCGGGGCAGTGGCAGAAAAGAGGCTGTGGTTCTAAGTCCCAGGTGGAACCTGGAGAGGGAATCCCCATGTGTTGGCAGGAATCCAAGCCTGTGATGCAACACAGAGCTGGAGCCATGTTGTGATGTTGTCATTTTGTGGTTTGATGTTTCGATCCATCTTATTACCTAAAATGTAACCACTGCATGGAGGACACATGGAAGGTCACTGTAATATTTTTACAGTGTTGAACGAATCACTAATCATCACAAAATGCAATTTTTTTAATAGAAGTTGAAGAGGTGTCTCAGTGTTTCAAAGCAAGAGTTAAGAGTTTGGGTCTCAACCCCCACATCAGACAGCACACAACTGTTTGTAATTCCATCTCTGCAACCATACATACATGGCATTGGCATATACACACACATACACACACAAAAAAAAAATAAATAAATAAATAAAATAAATAAATACCTTGAAAAACAAGCAGGCCATGAGAACAAGTCTGCTGTGGTTTTCTGCCTGTCTAATCCCTAGCTGAGTGTCGTGGTCTGTCTGTCCTCACTGGAACCACCCCAACTTCTAGAGTGCTGTCGGGAGGGCACCTGTGATTCTTAGTCCTGTGACCTGGCCCACAGGTGCCCTTCATTGCTACAATGCAACAAAATGTGTTAAAACTTCAGATTCCTAGCACTATGTTCAATTAGGACAATTGATCCAACCACCAGACTGAGGCCTTCCTCTGGAAAGTCTAAACACCTTACCTCACTGGACTGTTACAACTGTAGAGCCGAGAGATCTTGGCAATGGGGCTTACCTTAAACCCAAGAAGCCCCTCCAATCTTGTACCTACCCCACTGGGAATTCCAGGGTCCAGGATTTACCGCTGAACATTAGGCGTCAGATCTGCATACTTCTCTCTTCTATGCTGCTTGCTAGACCCTGTGATACTAACTTTTCAGTTATCAACCCATAATGCAAGTGGTAGCTTGATGGAATCCTTGGGCATCCCTAAAGTATTAGGGAAGCTGTGTGTGTGTGTGTGTGTGTGTGTGTGTGTGTGTGTGTCCATCTGTGTGGCTTGAATAATATAACCATTCCTGTCCTTGGTGAGATCAGTAGCTCAATGAGCAATGTGCTAGACAAACCCAGAGGAGGAAGCCTCAGGTGAATCTGGGGCACTGGGCAAAGCTCACCAGGAGAGGATACCACTTCATCCCAGTCCTCAGAGAATGGGTAAAAGGAAGAAGCCAGAAGAAGAAAGGGAGAAAGGACTTGTGAAGCGGGAGGTAGCATGTACAAAGGTCTCAGTTTGAATGGGCAGTAGCCCACCAAGATGGTGAGACATGGACAGTGGTCAGGATCCAGGGCAGACTCATTGAAATGAAGCTGGAGTCATGATAGGGACTCAACCATGAAGAGCATCAAAAGCCATGTAAAATAGAGACATTGCTCCTGGAAGAAGGAGAACAAACAAAAGAATTTGGTATAAACAGCACTATTTTTTGTTTTTCTGGTTTTTTTTGTTTTTGTTTTTGTTTTTCAAGACAGGGTTTCTCTATTTTTTGTTTTTCTGTTTTTGTTTTTTGTTTTTTGTTTTTCAAGACAGGGTTTCTCTATTTTTTGTTTTTCTGATTTTTGTTTTTCAAGACAGGGTTTCTCTATTTTTTGTTTTTCTGTTTTTGTTTGTTTGTTTGTTTTTCAAAACAGGGTTTCTCTATTTTTTGTTTTTCTGGTTTTTTTGTTTTTCAAGACAGGGTTTCTCTGTGTTACAGTCCTAGATGTCCTGGAACTAGCTTTTGTAGACCAGGTTGGCTTCATGGCTTACTCCACGGCTTGCTGTGTATCTGGGCTGGTCCCTAGAGTCCTCCTCCTTATCCTGCTCCTCTATCCTTTCTTCCCAGATTTCTCCTCCTATTTATCCTCTCTGCCTGCCAGCCTTGGCTATCCTTTCTCCTGCCTTGCTATTGGCTGTTCAACTCTTTTATTAGACCATCAGGTGTTTTAAGACAGGAAAAGAGCCACAGCTTCACAGAGTTAAACAAATGCAACACGAAAGAATGCAGCTCATCTTTGCATCATTAAACAGATGTTCCACAGCTTAAACAACCGTAACACATCTTAAAATAACATTCCACAACAGGAGAGAGGGGACTCTGTCCTGGAGAAATGCCTCAGCACTGTTTATGTCCCTTGCTTCCCCTGTGAGGTCATAGCTGTAGTCCAGCTGCTATCAGTGGAGATGCTACCACTAAAGGACAGTGATCACCCAGGCCTGGTGGTGGCTGGGCAACAGGCGTATTTGTTGAGATGTTACCAAGTGTTTACTAGCCTTCAAGCCTATAACATTTATGTCACCATCCCAGGAAATGACAGGGAACCCCTCCCTGGTCATTTGTCACTCGGAAGCTGTGGCAGCAGCTTATCTATGAGATCCAGGGTGTTTCGTTTCCATTTTGGGTCTTTTCTTTTATGGCCTGTATTCAGACCTGGGCCAGATTCTAGAAGGGATGCATCCTTGTCAACTAAGTCAGGGCCTTAGCAAGCACGTCCCCCCAGAATAAAGCTGGACATATCTCAAAGGTGTGTTTGAGATATTTGAGTCCCACCCACCTTGACTGTGCTTGTACACTCTACACCGTGTCGATTCGAACAAGCAACAGGTACTGATTGAGGGCGTTGACCATAATTTTATAAAACTGATCACAATAACCTTTGTTCATCTTTATTTCCTGGCCTTCAGGAAATGTCACCCTAGAGTATGGCATGGAGATCTACCTCTGTGGTTGCTGCCTGTCCCTACCATCTTTTTCATGAGGAAAAATATTCTGGGCTATGTGCACCTTTGCTCTCTGTGTGTTTTTGTTGTTGTTGTTGTTGGTGGTGGTGGTGGTGGTGGTGGCGGCGGCGGTGGCGGTGGTGGTGGTGGTGGTGGGTGTGAGGGAGAGAGAGAGGAAAAAAAACCCGAGTGTGTTTTAGGGGTTCTCCATAGCTCCATTGATAGCAGCCCCCTCCCGTGACAATAATCCTATTGAGAGTAGCCTTCACCATTCAGTCACCTGGAAGGTAGATTTCACTCATGAGGAAAAGATATTATTCAGTCAACATGAATTGTCTCTTTTCCTCTCCATCTCAAAATCCCAGATCCCTCCCTCAACGTCAGACACCAGTGACAGGATTGAAACCAGAAACCAGATCTCTGCCGCTGAGCCTGCAGGTGTTGTGTGATGGTGAAGGGTTCAGGCAGATAGTATGTGTAGACCAAGGCACTAGCAGGAAGACGTGGAAGCCAGCATGAGTGTTCATGTTCAAGTCAGCTTCCCTAACTCTGCCAGTCACAAAGGTGCTTTTATGGCCAGATTCCCTGGGATGGTTTCTTTTCTTGTGGTTTCCATAAGAGAAGCAGAGACTCCAGTATTTATGAGATTCCCCTTAGGGCAGAGCATTCTGAGATTTAAGAGATGGGTGGAAGGAAGCTTTTACCATGCCTGAGCTCCTTGGCACTTGAGACCATAAACCCTAAGGAGCCCCCAAACCTCATTCTTCATGGAAGTTCAGTGCTGTAGAAGCCTCTAATCACAGTTGGGAAGTGGCAAACAGACTCTTACAGACACCTCAAAAGTGACCAGCATTTTCTGAGATTAAAGCTTAACCTCAGAGGGATTCATCCAGGAATGTTTCAGTTCAATTTCATAGATGGCCTAGAAAAGGTTGAGTAATATGTAATACTGGCATTTCATTTGTGACGGAAGCGCTCTTTGGTGGATCCTTGATATCTGGATTTTTGTGGTTAATTAATTACTGTTTGAAAGTACGAATCAGATTTTCCTGTTGCCGTTGAGCATAAAGGGACGATGTAACAGATTTTAACACATGTGTTCTTGTTGGGTGTCAGCTGGAGACGCCTGTATAAAGCCACTGTTCTGGGGGTGATTCTTTTAAATGTAGGATGTAAAGATGTGTTTGTGAAGGATCATCCACTCTTTCGTGAAGGACTCAGAAGCTACCATTCACACACCATGCCAGCATCCATAATGACTACAGCACTGAACTCCACAGTGGAAAAAAAAAAAAAAGAACGAAGCAAGCCATTTAACTTTTGACAGTCCCAAATTCTCTGGAAGCTTCCAGCAGGCCATGAAACAGCAAATCCCTGTAGCCTTCCTGGCAGCCTCCTTTCCATCTGACATTTCCCTCTAAAGCAAAGATAACGTTACTTTTGACAGTTTGCAAAATATTTTGAGGTTTTGGGGTTTTCTTGAATTTGTGTAGGTGTTCAGAATCAGAGATGCATTTGAAGAAAAAAAAAAACATTCTGAGAACAGCAGCAACATTGAAACAAGTGCCAGGCTGGTACAACCCCTTCCTCTGAAGTCGCCACACATCTAGCCAGTGCCCAGTGACCAAAGGGACTGCTCCTTCTGGGTTTAATTCTGTGCCTAATTTTGTCTGGTTTTGGCTGCTTTGGGTCTTGACGGTTGCCGTGTGAGTCTAGGTCCTGGTTGACAGATGTGTGCAGTCTGCGCCTCCCCTTGCCTTTGCCAGGATGGCAGCCTGCTGGTGTTTCCTGTTTGCTCATTTGGCTTTCTTTCCCTTTCCTTCCTGGGGGGCCTGGTGGACCGGCAGCTCTGTGGCCCAGCAGACCAACTGCAGAGGTTCTGTGCCATCCAGCAAGGGTAGCGGCGGCGGCGGCGGCAGCGGCAGCAGCGGCAGCAGCGGCAGCGGCAGCAGCAGCTCCTCCAGCGACTCAGAGAGCAGCTCTGGATCCGACTCCGAGACCGAGAGCAGCTCCAGTGAGAGCGAGGGCAGCAAGCCTCCACACTGCTCCAGCCCCGAGGTAGGCAGCAGCTGCTGGCTCCGGCTCCGGCTCCAAGGCCAGCGACCCTCCAGCCCTGGCTTTCATACTGCCTGCCTACCCCACCGTCCTGCTGTCCCCCAACCTGGAACAAGCTGTGGGCTGTGGGACTCTGCTCTCTATTCCCGGCTGTGTCCCCTCCTCCCTGTCTCGTGATGACAAAGCATCAGCTTTTACTGTCTAAAAATCTCTATTCGGCTTCCAGAAATTTCCACATATGCTATAAACATCACTGGCAGGAAATAACCCATGGCTGGGGTCTCCCCCTCAGGGTCATCCCAAGCAATAACCAGGCAGAGAAGTTTGTCACTTGGGAAGTGTGACCACCCATAAATCACAGGCCAAAGAGTTTTATGCGTTGGGCATGCTTAGAATCTTACCTTTCTGCAGTTTGTCACGGATCAGAAGAACAAGGGCTATAAATATTAATAAAACCGCCCTTACTGTGTTTTCTTTGTGAAAATATAAAGGGGGAAATTAGCATGCACCTACAAATAATAATGAAACCTTTTACAGCTGTGATCGGTATCTAAGGGGAAGATTTAGGTGCCTCATAGAAAAACATTATAAGGTACCAATAAAATCCATTGCTGTTTCTACTTTCAGTGGAATGGAGGAAATTAAACAGTAACTCAGAGTCCGGGGATTCTTGGGTGGGGGCCGAGAACCAGGTCCTCAGGCCTGTGGGGCTGTGAGGGCAGACTTTGGTTTCTAAATAATGAATAAAACTGCCTCCTCTTGAGAATATACACAGCTGACGTCACTGTGGGTTGTTGGGTGAAAGGCTTTGTTTATACCCTCTGTGCTAAGGGACCGAGATCCCAAATAGGCCCTGAGACACGAAGGCAGACCCACTCGTGAAAAGTTCACCTGTGAAAAGCAGGTGTGGGCACCTTGTGGAGCATGCACACCCCGTGTCATACCTGTGCCACCCCTGGAGGAGTTACGTCCCCATTCCAAGTTCACAGAGGGCCCCTCACACCTGTGCAGGCTTTTGTTCTATGCCCCCACAACCCTTCTTTGCTCTCCGGCCCCTTTCTGCATCATGGCAAACTCGCCATTCATCCTAAAACAAGCCTTTCCTCAGAAGTTTGTTCTCTCTTCTCCACGGAGTTCCCACCTGTCTACCCAGCTGTGTGTGTCTCTGTATCTGCCTCTGTCCTTAGACATAAGATCGAAGACCTAGTTAGCTACACTACCTATTCATTTTACCCTGACTATTCCCAGAATCTGAGCCACTATCCCCCCTCACCATTCATTCATTCATTCAGAATTTATTCAGTAAATATGCATGAACCATCAGCCGTAGTACTTGGCTGGGCTTGGGAATTTAAGTTACATGACAGAAAATGTCCCGTTGGCCCAGAGCTAGCATTCCAATGGGAATTATCTGAAATAGAAAAGTATAGGCATTAAGGAGAATAAAATACAGGAGGTAATTGAGCTTTATTAGTATCCACCTTCTACTACAATTCATTGAGATATTGAATTATAAATAATAATAAAGCTAGGCATATAGTCCATGCTAGCGTACTTGCCTAGCATTCACAGAGCCCTGGGTTCAGTACCTTTTACCAGAAAGGGGGAAAGAGAGAAAGTGAAAGAAAAGTTCTGCATCCCAGGACAGTGACCAGCCAGGGGTGGGGTGAATCGAAAGGGGCGGGGACTGAAGCCTCCTACCCAGGTTTTGCTCTGTGACTTGGTTGGTTAAAGTAACAAGTGACTAGGGCTCCTGAGCTGCCTCAAGTTTGACTGGAGAGCAGCAATGTGCTCTGTAAAAGCATCAAACCTGCAATTCTGGGCGGTGGATGGAGGCTTTTGTCAGTTCTTTCTGAAGCTCTCAGAAGTCCCTGGCTACAGAGGGGGACCTCTGAAGTCTGAATTGTGAGAGAGCATATGAGATTTCCACTTCCTTCCTTCTCTATGGAGGGAAAGCAGGAGCTGAGCAATGCATTAACCACACTACCCAGTCTTCCTTACTGCTGCAAAGGATGTGTGTACTTGTTGGAGTAAGAGTCGGGTTCTTTAAGCCTCACCCTTTAACCCAAGGTGAGCACAGACACGTAGCCTGTAGGAACGACAGTGTGGATGAGTTGAGCATCACAGTCCTAGGTAGCAGAGAGACTCTGCTTCTCTTGGAGGTGGCTGGCCTAGACGACCTAGCAGACAGCACAGAGCCCTGTATTACAAGCCTCGTGTGATAGGCCAGCTTCTGACAACCACACTCCTCAGTCCACTGCTCAGACTCAACTTTTGCAGCCTTGAAGCAAATGGCCTTGGCCCTCACTTCTCTTCCAGACCATCCTTCTCATGGAAGTGGAGGAAGCACTCGTGTTCGGATGTCCTCACATTCTTCCTCCACTCTGCCAGTGCTTAGAAAGCTCCTTTGCCCCACCGATACTCCTACAAACTGTTCTTTCTGCATATGATTGCTGCAAACCATTTCATCGTCTGTGAATCACCCCAGCATGGCCAGGCCAGGTTTTGGAGTGCCATCACATAAAAGCCTCTGTCAGCTTGTACATAGCTGTGAATCCCCTCTGGGCTGCCCTATGCTAGACTGTTCATTTGACTTTCATTTGGTTTTTCTTGCATGGTTTTTTTTTTCCTGGCATTGGGTATATACTCTTTCATGCCAATGCTTCTCATGGGTGGAATCTGCTTCTCCATGCAGCTGCCACATTGACTGCACACAGGGATTCCTGGCCCAGGATTGCCAGAGTCCCTACAGAAAGACCTTGGTCACATCATATGAGTTCTTGGATAAAGCAGGTTAATGTCATGTCTTTATACTGGATACCTCTGGGCCCTAGATGCTGCTCTTATAAAACTACATTTTCCATTGTGACCGTTCCCTGGTGGATCTGACCATGACAGGTCTTCATGAAGGACCTGAGCAGAAAATACATTTTATAAAAGACCACTTCAGATTCCTTTTTACAGTCAGCAGAAACGTGAAGCACATTGCTTGTGCTAACAGAAGCACAGTCTGTTAATCAGGCACCTCTGAGCCACATGGCAGTGTGTGCTGTAAAGGGGTGAATGAAGTGGGAATGTTCATGGTGAGCTTGTATGTGAATCAGCCCAAAGGCTGATCAGGGCAGAGAGCTCTGGTCATACATAGAACCCAGTGAGCCGCCAGAAAACAAATCCAAACCCTGGGCAGAAGTCTCAGTGATAACCTCAGGATTTGGGTATCACCAGTGCATGGTGGTGGGCTGGAATGCAAAGTCTCAGATCACTCAATTGTTTTGAGCTTCCGTGACCACAGTGGCCTCCCCTCCACCATGACAGCCACGGCTCCAGCACTTCTCCCTAATCTCTGAGGAATAAACAGTATAGATTGAGAGCAGAAGCATGGCCATCAAGCTCCCAGCCCTGGTGTGACTGTTGTAAGGCAATAAAAAAGAGCTGGCCCTAGCCTGAAAGAAGTGTAGACTGCATTGATGCTCCACGTTACATGCCCGTGAAACAAACACCCAAAGGCTATGCCACTGGGTGCCATAGAGAACAGCAGACATTGTCTGCCAAGAGTCATGTTTTCTCTGAAAAGCATATCTAAAACTCTTGTTTTTAGGTTCAGGACCGACGCTTCTCAGAAGAATGAGATCCCTTTCACAAGGCGACTCAGAGTGTGGGGGAGGGGAGTCAGCAAGTGCAAGAACCCACTCTGTGCACCTGGCAGAGCCTGGGAACCGTGCAGCCACGGCGTGTCACTTAGCCTTTCTGAGCCTCATCCACAAATTAGAGATAGCGTTCCTTATCTGTAACGATTAAATTGGAGGAGGTATGCAGAGTGGGAGGCACACTGTAGGTGCTCTAGCAGTGACAGATGATTCCAAGATGATGGGCTCTTGAATGCCAGTCTGGGAATTTGGATTTTGTCTAAGAGGCAATAGGAGGTTATTGTAGACCCTTGAGAAAGGGAATGTGATTTAGTGATGTGTTGAAAATGATACTTCAGACTGATTCATTCAGCTGTGAAGTACAAGAGGGAAAAAAATGACCCTAGAGTACATCTGGCAGTGGGCCCGTCCTAAGTGTATGAAATTCTACAATTCGCCGTTAATGGTCCCGCTCTGAGGTTCCAGTGAGACTCTCCCCACATGCAGCTGTGTTTAGGCTACAAATAGACTTCTGTGTTGTCTCACACAAGAGCTGTGGAAGCGTGGGGTCGATGGGGGACCTAGTGTCAAACACAGCGGCAAGTATCTGAGTGCTGCGCTCTGTCTGGTGACTGAGCCCTCTCTGCCACACAAACCCATTGTTCAAGGCCCCTGCTGCTTCCACAGACCACATGGCACAAAGCATTTTGGGGAGACAGACTTGGAACCTATGCATATTTGCCATCAAATTAGCTTTCAGGGGGCTGTAGGTGCAGTTCAATCAGTAGACCGATTGCCTAGCATCCATGAGGTCCTGAGTTCCATCCCCCAGGTTATGTAAACCCAGTGTGGTAGCTCACACATGTAATCCCAGCCCTAGGGAGGTAGGAGAAAGGGGGTCAGAAGTTCAAGGCTATTCAAGGCTGCTTATTAAGTTCAAGGCCAGCCAGATTCTGTGCCAAAAAGGAGCTAAAATTAGCTTTCGGATGCTCTTCAGAAGGTTCAGGAGCCCCCTTGGAAAGAAGCGGTTCTGTGTCCCTTATCTTCCCACTTGCCTCCATTGTAGTCTAAGCGAGGCATCCTCTGCAGGCTTCTCTTCCTCCCTTTCTCTGGAGCAGCCAAAGAAAGCAGAAAATCACGTATAACATTCAGAGGCAACAAGAAGATAACAGCTTGAGTACCCCAATCCAAATGCTCTAAAGTCTGCAGCCCACAAAGAGTGCCACCATGGGGCCGCAGGTGGAAAACTCCAGGACCCTTGAGCTGCTTTTAAAACTGTACAAAATTACCGCCAGGAGGTTGGGAGGTAGCCCTGTAAGTAAAGTGCTTGGTGCACAAGGGTGAGGAGCTGAGAACCCCATAAAGCCAGGCATGGCCGCTCATGTCTGTACTCCAAGGCCTTCTGCAGAGAGATGGGAGGGAGGTAGACCCAGGAAAATGCATGGAAGGAGGCTGGCAGGCCAGCTAGCCATCAGCAGCACCAAACAACAGAGACCCTATCTCCAGCAAGGTAGAGGATGAGTGCTAGCACAAGAGGTTGTCTCTGACCTCTGTATGCATGCTGTGGTGTGTGCTGAAACACACTTACGCATGTATACACACCACTCACAGACACATGCCATCAGATATGGTTTAATGACTTTTTTATTTTTATTAATTTTTTATTTCATTTTACATTCCAATCACAGTTTTCCCTCCCACCCTTCCTCTCACCTCCACTTACTTCCCCACCCCCCATCCACTCCTCCCAGGGGGTAAGGGTTCCCATGGAGAGTCAGCAAAGTCTGGCACATTAAGTTGGGGGCAGGACCAAGCCCCTCTCCCCTTCATTAAGGCTGAGTATGGCATCTCATCATAGGGAATGGGCTCGTTTAGACTTGGGTTGCATCTCTAAATGATCTCATAATTACATACAGATATTCTAAAGTCCAAAAATAACACAAAACCTGAAGAAGTCATGGCCCAAAGTGTTTGGAATAAGGGAGACTAAGCTGATCTCGGTGTTAAGAGCGACCAGCAGGATGTCCCTGCTCCCCAGCACAGCTGTGGTTGGTGGACACCATACTGTGGCCAGTTCCTGCTGGCTCCATCCCCTGATGTTAGCAGAGGTTTCCCATCTCCCTAAATGGGTGTGCCCTCAACTCCTGCAGACCTGTCTAGCAACCTCGTATCTCAGACACAGCCCTCTCCTCGCCCACTTAGATATATAACTACACTCAGAGCCCCAAGCTCTGCTCACGATATGCACCTCATTGTTGAAAAATACGTCTTGATATGCCAGGGAGGATCTTAGAATTTCCTATGTTGCAAACTTTTCCTCTGACATCAAAGAATCTGACTGATTCTGCCTCTAGGTTTATGACTGACAAGTTTAAAACACAATGCTCAGAGTCTGGAAGTGGAGATCAGGAGTGTTGTTTACCTAGCAGGTGCAAGGTTCAGCGTGCCATCACAATGATAGATGATTGATTGATTGATTGATGACAGATAAGTAATAGGTAGGCAAGTAGACAGATGATAGATAGGGTGTAGATGATAGATAGGTAGGTAGGTAGATGTGGATGGATAGATAGATGATTGATAGGTGACAGATAAGTGATAGGTAGGTAAATAGATAGATGATGGATAGATAGATAGATAGATAGATAGATAGATAGATAGATAGAAATGATGAGCAGGGTAAGTAGGCCTGACTCAGACGCATTTCTTCTAGGCCAGCAGTTCTCAATCTGAGGGTCGTGAACTCTTTGTGGGTCGAATGACCCTTTCACAGGGGTCGCCTAAGACCATCGGGAAACAGTTGCTTACGTTACAATTCATAACTAACAAGATTACAGTTAAGTAGCAACAAAAATAATTTTATGGTTGGAGGTCAACACCACATGAGGAACTGTGTTAAAGGGTCGCAGCCCTGGGAAAGTTGAGAACCGCTGGGTTAGGCTAGTGTCCGGCACCAGAAGCAGTGACACCATGGATTCAGAGAAGAAGAAACCACACAGGGAACAAAAAAGTGTCTCTGACTCTATAAATGTTTGCCCTGTGTCATTCACAGAAGACATCTTTTCTATTTACTGTATTAAATCCTAGCAGTACATAAGTGAGCTTTTTCCAGAAATCAACGTTCTCTGCAAAATCGTAACTTTTCTCCTCTTTGGAACCTAAGTCCTTACACACTCAAAACTATAGGCCTCTTTGGGAGGGAGAGGGGAATCAACACAGCCCTTCCTGTTCTGTCTCAGAACACTCTGCACCCTCCATATGAGCTGATCTGTAGGTCAGAGTCTGAAAACTCCAACCTCCCGTGATTTGCTCTGAGTTAGCAAAATTGCCTCGAGGAGCGGTCTCTGAAGTCATCCGTGCCCAAACATTCCTAGCAGACCGTGGCAGAAGAAATGGCAGAAGCAGGCTGAGGGTAGATGCAGTCAGGCTGCCAAGGCATACAGGGCATGCCGGGTGCATTTGAAAATGGTGTTCCCTGCTGCCAGTGAGCCACCCTCCCAATGATGCTGCTATTGTCAGTAAGCACTTGTTTTCTCCATATAAATTGTATGCTAATGGGGGGAGATGATCCTGGGTTCACAAATTTTTTTCAAAGATGACAAGTCAAAACCAAAAAAAGTTGTAGTGTTCAGGGCCTCATAGTTATTACTTCCCAATTAAATTAACAGAATCTCAAATTTAATCTCACATTTATATATATATATATATATATATATATATATATATATATATAATGGTATATCTACATACACAGTTCTAGGAGTAAGCTGGAAAGAAGCAGGGCTGTCCTGTTGTTTTATTAAGTGGACTTGAAACTGCTTACTGGATAGCTAGTTGCCAGGGGCCAGCTGGGCATCCTCTGTGCCAGCAGAGGGCTGCCCCACATACCTGGGCTTCCTTTCACCGTTTGTTGTTAGACCGTTCAATTTTAGAGAATGTCAAGATCAAAACAGCCAGGGCCCCTTTTAAGTGAGCTTTGCTGTAAAAGCTGTTTTGTTTGTCCCCGGTTTTGTTTTCAGGCCGAACCTGCGTCGTCTAACAAGTGGCAGCTGGATAAATGGCTAAACAAAGTTAATCCTCACAAGCCACCTATTCTGATCCAAAATGAAAGGAATCAATACTACCCGCCCGTGAAAGATGAAGGCCAGGACTGCGGGAAACTTCCTGAGATTTGCCAAGCCAGCCTGAGAGACAAGGACCTCAAGACTGCCTGCAAGGAGGAGCAGCGACCTAGGACCGCAAACAAGGCCCCTGGCAGCAAAAGTGTAAAGCAGAAGTCTCCTCCTGCCGCCGCAGTGGCTGTGACCACAGCTGCCCCGCCACCTGCAGTGCCCAGCGCACCCACGGAGAGTGCACCAGCACCCACCAGGAGGTCAGCGGGCAAGAAGCCCACCCGGCGCACAGAGAGAACCTCAGCTGGGGACAGTGCCAACTGCCACCGGCCAGAGGAGCCCGTGGCCCCAGACACACTGGGGGCAAGTGTGGTGGGACCCCCAGAGCCTCCCAAAACCAGGCCCTGTGGTAACAGCAGGACCAGCCACCGCAAGGAGCTGCGCTCCTCCGTGACCTGTGAAAAAAGGCGCACACGGGGGCTGAGCAGAATTGTCCCTAAATCCAAGGAATTTATTGAGACAGAGTCTTCCTCTTCCTCTTCCTCCTCGGACTCGGACCTGGAATCGGAGCAAGAGGAATATGTCCTGTCCAAGACTCAGACCACCGCTGGGAGCGAGCCTCGGCTAAAGGAGGCCGGTAGCAGCAACAGCAGCACCTCCCGGGCCCCTGTGGGCTCCATCAACGCCAGGACCACCAGTGACATTGCCAAGGAGCTAGAGGAACAGTTCTACACGCTGGTCCCCTTTGGCCGGAATGAACTGCTTTCTCCTCTAAAGGACAGTGATGAGGTCAGGTCTCTCTGGGTCAAAATTGACCTGACCCTCCTGTCCCGGATCCCAGAACACCTGTCCCAGGAGCCTGGGATCTTGAGTGCTCCTGCAGCCAAGGACAATGACAGTGCGCCAGCCAGCCATGCGTTAGACACACCTGCCGAAAAGACTTTGCCAAAATCCAAGAGGAAACGCAAGGTAGGCCTGGAGCTGGGAGGCTTTGGGAGGGACAGTCTGGCTCTCTTTGCACTTGAGGGCTAGAGATAGACCATAGATAAGCTGCTGGGCTGGGCTTCAGGTGGCTGTCCTTGTGTATCCTCCAACCATTGCATAAGTAATAGATATACATATATAGTGATCTAGGGAAGTACTGGCCCAGCCTGAGGAAATGGTTATACGGGCAGCATTTACTGCGTGTGCAGATACAGGCTGAACATGGAGCACAGGGAGACTGAACATATGGTGAACCCCATTCCTTGCTGAGATGGACAGGATAATGTTGACAGTGGAATCACTCATCCACTAAAATGCCTCTTAGAATGTAAGGCTGTTGGCCGAAGTGGAAGATGAAATCCACTGTCCTGAGGTCAGCCAGCGGTGTCAACCAGCAGGTGTTCCTTCCCATAGTGATGAGAAAGAGCTTCAAGGCAGAGGAGGGCTGGGAATCAGACTCTGGGGAGGAAGGATGTTTGTAGGTACAATGGTCTTTGGGTTGAGTGGCACTTGAGGAATGGATAGACTGGGCAAGTGAGACTTGGATTAACAGGCATCTCTAGAATGGGAGAGCCCAGGCAGCCTCTGGCAGTGACTCAAGGACACACAGCCAGTTTTGAAGGTTTCCAAATTGGGAAATACTTCCTCCATCAAGCCAAGTTTGAGGACTTTTAACAACCCCTTCCATGGCTGCGTTTGGAGTGTTACAGAGATACCTCCACTGGTAAAGGACTTGGCCCAGTCAACCGGAAGACCTGAGTTTGATCCCCAGAACTCCTGTAAAAGCTGGGCAGGGAGGCGCATGCTTATAATCCCAGCATGGAGAGGTGAAGACAGGCAGACCCCTGGGACATTCTCCAGTGCTCTAGTTCCCAGGGAAAGATCTTGTTTCCTAAAACAAGATGGCTAGCACGCGAAGTCAAACCCTGGCCTCCACAGGTACATGCACGCTCACAGACACAGGCGCGCGCGCGTGCGTGCACACACACACACACACACACACACACACACACACAAGCTAATTCAGACCACAAAGCAAAAGCAGTTAGCAGCAAACCAAAGGTTGCACTACTTGTGGATTGTTTGAAATGCCATCATTACCAACAGCAGTTACTACATGCAAACGTCCCTGAGAAGGATACTGTTGAATACTTAGGACTTTTCCAAGGTTATGTCAGTTGAAATGGACCCAGACAGTTGTTGGGCCCAGATTCCCATACTCAGTAATGCATCAGCCTGAGTTTTGTATAGCCATCTTCCAGTTTCCAAAGGGCAATCTGTTCTGTCAACAACAAAAAGAGAGACTCTGCACACATGGATTTTACAGCCTTTTCAATTCCTTCATTAATAGTGGTGGGTGGGGGCAAACTGACTCAGCCAGTATCAGCTCTTGGGCCATGCCGTTCAGAGGGCCTGAGCAGTCCCAGACTCACCATGGAAGGAGAGATCAAACTCCCAGACTTTGTTCTCTGACCACATGAGCACCGAGGCATGCAGGTGCACATGTGTGTGTGCGCGCACACACGTGTGCACATACACACATGTGCACGCACACACACGTTCTAAATGAGATAACTTGGAAGAAAATGTTTATGAGGGAATTCTTTCCTGGCCAAGATGAAGATATTCCTCATTTTGGAAGGGTTTATGTCAAAGGCATAGTCTCTTCCTGGTGACAGTCATCTTTATTACCAGCAAGGAAATCTGTTATACAGGCATAGAGTGTGTTTCTTCACAGAATAGCACTAAACAGCTCATTTCTACAAAGTAGAAATAAGGACCACCAAAAGGCAACTACTTCCCTTGTTCTTGATACATACACAAAGGCCTGTTTTCAGTGTTTTATATGTGTCTGTGTGTGTGTGTGTCTTGGTGTGGGTGTGTGCACACACACACACTCATGGATATGCCACAGTATGCATGTAGCAGTCAGAGGACACACCTGTGATGGTTTTCTCCCTCCACCATATGCACCCTAGGACCTGAACTCAGGTAGCCAGGCTTGGCAGCAAGTACCTTTACCTTACAGAACCAATTGTACCAATTGCCTGTGTGCCAAGACCAGGGGAACTAGCTTCCCATTTAGTAGAGAACATTGTTATTCCGTATGCCTCCCATTCTCCATGGCAGGGTTGGAAAGGGCAAATGGTGATTGGACTCCCTACACAGACCGACAGAGCAGGCTCTCGCCCCGCTGAAGCCCTATACCTGAGATCCAAGGGCTTACAGTTTGCTTTGGACCCTTCATGGGGCCATGATAACAACGTGAGCTTCTAGGATCCCCTGTTGGCAGAGGCTTTGCGACACAATCATAGCTAAGAGTCAGGTTCTCTCTGTCTTTGATACTTGCTTTCTTTCTCCTGAAAACCCCCATACAGCTCCGAGGGTACCACACTGGAGATGGCTCTCGTTGTCTCCCCAGGAGGGGCACTTTGGGCAGTGTATTTCCTCTGTAGCCTAACACTGTAGAGTCAAACACTGCCGTGTAGCAAGAACCCATCCCAAGTCCTATTTTATCAAAAGGAACTTGAAGATGTTCGGGGCCAGAAAGCTGGAAGGAAAGCACACCAGGCAGCAGCCTCTGCTTGCCGGTCACTAAAGGCATTTCTTTCACCAAGGCGAAGCTGGGCTTTCTCACCATTGAAGTTCTCATGAGCTTAGATGAAACACACTTTGTATGCTTTATTCTGATACCAAGAATGCAGGGATGAGTGATAGAGATGCCACGGTGTAATCCAGACCAGAGCTGCTTTGCAGAGCTACACACTTAGTGGCTTTCATCATCCAAGTTCCGATTGCCACCTCATGTTGTTCCCTTTACCAAGCCACCCATACTAAGCCCAGCACATGTGAGTGCCATGGTGCCTATGCCAGGGGCTTTGCTCTTGCCTCATTCTCTAGAGAAGGTGGGTGGGGACACCCAAGAGGCCTTGCTGTGTGACAGGCAGTGCCCCACAGCTCACTGGTGGCCCTCAGAGTCCCAAGTTGATTGGCTTCTGCTTCTTACCGCCCAGTGTGACAATGAAGATGACTACAGGGAGATAAAGAAGGCCCAAGGAGAGAAGGAGAGTGCTTCACGCCTGGCCGCCTCCGCTAATAACACCTTGTCTGGGAGCCACTGCAACCTGAACATCAACAGGTAAGCCTGGTTCCTCCCCCCTCCGCCAAGGTAGCTGTGAGCTGGATGGGGACACCGGATCTGAAAGCCATTGTGTTGAGGAAATAGAAGATCCTTTTGATTATTCTAACCTGAGTCTGCTGGCTTGCTTCCCTCAAGTCAACCAAAAGCTGTATCAAGCCCTTACCTGTAACCAGAGACCAATGACCAGGTATACACAACTCTGAACTCTGTGCTCCCCAATGATCTCTCCCCCCAAAACTTGATAACCAAACCTCACAAGCTACTACTTTAATAGTAACTGACAAGGATATAAGACCATAAGAACCTAAAATTACACCTAAGCTAGTGGGTGTAGACAGGTTGTAGGCTTAAAAAGGATCTGTGCTTCCAAGGTCAAACCGCTACCCAGTGACTCCTCTAAAGGAGCAGACCGGGCCACCACACACCACCTCCCTCTGTGATAAATGGTCCTCCAGCCAGGCAAGGTCTCGGGCATTCATGAAAGCAAGTCTCTTAGCATCAGTCCTAGAGGCTTTTCCATTTAGAAGCACCTCAGCACAGACCCCGCTTTTCCTCTGCTGAGACACTTCTCACTCTCCCTAACTATACACAGAGGGTTTTTAAGGGGAGATTAATGGTTCTGCACAGCACATAAAAATGTAAACTGAAAGGTTGGGGGAAGATGTAGAGCAGTGCTGAAAGGCAAAGAGGCGGCTGGAGACCAGAGGCACACAGGCCCATGCGCGGTGGGGATTACCTTGAGGATGCTCCCAAAACCCTGCACAGGAGGGAACAGATTCAGGGCTTCCACGGTCTTCTGTGCATTCCCACGGACTAGGAAAACAGGCATGAAGGGACCCTGCCCCCCAAATATTCTTTGTGCATTCATCAGTGCATTAAATGACCTTCCCATCTAGTAAGAGCCATAACTGCTGCATAGCAATGAACACAAATGATATTGCAAGGTGTCGGAAACAACTGGAGTATAGCAAGAAAAGACCCGTGCTTTCTGCTGAGACACGAGCTTGGCTATTGCAAAGATGATCCAGCTTAACCTTGCTTCTAACTAGAGGAAGTGTTCTAGTGAGAGAGGAGGGTGGAACTTTATGCCATCCAGATTCATGGACCTCAAAAGTCTTGCTCTCATGACTGCCTGGCAGAGCCTCCCAGATCTGATTGTTTTGTTGACACTAAGTAATGACACAGCATGAATGAAAATGTACAGAGTTCTTTCTGGAAAGGGTGATCTGCGAACCTCTGCAATTGTGATTCTACTGCCTGTTTGACCAGCTCAGGAGAACACAGAGCTGATCGCCCAGCTAGGAGGCTCTCCATAGGATGCTTCTTTGGCCCACTTGAATATGTAAACTTGCAACAGTGAAGAGGCACCAGTCATATATACCCATGATTATATTTAATGTCGCAGTTTGTTCTTCATTACACATAAAGAATGTAAAATAATAGATACTTAGAAGCAGGTCTTTTTTCACTCAGATGTCAAGAAATGATGGCTTCTAGGCTTTTCACAACCATCCTTAACAACAGCCTCCTTCCCTTCAGTAGACACAACTTTGGGTTCATCCAGAACAGCTGCCTATAACATGTTACACAGTACTTTTAGAACTAGAAATTGTCTCCACGTGTATTTATTTGCGTGATGTTTTAAAAAACTTTGCTGTTTGTTTTAGAGGCTAGTACTTGAGGTTCCCACTGTGACTACCAACTAAGGAAATTGCTTTTTGAAGTGACTTTAAAGGCTTGTTTGCTCTGATAACCAGCATATACAATGAACCTGTCATAAGCCCGAGTCACAACTAAATTTTCGTTGGTTGTACCATTTTGTTGTAGTAGTTGTTGTTTGTAAACTGTATTAATTGATTCTCCGTGTTTCTTTAGTTAGCAGTGATTGACTCTATTTCAGGATAACATCTCCTCCACAAACAATCCTTTTTCCTAATGCAGAACACACAGATCCCTAGCAATAAGCATCATCATCACTGTTAAGACCTTAATATAAGTGAATCTGCCTTCTCTAATGGTTGATGTTGGAGAAATTCTGTTTAAGAATAGACAGTAGTCTTTAAGGTAAACATAAGGTTTCAGGTACCAGTTGCTTTGTTCTGTGTTTATTCTGATCAGTCTCTGGTGAATTCAGAAACTTAGCTGTTGGAAGGTGGCTTCAGGTCTTTGAAAACTGCCATTCTGTGACTATATCCTACAAGCTCAGATGCTGGCCAGTGCCCTCTAAAAAACTAAGGGTTTAGTTACTGTTGTTGACTGCTGATTGGCTTTCCCAAGCTGCTCACCATTGTGAGGAAAAGCTTGTTCGTTCGGTGTCTGTAGATACCTGGATGAAGAAATCAAAAGTGTGGATGTGTTATTCTTCTTAGTCTTACACTGGCAGGAAGTCAAGATTGCTGTGTGTCCTAATAGAGGCAAGAACCCGTGCATGAGATTTGTTTATTGTGTTCTGTGGTCCTAGTGCCATAATAATTCCCAAGAAGCTTCTTCCTGCCACCAGATTTAAAATGGGGGTTGGGTTGTACAAGAAGCATGGCCCTTTTTCTTGTGCAGACTGCGAGACTCTGTTGCTGTTTCTCTTTTCAGCTTGGCAATACCAATAAACAAAAATGAAAAAATGCTCCGGTCACCCACTTCGCCACTCTCTGATGCCTGTAAACACAAATACTCCAGCGAGGACCTGACTTCTTCCAGCCGCCCTCACGGCAATGGGATGTTGACTTCTGCCTCTTCCAACAAAAAGCCTAAGGCTGACAGCCAGCTGCAGTCACATGCCGGAGACCTCACGGTTTGTCTTTTCGATGACCTTCTCTTCTAAGTAAACTAGAGTGAAATTCTGAGTCGGCCCACCACGCTGTCCTACATGTTGGAGGCCCCATGCTGAGTCCCTGAAGGCGACTTCCAGGGAGATCTGGCAGAGGAGATGTACTCCTCCTCTCTCCTCACCAGAATACGAAGGAAGAAGCCTGCCCAGTGGAAATTCAAAGCCCTTTCTGTTTACAAAGCCTCTAGAAACTATTTCAGACTCCAGAATAACACCATCCCCAGACAAAGAAAATTGGGAGGTTTTTTTCCTTTAATTTTTGCTTCATTTTATTTTTTATAAAAAGAAAACAAACTATCTTTTTTTTTTCATTTTACATACCAATCCCAGTTCCACTCCTCTCTTCCCATTCCCTCCACCTTCCCCCCATTCCATCCCCTATCCACTCGAAAATTGGGAGTTTTAAACCAGCCAGTTTCTGTGCTGGGAAAATGTCCTACCAATACATGGCGCACGTGTATTTGGGGCTGAAACCCGGGCCGACATTACAGGGCTCTTGGCCTGCTCTTTTCTATCAGTGAGATGGCCAAAGCGGGAGGTTTCTAACACTGCCCTTCACCGTCCATTCTAGAGTGGTTCTAACGTTCCCCTGGGTGAGAGTGGAGTATTTTAGCTTCAGTGTGGTTTTGGGCCAGTTGCTTAATCTCTCTGAGCTGTTTCTTTACCCAGGTCTCTCTAGATATCACTGACAATCAATTTAGTTCCTCCACATGGCCTCTAAAAGCGGCGTCTTGCCCAGGGTATTCTGTAAGTCCAGATGTTCTGTCTGAGTTCACCCTGTGCCTGTCAAAGCCAGCAGGGCTCTGTGAGGCTAGAGAGAGAAAGCTTAAGAATAGGGCTATGCTTCAAGCTGTGGTGGCGCACACCTTTTATCCCAGCAGTTAAGGCAGAGGCAGGCAGATCTCTGAGTACTGAGTTCGAGGCCAGCCTGGTCTATAGAGCTAATTCTAGGACAGCCAGGGCTACAGAGAGAAACTCTATCCTGGACAAAAAAAAATGGTCTATGCAAAGAAAGATCTTAGGCAGGGACCAGTACTTAACATTTTCCCCATGGATTTAAGATGCAAAAGAGTTGGCAGAAGGTTCTATGGGAGCCTGAGTCTTAGCATATCTTCAAAGGGTGCCTTTCTATGCAGCCACATTTAGAAGCAATTATCTTTAATCTTAGGCAGGAAGAATTCAGAGAGACTCTCCTAGAGAAACACGGGATGAAAAGCTATCTGTTCAGGTTTTAAAACAAAGCAGACGTCTCCTTCACGTTCATATCCATGTATCGTGGTCATCTGGGGTGTGCTGAGAGGTTTAGCCATTGGCTTATTTCACTTACTCATCCACTAAGTGGTGCTTTCTGAGCAGGTCCTTGTCCTGGGCCGGGCACCTTGCTATGCTGCTATGGTGATCACTCAGCAGATTTACCTCTGTGTCACCATGAAGCTGTGAACCCAAGCCCTCACTCCACACACTGTTAACTATTAGCACCTGAGAAAGTTGCCTAACCTGACCTGTATTGATTTCCCCATCCGTAAAAGAAGCATACAACCTCCCTTTTGGTGCTGCTGTGAGGACAGCATTTGACAACAGGTGCAGAAGTCCTCATGTACAGGCTGAGACTTAGACACGTACAGGCTGGACACCCCTAATGCAAAGGGCTCCAAAATCTGAAACTTGCTGAAAACAACGTAATTCAGCAAATGGATCATTCCACACCTGATCCCTATGGTAGGTCAGAGCCGAAAAGAATCACAAAACTGGTTTAAAGCATACTGCAGATAATTGCTTTAATGTATATATAACTGCTATCTGTTTAAGGGGAAACACAGATGAGTTTCATACTTAGACCTGGGTTCCATCCACTAAATATTCAACCCCTTGTGGTTCCCAGTATTTTGATTAAAGAATACACAGCCTGTATTACCTTTTCTTGATTGAAACAAAATCACCATCGTTTCTAATAGTCAACAGGCAGTATTCTGTAGGTGAAAAGGTGTGCTGTCTGATGGCTCTTTCAGCCAGGTGGCCAGTGTCTCAGTGACTTCTCTGTTATTTGTTGTTTAGAAAGCAGCTCACAACAGCTCCGAAAATGGCATCCTCCATACTAAGTCACGGCCACAGACTGAGCCATGGTCTCCAGGTTCCAATGGCCACAGGGACTGCAAGAGGCAGAAGCTGATCTTCGATGACATGTAAGTTTGGACCTTCTTAGTGCGGCGAGGAAAGAAAGTAGAAGGAAAGATTATATCCTCTTATTTATGATGTGGCTGTTTGCCCTTGCATGATATGGTAATTTAAATGTCCCTCTCAAACAAAGCGCTAACTTAATACGCACCCCTGAATAAGCAGGATCCCCAGGGCTTATGGAATTGATACCCAAAACTTAAAAAAAACTGAGGCAAACTTCCCTAACGGGTCTTTTTTTTTTTAAATTATATGTATATTTGTCTGGGTATGTGTTACATGAGCATGGGCGCTCATGGATCCCCTAGAGCTACAGGCAATTAGCTGCCCAGTGTGGATACTGGGACCAAACTCCAGTCCTCTGCAAGAGCAGAGCTGCTAAGCTGTCTCTCCAGCCCCTCCAGCGAGTCTTATTTCCAAGGGTATATATTATGGGATGTTGGTGACTTTGTGCGATCAGGAAAATAAAAGTCCTTTTGGTTTTGTAAACTATAATAGCAAAAGAATAATAGTGGTTTACTCTTGAAGGCTGTTTTCTCCCAAGATGTAGGCTCTTTGTTAAGAGTGTAAACAGACCTTATGTGGGAAAAGCAGCCTGGAATCCTTTGTCCACTTCTCCTGCTAACAACAGAATGCATCTTCCGTACCCGCTGTCATTTTAAAGGGATAAAGGCGGGGATGGTGGCTAAGAATGTCCAGCCATGCTCTTAGGAGGCTGAACGATCCCAGTCAGAAAGGCTGAGATGATGCTGATGATCGTTTGGCCCCCAGGGAGAGGGTCAAGAAACACCTAGAAGAAGGAGATAGAGTTTCACGAGCTCAGCCTGAATCCTGCGTTCTGTTGTTAGCTGACCCACAAGCGTGTTGCATGTCCATGTGAGGCAGGATAACTGAAGTCTTCCAGGAACCTCGTGCAGGAGATTCCTGCCCTGCTGCTGGCTTCCATTCCAACTGCAGAGACAGACTACAAGCCCTAAGCCCCCTGGAAGTCAAAATACAAACTGGTTCCAACATCTCCCAGCCTTCCTCAGAAGAAAATAATAGTATCAGTGACTACTATTGTGCTCCCCTCCTCGGGGGTATCACATAAGACGCAGCATCTCGGGAGCATCAGGCATCAAGCTCCCCTGCCCACTCTTTGACAGCCCTAATATAAACATGGGGTATTTCCTTCTCTCTCAGCTTCCCATATTGAGTCTCTTAAGTATTAATATTACTTTATACATCAACCAGGGCACAGAGTTTGGGGGTTGGAAGTCAAATGCACATCTTTGTCTCATTTAAGAAGCACATGCCAAGTTATCTGAATTTGGGGAATTACATGGACATCCACAAGGCTCAGGTCTCTTCCTGTGGTTACTGCAACTACATGCCAACTCTGTGCACGCAATCCTCCCCTCCCTTAACTACTCTTCCACCTACCTCCCTTCACTTTCCCTTTGCTGAGCAGAATGGCGGGTGCTCATTTTCCCTCGGATCAGGTTAGGATTTTGTGCTGGTGATTGACCCTGTGAAAGTTAGCCATTTTTGAAAACAGAGGCAATTAAAGTGATATTTAAGGTCATTGTGGAACTTGTGTTTGGTTGTCATAGCTAATAATAGACGTATTAGACATAGGGATATTCAAAACACCAAACATCTCTGGGCTATGGTTTAGGAAGAGTGATAAAGATAAGAAAGAAAGAAGAATTTATGAGAGAATTAATTCAATGACTTCTTCCATGTTCAGAACTGAAGACTAAGTCAGAAAGAGCAGCAACCCAATTCTTATAGCCAATCTGAAGTTTCTTGAATTTTTTTAATAGGGGGAAATGTTTCTCAATATGTTCCCTGCCTACACCGATGGAGAGGCTCTGCCTGTAGGCAAGATGTGTAATTCTGGTTGCTGACTGTGCCGGGACTGCCTTCTATTAGGGATATGGTACAATGAAATAGAAAAGCACTCTTAAATACCCATTACATGGAGAGCTGTGGCCACTTGCCCCAAATGATGTGAAATCTCTAGTGGTAAAATAAACATGCAATTCAAACAGCCACTGATCTAGAAAAAGCTGTGCGAAGATTTTTGGTTGGTTGGTTTGGTTGGTTTTTTGTTTTTGTTTTTGTTTTGTTTTGTTTTTTTTGTTTTTTCAAGACAGGGGCCTTCTGTGTAACCGTCCTGACTGTCCTGGAACTCACTTTGTAGACCAGACTGATCTTGAACTCACAGAGATCCTCCTGCCTCTGCCTCCTGAGTGCTAGGTTTAAAGGCATGCACCACCACTGCCTAGCGTGAGACAATCCTTAAAACCCAAAAGGCAAAGAACCAACATTGTCTCTTCCTTTAAACCGTGAAAATAGCTATCTCTCAAGAGATCAGAGTCACTGACATACGCAAAATGTTGTGCATGTCTAGCTGCTGTATTAAGTGCCTACTGAGTATCAGGTACAGGCAACAGCTAAGATATGATGTTCGCCATAATCCTACAGTCAGGAGAGAAAAGCACATGGACGGGACCACTCCTGTGACCGCTAGAACCACATCTCCTCCTTTCCCCACTTTTTCTCATCACCCTTCTATTCCTCTTCCTCCTTCCTGTCCTATTTCTCCTACCCTACTTTTCTCCCTTCCCTTCTGTCATAATTTGCTCCAACTTGACACACCTGGGAAGAGGAAACCTCCGTTAAGCAATCGACTCCGTGAAAGTGGTGGTCTCTGTGGGTGTGTCTTGAATGCCAATTGATGTAGAAGCCCAGCCCACTGTGGGTGGTACCATCCCTAGGCAGACAACAACAATGAGCCTCTTCCTTCCCCACGTGGCTCTGTTTTTTCCTTCCCTCCTCACTTCCTTTTCCTCTGCTTTCACCCTGACAGTGTCTGCCCTGACAGCCTCCTTGATCACTAAAGTCCTCAGCTCCTGTCACTTTCCTTGGCTTATATTCACTGAGGTGTCAGCAAGCACAGAGACGAACAGGGAAGCTGCCAGGAAAACAAGGGAAAGGGCCAGATCATTAGGACCAGAGCAACTGAGAAGCTGGTGGAGAGCCAGTTAGTCATCCAGAGAGGACCAGATGCCAGGCTGTCATTTAGTTCTTCAAGCTGCATCATGTAGCTTGAAAGAAAGAAGGAAGGAAAGAGAGAAAGAATGAAAAAAGAAGCTCATCCTTTTGTATTATAAACACTTGTTAATGGTTGAATAAACATGCAGTTCCAACAACAACTGAATCCACCAGGCTGTCAAGAATGAGCACTGAATAAACACGGCTGAATTATAAATATCCTTCCCAGAGGGAAGCCCTGGATTTTTTTTTCTATCTTTTCTCTTTTTCCGTGAACCTGCATGAAAGTCCATTTAAATCCCTGTTCTTACACATCTCATTTCCTGTGTTTCTTACCAATTAAGCTTTGGGGATGCAAATGAACTGAAGGGGCTAGCACTCACTTCAGAACTGGAATCAAGGTCTGCTTGTTCTTGGTAAGGGCGAGTGCAGACTGGCGGCTGTGTGGATCCTCCCCTGACATTGAGCAGAAGCAGGGAAAGCGTGACAGCTACTACTCCACAGCCTTCGTGGGAAGGTGGTACGGGCGTGATTAACAGACTCTTCCTTTAAAAGACAAAATCTGTGAGAATTTATGTCAGGGAGTGACGACGCTCGCCTCACCTCGCAGCTCAGATACGGGTCTTATTAGTGCCGAGCCCTGAGCTATATATTATCTGGTGTCATAATTAGTGGCAAGGGAGCTTTGGCCAAGGAAAATTGAGAGGTATCTGGGATGGGACGCCTCCATCCAGGAGTCCCGAATTCACGGAGCTAAGTGGTGAAAGGCTTGGCGGCAGGAAATAAAGCCCCGGCTCCCACCAGCCATATTGCTACGTTGGAAGCCAGCAGGGCTGGAGGCCAGCACTGCCTGCTGCTTGCTGAAGGATGTGCTGTCCCCTGCCCATATTTCACATACAAGAGGCAGTCACGACCAGAGCGCTCAGCCAATCCACCAAATGTCCCATCTGTCCCCACGACACCAATAATAGGAGCAGAGCTATCTAACCCTCCGGGCACTGAGTGAAGACTCCCTGGGACACACAGTGCTGAAGACCGTGAGCTTGTAAAATGTGAGTGGGAGGAGGGGTGGGCACTTGACATTTGTAATGCAATTATGTGCAGCAGTCTCCTTGCTAAAAGGATTTTAATTTTATAGAGGATGGGAAGATTCCCGTATATGAGAGGTTGAATCTCTGGCAGCATGATTTAATCAAAGGAAGCCAACCAGAATTTTTGCATAGGCCATGTGAGAGCCAGGCAGGGCACTCTGGGGGCCTTTCCATGGCACTGCTGTCCTGGGGGAGACCCTTTCCTCATTGCTGCAAAGGAATTGTTTCCATTGTGAATTTCATGTCTCTAGCTGGGCCCTTATTTTATTTTGACCAATGGGAAAACAAAAAGAGAAACTCCAAGTTGGAGGAAAGGGACATCTCTCTCTTGTTGTAATCTGCAGGCTTTGCTATAATCGATCGTTTTAAATGTCCAACCCAGGAAGAAAGAACACTGAGACCGATGATTCTCCATTTCAATAAAAGTTTCTTCAGTGATTAAAAGCTTGCCTCCCTTAGCCATCACAACTTGAAAAAGATACTGTAAGTCCTATGGGGAGCATGAAGAAGGCACTCCCCTCCTGAGAAGCCAGGTTCCTGGCACTCTGAGTTCCAGTCCATGTCAGGGTTGTAGGGATGAAAGCTGCGCCCGAATCCTTGTGGCTTACATACCATCTACCTGCATCCACAGGGGTGTGTGCAGACAGCCAACATTAGCCCTTGGGAGTCCCCCGGCCTCAAACACCCCCGCCAACAGTGACTGCTGGAGGGGGACAGGTGGCAGAACACTTGCCCAGCATGCATGAAGCCCTGGATGTGCCCCCCAGTTCTGCAAGCTAGCACTACCAAGCAGCTGTGTGTGAAAGAGAACTATTTAACCCCTTCCATGGTCAGTCTCCTTCTGAAACAAGCACTTCAGGGCTGAGGGCACAGTAACACCCTGAGGGCACATCAGCTGGCATTGGGGGTATCAGACTAAAATGCGTTGGCTGTCATTGTTGCTGCTCCTCCGTCTGATGTGGGTTTCAGTTTCTCCAAGCAAACCTTGTCCCGATCACTCCACACCCAGGAACCTGTTTGTTCAAACACAGTGAGCTCTCATCCCTGCCAGTTTGCACAAAACAGACTTGTTCTGTGGAAGGACGGCCTTTGAAAGAGGTAGGAATTACAGAAAGCAGTGTGCCAGCCTCTCCGTGGGAGACCATTCATCTCTCTCTCCCCCTCAGCCACGAAGGAGAACAAAAAGCAAAGGCTGCCTCTAAAGCTCGCGTGCTAGGAGATATGTCAGGTCCCTCGCACCCTGCAGCGGCTCAGAGCCAAGGCCGTGTGTTTGTAGGTGGCGACGGTGGAAGAAAAGGAGGAAGGAAAACGTACACCGATGGCTTTCCTTACAGAGACCTCTCAGAACAAAGATGCACATGGCTGTGCGCCGGCTCCGCCATCAGCCACTGAATGCAGTTGCGTTCACAACGTTTAATTGCACTTTTATTCGTGTGTTCATGGCCATCATGAAGAACTATGAAAAATAATGCGAGTGATAATATTACAGAAGTTTAAAAACTCTACTTTTCCCACGTAAAGGCAGATTCAATGGAAAATCTATTTTATGCGGAGATGATTAGGTTTTATTTCAGAACCTTTGATATATTAGATTCTGTACCTGTGACAGCAGTGAGGGCAATTTCATTTTTCCTTCTGACTTGTATATGGCTGTAGAAAGCAATGCCTTCAGGTTAGTGTGCATCCACAGCCACCCTGGACAGTCTGAGTGAGTGGCATCCCAGTGGTCCCGATGACTTTATAATGGCCTGATTTAAGAGCCTAGCAATAGAAAGCACCTGAGTGGAGAAAATGGGCCAATCTTCAGGCAATTTTCCATGCTTAGTACAGTGAGCCCTCCATTATATGCAAAAGGGGTTCTAACGAGCGTGTTTGTAAATGGTCCATAGATGGCACCGGGTTGTCTTTTAGTGTGGCAGGTTACAGTTGTAACTGCCAGGATCCGGTCAGCAAATGGGATGAGTTACTTCCCTCCAGGCACCGCTGTGTGCTGTGACTCAGCCTCGTCTCAGGCTTGAAAAGCGCATTCCTGTGCTGCAGGTAAAAACATTGATTGAAGAACCCACATTAGTGGCTATCAGCTACTGCCATCTCGAAGAGTAAATTAGAAAGCCTGTGAAGTCTAAGATGCCATAGCTTATGACCAAAAGAGGTTCTTTCCCCATGAGAATAATATGCATTTAAAATGACAATCTTTTAGTGGTGAGGTCTACAAAACAGGACACACAGAAAATGACCAAACCTGGATACTAGAGTGTAGAGCAGATAATGATGGGAAGAATTTCAAGTTGCCATGGAGACACTCTTCGGCTCATTGGCCATGATGCTGCACCCTCTCAGAAGGCACCACTCTCCCGCAGGCTCGGGAGAAATCCAGTACGATTCAAGGATTACTGTAGGCTGGAGAAGAACGCAAAGGTCACCAGCATGATTCCTGCTGAAATGCGCCAGGGACCGAGCTGCCCACATGCCGTGACTGTAGCCCTGTGAACTTGGAAGGTAATTAATTACCCACGATGTATAGTATAGCCAAGTTCTCTGTGATGTGGGAAAGACCGTGAGAAGCATGGGTGACGCTCCTAGGAACTGTTCCTGGCAATGGTCAGACTTAGTTCCTGATAAGATTTGGTGAACACTCAGTGATTGAGCAGAGAGCAGAATATTCCAGGCACGGGAAAGGAAGAACAAAGCTTCCAAACAGGAGTGGCATGCCATCAAAATTGATGGAACCGCCCCAGATTTTACTCATCGTCCCTGGTGAATACCTAACCTGAGCTAAGATTTGACCTACGAAGCCCCAAGATTGATTTGGGAACTGGAGACACAACAGAAACAGTATTTGAGAAACGCTGGCCGAGGAGTTGAACCCAGAACCAGAGTTGATAAAAGCAACTTGGGTGGTATGTCTTTAAGAGAAGAAGAACGCTTAACAGGAAGCCTGAACACATCTGGCAACAAGAGAGAGACGGTGAAAACTAATCTCTCCTCAGCTGTAGGCCCTGGGATCTAAGGCTCAGCAGTGAGTCTAGGCTTGGGCTAGAGGTGAGCTCTGATCGTCTGTGATGGGATGGGAAGCCAAAGAGCAAACGCAGCAGCACGCCTGTTCCTGCTGATGCTGTACCAGCAGATGCGTGTCATGACTCAACAGGAGATCGTGGCTTTTTGGATGTCATGAGTCCAAACCTGCAGGATCACAACCATCTAGCATTGATCCCTAACCCGTGGACTTCTGATTGTCACCACTGGCTTGTCACTTTGAACCATTACACTCACGTCACTTCAGGATGTTGATAATGAAGGAGGTTGTACTTACGTGGGGCAGAGTATACGTGGAAACTGCATAATTTCTACTCAGTCTTTCTGTGAATCTAAAAATGTTCCAGGAAGTCTGTTTGAAAGCAAAAGCAAGCAAGTAGTAACGGTGAAAATTGCCAAAAATTCGCATCAGTCGGTATGTAGCCAAAGACTGTCAAGGCATTTGAAAAGCCATTCAAGTGGAATTGTGGGTCCCTCAGCGATGCGCTAGCAAAGCAAAGGTGGAGGCAGCAGGCCCGTCTTACTGAGGAAACCTTCAGCCACACCAGAGACCATCCAGGGGAATGGAAAGCTTTGGACCTGCATGGGAACGAGAATGGGGAGGGCGCAATTGCCCACAGACAGACAGTTACGTTCGGGAGACCGTATGGTTGTGTTGTCGTTTCCTTGTGGTAACAAACCAACACATCAGTCCCAATAGACTGCCACAACTCTGTCAGTATTTGTAGAGAAAAAAAGGCTGGACATGAGGTCCTTTTGTTGTTGTTTTTGTTGATCCCATGGTTTTTGACCCAAAACTAATTATTAACTTTGGTCCTGATTTTGTTTCTCACTTTGACGAATAAAATGTCATGTTTTGGTCAACCCGTGTTTCTTGTCATAGCACATTACTGTTTCTCTAGGCATTCTGATCTCTTTGAATAAAGGAATGTTCTGATTACCTGGTATTCCAGTGAGGTAAATGACCCATTAGAATCTAAAACAAGACAGTTTAAAATAAGCTTATCGTAATAGGTTAAACAGTCCATGACTAATCTCTCTGGTGACATCCTATCCCCTGGCTGCTATTTACTGTTTATGAGTAGGTCAAGTTTATTGATCACCTAACACACGGAATACAAAGAAGTTTATGCTGATGGCATCTAAAGGATGTAAAAGGTTTTTTTTAAAATTAATCTATTAGACTAAACATTTTAAAGGCACCAACCGATGATGGGTGGTGTAGTGTGACTTAGGGTTGTTGTGCACGTTCAGATCGGTCTCAGGACAAATTACCCTCATCTCCCAGAAGGATCGGCACTGGCCAGGGTTATTGCTTTAATAATACAGGCGTCTAATGCTCCTGTTTACCAGCTAGCTAATCAGCACCCTAGAGGATACATGCCGTGTTTGCATTGTTACAAGGTAGACATCATTTTACAATTAACTCCATTACAACTGAAACATAATCATACTCCATCACAGTTCTTGGGTTTTCACTGTGAGGCTTTAAGACAATTAACTGTATGTGCACACAACTCTAGAAACTATTTACGCATATAAACGACACATGCATAAGAACAGATAAATACTGTCACTCATACATTTCCGTGAGATGATTACTGGATATATTTGCAGTTCTTAAGTTGAAGGGGAATGGTTTTCTGTAGAGACTATGCAAAATAAGAGGTTTCCACTTTTTTCTTATCCCTACAGTAAAAAAAAAAAAATCTTATTCACAAATTAGGCACTAAGGGACCACGTTAAAGCAACTATAAATATAGACTATCTACATGTATTGAGTGGGTTTTGAATTGCTAACTTAGGAGAAAAATAATGTACTTTATATACAGGCTGTAATTTGAAAGTGCAAAAAGTATACATGACTCCATATTAAACAGAGTTTTTAAATTGTGCCTTCTGTTTGAATGAAAGAGAAGCATATTTTCAACAGACCTTGCACTTAAGCAATAATGGCATCTAATATTCTCTCCTTGTAGGCCTCGTAGTGCAGATTATTTTATGCAAGAAGCTAAACGGATGAAGCATAAAGCAGATGCGATGGTGAGACCCTTTTCCTTCCAGATTTGTTCGTCTAAATTGTGTTTGTGCTGCAGCTTCATCACTGGGGCAATATAGCCGGGGTAATTATAAAATCTATTACAAGGATGGCTGGGCCTGCTAAATGGGAAGATGTTTATATAATCAAAGGCTCATAGCCCAATAAATTATGACTTCACTCGGTAATGTCGAACTGGAAGAAAGCCCTGGATAAATGAATATTTCAATTTAGTCTCAAGGTTTGAATAGTAACCAGAACCAGTGGAGTCAGTGGGCGGAGCTATTAGAAATAAATTGAATTTGCATTTTCCTCTCTACCTAGCCTAGCTAGCTCTTCCTTGGCTCAGTCCCACAAATCTCTTTTCAGGATGACTAGTGTTTCCTGTGTTCATCTGTCACTCACACTTAAACCTTAAAGTCAACATGACGTGATCTTTGCGAAAGATAGCTTTTCTGACTTGGGTGATCTATTTTGGAGACCTTAAGGATTTTGGACAAGAAATAGAGACTTTTAGTTTGTTTGGTTTGGGTTTGTTTGTTTTCTTAGATCACACAGTGATTTCACCAGGCCTCTTCCAAACAGATGCCTTACTTCCTAGAAACTCTAGTCCTCTTCTCCTTCAGATTCATAGCAAAGATCAGTCAGGGGGCTGGAGATAAAGGTGGTGTCTCAGATACCTTTCAGAATGTGAGTCTGGTGCGGAAGATACTAAATCCTAAGCGCTGCTCCCCCAACGTGCCTCACATTGTCCACCACACAGTTATCACCTGACGTCAATTGCCAGGGAACACTGGGGTCATGTGGACATAGCCAGTGAGTATCAGAAATAGAGACAGTCGCACGAGACAGCTCTTGTCCACACAGCCCCACAATCCCAAGGTCATCCAAAGAAACTGATGCGTGGATCTCTGTCTCTTCAGTACCCTGTTTTTAAAAAGAGAGAAGAAGGGAAGGAAGGGAAATAATTAATGCATGGCCACTTTGGGGCAAAAACATCATACTTTTAAATCATCATTTTAAATATGGTGAAAGTTGCTACCTGAAGCCATCATCCAAGGCTTCCTGGCTCTATTCACCTAACTCCATCTTGCCCAACTCTTCCTTCCCTATCCCTTGTCAGCCTCTCATCATACCTCGTTCATGCCAGCCCACATGTCTGTCCGCTCACACCCTCGGTGTCCTCCCCAAGTCCAGCCCAGTCATGCAGGTCCTCCCACTAACATCTCAGTCTCCTCCCTGAAGCCTCCCCTGGTGCTCTGCAGCCCCCCCCCCACTCTCCCCCTCCCATCTTCTTGCTTTAGACTCCTCTGTTGGTATTCTGTCCATCACAGACTGCCTTGCATATTGAGCTATTCTGTGGTATACAGTTTTCACTTTCCAAGGGTCTTATGTGGTCCTAGAATGAGTTTTTGTGAATCAAGTACATGTACCCCAAAATTAAGTGCTTTAGAATGAAATTAATTCCTTAACAGCATTGCCACAAAATATGGTATGACTTACAAGTGTTAAAACTTTTATTTATTAATGAGTAAAAATTTATTTATTTATTTATTTATTTAGTAATATTCTTTCAAGACAGGGTTTCTCTGTAGCTTTGGGGCCTGTCCAAGAACTAGCTCTTGTAGACCAGGCTGGCCTCGAACTCACAGAGATCCACCTGCCTCTGTCTCCCGAGTGCTGGGATTAAAGGCTGCACCACCACCACCTTGGCTATTTAATTTATATTCATTTTCAAAGAGATATCATTGTTAATGAAAATTGGTGATTTATTTTTATATTTATTTGTGTTTGTAGTAGGACTGAGAGTAGTTAGAGTAGGGATGTGATTTGTTTCTTTGATGAACAAATCATGGAAAAACAAAGGTGATTTCACAAGGTGGGAATATGTGACTTTCCTAGAGCAGTGGTGTCTAGGGCCAGAGCCTCCGTATGTAGCTCGAGACTTGGGAGAACTCAGGTGCACATTCAACTCATGGCTGCTGCAGAGACAGTAGCGACACCCGGTCTTTCCAGGTGTGTCCTGCTGAGCTGACTGTGCTGCAGCCTCTGTGCTGAGTAGCATAAATATATACAGTGTGGGGAACCCCAGAGGTTCTTGTGGTTGAGTTTCAGCTCTGGGTCGTGTTTTGTGAAAGTGAAATATAGAACCTTAGGTAAATCTCCATTCATCTCTTCTCCGTCTTCCCTTTCGTGGGGCCCTGAGAATAGTGACGCACGTGGGGGCGCAGAGTCCCAGATAACATGAGACAGTGATCAGGGCCCTGCACCATCGTTGGTGAGGCTGGAAAAAGTAGGCATGAAGCCCAAGTATGGATCCAGACCTGTGAACTTGGACACACGTTTAGCGCCATGAGAGAGGACAGGGAGTGAATTTGCCAAGCCACTGGGGAGAAGGAAAGGGAGCTTGGCAAAGTGGAAGGAAGGTGTCCTGTGACTTCTCCACTCACTTGCCTCACTGGAGCAAATAACTAGCGAGGATTTACTAGGTCCTTTCATCCAAGGGAGGTAGGCTCCAAGCTCCCATAGCATGCCCTGAGGCTGCAGATGGCTCAGAGATTTACACACTCTGTTTCATATACATGCATGTCTGTGATATACAGCTAAGCACAGGAAGACACTAGCAGTAACTAGTAACTAATAACAATGTAGGGCAATAATAGGGAGCTGTGATAATAAAATATATAAGCTCATGAATTATTTATTTCTGGAATTCTCCTCATAACATTTTCAGACCTTGCTGACCACAGGAACCTGAAACCATGGGAAATGAGCTATGGATAGCAACAAGGGCTACATAGCTATTTCTTTTTTCTTTTATTTTTCCTCTCAGCTCCATTTCACGGGGTTTTGGAGCTCAAAAGTTGGGTTTCTCAAAGCATATAAACTGTATGGTGTTGCCCCTTGTTTAAAAAAAAAAACAACAAAAACAAATTAAAAAACCTCTTAGAAAGGAAGACACCTCTGATTGTGTTGGTCAGGTGGAGAAGTTTGGGAAGGCCTTGAACTATGCCGAAGCAGCCTTGTCCTTCATCGAGTGTGGAAATGCAATGGAACAAGGCCCAATGGAATCCAAGTCCCCATACACCATGTATTCTGAGACGGTGGAGCTCATCAGGTAAGGTCTGCTTCCGCAGAGCTGTGGGGGGGAAGCAGGAAGGCCGTATACAGAAGTACATGTGGGGAACACTAAGAAAAGAACCGCAGCCTGCAGTATCGGCCGCTGGGGACCAGTGTTCATTTCCTAAAATAAGAATGGGAAGGAACTTATTTCACGTGGTGTGCCTCCCTGTTTTCTGTGTGAGGCGAGGCAGGTGTCCCCTGCACAAAGCCTTGACTATCCGAGGAAGGGACAATGTCAAAGTAAGCTGGGACATGTCCCCTCAGCTAGGAAGTGGTAGGTGTGGGATTCATGGACTCTCTAAGCTGCTTGGAAATTAGAAGTCAACAGGGACTAAAAGTGGAGATCTAAGACCACGGTAGAAGGGTTGCCCAATCGCACAAGCCGCTGCTTTCAGTCCTCACCATTCAAATGCGTAAATGTTTTCATTCATTCTACCTCTCAGAAGGGGTGAGAAAAAGATAATCATAACATCATTATAAAATGTGTAGTATACTTATAAAGCAAAGATAAGCCATCCTGCAATTCATAAACCCAGAGAACCTAGACAATAAAGACCCTAAGAGAAGCGTACACGGATCTAATCTACATGGGAAGTAGAAAAAGATAAGATCTCCTGAATAAATTGGGAGAATGGGGACCATGGGAGAGGGTAGAAGTACAGAAAGAAGAGACTGTCCAGCATTAGGTCAGGCTGACACTGGGTAAAGAGGAAGGAGGAATCCCTAGATTTCCCTCTCATTTTCTCAGAGCGTGAGGGGAGGGTTGGAAGGGAGGCACCAAAAAAATTTATTTGGAAAATGCCATAATGTAACCTAATTATTTGTAAACTAATAAAAAAACAACTAAAAAATACTTTTTTAAAAACTGAGGGAACTTCTCAATAAAAGGGAGAGAGTGGACGAAGCACTCTCGGCATGTCTAGGAGGAAAGACCAGAAGTGTGGCTGTGTACACAGTAAACTGTTCCTTCCAGGGAGTTTTGTAAATCATATTTGATGGGTGAAACAAAATTTATAGCACCATCTGGTACTCAAGATAATATTTTATAGATGAAGGGGCAGTAAAGGCTTCCATGCTTCAGTCAGGGGCTGTAGGTCACACAGGCAGGGTTTTATCCAGGACGAGCCCTGGGGAAGCTGCAGAGGGATGCACTTGGGACCTACAGACCTACAGCAAGAGGATGGCATTACTGTTTCCGCCGTTTTCAGCAGAGCACGCGTTCCGCCAAGAGCGTCACAAACCAGCTGGGCTAACCTCTGCCTGCTCTGTGACTGGTGGATTAGTCTCACTTTACAGATTAGGAAATAGACACTGAGATGTCAGTACATCTTTCTGAACTCTGTGAGTAGCCGAGATGGGACGTTAATCTGGGACCCTCTCACCATTGCACACAATGCCTCGTCTCTCAGGATTCTGAGCAGGTGAGCAGATATTTCATTGAGAGGAAGCAGTGCCCACAGGCCTCCTACTCCAAGAAAGACACTTGCTTCTCAAAACCCTTGTCAGTACACAGAAAACTAGACAGGAAGACGTGTTGCAGACAGCTACCCTGTCATCAGATAAAGAGTTTCATGTAAGCAGATAAAAGTAAATTAGGCATCCAAGTTCTCGGTGACTCGGCAGAAGATGAGATGAAGAAAAGTGGATGCTTTACCATGCTGACGAATGGCTCTTGAGCGTGTAGCACTCAGAGGAGTTTGTACTGTGTCATTAGCGAATGGGAAGTGGCACAGCCTCATCAAAGTCCTCCCCAGTCACCACAGTAGCACTGTCAGCGAGCTTTAACACACTATGAACGCCCACATATGGGGCCGGAGAGCCGGCTCTGTGACTAAGAACACCTACCCCTTGTACTGAGGACCCACATGCCAGGCCCAGGACTCACATTAAATGGCTCACAGCCACTTAGGACTTGAGCTCCAGGGGACCCAGTTCTGCCCTCCATAGGTGTCCACACTCACACATACCCACATGCAGACACACACAAGTGCATAAATTTAAAAAAAAGGCACAGAACGTGTGAGGGTGGGGTGGAGAGAGACCATCATAGAAGAGGCTCCATTGATAGCCAGAAAGGACTCCTAAATTTCTTGACTTTTTTTATTTTATCTTTTTTTTAAGGTATGCCATGAGACTAAAAACCCACTCAGGCCCCAACGCTACCCCAGAGGACAAACAACTAGCTGCGCTTTGGTAAGTATATCCTCAGCTCTGCGAGCAGGGTGCCAGGCTGCCCTGTGTTTCCAGACACCTCTAGCCCCCTGGTCCCAAGCTTAGTGACCAGAGGATCGGGACATGAGTAGGGTCCCTCGCCAGTCAGGGCAACCGAAAACAGCAAGCTCCCTGTCCCAGAGAAATAAAGTAAAGAACAGTAGACACCCAGTGTTGACCTCTGACCTCTACATGTGCATGGACAGACATGCGCACACACATATACTTATATGCACACACATACCCATGTAAAAATATAAGTGAAACCAAGTAGGTCCTCCCTCATTCATTTGAGTGTGGTTTTTCCTGTGTTTAACGCTTTAGGTGCGGTCAGAATCATTGGCGAGTTACTTTGCATGCCAGATCAGTATGTACGGATACTCACAATCCATTAGAGTTATCGATACCCTGAACTGAGGGGCAGCTCGATATACTTAGATAATAAAATCATTTCTTTCATACTGGCTAATGGGTAATCGATCTTCCTATGCTTAGGACTGCAGTCATAAGGGCTGTGCAGTGGTAACTCCCCACAAGGTCTGCTCCGAAGGCCCCATCCCATCCCTCACATTGCAAGGCCCCTCCTCTCTGAGTCTCTCCTGGCCTTGTCCACGTAGCCAGTGTTTTGTTCTCGGCAGGTTCACTGAGCTCACGATCTAATCTGAGAGATAGAAAATCAAATGGCGTCTCAGACAGTATAACAGCCACATCAACACAAGAGTCTCGAGCTGTTTGACATAATTTCATCTGGAGTCTGAAGTGCTAGCGAGCTGGATCAGGCTGTGCTGGGCATGTTCGGATTCTAGCACGTCAATACCTGATCTCAGCCGAGGGAAGAATTACGAGTGAAAAGCACGGGGGACGAGAGAATTAGTCTCGGGAAAATGCTAAATATGCCCTTTTCTTTATTGGAGTACCATGATGGGATTAATAAATTTATGGCAATTAATAATTAATGTTGGAATATAAGTTTGATATAAATAATTATACAGAACATTGTAGAAGATAGGCGAGCGTAACTAGCCTGAGATTGGTACTTCTGTTGTTTGCAGTGCGCTTTATTTGAACTCATTACAATCTAGTAAAGCGTTAACAAGCAGAGGTAATAAAAATCTGTGAAATTGCTGTCCTGTCTGCGAAGCCAATAGCTCACCCTATAAAGCGGTGCCTGCTCTGGGCTAGCGCTCCCTCGGCCTCTCGTGGAGAGAGACTGCCCTCTGGTGGTGGGAGGAGAAAGCGGCCTGACCCTGTTCTCAACAAAGAGCCGTGAAAGTTGCCCTTACACATCTGGCGGTAAATGCCAGATGTGTATGGAGGCCTCTATAGATTTTGAATTATGCTTTTTTAACGAAAGGAGCATCAAATACTCGTGCATGTACTTAATATGGGAACATTTTAGATGTGTAAGTGTGATGGAAATACTGTTCTGAAGCTTCCCTGCAAAGGACACAACATGTCCCCTCTTCTACCGCAGTTACCGATGCCTGGCTCTCCTATACTGGCGGATGTTTCGACTCAAAAGGGACCACGCTGTAAAGTATTCAAAAGCACTGATCGACTATTTCAAGGTACTTTCTGGAAAATAAGCACCGTGGCTGCTTGTGCCGCACGGTCTCCCTGACAGCTCTCTGTGAGAGGCCTTGTGCAGCCCACTGCATTGAGACTAACCCTGTCCTCTCCGTCCTCCACGGTCACCCCCTTTATGACACACTGCGGCTTGTCGAGCTCAGAGAACGGGCCTTGAGAGCCCAGATATTTGTCCCCCTGCCTTCATGTCATTATTTTTATAACCTGTAAACAAAGAGTGTCCAATTATTCGCCCCCAGTGACCTGGGCATTGGTCCTTAGAACAGCTATAATTCTTTATGTCTATGTAGAATTCTTGGAAGTAACTACTGAGACCCACTCCCCTTAGTCTCTAGTAGCTGATTTAATCTTTGATGCAAATGTTATTTTTAAAGATAGGATGTGGCTTGTTATAGCTCAGAGATCTTTGTTAGCAATGTGGATAGTGATTGAATTGCAACCATGGCAACTTTTTATCTCAGAGGATGAAATTATTTTCACTAGAAGACTACAAAACAAACAAACAAAAATCACCTTTTGGGGCCGGGCGGTGGTGGCGCACGCCTTTAATCCCAGCACTCGGGAGGCAGAGGCAGGCGGATCTCTGTGAGTTCGAGACCAGCCTGATCTACAAGAGCTAGTTCCAGGACAGGCTCCAAAACCACAGAGAAACCCTGTCTCAAAAAAAAAAAAAATCACCTTTTGGATATAGCATTGCAAAGCGATCCTGAAGTCAGTCATTCATTCAAAACGCCTGGGCTTCTTCTCTGTCTGAAATTACACCACCACTGTCTCCACCACTCCTTTATTACACACAAGCACACGACCATCATGTTCAATCCTTTATCGCCAATCTACACACCTCAGAGACCGACCAAATGACCAGGCTGTGTCTAGTGCCCTACCAGCTTTCTAGCTGACTGCTGCTGAGCACCCCTGGTCATCGTGGACATGAGATCCGGCATGGAGATTTTCCCTACCAGGCATGGTGGGCTTGTCTGTGATCCCAGTGCCCTGGAGGCACAATCAGGAGAAATCATTGCAAGTTCCAGGCCAGACATACACACACACACACACACACACACACACACATACGTTCACACATGCACGCACACACACACAGAGTGAGGCCTATCTCAAACACACATGCACATGTGGGGGAATGATTTTCAGGAACTTGGAGTCTAAGAGATGAACCATAGCAAAGTTAAAAACAAAAATGCTTGAATAAAGAAGTACACTGAATTCCATGATCCAGCTTCTAAGGAATCAAGAATAGTTGTTAATGTTTGTATCCAGTCCAAAAATAGGAACAAAATGTATAAAAGAACAGAACAGTAAACCAGATTCTGTTACTTGAGTTACTGGCATTTGCTTTCCATCAATTCTATGTCTTGAAGCATACTGTAAGTGGCAGGTTATATTATTAATAGTGTACAGTGCAGTGCTTTGATATATTATATACCGTGGGCCCGTAAGATGCCACCAGATACAGCATGCATTCATCATCCCACCTCTTAGCCATCTTCATGATGGGAACATCTCAGATCTGTCCTTTTCTTACAGTTCTGACCACGTGCTTTTTAGTGGATCTCCAAGACATGTCCTTCGTGTTGAAGCTTTGTACTTGTAGGTGCCCTTGGTTCTAGACTTCAAGGACCATTTAAACATTGCTTGAGGCCTGAAGCCTTTGGTTCACAATGATCATTTGACTGTGGAGAATATGCCTTAGCAGTACATAGATGTCTCTGAAAAGAAAACATTAGTCTTACCAACGTGCTTTGGTCATGATGCTTACAGATAGGGCAAGAGCCAGAAAACTTCCATCCCACTCAAAACCCTTTCTTAAACTATTCCTGCAACCCCTAGGCCTCTCTCCCTCTCCCACATTCTGTCCTCCTGTCCAGAGTGCTGAGCAGAAGGAACATAAGTGAGGAGTCTCCCATCAGCAAGCCGTGTCACCCATTCTGACAGGAAAGGAGAGGGGATCCCCTAGCGGCATTCCTGTTCTAGCTCTCTCCAGGAAAAGTGGCGGTTTGTGATTCCGCCCTGTGTCTATACTACTGAGAGCCTGAAAGACCAGTTCTTGCCATCTTGGCAGCTCCTGCCCTGATACTGGACAGCCTGTCACTTCCTGAAGCTCCTTCTGCCAGAAGCACATTGTCTTAGGGATCGCCGAGTGCTTGCTCGTTCCTGGAAAGGAGAAATAGCACAAGCCTCACCGAGACTGTCACTTCCCCTGATAGTCTGTACTTGGTGATGCCCCTTGCTTAAGGGAGGACTTTCTGAACGTTTGTGCTGGGCTGGTGTGCTGCCTTGGTGAATGAAGGCACTTGGCATTCAGTCTGCCTGATGATTTGAGTGTAGTCCCCAGGACCCACACATAGCAGGAGAGAACGGACTCCCACAAGTTGTCCTCTGACCTCTACATACCATGGCATGCTCACACACACAGACACACACACACACATTCAAACATACATATACATGCAAAATATTAAACCTTCAAATGCCTGATGCAGATGCCCAGTGCACGAAATGTAATCAGGCTACCTAAGTCCATCAAGGGCTACAGATGAAGCTGAGTGGTAGATTGCCTTCCTATAACATATGGGCTCAGTATCCAATACCACCAAAAAAATAAATAACTGAAAATTGTATGTTATAATGAAACCTGTCAGTGCTATTAGTTATGCTAATATTTATGCTAATAATAAGGTATCACTAAGTGTCAGAATTTTTAAATTTTCTGTTAGAAATTATATTTGAAACTTTATCACTTTAGGAATATTCTCTTATTCCTTTAATATGAATAATTTGTTGTTGTGCTGATGGTTGTTGTTGTTGTTTGAGGTAGAATCTCTCTGTGTAGCCCTGGCTGTTTTAGTACCTAGTCCGTAGACCAGGCTCACCTCAAACTGAGAGTTCTGCCTGCCTCTGCCTCCCGAGTGCAGAGATTAAAGGTGTGCACCACACCCAGCATTAAGAGGGATAATTTTGAACTTCATAATTTAAAACAGTAGAATCTGACAACACACTTTCTCTGAAAGTCTCTGTAAATGATCCCTAAATTTAGACATAGGGTGTCCTCATCATCTCATCGTGGAGTGGGGAAGAGTTCCCACTCTTTCCAGAAGATTTAGACTCATTTCAAAAAAATAAAATAAAAGCTCTGGATTGGTCTGGTTCAGCATTCAACAGACCCTTGCAATTATGGATGATTTGGGCCTAAAGTCTGTTTGTTAGAAAACTCTACTGGGTAAGGCACATGTGTCCACATGTGTCCATACACATCTGCACACTCCTTCATACATACTGGCTTCCACGGAGGGAAGAGTATCCCTGTGATTGTAGCCCAGGTGTGGTTTCTGTGACTCCACACTGACCTATACAATGGTGGTGGTTACTGGCTCAGTCACATTAGAATATGCTGCTGTCCCCCGGTTACCCTTAGCCAGTGGCACTTACTATCCACATTTTTATCTCCCTGCAGAATTCATCGAAAGCTGCCCAAGCCCCGTCTCCATGGGGGTCCAGTGGCAAGTAAGTTCACTTTCCCCAAACAGAAAGCCATGCATGGCATGATACGCTACCCCGGGGGGACCGCCCGGCTCGCCTGCTCCCAACCTCTCCACTCTGGCTTTTCTACCTCTCTTCTTCCAGGAGCACTGGAAGCCCATCCCCCATGTCTCCCAACCCTTCTCCCACCAGCTCCGTGGGGTCTCAGGGCAGCCTCTCCAGCTCCAATGCCCTGTCCCCATCCACCATCGTCAGCATCCCCCAGCGCATTCATCAGATGGCAGCCAATCACGTCAGCATCACCAACAGCATCCTCCACAGCTATGACTACTGGGAGATGGCTGACAACCTGGCCAAGGAGAACAGAGGTGTGTGCATTGTATGCATAACCTGTGGGGGATGGGAACCCACCAGGTGGGGCCAAAGCTGCCCCAGGGGCATCAGTGATCAGATTTCATGGTTTATGGAAGAAGGAAAAACTGGCACCTGCTGCATGAACCTGCTCTTACCCTCACTGTGGAAGAGAATGTGGAGTCAATTAGACGGCAATACCCGCAGGTGTAGGTGTGCACACGTGGGATTTTCCAGTTTAGACAATGAACTTCTTGAACAGAGACCGTATCTCCTTTTAATTTGTGCTCCCCAAGACGTAGCCTAGTTCCTAGAACACAGTTGGGGACTCCAAAAATATCAAATATATGAAATGAACGAGTATGAATATTACGAGCTTTTTACCATCTACACTGAGGAGCATAGGAAAATATAGAGGGGAAGGTTTTGCGGTCGTCAGTCGGTGGCCAGTCACAATTGTATGACATTATTGTGATATGGTGCTCGTAGAATCATGAAGTAGCCTGATGTCTCAGTCATCTCTGTTGCTTCTAGTTCTTCTTCTACTGTGACAAATAGTGTTACAGTAAATCGTTTCTCTGTGCACACCTGTGTGTGTTTGTGTATGTGTGTGTGGTTTTTCAAGACAGGGTTTCTCTGTGTAACAGCCTTGGGTATCTGAAACTCACTTTGTAAACCAGGTTGGCTTCTGCCTCCCAGGTGCTGGAATTAAAGGCATGCACCACCACTGCCCAGCTCTTACTACATGCTTAAGAGAGAGTTATAGAAGTTAAACTGGGGCAGGGGGTGTCAGTGAAGAAAGATTCTTTTTTGTTGTTTTTGTTTGTTTTAGCTTTTGAGACAGGGACTCACTCTATAGTCTAGGTTGGCCTGGAACTCACTAGGTAGCCAAAGCTGGCTTCAGACTCGCCATGTAGCCCAGGTTGGCCACAAACTCATGATAATCCTCCGGCCTCAGTCTTTGGAGTGTAATCGCAGGCATGAGCTGCCATACCCCATTGTGTCTTGATATATAAAAATTGAACAATTCGCTCCTCGCCCTCCAGCAATAGGAAAGACTACCCATCGAGCTCACATTCTGGCAGGATTATAGTAATAATCATAGGATAGTATAAACCCACAAGGGCAAGCAAGGTTGAAAGTCCAGTGGAAATGCTAGGAGGCCTCAGGCCCCCAGGAGAAGCTTGCTAGAAGAACTTACATGGAAGACGGTTTTGAAAAAGACAGAGTTCAATGGCTGGAGTGGACCGAGATGGATATTTCAGGTGGGCAAGCAAAGCAGGCAGATGTATAGGGACAGTCTTCTGCAGTCCAGGAGACCGCGAGCGAGCCAGGCTCCAGATGACACTGCCCACCACCTGTCAGGTGCCTCCTACCAGAAGTCTCAGTGACATGTGTAGGGTACACACTGAGTCCTGTTCACCCGTACCCTGACCTGTCCTGTTCTTCCTCTGTCCTGTGCCTGGATTCCTTCTCCCAGCCACCTGCAGAGCTCAGTCTCTCTTGAGCCTCCCCTCCCCCCTCTCTCTTTCTGTGTGTGTGTGTGTGTGTATATATATAAACACACATACATATACACTAAGTGGCCTGGGACACTTCCTTCCGAGAAGCACTGTGATTCACCCATGATAGCAGGGCATGAGGATTCATCTGGCTTGTCCTTCCCTTCCTCTACCCACTTTTCCCAGAAAATACCTAGGTACAAAATAAAGGAGACCAGCAAACAGAGACTGTCCCAAGTTAGAACGCAGCTTCAGCAGTGGTGGCTGCTTGGTCCTGACCCCTGACTGACCCCTGACTGCCCTGGAGCCCCACTCTTTGGACCCCCTTCAGGGGCTCAGGCCGTGACAGTTGGTGGTGGGATAATGGAGAGCTGGGTCACACAGACATGGAGGAAAGGCGTCTATCTACCGGAAGAAGGTAGTTGGAACATACAGATCTTTTGCTATTTGAGCCCATAAACAGTCATTTATTGGGATGTGGGGTTTTATTTTGTTCCCGGGAGATGCCGAGCCACATAAACAATGGAGAATGCGTAAAGTGATGAGCGGATTCTTTCTGAAGTTATCCAGGCCCTGACCTCCCCCATCACATGTCTCTCTGTCTCCTAGAGTTCTTCAATGACCTGGACTTGCTCATGGGACCTGTCACCTTGCACAGCAGCATGGAACACCTGGTCCAGTACTCCCAGCAAGGCCTGCACTGGCTGCGGAGCAGCGCGCACCTGTCCTAGGGACCATGCCCTTGAGCCAGACTGCGTTCTCCTCTCCTCGGTGGCTCAATGTTTCTGGACACTGTGCTACTGACATTCCCAGCCCACAGCATTTCCCAAACCACGGTGAACGTTTCCTCAGAGTCCAACAGTGATTCTTTTATGGGGCATGTGTGTTAGGTGTGGGTTTGTACGAAGCTTTCTGCGTGTGTGTGTGTGTGTGTGTGTGTGTGTGTGTGTGTGTAAGATCAACAGCTCTTCAAAACACGTTTTGTCCGGTTCCTATAATCCCAAGCTAGACAAGTGATTAGAGGTTCCTCACTGGAGGAAATCCACATAGCACGTGTGTGCTCACGCTCTCACAGACACATCCCACCCCCAGTGCTAAGCCATTGCCTTCTTAGACAGTTCCACCAAAATCTCATGTGTTGCTGAACCTGGTGCGATCCAGCACACCAAATCATAACTGCTGGATGAGTTTAACCTAGCTCTTATATTATTACTTTCAGTATTATATACAATTCCCCAATTACTTTTGGTTGTTGTATATTAATGAGTAATTGAATAATGGAAACAAGTCAGTTATTTTTGTGCCAGAAGTTCACTAGTTTGCATGTTACCAAATGCCTTGCCCCTCTTCTTATACCCTCCCCCGGCCCTCATTAGCTACTGAACTGAACACATTATAAGCCAGCGGAGTCCCACAAACTTCCCTTGCCTTGTCCCCACATGGTATAAAAATGGCACCAGGATTTGGGGATAGCTCAACAACCACAAAAGCAACAGTGACCATTTTGGTTCTTTTTTTTTTTTTTTTTTTTTTTTTTTGGTTTTTCGAGACAGGGTTTCTCTGTGGTTTTGGAACCTGTCCTGGAACTAGCTCTTGTAGACCAGGCTGGTCTCGAACTCACAGAGATCCGCCTGCCTCTGCCTCCCGAGTGCTGGGATTAAAGGCGTGCGCCACCACCGCCCGGCTCATTTTGGTTCTTAATAAAGCCCGCCCCTGTGGCAAGAAGCCCTCCAGGCACAGGGGCCTCCTCTTGCTGCCACTGTGACTCTGTGTGGCTGTTGTCATCAGCCAGCGCATCTCAAGTCTTTCCTCTCTACAGTAGCTTTCTCGCACCTTGTCTCGGCCAAACGAAGACGGTGCCATCTCTAGATCTGACCGCTGCCTACAAGACTGGGAGCGGTTTGCCGCGGTGACACTGTCCGCACACAGTGGGTGGCTCCAGGCCCAAGTGCATCTCAGTTTGGAGAATGCTTTGCAGGCTTTCATTAACAAGCTGCTTCCAGTGCAGGGGAAGTGGTCCCTTTGATGATCACAACTCTGGAGCAGCAACGACCCGAGTGTCTTGCATATATCTTGAGCATCTAGTCTGTGTGTGTCTTGACCATGGTTCTTTTTCTGGGTTGGTTTTTGTTGTTGTTGTCGCTGGGTTTTTTTTTTTTTTTTTGAGTTTATGTATTTAGTTTTTCAGCATCTTGTTTACAGTTTTTGTCTGAAGTTTGTTTTCTCATGTTTTGTCATACCTTAGACTTAGTATTCTTGTCAAATATACGAGGACCTAAAATATTAGTATAAAGAAACAAGTCCTGCCAACAAGGTGTATCTTGCCACACTTTAAAGACAAACTAATGTCCTTGGGTTTACTTGTCCCTACTCTACCACGTCAACCAGAGGAAGATAGGTAAGGCCATCTCTGCATTCCACTGTTGAAGGTGGCAGGGTCCCACAGTGTGTGTCCTGTGTTTCCACCGTCTCCCTGTGGATTTAGTTCTGTTCACATAACCATTCTGTCAGCCTTCTCAGTAGGTGGCAGATAAGACTGCCCTCATTCCCCAGCTCCCAAAGCAGATTCAACATTGTACAAACCAGCTGACCGTGGTTTGGATTCCTACCAAACTGAATTACGGGATTTGCATTTGGCTTTGACCCTCAAACACTTGAAATTTTTAGCTGTACATGGACTTCGGATGTTTTGAGCCAGATTTTTTTTTTAAGATGGACTATTTGTGGATGCATAATTAGGTATCTTGGGGGAGAGGACTCAAGTCTAAACATGAAATTTATTTATGTTTCATCTGTACCTTGTATCCATGAAGGCAGCGTCTGCAGCATCGGTTGTAAGCTATGTCCATGATGCAGGTATGGGATTCACCACTAACATCTTATCACTGCTCAAGGAGTTGTCAATTTCAGAGCAGTTTGGGTTTCAGATTCTTGAAATGAGAACGCCCCACCATTTCTACGTTTATATTTATCTCTACAGCGCGATCCATGTACCCCTTTCACTAAGTGTTGGCAGGTTTGTGATCTATCCTATGTGTAAATCTGAATATAAGAACTTTTGAATCACCTTTTGTGCAGGAGTGGGACTTTGTTCTAGTTGCTCTCGGTGAAATCTGGTGAAAAGTTCAAACTCTCACATAGAGGGATGCCTTCAAGGGCTTCTGCGCAACCTTGGGGAGCTTTTCTGGTCCTGCCTCTCTCCAAATTTATAGGCTTAGTTGTGACACTCATGCAGTCCGCATCCCTGGAAAGCCCCATCAAATTGCAAAGGTGGCCGCTGGCTGGTTGTTCCAGTGCAGATGTGATGAACACACTGGGAGCTGCCCCCACTCCTGCTAAAAAATATAAACGTGGAGAAACTGGTCTTCTGGAGACACAGTCAGAGCGTAAAGCTCCTGTCCCTGTCTCACCCCATCCATGGAGCGTGTGTCAGGCCCAGGATAGGTAATTTTATGAAGAAACCATCTTCCACTTGATGGGACTCCATGTTTATAATTCTGTTAAGGAGCCATCTTCCATTGGATACCATGGAAGTCCTCCATTGCATGTTCCTTTTCTTAGGCTGGCTTGCAAATTGACACATCGTACATCTATACAAGTCCTACATGCTCATTCTAGGGATGCAAATAATGCCTAAGTGTAGAAGATGTAAGTCTGTGGTTGCTCAGCCATCACAGATCTGGAAGGATCCTTCCAGAGGGCTTCCATTTAAACTAACACTTGTTACCCCTTGTTTCTATTTGAAGACGTTCCACCAAAGTCCAACTGGTCTTCTCTCCCATGACCTGAGTAGATGCCACCTCTTGTCACAATGTTAGACTTAACCTTTGAAATGGGGTGGCTTACAGGTGACCCTAACAAACTTCAGCCTTAGTACTCTGCATATAGGAGTGTCCTGCGCAGATGAGCCCGGACAGAAAGGTTTGCTTAGGACAGGTGTGTCTGGAAATGTTCACTTTGCAAATGGGAACTTGGACCCACTCCTGAGAGGAATGTACTGGAAATACACACTAAACAGGTGACAAGTTATGTGCTACATTAAACACATGGTATGCAATGCAATGAGACCTTCTGCACTAAAGTGTATCCTGTATCTGCAGCAATGGTGTGTGTGCTGTATAAGAGTGATGTGTGCCTCTCTGACACCCGTACAAAATAGACGTATTCTGTATAAGTGCATACATTTAAAAATATATATCTACAGTACCGCTGACAGACCTGTAGTACGCCTGACAGATATTACTAGTGCCTAATACTGAGTATAAGTCACTGCGTGTCCACATCACCTTGTTATAAAACCAGTCAATGCAGCGACATTATCTATGAATCACATCCTTAAAACTGTGCAGTAGCATATGCATATATATTTTTTAAATAACATTTTTCACAGTTTTCCAGAGTTACCATTGAAATCTGTATCGCCAAAAAAAGAAAAAGAGAGGAAAAAAATGCAAGTTTTTTTTTTTTTAATGATGTAGATACTCTTCAGCCCCAGTGATCTGCGTTGTGATTTCCTATTTGTAGATACTCCAGAGACCTTAGCAGTCGCCAGCCTTAATGCATGCACAGGATATTATTGTGACTTAATTTATCTGTAGTTTTTAATCCATACGAAATTGGAATTTATAAACGGACTTGGATTGAATATGTCTGCCTTTCTAAGGTTGCAAACAACACATTAAATGATTTATGTTGTACGTGAGAGAAATCGAGTTGTACATTAAAAAAAGAAGAAGTTCACCAGTTTCTCTTAATATTTTACAAGGAGACTTTAGAGTTGAAATATTTTCAACGCAGGATTCTGGCTCCCAGCTTGGAATTGATTTAGAGGCCATTTGAATCTTTCCTTTCTTCCTTCCTTCCTTTCTCTCTTTTCCCTCATTTGTTTATTTGTTCCTTCCTTTACCTTCTTCCAGGCGTTGATCTAGGGGCCTCACACATGCTGTAGCTCCCCGCACTGTGTTCCATCCCCAGTGCTTTCTCTGTAGCCTCCATGGGTCATCATCGTTAAGTCTGATATCGTTATCATTAATGTTGACGTTCAGTACTTCATTTTCCTTACCCAAATATATCCTTCCTTTCTCCCCCCCCCCCCACACATTTTGGGGGGTATGCTGAAGAGTGCTGATGAGGAAAGCAGAGAGGAGAGGTTCCTGTTGGCCATTGCATGGCTAGATGCCTGCTCGAGTGGCAGCCCCGAGATTCTGCTGTAATGGACACTCTTTCATGGCACAAGTCAGCTCTTCTTCTTGTGCCAGGCTTTTCCAACTTCAACAACATGGTAGAATCGTGTTTGCAATACTTGCTTGAGGTAATAATGGAATTCTGGATTGAGCTAAAATATTAGACCAGCGGTGGCTAGGACCGTGACCTGGTACCTACGTAGGTGAGGATGCCAGCCTTGTTTTCTTACCTCCCTCCCTCTTCCTTCTCCTCCCCAAGCTGAAGAAGCAGAAATAACAGACACAAAATGACTTTTTGACCTGATCCAGTCCGTATCCTCAGGTTCGGGTATCTTAGCCACTGTGACCCGTGACACAGTCCCCACGGTCTAGAGAGAAAACACACAAAAGGTTGGCCAGCTCAGTTCAGCTCTCATCAGCCAAGCAGAGGTGGCCAACCAGGAAACCCACCTAGTTCCCAAAGGTGGCTAGGACAGGGGACTTGTCCTTACTAGGGACCGCTGAGAGCAGTACTCTTTCAGAAGTGGGCAACCTTCCAAACCATAACTGCCTTTCTGTCAGATAACTTGTTGGTAACACCATTGGAGTCTATTGCTGTCAGAATCCTATTTCAAAACACACCTCGCTCTCAGTCACGCCTAGACCAACCAGAGTCTTGAAAGACATTCTTTAACGTAAGGGAGGGAGGGGAGGGAAGCCTGGCCACAGAAACTGCATTTTCAACCATTTGGAGCTGGCATTTGTTTCCACGGTTTCCCGTTCCCAGAAGGGCACATCCTGACTAGCAACACAGAGGAGTTCTGATCTGAGAACTCGGTACTCTCTGTCCAAATCGTTGTGTCTGTCGTTGGAACGGTTAACTTGTTTGCTTGGCATGAGGCACATTGTAAAACTCTATTCTCAAACTAATTACATCTGACCACGGCTTCAGTTTTATTATTTAATTGGCACTTTCAACACCAAGGGGTAAATTTGGGGTCAGCTGCAGAGGGATTTCCAGTCACAGCTCTTGGCAGTAATGGGAATCGAGGGATTAAACCTCCGTGTGTGATTCGGAAAGTTCATCTCTTAGAGCCAGTTTTAAAGACAGTGACATGAAGGATGAATTTAAGGTGTTAGTCCCAAATAAAAACAATTAGCATCTAAGATAGAGGAGTCCACAGAGCATCTGAAGTATTGATGAGGCCCTGAAAAACTGAACCAGGCTCTTTCCTGCTTGCTTTCAAAATAGGAAAGCTTGTAGAGAAATGGTTGGTACCCAGATAGGATGTAAAGTATCCTTCACGCCTGGGGCTCTCATTGTTATTGATGAAAATCACTATGACATTCTACTTCCTTATCAGACCTCAGTGCTTTTTCAGATTTTCAGAAAACTAAAATTTTCACCAGCCTTTATGAACTCTTTATTTAAAGATGAGCAAAGAGAAAATCCCCAACACAGGACTGTTGGTGACTCAGTGGCATGATGTTCCATCCACTATAGCCAAAGGTGTGTGCAGAGTCTTGGAGCCTCCTCTGTGACCTTTGCCTGAGAACATGAGTACCACAATGTGGCCAGGTAATTGAGAGGTCAGTGATTCTGAACATAGAACCTGATGCTGCTTTTTAGCATGCACACACCCCTTTCTGAGTCATTACTCAGTCCCTTTCTAGTAGTGATGGGAATATCGACACTTTGTGTGATTTCAAATTGATTCCCTGGAGTTCGGGGTTTCCAGTTCAATTCCAAAATGTGCCCCTTGGAGAACTGGATTGATTGTGTTGTTATTCTTGGGGTGCAAATTCTGTAAGTCAGATTTAGTAGCTTGTCCTTTAGTAGAATAAGTCCGAGAGATGGAAATAAAACTGTAAAGCAGGAAGTCACTGATGCTGGGGACCACAGAACAGAAACTGAGTGCCTAAGCACTTTCCTCCACCCAGCGACACCTAGCCCTTGAAGAAAGCTGCTCTTCCTGCTTCACTGGCCTCTGTGAAGTGTGGCTCCGATCACCGACTACCCCCACTTAATGAGCGTGAGGATCAATAGATCACACGTGTTCAGGTCCCCTCATCACTCAACAGGCTTCAAGCATCACTGTATACCAGAAATGGTGACATAGCCCTGTAATAATCTCAGCACTTGAAAACCTAAAGCAAGAGAATTGTGAGTTCAAGGTCATCTTGAGCTACATAGTAAATTCAGTGTCAAATCGGATAGTAGCAAAGGCCTTATTGTGGAAGAGGCAAAGGAGATACACTGCAGGCATCAGGCATGAGATGTGAAAGAGAGAACTTTCTGGTGGGATCTGGAACTGACCACAGGGTAGCCACAACCCCACTCTCAAGTACATAAGAGAGTAGCAAGGACACGTAGGGAACATAGTTGCTGGGAACTATCTTCAACAACATCCATGTGTGTTGTTAGGATTGGGAGTCCTTTCTGGTTGTAGGCAGCCCCATCGGAACAGTAAGAGGTATCACAACCGAATTTCTGCCCTCATCACCACCCAGCTTTGGCCTTAAGTCAGTGGGAAAGAAGTGACTTGGGGTTCATGACCTGATACCTCCCATGAAAAACCACTGTAGCCACTCAGTGCTCCAGTGCAAGAATCATGGTGGGGTCGGAGATCCCCAGCCCCATCCCATTCCCTGTGCTCTCGGGCGTTACCCTGGAGATGGGGAGATTAAGTTCTCTTGGTGGGAGGTGGACAGCTGCTCTGAGAGGCTTGTCCCCCCAGAAATAAGGTCTATCACAGGGGACTTGGAAAGAGGAAACCTCCCACGGGAAAGGGAATGGTTTTCTCTAGTGGGGTTAAGTGGCAGCTCGACATAATCACTTAATTGCCGGGGAAAGTTCAGTCAGAGCCAGGAAAGAGGAATGTCAACATACGTGAGAACTCGCTGCTTTTTGTGACATGCAACTAGACCCCAAACATTCTGACCCCAGCATCTGGACAGATGGAACAGATCCAACTGATAACTTCACACCACTAGGTCACAGCCCTACGCATAGGGATTTTTACTTCTTGTCTAATACTAATTAGACCCAGGGCCAATGTGTCTTCCATGCATCTCCAAACCAATGTTTTGAGTCTAACCAAAATAAGCATGAAATTAATTTTTTTTTTAAAAAAAAGCCCTTTCTGATACGGTCTAGAGATACCCTCCCTGTTCTCTCCCCAGCAAGTACAATGGCTACTGGGAGACCTACCCTGATTTAAGTTCAAATAAAAAACTGCCTTCTTTCCCCCCACAAGAGCCCAAGATGTCACCCTAGGTGACTCTCAGACCCTGGCTGGGGCGGGGACATCCTAGGTACCAGCACATTCTTGTTAGGAAGACCTGTACCAGCTGGACACTCAGCTGGCCGTCACCTTTTCTGAGGCAGAGTGTGAGGAATATTCCTATGAGAGAGGAGCAATTACTTGTTTTCATGGTTCTGTAAGAGTTTCAAGTTGCACCCTTGAAGTTGACCTTAGTCAATAAAGGAATTTAAAACTCAGCTGTTTCCCATATTACAGAGGTGCCGACTTAGCTTAGAGAAATGTTTATTCATGCTGGTCCTGGGGCTGACAGCTCGGATTCGGTATTCCAGAGGCAAAGGACAACACCGTCAGGCCAAAAACCATCTCCAGTTCTGCGTGTCAGTCCTGGGGAAGCCATCAGCAGTTCACGGTGCTTACCTCCCACCAGACTTGGCCAGTGATCCAGCTTTAACAGTCACAAAGGCAAGCTACAGGGCCCTCATCTGTGCCTCCCGTGGGGACCAGCCTGGAGATAGCTGAAGGGACCGAAGGGAATTTAAACAGGTCAGTTCTGCACAGAAATGAGACTTGTGGAAATGTCCACAGAGCAGTGATGGAGATGCTGTATTTATACAATCCAATATCTCTGTATTCTGTCCTGTTGCTCTAAAACAGCTCAGATTCATCTGTGCTATGCGACATTCATCTGGTCTGCTTGTCCGTGTGGTTAGATATTGTCATAATATCCAGAATCTGCGTTGATAGTCACTATTTTATCTGAGTAGTGGTTCCATGAGGCATCAAGCTTTCTGATGAAGTTGTGTGCAGTTTCCTGTGTCTGAGTGTGTGACAAGAATCTTAACACAAGCAATTAATAGACTAGTGGCTTTAATAAAGAACGCATACTGCCCAAAACCTATGACTATTCTTGCCAAGGACATCGCGGTGGATCCAGAGTTGGCAGTGCAAGCCCTAAGGGGCCTCGTTTCCCAGGCTGCTTCGAAGATGTCCACAAACCTGCAGCCTGATATCTTCCTTTGGTGGTTGCTCATAGCCGCATCCAACAGTGAAACCTTAAACCCCCTTTTCAATGTCTCCTCAAAGCATAAAAGTTGCTCCCGTACAGAGTAAACAACCCCCTTCCAAATCATGACTCCACAGCGGATGGAGGAGTGGGTACCACATCCGTCTAATAGTAAGGCTCTTTCTAGTGGGAACTTGTGTTTTGTCTGAATCCAAAACTCCCAGGTACAAAGACGATGGAGCATCAATGGCCTTTGTTATGTTCTGAGCTACATACATGGCTTCCTATGATTCCCAGACCACCTTTTTACTGTGTTGAGCTACATACATGACTGTTCCTATGATTCCCAGACCGCCTTTTTACTGTGTTGAGCTACATACATGACTTCCTATGATTCCCAGACCGCCTTTTTTCTGTGTTGAGCTACATACATGGCTTCCTATGATTCCCAGACCGCCTTTTTACTGTGTTGAGCTACATACATGACTGTTCCTATGATTCCCAGACCGCCTTTTTACTGTGTTGAGCTACATACATGACTGTTCCTACGATTCACAAGAAACTCAAACAGCGCAGTTCCTGGAATGGACACGTCTCTTATTGTACTGTAACAGAATGAGCCTTTAGGATTTGTTAAAAGAAGTTTTTATGTTTAGAGACAAATATTAACTCATCATCAGAATGGCCTTTTTAATGTCTTAGTAAACCTTGAAGTTGGCATCTGTCTCAAGTACACCCTAGTGTCTTGAGTTTCTTAAGTGTGAGATGTTTGGTCTCATGTGGCACAGCAGGGTTTTTTGGTTAAATATAATCAACCTGCCAAATAAATTACCTTCTCACCCACCAGAAAGAAGTATGTGTCCGTGGAAGCTTCTACAGCAGATGCCAGATTTTGAAAGAAACACTTAGCAGTCTGAGAATGTTCCCAGTTAGAAACGGTGTTGCCTCCGAGTGAAGATGAAATGAAGCAGCGTTTGGAGGGCCTAGGACAATCTTGCTAAGAGATGTTTTCGTTTCTATGCATGCCAAAGCTTCGCTCACACAATGTGCAATCCTCGAGTGCAAACCGTTACTTTCCCACAGTACAAACACTAGACAAAAACTGAAAATACTCTGTGCAGGGCTGGGGAGATGGCTCAACCAATTAAAGGCACTGGCTGCTCTTCCAGGGGACCAGGGTTCAATTCCCAGCATCCACAAGACTGTAACATCATTTCCAGGGGATCTGATGCTCTCTTCTGTCCTCCATGAATACAAGATGGTGCACAGACATACATGCAGGCAAAATACCCAGAAACAAAAATTTTCAAAAACAAATAAAAATATTTAATGCAAAAGGCTCACCGGTCACTGTTGTTAGTTTCTTCTCCCATTGACTGTGATAAAAAATACCCTGACCAAACCAACCTAAAGGAGCGAAGATTTACTTCGGCTCACAGATCTCGGGTCCAGTCCATCATGGTGGGGAAGGCGCATCAATGCGAACTCAAAGCATCTGGTCACAGTGCATCCACAGTCAGGAAGCAGCGAGAGATGGACGCTGGTGCTCAGCTTCCCTTCTCCTTCCTATGCAGTCTGGAACTTCAGCCCATGGAATGGTAACACCCACAGGTAAGGAGGGTCAGCTGCCTCAACCCAAATAATCCCTCAGAGACGTGCCAGAGGTTAACCCACTCTAGACCATCCTCACAGGCCAGCCTAACTAACCCACTCTAGACCATCCTCACAGGCCAGCCTAACTAACCCACTCTAGACCATCCTCACAGGCCAGCCTAACTAACCCACTCTAGACCATCCTCACAGGCCAGCCTAACTAACCCACTCTAGACCATCCTCACAGGCCAGCCTAACTAACCCACTCTAGACCATCCTCACAGATGTCCCAGAGTCTTGTCTCCTGCATGGTTCTCAGTGCTGTCAGGTTAAAAACTAATATTAACCACCATTGTGTTTTTCCTTTTTAAATTTTTTTTTTTTTTTTTTTTTTTTTTTTTTTTTTTGGTTTTTCGAGACAGGGTTTCTCTGTGGTTTTGGAGCCTGTCCTGGAACTAGCTCTTGTAGACCAGGCTGGTCTCGAACTCACAGAGATCCGCCTGCCTCTGCCTCCCGAGTGCTGGGATTAAAGGCGTGCGCCACCACCGCCCGGCTCCTTTTTAAAATTTTTTAATGAAATTATTTTTGTTTATAGGTATATGATTTAGATAGATAAGACTTCTCCTTAGTTCCCATTCCATTTTACCCAAAGCTAGCTGCCTTGTCAACTGGGTATGACAACATGTACGAGTTGAACTATGCCCCTACAGTTGGACTTTTTCATCAGGACCATTGGCTCCCCAGTAATTACACACTATTATTATGTGACTTATTAATTATGAAAGCTCAGCCAACTGTCAGGCGTGCAAAATGGTGTAGCTTCTGGGGTAAATTTCCTGGGTCCTCAAAAAGTTAAACACAGAGTTTCTATGTGCACCAGGAATTCCACACCCAGGCATATATCTGAGAGAATTGAAAAAGAATCCATTTAAAACAGCTACATGAATTTTTTCATAGCAGAATCAATCATTCAGAATAGTCAGGAATTGGATAGTCAAGAAGTGGATGTGTCTCTTCACAGCAATTGAAACCTGTAATGCTTCTTGTAAGTTTTTCTTTCAGATCAGATCTGAGGATGTAAAAATTCTGAACATTCAGAAACTGATATACAACATTTGCTACAAGTAGCAAGTGCTCTGGCGTCTTAATTCTGCTTGCTATGGATTTTTTTTTAAAATTTAAACAGTGGTCTCACTACGTTGTCCGGGCTAGTCTCAAATTCCTGGGTTCAAATGGTCCTCCTGCCTTACTCTCCCAAGTGCTTGAGACTATGCACACCCACTGCAACACCTGGCTTGGAATTCCAACTTAGGGATGCTTTCCCCAGAAATTGGGAGGTAATTCTCCTTGTCTTCCATGCTTTCTCTGCGGCAATAAGAGCTCTCCCATCAACTTGATTAGATTAAGAACTACCTAAGAGGTGAGTAAAGACCCCTCTGAGTATATCTGTAAGGGGGTCCCCAGCAGTGACTATATCCTGAAGGCTCTATCTAACTAATGGATCAATCCCTCCCTGGATGGATTCACAACATGATATTATTATTTTTAGTTGATGGAAGTAATCCTTAAAACTCTGTCTTGTTCTGGTTCTTTCCGATAGCTCCATTTAAGAAACTCCTTGCCAGGCGGTGGTGGCACACGCCTTTAATCCCAGCAGTCAGGAGGCAGAGACAGGTGGATTTCTATGAGTTTGAAGTCAGCTTAGTCTACAGAGCAAGTTCCAGGACAGCTAGGGCTACACAGAGAAACTCTGTCTGGAAAAACAAAGAAAGGAGGGAAGGAAGGAAGGAGGGAGGGAGGGAGGGAGGGAGGGAAGGAGGGAGGGAGGGAAAAAAAAAAAGGAACCTGTCCACTGGGCGCCCCCTACCATGATCTGCACCTAGAAACAGCGTTGGCTACTACAAACTAAAAACTCCGAAACCAGAATCTAAAATAAAATTTTCTTCCTTTGAGGTGTTTTGTCTTTTGATCCTAGCCCTGCAGAGTCTGCAAACACATCCTTGAGGTCGGAACTATCACCTGGATGTGACTGTTTAGCTAGAGTGTTTTGTTTAGCTGTGTTTACGATTTTGCTCAGCTGTCTGTAGGCGCTTCCTCTGTGGGGCTCCTCCCTCTGGGGCACTGTTTTTCTGCAGCGGGCAGCATGCTCTCCTTCCATTGCTGGCTTTCTATCTGTTGAACAAAGTTGGGAACCTGGGAGCTCAGCTTCTGACTCTTGCTGGTCAGGGGCTCCTTGGCTCAGCCCTACGCCCCCACACCCTTCTCAGCTTCACTGCTTCTGCCCGTTTATAGAGATCTTTATTTCAATCATCCATTTTTTCATTTCCTCTCTCTAAACCTCCCTTTTTATGGGGGTAATACCATTTTATTTCTCTCCAAGGAGTCTAATTATGTGTGTGCCAAATTCTTGTTGTCTGCTCTATTAACTAGGTTCCTTTGGTGTAAGCTTTCCTATTAGATGAGGTTGATGACTGTCTTTTATGGCTGTCTTCAAATGTTTGGGGTTATTGACTGTGATGGTTCTCCTTCATTGCCAACTTGGCTGGATTTGAAATTACCCAGAGGACACACCCCTGAGCTTGTCCAGGACTGTGTATCACAGAGAAGTTTAGTCAAGGAGGGAAGACCCCCTGGATGGGAGTGGCCATCCCATAGGCTGGGGCCCCAGACTGGATACAAATGAGAGAAGAAGCAGCCCGTGTTCCCTCTTCTCTGAGTCCTGGTCTGCCCGGATGGAAGGAGCCCAGCCGCACACTTGTGCTGCGGTTAAGTTCTGACACACCTTCCCACCGTGATGGGCTCTGCTTTCCAAGCAGCAGGTTAGAATAAACCTTCTCCCCATGCTTTTTATCAGGTATGTGGGCACAACAGCTTAAAAAGTAACCAGGACATTGGTTTTGTGCTCAACTCTACCTTTGCATTCTCATTGTGGCCACCGAGAGCCTTCCATGTCCTGACTCTGCATCTGGCCCCTTGGATGCAGTGGGTACACCAGCTCTTCGGATGATGCCCAGGCTTCACAGAACTTCTCCATACAGCCATCTAAACTAGGGTGCTTACCTCTGGGCTGGAGCACTCACCTCTGACTTGCTTCCCATCCTGAAGGTGAAGAGGTGGTTGTGTCTACCTGGTCACAAGAGATTCTCATTCCCCAGGTACCTCCCCCATAGTCTTGCCAGTCAAACTTGTCACTGGCTGGAACATTTCTGTCCTTGTCTCTTTCATCTTGCTACAACAGAGTACCACAGACTTGGTAATTATGGAAGTTTAGTTGGCTCACGGTTGTGGATAATGCAAAAGTGAGCATTGAAGACCACCTCTGACTAAGGCCTTCTCAGTGCATCATAGCATGAAAGCGGGTGTCACGAGATGAGACCCAAGGGAGTGGAAGCCAAACTCCTCATTTTATGTGGAAAACACTCCATGACAAGAGCACTAATCTCTTCATGAGGGCAGAAGCTTCACTAAGCAATTACCGCTGAAGGTTCTGCCTCTCAACAGTGTTGCTTTGGGATTGATTCCAAAATGTGAAATCTGGGAAGCACACTGAAATGGTAAGTCTCCCATCTTCCTCATTCTGCATGCCCTCTGGCCTGTCATTTCCTTCCTCATAGTGCTCCTGGTCTTCACCTGTCTTCCAGGCATGCCTCTGCAATCCCAGATGTTTCAAAGCAAGGCACTCTTTCTTGTTTAAGGTAACCATGTATTATTGCCACCACAGTTCTTATTATTTCCTCCTCTGACCTCTTTGACATAAGGTCTTGCCGTATCAAACTCATGAAGTCAAGCAAACGTCCCTTCCCGATAGCTACGACTATGCACCTTCCCTGCACCTGGCTTCCCATGGCTGTCTTCATCTCCTCTCCCCTTTAGAAACTCCACATCCTGATGTTTGCTTGCGGCAGAGACTTCCATGGAAGGCTTGGGGTGGATGCAGATGGGATGTGTTGCATCTCAGGGGCCTGCACTTCTTCACGGTTCATCAGACTGACTTTCTGAGATCTTCCACATTGCCGGAACTCTCGCTGAGGCAGCTCACTGGCTGCCACTTCTGGTTGGCCCGCCCTTCCCCATTTACTCTGCCATTCATCCTATGAAATATTAGCACATCTCTCTACTGAGCATGTCCAGTGGGGACCCGGAGAACTCTCCATTTAGTTTGGTTTGATTTGGTTTTTTACCCTTTGTTGCCCCAGCCATACTTGTGCACCGAGTTATGAAGTGGTATGGGTGCATCCATCTCTAGTTTAGCTTTTAAAATACCCCGTGGGTAAAGTGCCTGCCACACAAACATCAGAACCCAAGTTAGGCTCCCCAGGTTGAGCAAAAATGGCAAACCACTTATAACCCCAGTGCTGGGGCGGGCAGGTAAAGGTAGGGGACTCCCGGAGTAAGTTGGCTGAAAGAAGAGTCAAGTCAGCAAGCTCTTGAGTAAGAGTGAGAGACCCTGCTGCGCGGTGGTGGCGCACACCTTTAATCCCAGCAGAGGCAGGCAGATCTCTGTGAGTTCGAGGCCAGCCTGGTCTACAAGAGCTAGTTCCAGGACAGGTTCCAAAGCTACAGAGAAACCCTGTCTTGAAAAAACAAACAATAAAACAAACAAAAACAACAAAAAAGAGTGAGAGACACTATCTCAATATATATGGTGTGGGCTGATTTAGAAAGGCAACCTCTCTCTCTCTCTCTCTCTCACACACACACACACACACACACACACACACACACACACACCAGGAGGCAGAAATGGCATGGCATGGACAGACCATGCCAAAGCAGTTCCTATCATTGCTTTGAGAGAAAAAAGTTCAGGTTAGAGCAGCGGTTCTCCTAATGCTGCAGCTCTTTAATACAGTTCCTCCTCACGTGGTGACCTCCAACCATAAAATTATTTTCATCACTACTTCATAACTGTAATTTTGATACTTTTGTGAAGTGTAATGTAACTCTGTTTTCTGGCAACCCCTGTGTGTTGGGACCATTTGGAGTCCTGGCCTCCAGCGGCTCTTCCCTGCTAGAGATCTTCACTTCTGATTTGAGTTACTGAAAGCTGTGTCAAAGCTGTTTACCAGCTCTGCTTCGAAAGCACATGTTGCCTTGGCCTTGAGGATCAGAGGATAAGGTTTTCACCTGTTGGCCCACCTGACTGTTGGGTATCTGAGCCTCCATGGTGCTATTGAATAAAGGGCTTCGTACCAGTGACTAAAGGTCCATGTCTGTGTCTCTCTGTTGGTGTGTGTTTGTGTGTTTCAATCTCCAGCCCCTTGCCCGAAGCTGGCAAACTGTATGGTAGTGCATAGAGCACAGACGGGCGCTGTGCGCTGCACCTGTGAAAGGGTCATGCACCATCTCTAATAGGTCACGACCCATAGGTTGAGAACCACTGGTTTAGCTTGTTCCGAGCCAATGCTAGCAACACAGTATAGATGAGAAAACTGCCCAGACAGCTGTCAATGCTGGGACACAAAACTGGACCACCTCGGGGGAATGTGGATAGGAGTTCCTGGTCTGAGCTGTGGCCACTGACTCGGCTGAGCAGTGGGGTGCAGGTAAAGGGTAATAGTCCCCTCTAGCTACCTGTTGAACCCACATAGGAAGGCAGCACACAGAGTCTTTAGGTTCGTCAGGGAGCAGCTATCTAACCTGAGGCATTACAAATGTAGGACTTTGAGACATCTCAATGTTCTCAGCTGGCGGCTGGAGTCTCTTCCATGTAATAATGGTTATATGTGACAAGACATGTGGAAAGTATCCTTAGTGCTGACTGTGTGGACCATGAGACTGGCCAGTGACAGGAAGTACGGCTCATGACCTCTTGGAAGGCTGCTCCGTCCCCCAGAAGTCCACCTCCAAGCGCTTTGTAAAAAGCCCATGATTCCCTCCTCACACAGGAAGTACTCCACACATCCATGCCCGCCTGTCACGTTCATTTCCTCCCATTGGACAGGAGGAGTGACAGAGAGATGGAGCACCAGGGAAGACACAAGAATCCTGTCTTGGAGAGAAAGGGAAGGCCCAGCAGACAAGGAATCCTGCAGGGGACTCTGACCACCCACTGCCCCAGCCTTTGATACAAAGCTGTGTGGCTCTAAAACGAAGCCCAGAGCCCTGAGCTGGTGAACTTAATGTGCGTATTTCTTGTTCTCCCTTTGCAGGGAAAGACAGACTCAAAGTAGAAGGTTCCCAATGGATGAGAGTCACAGTCTCCCTGGGAGAGTTAGTTCAATATGTCTACCTTGGGCTTGAGGTTGTAATTATGATTTAATGGAGCGCCACTTCGTGATGTCTTTTTCCTTCATTTCATGTAAATTAAGCGGGAATGCATGTGTCTCTATTCCTAGAGGGAGTTGGCGAGTTCATTAGTTATTGTCTGGAAAGAGAATCGCGATAAAAAAGATCTCCAGAAATGCAAGGTACTATTATTATTAGGTGCCTGCAATTTGTAAATCATAGCGAATGGGTTGTTTTGTTTTATTCTGCTTTGTCCGGGTGTAAAAATTCAGCTTCACACCCTGAATTCAGCAATGGCCGACACACATAACACAGAAAATGTCTGAGCCACAAATGGAGGTGTTTCAGTGGTTCCTATTTATCCTCCCCGTCCCCCAAAATTTGGGAGGTGTTGTGAAGGAGGCATACAGGGTGATGTGGTGCTGGAGAAGGAGCCCAGACTTCTATATTTGATCGTCAAGCAGTCGGAAGGGAGAGACACTAGACCTAGCTTGATCATTGGAAACCTCACAGCCCACCCCCAGAGACACACTTCATCCCACAAGGCCACAGTTCCTAACAGTGCCACTCCCTGGTGACCAAGCATTCAAATCTATGAGCCTGTGGGGGCCATTTCTATTTAAACCACACAGAGCATCATTAGAAATGGTAAGATGGATGTGTCATATAGAAGAAAAACTGTTTCCCACTTTGGTCTGGTCCTATAGAGGCCCTCAGGGAGCTTTCAGGATCTTTGCTCCTTAGGCCTTTCCCCTAGACTAAGAGAGACTTATTCTGAAAATGGATGGGTTTGATCTGAGAGTCTCCATGTAGCTGCTTTGCCCTGAAACTGCTGCATTGAAACTGACAGAAAAAAGAAAAGGCAAGAGTTCTAGATGTTCTAGAAGGCAAGAATTCAGGAGGGCTGTGGACAGGACGAGGACCAGACAGGGTGCAGATGCACACTTAGGAACTTTCCCCATTCTCCTAGACTTTGGTCCGCAAAGGGTATTAGTTTCTGTGGTGCTGAGTCAACAGCTGAATGAACAAAAGAACGAGTTGGTTGGTTATTCCTGTTCTATAAACTTTTCATGTCTAGAAAACATTTTTCTTATTACAATGATCTGGTCTAGGTTTATGGTTTTATATCCAGCACCAAGAAAGAAGCCCTTTGCTGTGGTTTTACCTCCAGCACAGCAGCTTCTCCTGAATCTACTGCTGTTTCAGCCAGTAATTGGGGCTCCGCAGTTACTGGTCTGCTTCTCTGGTAAAAAGTCCCAATGAGAGACCCCGACTCCAAAACTGAGAAGAAAGCAATGGAGAAAGACACCCATGCCGACCTATGACCTCCGTATGTGCAAGCATGCAAGCACCTGCACCTTCCCTTACACAGTTACACACACACATGCAACAGACACACACAGATTTTTGAGAGACACCATAAATTCGCATAATTTGAATAGAGTATAATGTTAAAGCAGTTCTATTTTTATTATTTATCACTGGTTCTTTCTAGGCTTAGATTATAAAGTCAAGTATATCATAGGTATAAGGAGAGAATATGACATATATACATGAGATCTGTTACCATCTGCAGGTTCACACCCTCCCCCAACAGTGAGGGGGGAGCTACTTTCTACACACTGCCTTAAAAACCCTCTGTGCAGGGGGAGAGGGGGGAGGCTGGAGAGATGGCTCTGTGGTTAAGAGCACTGACTGCTCTTCCAGAGGACACAGGTTCAATTCCTACCACCCACGTGGCAGTTAACAGCTATCTGAAACTCCAAGATCTGATACCCTCAGATAGACATACATGCAGGCAAAACACCAATGCAAATAAAATAAAAATAAATAATAAAAAAAAAACCTCTGTGCTCCGCTGTTTGTCTTGCATCCCGACTCCCCAACCTAACAACATCAGCACACGCCCCTGGGTGGTCAACTAGAAAACCAGAAGCCACACGTTTGCTTTCAGAACATTTGTTTTTCTTTTGTCTCAGACAAAGAAAGGGCTCATACTTGACTTCAGCTGTCAGCTTGATGCAAACCTAGAGTCACCTGGGAAGAGGGAAGTCTCGCCCAAAACATGCCACAGTCAGAGGCCTGTGAGCATGTTTGTGAGGCATTTTCTTAATTGCTAATTTTAAAAGGCTCAGCCCACTGTGGGAGGTGCAGCTCCTGGGCAGATGGCAGTCCTGAGTTGTGAGAAAGCAGGCTGAGCAAGCCACGGGGAGCAAGCCAGAGAGCAGCGTTCCTCCCTGGTCTCTGCTTCAGTTCCTGTTTCCAGGCTCTTGTTCTGTTTGAGTTCCAGCCTCGACTTCCCTTCATGACGAACTGGGATGGAGACATGTAAGTCATGCAAACCCTTTCCTTCCCAAGTTGCTGTTTTGTGTTTAGCATAGCAGCAGGAAAGCTAACCACAACACCTCCTTTGCAATGCTCATGGCTGACTGGCACTCATGGCTGACTGGCACTCATGGCTGACTGCCTGGCGTGGACTCTAAGGTAGAGTGGGCCACTATGTCACCACAGCCGCTCTAAAAAAATCTGTCTTTCAGTCCTGTGACTCTAAAATGCATAAAATTGAAATAAGCGTTTTAGATTGGGTTTACTCCGCTTCTAATGTAGCATTTTGTCACTTAGAGGGTCACCCAGTAGCTCAGGAAAATGTTTTTCATCGACATGTTTCTACAGGCCCCTCAGGAGGCCCCCTTTGCCTATGAGGGTTATGTGTGCCTGGTAGCAAAACAAACTTTTACAGTTCATGGCTTTTTGCACCTGTTTCAGATTGAGCGCGGAGAATTCCCAGAACTTGCAGACTAAAACAAGAAGTCAAAGGTGAAGATGATCTTTTAAAACCTGAACAATTCCCACAACCAGAGAGATTTAAAAAAAAAAAAATCCCTTGCTGCTTTTTTGGGGGCATCCCACCTCTCCTGAAACCGTCAGTTTTAGTAGCATAAGGAAATGGGGGGGGGGGGGGGCTAAACACATCCCTTAAGTCAAATCCTCTCCCTCTCCCACCAGGTACCTCCCATACGCGTGCATGTATATTTGCATGTTTGGGTTCATCTGCCTCCCGAGTTCCTAATTAAAAACCGCTTAAGGAATTACTGGCTGACACCTTGATGGGCTTATTAGTCTGCTAATTCTAGCTAATGAATTACTACAAACGGAAGAGTTTAAAATAGCACCCCTTTATCATCTCGCGACTCCGTGGGTCAGAAGTCCGTATAGATGTCTGTGTTCTCTACTTTTGATCTGAAACCCAAGTGTCAGCCCAGCAGGGCTGAGGAAGAAGCTACTTCTAAGTTGTTTCTGGTTGTTGGTGGCCTTCCATCCCATGTAGCTATAGGGCAGAGGCCTCACGTCCTTGCCAGTGTTGATCAGGTCACCCTCAGCATGGAAAGGCTTCTCTCGGGCTCCAATTTGTAGCTAACTATCTTCAGAGTCAACAAGGGCACTTCCAACCTGCTTAGGCTTCAAGCCTCTCTGATCTCTCTCAACCGGCCAGAAAAAAACGCACTGCCTTTAAAGGAATGGCTTGCAGGTGCGCCCACCTGCATGATCTCCCTTTTGATTATCTCAAAGCCAAGCCACTATTAGCTTTAATTACATCTTCAAAATTTCCCTTGATAGTAACATGATATGATCTGAGTTGAAAATCTTATCAAAGTCCCAGACCCAAGAAAATATAACTCATTGGGTAGAGAATCGTGGGGGCACTTCCTACTAACTGGATCTGCACAAGACAGAAACTAGAAGAGAGAGACAGAGAGGAGGGGAGAGGCCTTCTGACTACAACCGGACCACACCCTGAGGGTGCAGGGGGTCACTGGGCACAACCTTCCAGTTCAGATGCACCCTAACATCAGAGACCTTACTGCTCCATAGGACTAACAGGTCACTGATCCTACAGAAGTCTTCTGCACACGTGGTGAAATCTCCTCCACGTAACTTTAGTCCTTCATATATGAAGGTGGATAAACCATGCAGCCCCACCCCCACCTCCACAGCCGGTGGCTGCCTTGTGCACCAATTGACAATGGCAAGCCACGCCCTTTCCCGACATCTAGTAGTGTTGTTCTCTCTGTTCCTTAGCACGGCTTTCCTGTCTCCTTGGTTTTTAGTGGGCTGAGACTATCAGAGAGTTCAATTCAGTGACTTGAAAACTAGTGGAAACCATAAAGCAGCAAGGAAGCCATTGGAGAAAGGTTCCAGACATAATTCTGCCAGTGATGTACCTCCATTTAGGCGCAGTACTCCCGGCTCGGACTTCCTTCTAGTATTGGTTTTTATTGATTTGTCTCATGGTGACGATATGACAGTGTGGCTGCTCGTAGCAACGAGGCCTCCCTGTTTCCATAGAAGAGGAAGAAGTCAGCAGGTCCGTAACACTGACAAAAATCCCAGGTTCCAGTCGTTGGCTGCTCCCTCCCTCTGGCCATGTGACATTGAGGTTTAATTGTTTAGGCCTGAGTTACCTGGACAGGTGGGATTGACGTTGCTAGCTTAGACTAATGAGTTCTCATCTCTAGGGTCAGGGTTGGGAGCAGTCCCTTAAACAATGGCTGCTATCCAGCGGGAGAAGGGTTTCTGGGCGTTGGAGCAGCAGCCTAAAGGTCACTACAGTGAACAGCCACCTAGGAGAACCTTGGTAACAGAGACAAGACTGCTTTTTTCTCAGTCAGCCTCAGTGCTGTGGGTTACTATGGGGTGGTGCCTCCCCATACTGAATACTACTCTAGCATTTAAACACTTCCCATCCAACACGGGTGCTGAACACAAGTCACCAACTCCATCACATAGCATCTCAGTCTGACACACAGCAAGGTGAGGTGACTATGCCACCCAGTGCCTTCGCAGGGGACCATGTGCAATTGTTTCAATCTGCATTGATGTTTTCATATCCAGTTTCCACTAAGCTACACTTCCCAAGTTCCTTCTTGGATCCAAATTCTGTTCTGTCTACAAACATTATTCTATAGTACAATCTGCTCACAGTGCCTCTCTCTAGCTTCATTCTTCAGGCTCCCTGTCTCCCTTAGACCTGGGCTTCTCAACCTTAGTACTATTGGCATTTGTGGCCAGACGTAGGGCTGAGTTCCTGGGCTTGTAATGGATGCAGTCCCACAAGATACAACACTCAGAGGAGGCCCTAACGCTTGAAGACTCCATTGTCACCATCTTTATCATCTTTAAACCTATAAGTTAAATACAGAAGAGCCAAAGAGTATGTCTATGAGCAGGGAACCTGCCTGATAGCCACAGCCATGGCCCTCGCTGCTCTGTTTGCAGACTGGTGACAGTCCCAATGCCCTATGAGCACAGAATTCTAGTGGGCACAAAATACATGAAGGTTCTGTGACAATCAGAGCAAGCAAGAAAGAACTGTGCTACACTCGTGACCGAGTAAGCCTGTGGTTCTCAACCTTCCTGATGCTGTGACCCTTTAATACAGTTCCTCATGCTGTGGTGAACCCCGACTATAAAATTACTTCTGTTGCTACTTCATAACTGTGATTTTGCTGCTGCTATGAATCATAATGTTGTAGATGTTTATTAAAATTTCTGTGTTTTCTGATGGTCTTAAGTGACCTCTGTGAAAGGGTCATTCAACCCAAAGGGTCATGAGCCACAGATTGAGAATCACTCAACTTACTCAGTAAGCAGGACCCTTCACAGCTACAAGATGCTTTCCAACCGGAAACTTGCTTTGAATGCTCTAAAAAAAATTGATGGGGGGGGGGGCAATGGCCATCCCTAAGCTAACACATCTTCTCTCATTCACGTTCCATCCCTGAACTTGTCAGCTACTGAAAACAATGATACAGAAGCAGAGTTTTGTGGCTGGTGGGGCAGGGAAGCTCAGTGGTAGAGCGCTGGCTTAGAACACCCAAAACCCTAGATTTGACCCCCAAGCTTGAAAGACAGAGCAGAAGGGGGTTTTACTAGTAACAGTAGGTTGTCTGTTAAAATTTGAATTCCAGGTAAGCAACATGAGACGCACTTATACTGAATTTTTTTATATTGTTCTCAAGATTCAAATTAAACAAGTTATCTTGTCTTTTATTGGATGATCCAACCTGGCAGGGAAGAGGAGGGAAGCCAGGACAGCTCCCAGTTCCCTTCCTTTAACTTTTTCCTCCTTGAGGTAGCGGCTGGGTTAGTGTGCCGCTGTGCAGTAGAGGGAACAGCAGGCACACAAGCTCTGCGCACCCTTACCACTCTCCTGGAAAAACAAACACATACGCACAGGCCAACTACGAAATATGAATAGGGTTCCACATGCGAATTAAGTATCCTTGTATTTGTCGTTCAAAACCAGCTCTGTGCAATATGAAGATACAGGGGACACCACATGCTGATCATTTCCACTTTTTTAGATTTTCTCTACTTAGAACAACACTGGGTAGCAAATAAAAATAATGCCGTGGCAATGATTAGAATGCGGAGAAAAGGAAAAGACTTCTGCACTGGATTTTTACTTTTTTGTTTGGTTAGTTGATTGGTTTGGGGGCACTGGGTCTTTTTACATAACCCAAGCTGGTCTCAAACTTGCCATCTCCCTGTCTCGGCCTCCTAAGTGCTGGGTTAAATTGTACACATGTATTTTAGTAATTGTAATGATAATTCTGTGCTGCATCTTACAAGTTCATTGGCCGACTTTGGGCTGCCCTCTCTGCTGTAGAATATTCAGCAGCAACCTCCACCTCTGCCCCAACCCACACGAGGAGAACTCCTGCTTTAGAAGAAAATGCTAACTTTAGCAATGTGTGGGACTCCGGACAACTGAGCCCTCACCCATGTAGCTCATTACACTCCTCTCCACAGAGTGCAACAATCACACTGGGCCTGCTTGGGAGTCCTTAAACAAGCATCACTGGACTTCATCCTTGCCTCCAGACTCCATCTTTCTACTTTAGATCATCTTCTTCAGCTTCACATGGGGAACTCCTTATCACCCATACCTACCTCAACCCAGCCTTCAGCTGCTACCTGTGTCGGCTCTCTGTGAGAACTAGCTACATAGCCCATTGCTGAGACAAAACACCTAACAAAAGCAACTTGCAGAGAGATGTTCTTCTTAAAGTTGTGCGTGCATGCACGCGCATGTGCGTGTACATGTGTGTGTGTTCAAGTGCAGGAGTTTACTAGGGGAAAAGAGGGTGTTAGATCCCCTGGAGCTAGAGTTGCAGGTGGTTGTAAATGTCTGATGTGGGGGCTAGGAGCTGAACTTGGGTCCTCTGCAAGAGCAGCAAGCATCTGAACTGCTGAACCATCTTACCTGTCCCAGGAAGGGTTTCTTTTGCCTCAGGGCCAAAGAAGAGGGGTGCAGCCTATATTGTGTGACAAAAACATTTTTGGAGAGACACGTCTATTCTCCCCAGATAGGGAGCCCAGGACAGATCTGATGAACTGTGAGGGGCTACCTCAAGAGACTGCAGAGGAGAAGAATTTTACTATGTTACCTAGAGATTGTTCTTGTGATATTTTGGTGATGAAAGTGGTTGCCTTTTGCCCCTGTCCAAAGAGTCTGCCTGAGGCTAAAGTGGAGAATTTTGGATTAATTCCGTTGGCAGAAGAAATCTTAAAAGAGCTTAGTACAGAGTCTACTGTGTGATTTTTAGTGATAACTCTATAAAGATTTATAATAAAAAGCAACAAGCTGAACAGGAAAAATTCCAAAATGAAAACTTTGAGGAGAAAAAGAATACCAGAAAGTGGAATGTACCTAAATTCTGTATTCAAGGACATAATCAAATTAAGAAATGGAATAAAGAGAGTGGTTACCTCAGGGCAAGGTCCCACGTAGCTAAATTCCCAACTTCTGAAAAGGAACTAAGGAAAGCTTAGAGCTGGGTGTGGAGGGGCACACCTTTAATCCCAGCACTAGGGAGGCAGAGGTTGGTGAATCTCTGAGTTTAAGGCTGGCCTGGTCTACAGAGCAAGTTTCAAAACAGCCAAATTTAGGCAGTGGAGAGCAGTCATGCTTAGGCTAGTGAAGATGTAATTGAACCAAGGGGCCATGTTCTCGCCCCAGGAAGCAGCAGAAGTGGCAGCTTCTGCCACATGGCTCTGGCGTTAGAGTTAAGGATAGAAGAAATGGGTCATGGAATCTCCCTCCACACCTAAGGAAAGCTGCTGAGGCCAGGCATGTGTCAGGAGATCTAGTCGAGAGGCCACTGTGTGAAGCTGTAAAGTTGAAGCCTGATTGCTGTGGAGAACCCACAATGTTAGAGATGCCAGAACTGTGGGAGAGTTGCAGAGGAAAGCTGCTAACAGGGAGTAGACCAGCCCAAGAGAAAACAGTGTTCTGCAGTCAACAAAGCTGAATGGGGTTGGAGATGTGAAGACCATTTTGACAGCAGACATGGAGCTTCGGAGTTTGCCAAGCCTGTTTTTGGTCTTGCCTTTGTCCAGTATTTCCTCCCTATGTTGCCTTCCCTGCAGTTTGGAATAGGAATGTATATTCTGTGCCATTATGCTTTGGGAGTATGTGACCTGCCTGCTCCTGTACTACCTGTGTGCACAATTCAAATGCTACAAGGCTGAGTTAGATTTGGAGGCTGAGGACTTTCTCATCTGTTCATTTGCATTTCTGGCCTACCAACTAAATGGCCAGTAAATGAATCCGAGTAACGGGAGGAAGGAAAGCAGCCAGAGGCTTCGCTAATGTGGCAAGAGTAGGAAATGTCGCTCTCTGGGTTCCACTTTTATTTCTAGAAGTCCATTAATTAAGCCCTACAAATAAGCGCCGGTCTCTCATAGAAATAACGTATGTCAGTCATGTTGGTAGTGTTAGTGTTTAGCTCAGTGACGGAGCCTAGCTCTGGATCCCAGGCTGGGTTGCACATTCTCTGAGATTACCACTTATGCTTCTTCAGACATTCTCAACCTGTGGGTCGCGACCCTTTTGGGACCAAAGGACCCTTTCACAGGGGTCATCTAAGACCTTCAGAAAACACCAATACTTACATTCCAATTCATAACAGTAGCAAAATTACAGTTATGATGTAGCAATGGAAATAACTTTATGGTCCGGGGTCACCACAACATGAGGAACTGTATTGAAGGGCCACAGCGTTAGGTAGGTTGCGAACCATTGCTCTGGACTTTCCCAAATGTCTCTTTACCTAACATGTTCCTAGCAGTGGCAGCTTGTGAATGTGTAGGGAGAAAGTCATGAGTGATTGGCCACTGCCATCAGAACGCCCCCTCCCCACACCCTTTTCTCACCAGACTTGCGCTCTGCCCTCAGACTGGCCCATTTCTTCTCTGCCCTCTGAGCTGCCTCTGCAATACACTGTCTCCGCCAGCTAAGTGGATGCTATGACAGAATTCTCTTCACTTGCATGCACACCATCCCTGTGGCGGAAGGGAGCTGTCTTCGATGCTCCTGAGAGAATTGAGACACTTAATCCCCGCCCTTCCCTGAGCTGCCGTCACCTTCCTATTAGATGTGAAATAGTACAAAAATACAGGGACGGGGAGCTGGAGAGATGGCCTCTACCTCTTTCTCACTAGACAAGCTTCATCTGGAAGCCATGACTACCTGCAAGGAAGGCTGGGAGATGTAGTCCTCTTAGATGTCCTATAGATGGATCCTGCACATTATTCATTTACTTATTTATTTTACAGAAATCTCTAACTGTTCCTTTTGTTACAATATGAAATGTGTTCCACAAGCCCATGGGTTTAAACACTTGGTCCCTAACTGGCACTGTTTGGAAAAGTCACCTTTAGGACTGGAGAAAGTGGGTCTTAAGGTTTCACACCTGTCTTAGTTAGGGTTACTATTGTTGTGATGAAACACCCTGACCAAAAGCGACTTGGGGAGGAAAGGGTTTATTTCTCTCATAGTCCCATATGAGAGTTCATCATTGAAAGCAGTGAGGGCAGAAATTCATACAGCCTCGAGTCTAAAGCTGGAATTACGGGTCATGAAACTCTTGGAGTCTGGTACCACCCTGGGAGGAAAAGGGTCACAATAATGATCAAAGAAGAATTTCCCAATCAGACCCCAAAATGAGCATTTGGAGATGAAAGTAATTTCATTTGGCAGAGGGAAGAGCAATGATATGTTCTACTTGCTGGCTTGTGCGCCCTCTCAAGTGCATTGCCTACTCAAATAATGTCAGACAGAGATGTAAAAGCTGTTCAGTAGGAGGAAGCTAGCTTCAACAACAAATGGTGTAGGCGTGATCGTGGTCCACAGGAAAAGCAAAGCAGAGCACCTGGGCTCGGCCTTGTTCTTGATCTGAGAAGTAATTCCAGACAGATCAGGAAATCAAAGGCAAAACACAAGACAAGAAATCTTCAGAGATAAATATTGGAGGAAATCTTGGAATCTCTGTATAAGAGATAAAGCACAGAAGAAACGTTTATATGCTATAAAAAAAAGGGCTGGAGAGCGGTGGTGGTGCACGCCTTTAATCCCAGCACTCGGGAGGCAGAGGCAGGCAGATCTCTGGGAGTTCGAGGCCAGCCTGGTCTACAAGAGCTAGTTCCGGGATGGGCACCAAAGCTACAGAGAAACCCTGTCTCGAAAAACCAAAAAAAAAAAAAAAAAGGCTGGAGAGAGGGCTCGGCCAGTAAGAGAGCAGCTGCTCTGTGGAGCCGATTGTGGTTCCCAGCACCCCCAGAGGCGAGACAGAATGACCCGTAACTATAGCTCCAAGAAGAAGCAATGCCTCTGGCCTCCTAAGGCCACTGCATTCCTATGTACACACACATACACATAATTAGAAATAAGTCTTTGAAAAAGAAAGACTCAAATTAGATGACAAGACAAGTTATAGACTGGAAGAAAATATTTGTGCATTCAGAAGTCTTTTCTAGACTCATACACATACCATACAGACCACATATACATACGCATACCACACACCACAAATACACATACATACACCATACATATATATATACACACCACACAATACAACACACACATCATATATCATATATACCACAAACAGATGCACACACACATATACCACAATACACATATCACATACACACATACACACACACACACACCACCGATCCAATCAGAATTTGAGCTGGCAAGATGGCTCAGCAGTTAAAGGTGTTTACTGCCAAGGCTGACGATCTAAGCTGGATCTTTGGAATGCAGACGGTGGAATGAGAGCATCAGCTCCTACAAGTTATTCTCTGACCTCCAAACATTTACTGTGACATGTGCATGCTGCCCCCTAAAAAATAAATGTGTTTAAAAAAAAAAACTTAGCAAAAGATAGGAATAGACACGTCGTGAAGAACAGCATCAGCCTAGTAAAATCATGGAGTTCGGCATCATTTGAAGGGCTGGGTGCTTAGCTCGGGGATAAAGGAATGCTCAATATTTGTAAGGCTCTAGAAATCTCCACAGTCTCCCTGAAAAATCAAAATCACAGTGAGGTACAATTTCACACACAGTGGAAAACTAAAATAAACAACAAATGTGGACCCAAATGTGAACCCAAATGTGAAGAAACCTTACACACATATTGCTGATGGCAGCAGAAAATGGCTCAACAAATCTAGCAAATAGCTTGGTAGTTTCTTACAAAACTAGACTTGTGGAGTGGAGAGATGGCTCCATCCCTGGGATCCATGTAAAAAGAGAAGGAAAGAACCAACTCCACAAGGCTGTCCTCCCACCTCCACATGCACACTGTGAAATGCATGCTCCCAAGAGCACGTGTGCGAGCGTACACACACACACACTAGTTCACTTCAAAACTAGACATGCAACTGACACATGATTCTATAATTGCACCCCTGGGCATTATTCTAGTTAAGTGAAAACATGTTTACATGAGCATCTGAAGGAGGTCCACCCCTGGAACAGAGGCGGGGGTGGGCACAAACCACACCCAAACACCTGTTATCACAGAAAAGTTAAAAGTGGCTGCTTTCTGACTCAGGCAGAAAAATGGTAGCAAATGACCTTGCAGGTGTGATTTTTAATGGGAGAAAAACGGATGGTCTATGTTAGAGCAGTCTAGGATGTGGTGGTGAAGGAAGTAGGGGCAGGGGGAAAGGGGCAGGGGTATTTGTCCAGAAGGGACAAAGGACCGCCCCTGGGTAGAGGGGAGATGGGTGTGGCACACAGGCAAAGGGCAGTTTAGAAAAGTAAACGGGGAAACCCCATGTTAGGATGAGGTGTTTAATTTTAATTGGGCATGTTACTGCCTCCCAGCAAGAGTAAGCAGTAAAAGCTGAGAGTACCTCTGAGCTAGAGGAAGAGAGCAGCAAAGAAGACTCTGCGACCAGACCAGCTGCCTGGGAGAAGCAGCAACGAGCTGTCCAAAAGAGGTTCGGACCAACAGAGTCACCTGGAAGGGACGCTCTCCAACCTGTTGAGCTGTCTGCAGGCTGTGCAGTGTGCTCCAGAGTCCCAGCTCTGTCAACTGTCACCCATACTGAGGTGGATTTTAGTCATGTGGCTTTCTTTGCATCATTTCTGTTCCTGTAAGTAACCCTTTACCCATATTCCTGTAAGTAACCCCAATAAAAGGGGGAAAAAAAAGAAACCAAGCTACCACTTCCTTCTTGAGAATCTATGTATGATTGTTCATATCCATTTTTTCATGCTAGCAAATAACTGGGAACAGCCTAGCCCCCTTTTAATAAATGAGTAACTGGGAACAGCCTAGCTCCCCTTCAATAAATGAATGACTGAACAAGAAAAATCAGGTCTCAACCCTAGACAGAGAACCACAGGCAACTAGAGAACACTGAGAGCAGGAGAAAGGGTCTTCCCCAGGGATGAGCACATCACATGATTGCCCAACACCAACTGGTCAGCCCTGAAAACATACGTGCGAGTAACATTATACAGACTAAGCAGGATCTATGCATGTATTTAAGAATACATATATACATTATATACATATATATGGCATAGGGAACCCATGACAGACCAAATACCACAACATACGACCTTGATGAAGACCAACTTGGTGAACCAATGAGTTTTATTGGGGTTACTTACAGGAATATGGGTAAAGGGTTACTTACAGGAACAGAAATGATGCAAAGAAAGCCACATGACTAAAATCCACCTCAGTATGGGTGACAGTTGACAGAGCTGGGACTCTGGAGCACACTGCACAGCCTGCAGACAGCTCAACAGGTTGGAGAGCGTCCCTTCCAGGTGACTCTGTTGGTCCGAACCTCTTTTGGACAGCTCGTTGCTGCTTCTCCCAGGCAGCTGGTCTGGTCGCAGAGTCTTCTTTGCTGCTCTCTTCCTCTAGCTCAGAGGTACTCTCAGCTTTTACTGCTTACTCTTGCTGGGAGGCAGTCTGGCTGGTTTCAGGGACTTCCTGAAGCTATTTTGAGTTGTTAATATTTTAACATCAGAGGAAGCTGTTAACAGGGGTGGAAGGGAGCAGTGATACATGGCAGGGTTTGGAAGGAGAAAACAGAAGAGGAAAATGATGTAATTATATTATAATCCCCCCAAAATAAATAAGTATTAAAAATATGGACTCATCAATAAGAAAGAACCAATCCGTGATACACGCCACAGCTGATAAGTCTCCAGAGGATTTTGCTGAATGAAGAGCCACCGATGTTAAACATTTACACATATATGACTGCATTTGCCATTTCTTAAAAGATTAAGTTAGAAATGGGGGACAAATTGCTGTCAAAGGCTAGGGGATAATGTAAAACTCACCCTTTGACGTAGGCATTTTCTAGCTACCCTCCCTTAATATTCAGGGAGTGTACTGGCAAAACAACCAGCTCATCCAAGCCAAAAGGAAAAAGTGCTGGAAGTGGTGGGATAAAACTCTAATGCTAGCAATGTTGACGAAGCTGAGGCAGGAGGATAGTGAATTTGAGGCTAGCCTAGGTTATATACAGTGAGACTCTATTAAAGGAATGGGAAAGAGGAAGTGGGGGAAAGGAGGAAGAAAGAAAGGGAAAGAAAAGTAAAGGGGGAAAAAAAAGAAACCAAGCTACCACTTCCTTCTTGTTATTCCAAAGTGGAATCAAGAGACCCCGCGGTTAATTTCCAGTGATTGCATTAGGTCAACAAGGATACATGGCTTCAATAACAAAGCAACGACAGAGGCAAACCGTTCTAGTAGGTGCGAGCCCTGCTCGGCTCTCAGTTCTGCCAGGGTCTTCATCCACCTTCCTCGGAGCCATTAAACTGTTCAGGGATTTGCAAGAGTGCTCAGAATCTCCCTCTCCTCATCAATGGCCGTAACTCCTGGCCCTCTGCCAGTCAACACAAACTTCTCTCTACCACACTACTCAATGTCATTAGGAGGGATCCTTCATGTAAACGGCACGGTTAAACAAATGCTTTGCAGATGACCTGTTTCTGAAAACAGCTGTGAACTCTCCCATGCAGGGTCCTCCAATAGCACAGCGTATTTCTTGTCTTGCTCGTTTATTTATGAATTGTTTATGTATTTGGTAGGGCTGAGAGCAAAGCCAGATATTCACACATGCTAGGCAAGGCTTCTCACCAATCTCTCCAGTAACACAGTTTATTTATCACACTGGATGTGGAATCCAGGACTTCGGGCACGCTAGCCAAGGGCTCCCCCCCCCGCCCCGCCACATCCTCATTCTCTGGGTGGTGTAATTTAGATGGTGCTTTGCTAGTCAAGAAAAGTTGACCCAGAGCTAGTCTAAAGAGGTATGTCAGGCCTTTGATTACCTCTGGACAAGAGTTTTATTGGTAATGAACTCTAAGGACCAAACCCTTCAAGGTGTGAGCTGACTTTTATATATCATTACCTGTTCCTGTTTAATACCCTTCAAAGCAGAGTTCAGAAAGGGCTGCCTCCCACTGTGGATTTTATAAACCGGGGACTCATTATTCCTTGCACCAGCCCTTGTAATCCTCTGGTGTTGTCCAGGCAAAAAAAAAAAAAAAAAAAAAAAAAAAGCCCTCGAGGGCATAGATATCAATTCATGCAAAACCACAGTCCATACATAAGGTTGTGGTTCCTTTTTTTTCCAGTGGTCCTCAATCCAAATTCCATTTGTCTTCAATACTACCCAAGTTGTTCTCTTCACTGGCATGAGTTTCTGCATGCCTGTTAGCACCCTATTAGATCCAGGCAGTCAATGTTTATTTCCCTTCTCATAGGAAAGTCACAAGGCACCTGGCCTCTCACTCGGGCATGTATTAAGACTCCTCTTGTGTTATCTATTCTCGGGCTCTTAATTGGGAACTCAAGGAATTGAGATTTCCTCATGAGTCTATTCTAATAGGTGTAGATGATGTTTTGCTATTTAAAAAAAAAACAAGTAAAGGTTTAAGACTGTTTTGCATTCTATTACATAGCTGAGTTCAGGAGAGACATAAAGCCTTCAAGGAAAAATTAAAATCTGCAATAATAACAGAAGTCTGCTTGTCTGTAGCATGCCATGCCATGCCACAAGGAGGCAAACCTCATGGTGTAATTCAGAATTTTCCCAGACCGACAACATGACTTTGAGCATTCCTGGGGTGGGGTTCTATGTCCCAGGAAATTGGTACTAACCTTTTCTCACACCAAATCCCCTTTCCATGAATTATGTCCTTAGTTCCTGGAACTCTACCCTAGCAAAATAAGCATGAAGCCCTCAGGGACCCAGATACAGCTCTGCCTGGGCACCCAAACAGGAGTGCCCAATTAACATAATCCCTTTTCCCTGGTTGTTCATCAACGATCTGAATTCAGCGAGTGTTGATCAATTACACGAGACTCAGCTGAGGCCCATTTGCGTTTCTTCTAGTTTGTTTAATCGGCACAATCACAGATATTAGTGATGTACAGAGTGGTGTGTGCATGTGTGCACACACTGTGAAATGATCAAGACTGGGTATTTAGCAATGCAGCACCTCAGACATTTGTCATTTCTTATAAAACAGTTTTTTTTTTTGATTTTTTAATTACATGTGGGTGTGTGGCAGCGGGTATATGCCTCCGACTGCAGGTAGCCTGGGGAACCAGAACAAAGTATCAGACCTCCTGGAGCTGAAGTTACAGGCGGTCATGAGCTGCCCGATGAGGGTGCTGGGAACCAAACTCAGGTCTTTTGCAAGAACAGTGCTTGCTCTCAACCGCAGTCTCTCTCCAGCCCCCACTTCTCAATTCTCAGTGGCAGGAACATTTGAAATGCACTCTTCTAGGAATTTTGAAATTTGGATGACAGTACTGTCATCACTCTAGAACGGCAACAGTCACTTCTCTGAACTATGACTCTGTATGCGTTGGTCATTGTGTCCCCATCCTCTCCCGACCCTGTCCTCCGCATCTTCAGATACCTCTGTTCTACTCCTGTGAAATCAGCTTTCAAAGACCATTATGATCTTTAGTCTTTCCTTTGGTTCAGCCGCTAAGACACGGTCACCTCACTTCAGAATTAGGCAGCAGTGCCAACAACACCAGTGAAGTTCTGGAGCCCTGAGGCTGAGGCTGAGCCAGGTTCTCCGCTTGGTTGAATGGACCTCATGGACACACCCTCTTCCCGATGGAGGAAATGAAGCATCTCTCAGCTAACTGCCTGACAGTCCATGCAATGGTTTGATTTTTCTATCAAACATCACTGTGCCAGCGATATAGTTTCCCTTCCTTCACCCTTCACCCAAAGGGGCTGCATGATTGCTCAGGTCTGTATTAGAGTCACCTCTGCCCTACATCTTATACAGATTTGTTACCATGTCGCTAGACAACCCTGACCTAATTCTGTGAGTAGTTTCTTTTGAAAAATAGAAATTGGAAGTTAATCAGGTAGGTTATGCAGATATAGGTCCAAATTTACCTTTGAAATACAAAGTACTTCTAGAAATCAAATCAACTTGAAAAGCTAAATTAATTATGCATTCCTAGATATACCAACTAGGAAAGAGGAAAAGAACAAAGACTTAAATGGATCAGAAGAGATGGCTCAGCAGTTAAGAGCACATAATGCTCTTGTAGAGGACCTATGTCAAGTGGCTCGCCACTGCCTACAGCCCAGCTGCGGGGGTCCAGCGCTGCTGCTACTGCTGCTGCTTCTTCCTCTTCTTCCTCTTCTTCCTCTTCTTCCTCTTCTTCCTCTTCTTCCTCTTCTTCCTCTTCTTCTTCTTCTTCTTCTTCTTCTTCTTCTTCTTCTTCTTCTTCTTCTTCTCAAGACAGGGTTCTCTGTAGCTTTGGAGCCTGTCCTGGAACTAGCTCTTGTAGAACAGGCAGGCCTCGAACTCACAGAGATCCACCTGCCTCTGCCTCCCAAGTGCTGCGATTAAAGGCATGCGCCACCACCGCCCAGCTTCCAGTACCTTCTTTTGGCCTCCTCAGGCACCTGCACCAGCATGTAAACAGACCCCATACAAACACATACATACATCACTAAAATATATATATATATATATATATATATATATATATATATATATATCCTTTTATTTAAGTGGGGGAACTACCACAAAAGTAGACAATTAGGCTAGGGAGATGGCTCAGCAGGTAAAGGCACTTGCCACCAATCCACCAGCCTGAGTTCAATCCCCAGGACCCACATGGTAGAAGGAGAGAACCAGTTTCCACAAGTTTTCCTCTGACCTCTGCTCAACTGTTATGGCACCTACACCTCTCTCTCCCATCTCTCTCTCTCTCTCTCTCTCTCTCTCTCTCTCTCTCTCTCTCTCTCTCACACACACACACACACACACACACACACAGGTATAATTGTTTAAATGTTTTAAGTGGAAAGGCATTCAAAATGCAAAATCCCTGAATCTCAGGAAATACTTCAGTTGACCATTATGTCAAAAAAAAAAAAAAAAGGCCACATTAACCAAGAAAGTGTCCGTATAATAAAACAGAAAAAGAGACTTGAAGAAGGTATTATTAAGTCAGAGACAAACTCCTGATTTGAAATAAAATTTTAAAAAAATGGAAAAAAATAAGATGCTCATTGCAGACAAATATTTGGCTCTTTTGGAGATAATTGACACATAACGTCAAAAAAACTGAATATGAAATTTAGTAAAAATGCTTCTCTTGACATTACACATAATAGCAGAAATCAATTGGCAATAGTGTTAGATTAACATAAGCAGGCTAATTTTAGAGATATTGCTGAGGATGCTTCCAAAATGTGTCATACCTGTCAGAGACACAATCTTGGCAAAACCATTTAGACTAGACATGGACGAGCATCAAACTTCTAGGCCCCCTGAACACTCCAGATGGACTTTACAGGAGTGCTCCCTCACCGGATCATGAGAGCACACTGGTTACTGTCCATTTTTCTCAGAGCAGAGTGGAGCCTCTCTTTGCCAGAGAACTACCAGTCTCACTGTGGAAAAAAAAAAAGAGAGAGAGAAAATGAGAGCAGATAAATTCTTTTGTGTGTGGTGTGTATGAACACACACGGGTGGGTGCTTGTGTCTCTGTATGCAGGGAGGCCAGAGGAGGACCTCTCTGCCTTTAGTCCCTTAAGACATGGCCTCTTGCTGAACCCGAAGCTAGGCTGGAGACCAGCCAACAAGTCCCAGAGATTACCCTGTCTTCTCCTTCTCCCTCAGCACGGGGGTTACAGGCACAACCATGCTTGTGTGTCTTCTAGAGATTCAGGCCCAGGTCCTCAGGCTTGAGCAGCAGGGGCTCTTCCCCACTGATCTGTCTCCCCGGAGTCTCACTTTTGATTTTGTAGCTTTGGAAATCCCCAAACTGAAAGGGACAGTCATTTTACTAGTAATTTGAATAAAGAACAAAAACTTGTCTTTTACTCCGAAATGCATCATCTACAGTTCCCAGGGAGAAAACAGGAGAACTAACAGAATCCTAAAATGCAGTCATAAGGCTGTTACAAACCCCGCCACCTCCACCCTGAAGCATTAGCACCACCTCCAATGTCTGTAAGCACCCAACCCCCCCCACCCCCCCAGAGCAGCCCTTTATTTTCTAGCAACCAATTGTTTTGTGTTTGGAAATTTTATTCACAACCTTTTATCCTACCTATTCCAGGTTGAATTGTTTCCCCTAAAGTGATATATTCAAGCCCAAACCTGGCAGTGTGACCTTATTCAAAGCAGATGTGATCCAGTTGCTCTCAGGTTGCACTGGGGAGTAGTGGGCCCTAACCTCAAGCTTAGGTGTCCTTGTAAATATGTACACCAAGGCACACATAGAAAGGAAGGTCATGTGACCAGTGACTGTCAGGAACCCTCAGAAGGAGGGAGAGGCAAGGGTAGATCCCTTTTTGGTCCTCCATACATCTCATGGCTCTGAGTGAGGTACTGTAATTTCAGGCGTCAGTGGAAGAAAATGACCTTCTGTTGCCTTAGGTCACCCAGTCTGTGGCATTTTGTTATAGCAGCCCTATACTACTAACTGCCCTCTTGAAAGCAGATACAATGAATTACAAATGAAAATGTCACAGGGTTATCTCACCAGAGAGCACACAGACCCTCTGAAAGCCAGATGAAAAGTCGACAGTGCTGGCTGGTGACCGCACGGGGAACTTGCCCAAATCATGCAGCCCCAAACTTCACCATTCTCTTTCTTTTATGCACAATACCACATCCTGATTGACACACTTTGGTTAGCAGGAACAGCTAATCATTGAGAAACCAAACTACAGGAGTCAAAAAGCAAGGTCGGTACATTTAAGGACTTTCCTGGAACTATGGATGAGTCTTTGATGGATGAGGTCTTTGCTCCCATTTGTGCAGGTGTGAGACCCTGTGTGCTGGTAAGGTCGAAGTGGTACCCCTAACATGGTGTCAGTGGAGTTAAGGTCTTGTGGCCTGTTCCAAAGCTCCAGATTTAATATCCCTAGACAGATATCCCTTTCTAAATGGCCTCTGCACGACAAAGGGTTAGACTTCTGAGGAAAACACTGGAAAAAAATTGTTGCTGCCCCTCAGAAAGGACCTGATCTGGCATAGTTAGTGGACACCGCAGCAGTGCAACTCCAAGGTCATGGTTCTTCCATTCCCATTCCACTTCTCAAAAGACAGACCTGGCCCCCAGACTGCCATTCCATCTCAGACCTGAAACTGAGGGTTCTCGGGAGTCTGCCACAAATTTCCCACTTCAGAGATGGACAGGGACTTCCCAAGGTGGTGGAACAAAGAGAGACCCTCGGCATGGACAGGTTTTATCCATGGTCGTGAAACAAGATACATTTTCAGATTCCTCGACTGTTTTCTGATTTCCCTCCTCTCTCCATGTTGTCTCCATGCTCTCTCCATCAACGAGACCTCTTAGTACAGGTCTCTCTTACCTTCATCCTTTTATTTCAGATACCCTGGGCTCCTGTCCCTTAATCAGAACTGTAGTAAGGAGAGAGCAGCTTGTTGGTTCCCAGATGCTCAGCCCCGAAATAATCACACAGAAACTGTATTAATTAAATCACTGCTTGGCTCATTAGCTCTAGCTTCTTATTAGTCAACTCTTTACATATTAATTTAACCCATTTCTATTAACCCATGAATGGCCACATGACTGTGGCTTACCTACTAAAGTTCCAGCGTCTGTCTCCATTGGGGCTACATGGTGGCTCTCTAACTCCACCTTCCTATGCTATAGGCCAAGCCAGTTTCTTTATTCATTCACCAATAAAAGCAACACATAGACAGAAGGACCTCCCATATCACAGAACAAAATTCTATTCCACCATTTTTTCCCAGACTGCAGCTGCTGCTCTGGTACCAGTGGATCTGTGAATCTGTGATCCCTTAACTGATGCTGTTAAGAAGAATGACAAAAACAACAAACAAATAAACAAAACTTTTTCTTTATACACTTCAAAAAGAAATTTTAAAAAATCCTTTCTGGTACTCAAGTTTCCTTCAAATCATCAATTCCAACTACTAAATTCACAGACATTGGTCCTGCAATCCTTACAGTTTGATCAGCCCAGCCTGTGTGATCAGGAGTAAGAACTGGAGCTGCGGCTACCTGCCGATGACAGTGTATCACCTTTGCAGAAACCTCCATCTGCTTCGAGGGGGGCCTGTGTGATTCCACAGGTGGCGTCTGTCTGTCAGTAGGACGTTGGTGGTTCTTCTCCACCAAATATTCATGGATCCTGTGCATTTGGAGCAATTGTTGGGGTCTTCAATATCTAAACTACTATTCTTCCATGCTTCCTCAGCCAGAAAACCTAGCGGCTCCCCTCGTCCCCAAAGAAGATCGATTTAAATCAGCTGGGAGAACTTGAGGAGGAATAGAGCCCATTCCTTCTTCGGACAGCCATGAATCCCACCATGGGAATAGAGCAATGAGAGAACTGAGTTGAAATTAGTCTAAATTCATTGGTTGTCACGGGCACTTGTATTGCCCTCAATTATATTTTCTTAAGCAACCAAGCGGGAGGCTTGCTGGGCTGCAGCCAGCTCTCCCATCCCCCACATAAGTACTTACGGATACAGAGTACAGCCTGTAACAACACTGAAAGAGAAAGCCATCTATCTCTCTCAGGTAGATTATGGGCCATGTTTTTATTGCCTAGGTTTCCCAATCTAGACCCATGGCTTCAAGCTCTATTATAAAGACTAATTGTCATTTTGCTCCCGATCATTGTCTATGTTGCCGATGACTGATGTGTCCTAACCAATCTTAAATGCTTCTTTGTGGTCATTGTGACATCAGAGTTTCAACAACTGTTATCACAACAGGAAGATAAATGCTGGATCAACCATGGGGTGAAAAGGATAGTTTTCCCATGTCAATCAATAGCATCAAAGCTTTTTTTCTTTCCCCTTTGGGATATAGAGGCAGAAAACCATGACATCCAGGCCAACCTGGGGCTGCATAGAAGGATCTTATGTTAAAACAACATCAAGAAAAATCACATGAATGTAACTTAAAAAAAAAAACAACTCAGATCAATAGCACCTTGAGAGTAGAATAAACATGTATATCATAATTAATATCTAGTGGCCTGACCAAAATGGGAGAAATAAAAAAAGAAACAGGGGTTGGGGAGGACCAGTCCCTGGAAGTCAGAAGGAGGCCAGACTCTCACAGGGAGGCACGCCGTTCCCGGCATTCTTCTATTAGATCTAAACCATCTCACAGAATCCCAGTCTCAGGCAACACACTCTAGGGCAATCATAAACCATGAACAATCAAGGTCATTTCATAACACTGTCTGAGCATAGAAAGAAACAAAGGTACTTTGTCACTCACCAGATACCAAACACCTTTACAAGCTAGAGGCACAGGATTGCTCTTCACCCAATGGAACCCTAGCCTCTCTCTAGTCTCCTCTCCCTGTAGATGACATACAGTCCCAGAGGGTCCTGGTTTGTGACAACATCTTGTCTGGAGTGCGACTCAGTTCTTTAGGTTCCTCCCTGAAATTACCCAGTGTCTTCACCCTAGAGTTACTGATGAAGCCATCTTCCTCCTCCCTCCTGGGTCTTGGATTGACTCTAACATCAGCTTTTTTTTTTTCCAATTTTATTTTTGAGACAGAGTTTCTCTATAGCTTTGGAGCCTGTCCTGGAACTTGTCCTATAGTCCAGGCTGGCCTCAAACTCACAGAGATCCGCCTGCCTCTGCCTCCTGAGTGCTGGGATTAAAAGTGTGCGCCACCACTGTCCAGACGACGTCAGCCCTTTCTAGGTCCTGGCTTGTTCTTGGAAAATAATTTCCCATCTAGTATTTTTTGTAAGTAATCCTTGCTTTCCCCTCTCCTTGCCCCAAATCACTGTATGCAAAATGTCCCCTTCAGTAATTACAGCAATGACAACTGGAAGCACAGGAAGTTTGGGATAATGAGACTCACTCATGTCTAAAACTGAGAACAAATGATACTTCTAGAAGGTTCCACTAACATTCCTTTCTTTTTGGCCATTTTTCTACAGTCTGTCTCCATTGTTATACTTTTTCTTCTGATTCCTTTGGCATTGCTTGTGGAGTTTTTGTTTGTTTTTGTTTTTCCCTCATCTGGGTAAATACGCTTCTCCTAATTTGGAATGTTTCTTTGCATTGTGTCGGTCTCTGTTTCCTATTACTTTCTTGTCTCTTAATTTCTTCTACGAGTTTCATCTATTTTGCTGCTTTTGCGCTGAACACTCTTGAGACAATAACATCTGAGCTTGTGCTTTGCTCAGCTGGAATGCCTTGTGCCTGTTAATAATCCTTTCTACCACCACACTCCCCTGATTCTGCCACCTGGATGTCAGCGATGCTTCCCAGCACAAGGCTCTTCATTTGGCTCTTCACCACCCCTCTCCCTTTGTGAGTAATGAAACTGTTTTTTTCAAAGTCTTCCTTCCTTTATGCCTTTTGTACTCTGAACCCTTTTTTCTCCTTATGCGATGTGTTTGATGTCTTGTGTGTATGGTTAAAAAGCTTATGATTATGGATGCTGCCTGCAATATTGAGCCTCTTGATTTTTTTTAATCTTCCCCTGATTAAATTCATATAATGATTAAGTCTGCTTGTCTTTTGTAATTCCCTTATCTTTATTCTTACTAGGTTCCCCAGGATTTTTTTAAAGGCCAGAAACAAAAATCCCTCTATTGTTGTATCTACTTTTAATCAAATATATTTTCCTGTGACCATTTTGGCTTCCTAAAAATTGTATTAGATATATTATTTTGGCAATTTCAGTACCACATGATATAACCATCTCTTTGATTCAATTTAATTTGCTATCAAAACTTTAAGCTCTCATAGAGTTTTGCAGTTGGAGGAGACATTGTTTATGACAGCGCTCTCATTTTGCAGAACAGGACCCCGAGGCCCAGAGAAGTCAATCAAGGTATTTTTGTCCAAAAAGCTAGCAGCATATTAGTGGCAGAGTCAAAACTGGAAGCCTGCTTCCTGACTTCCTGTCTGTGGCTCTTCCTCCAACAGAGCTGCACTTCCATTTAAAGGGTTGCTCGTGTTTGCCGGCTGGCTGTCATTTTCATACCATGTGCATCCCTCCCCCTCTCCTTTAGTATTTGAGCTTGAAATGCCCACAAAAGAAAAATCTTCCCATAAAAACCAGAAATAGACTCCATCCTTCAATGTCGCTATAGGCCCCCAGAGTTATTATTGACAACATGGGCAGTAAAAAGTCCCTGGGTTTTATTTCCAGTTCTTCCTTCATCTGGTGTATAACTTTGGGGATATTTGCCCCTTGGGCTTTTCTTCTGTGTTGGATTGCAGTTCTAGAAAGACTCAGCACAAGACCCCTTGGATCTAAAGCAGGTATTCCGCGTCATTGGGGTATCCAGTGTAGGAAAATGCACTTACTTTTAATCCACAGATTTGATCCTTATGCCTTTTATGTTAATGGTGGCTTTCTAAACCTCATCAATCACTTCAGTCTTTCCCTTCCTTTTATCCTTCTCCTCCTCTTCTTCTTCCTTCCCTTCCTCCCTTCCTCTCCTCCTTCATTTCTTTGGTTTTGATGAAGAAAAGAAAAGGCTGATAAACAAGGTCTCTAAGCTTATGTAGCTTTTCTCTGTGAGATGGGACAGCCAGACACAGGCCCAGTGAGTGTTCCCGGGCCATGGGGATGTGCTTACCCAGGGAAAGCTGAGATGAGAGCTCTTGGTCTTAAACTTAGGCCTGGTAGTAGAGAATGAGGGGGTCACGTCAACTCTCTACATAAAGTTTGATCAGCCTTCCTGATCGATGAAACGCTGTGTGTACATCTTTAATCTTAGTCTTTCTTGCCTTTAAGGAATTGAAACCAACTCGAGTCAGGCATGAAATGGAAGGTGGATCTACTCCGGACTTAGGCCTGGGTCACAGAGTTCGGGAAATCTGCACTAAAATAAGGGGCCAGGCCTAGGACGTTCTCTGCAGGAAGTCGAGGGATTTCCTTTGCTGCAAGACATTCCAAGAATAGGTTTTTTAGATTTGCCCCCCTCATACCCCTGCTGCCAACCCCCAAGCCTGAAATTTCATGAAGAGGTCCCAAGAGATTCCTAGGTGAGTCAGGTACTCATTCAACTGAGACTTAAGATAAATGGCATCAGAATAATGACAAATGCACATATGGATTTGTGTGTGTGACTCTACTGTCATCAATAACTTCCACAACAGTATTGGCTCAAATTCAAATGCCCAGAGACCCACGAACATTTATATGTACTCATAAGGTCTTAGTAGTGGTCCTTGAAGTGTGTGTGTGTACGCACGCGCGTGTGAGCTTTCGCACTTGGTGGAAGCCAGAAGATGGATGTCAGATGTTTTCCTCAATCTCTCTCCAACTAATTTTTAAGGTAGAGCCTCTAGTTTAATCACAAAAGTCCCCGATTCAGATAGACTGGCTGCAGCAAGGGATCCCCTCTGCTTCTGTGCCTGACTCCTAGACAGATTCTGGAGGCTGAACTCAGGTCTCATCTGTATGTGGAAAATGCTTTAATTCGGGCTGAGTTATCGCCCCAGCCCAAAACTTTGCAGTTTAAAAATGATTATATGATATACTTTGGCTTTTCCAAGTTGATATCCGAAGAGAGTGCTCAGGCAAGTAATAAATAATATGCCGTGCTTCATGCAGAGGACAGAGAATCAGTGAAGACAAAGGAAACCTATGCCAATCATTTCACCCAAAGCAGAAACTCTGAAATACCCAAGGTGAGCTTTGAGAGGACCGACTGAGCAATTGAAAGCAATCAATTTTGTCAAAAAGCAAGCGCAGAAATGGATGAATGAATGGAAGGATGTTTGTATGTGTTGTGTTTTTGTTTGTTAATTTTATGACCAAGTCCCTGACAAGGAAAGGGGTTACTTTGGCCCATCCTATTGGGGAGGGCACAGTGGCAGGAGCTTGGGTCAGCTGGTCATGTTGAACTCAGTCTGGAAGCAGGAAGAAATGATTGTTGCCACTCACCTGGCTATATCCTCCTTCCTGTTTTAATCCCACTGAAGCCCCGACCCCACTCCCATGATCAGGATGGGTCCTTCCCTTTTCAGTTAATGTCCTCAAAGACAGGCCCAGAGATGGTTCTCCTAGGCAATCCCAAATGCAATCAAGTTGATCACAAATATTAATAATCACAGTTTGTATCTGAGAAATACAAAAGAGGGAGGCTGCCAGTTGAACTCTGTATAGAACACGGTATTGTCTGTGCTTTGCAAATACCAAAAGAATGGCCTTAAGTAGATTCTTTTTAAAAAGGTATTTTATTTTTAGTTTTGGTTGCATGCGTGTGTCTCAGCATGCGTGTGCGCATGTGCTTTCAGGGGCCTGTGGAGGACAGAGGTATAGGATCCCCTGGAGTTTGCGTTATGGGCAGCTGTGGGTCATCCAGTATGGGAGCTGGAAGCCGAGCACCAGTCCTCTGCTGGAGCAGTACTCTTAACTCCTGAGCCGTCCCTCCAGCCCTGAATCTTCTTAACCATAGGAAACTTAAACACACGGGGGGGGGGGGGGGACCAACAGAAGATAAGAGGAGCTGACAAAAGTGTGGGAGCTAGCCGGGCGGTGGTGGCGCACGCCTTTAATCCCAGCACTCGGGAGGCAGAGGCAGGCGGATCTCTGTGAGTTCAAGACCAGCCTGGTCTACAAGAGCTAGTTCCAGGACAGGCTCCAAAACCACAGAGAAACCCTGTCTCGAAAAACAAAAACAAAAACAAAAGTGTGGGAGCTGAAAATCAACCATCTACAACGTGGCTGCCTGATAGGAGAAGCTGCACAAGGCCTCTGGCGAGGAGCAGGCAAACCATCCCACCTTCCCTTGAGAACCAGACACGGAGTCTCACTGAGTACAGGAATAAGGAGACTAAAAACAGGACATCCACTGGAGGTCTGTTCTCTCTCTGCCCCATCTCTGCTTGGCAGCCCCATTATTCTGGTTGTTTGGGCCCCAAGCCTGCAATTCTTTATCCACCTTAAACACTACAGGTGGTCCATTAGCAAACCCTATTGACTGGGTCCCGAAGCCATCTTCATAATATGTTTAGTTAACAAAGAAACCACAAAACAGAATATGTCTAGTCCTGTCACCCTCTCCAGTTGCTAGATAGGAACACTATTACTTCTCTCCTGTGTCGACTTTTTTTATTATGTAAAAACATTTTTCATACAATATACTTTGATCATGTTTTCCCCCTGTCAGTTCCTCCCAGATCTTCTCCATCTCTCTATGTACTCAATTTTATGTTCTTTCTCTCTCGTTCAAACAAACACAATAATAAAACCAAGAAACACCCCCCCCCCAAGGAAGTTAAAATAACCAATAAGACAAAAGTGCCCAAAGAAATCCAATTGTGACACACAGTCTCCAGAAATACCACTGGGTTCACTTTGCGCTGCCCAACGACTCCTGGGTATGTGGCCTGCCCTGCAGTGTTAATATTAGAATCACCTGGGGCTGCCTCTTTGTTTCCTGCTTTCTGTTGTTTCAAGCCAGCCTTTGTCACCTATTTCCAGTCCTTACTTTGACAGCTGCACGTGCCTCAGTGGGTCTTTCCTCCTTGAAACCTTCCCCTCTTTTGGAGACCAGTGTCCCCCTTTCTCTACCTCTCTAAAAGTGGTCTGCAGAGTGAGTTCCAGGACAGCCAGGGCCACACAGTGAAATCCTATCTTTAAACAATGCCCCCTAAAACAAAACAAAACAAAAAAAACCTGTTTTTAACTCAATGAAATAGTTGTTTCAGACAAGATTGCCGACAGACGTAAAAACTGTTAGATGACAGGATTCTGGAGAGGACGTTCGGCTGATGAAAACATTGCCAACTTACAACTTATACACGGGGAAATATATTTCCACTAAGGAAAAATCTGGCTGCTACCACCCAACCAGGTGATTCTCCTCGAAGTGAGGGACTCGTTCCTCTCATTATGATAGGTTATTAAGTGTAAAGTGTGTGCCTGGCGTTTTCCTGCTGATATAGAATTAGAAACAATAGTGATATTATGGTCCCAAGTCTGAGAAGTGGTACATTGTCCAGAGGCTACAGATGTTGCATTAGTAAATTCAAATCTTATTTTGCTTTCAATTTGAGTCTATTACTTTTCCCCAAGCTTCTTAACCAAGCTGTAAAGCCACAAATACTTAAGTTTTTTGACTTTATCTGTTTTTAATAACAGTGTTAGATTTTTTGGCTTATGGGTGATATGAAAAAAAAGCTATTGTGCCATTATTGCTAGGAACAGAAGGAGTGTGGGAACCCTTGCCTGCAGGGTCATTACTGTATTAGAATGGAGCACAGTAGATGCTATTCATTCTTCCAATGTCATCAAATGGTTCTGAGTCACTCTCTCCAGGCCTGGAGCTCACAGATGTGGCTAATTTGATTCTTCAGCTTGCCCTGTCTCTACTTCCTGAGAGCTGGGACTCCAGTCAGGCCCCTACTCCTACCCGGCATTTATTTGGGTCCTATGGATCTGAACTCAGTTCCTTATAAGTACACAGCAAGTTCTTGATCTGCTAAGCCTTCTCTCAAACCCCGGTTCCTGGTGGTTTCAGTAAGTACAGAGGTGACCCCTCTGACCCTTTATATCTTTGAACTTCTCCTTATAATGACTTTGTCCTCCATTCTATTATCATATGCAAGTGCCTAACTCAAAAATCCTTCGAAAGCTTCCCGACCAGCCACCAAAACTATCACTAGACTTACCTGACCGTGCCAAGCATGTCCCTTCTCCTCCTCAGTTTAGGTTCTATTATGGTCAATCTAATCTCTCTACCGCCTCTGCCCTCAACTCTCTTGTCTTTTCCTCTCACATTACAGTGCTCTGCAAACTCCCGTGTCCTGCCCAGTTCCAACCTCCTGGCTTACCTGGACCCGACTGCCTCTCAGGGCTGCAGCCAAGGTGACTTTCAAAAGTCATTTTTCTTGCTTAACCCTAACCCTTTTGTTGATTCCTGCCCTGAGTACGGGGAAAACACATCACCTTTACAGGGTCCTTCATAATCCCAGCCCCCATTTTGCCTTCCCGGCTTCCTTTTTGGGATGATTCGTCCCTATGCCACACTCTACTTCATCCTTCACGGTTCCTAGAATGTTCTCTGTCCTCCGTTCTCTCCCTGTGCACATGCTGCTCCCTCTGAGAGTGGTGTTTCCCTCACAGAACCAATCTCAGTCCAAACTGCAGCTTTCCTGACAGGTTCCCCCTGGGGCCCACAGATGGCCTTCAGGTGGTAGCCCTGAACCTACCCTGCAGCTGCTGCCTCTTGCACCACACTAAGGGCTTTCTGGAGACAGGAGATCAATGTGTTTGTCCACTAACACGAGAGATGTGCACGGTAAGTGGGGTACAGATTGCACACCATGAGGAATTGTCGGATCACAGTGAATTTTGTGAACTGTGTTGGCTGGACGCGAACATGTGTGCACGTTTGCGACATGTACGTATGTTTGAAGGAATTAAGTCCCGGCAACTCAACTCTGCTTCCAACATCCTCAGGGCATGTGGGCTCTTGTTAGTTCATCTTTCAGCATAATGGATAGAATGTTTTGTCATAATCAACACAACCTATGGCAACATGAGCCACTGTGAGCAGAGCACCCCAGGGGCTTGAGTCCAAACCTTATAAAGTTTCTTGCTCTTTCAAGGCGAGCTGTGCATTTCCCAAGGCATTGCCTGCTGAAGATCAAGGTGAATGAGCAGCAGAATCATGTCCTTTTATCCACGACCCTAAAAGGGCCACTGGCCTGCATGCCTATAGGTCTCTTAAGGTGCCAACAGTGATTATTTGTAAATCTATTTTAATGAAGCTTAGAAAGGAGAGAAAAAAGTACAAATTTCCAAAGAACTTCCAAGTGTGGGGGTCCAGAAGAGACCAGCTCACCTTTGAGAAGAATAGTCTTGATAAGAATAATTAAATGCGTGATGACTGGATAAAGGTGAAGTAAGAACATTCTGAAATAGATAAGAACAAACCCTGGGCAGACTTGTTCATAACAAGGACTCTAGAGTTTGTCTCCATTGTATTTCTGCTTGTCTCTTGATTCTGTTTCTTTTTCTAGAGAAAGATGTTTTTCTTTTCTAGGCGATTGCAAACTGGTGCTAAAGAACAGTTTAGACCGTGTTGCTGGATTTTCTACAAAGGCACTGCCAAGACGCGTGTGCTGGCATCTTCTCGAAACTAGGGTCATCTGGGAAGACGGAACCTGTGGACAAGTCTGTGGAACATCTTCTTGATTGGTAATTGATGTGGGAGGGCCCAGCCCACTATGGGCGGTCCCCCCCCAGGGGGGTCTCAGTTATATAAGAGAGGAACCTGACCGCCTTAAGGAGCAAGTCAAGTAAGCAGGGCTCCTCCACGGTCTCTGCTTCAGTTCCTACCTCCAGGTTCCTGTTCGGATTTCTCTTCATGGTGGACTGTGAGTTGTAAGAAATTAATCCTTTTCTCCCCAAGTTGCTTTTGGTGATGTTTGTGACAGCAATAGAAAGCAAACTGAGACAGTTTATTTTTGCTTGAGAAAATACAGAAAAAGTCATCTTTGATTATGGAAGAGTAGGAACGAAACTGAAATTGAAATACAGTGGCCCATTCCTTGCAGCGTTCACAGGTTAATTTTCAATTTCAAAAACCAAGTTTTGCCATTTTTCCTTAGTGAAATAACTGCCATGTAGAGACAAAAAAATTTCCTATGTCTCATTGTTTTGTTGTTTTCGTGTGGCATTTTAGTACACGACCTGCTGGTGTTGCAGCTAGGAACTCGATTTGAAAAAGAGAGATCGATTTTATTTAAATAATTCCTTTCTTTTCTGGGAATCGAACCTCAGGCTTGCAAAGGCAAGTTTCAAGACTGTTTTCTAAGTGCTTACAAAGTCTTCAGATGTCTAAGGTGGAGGAACGGAAAGTGTTGAACCTTGGCAAGGTTGGTTGGCTTCATGTGTGAGCATTCCCACAATAAAGACTATCAGAATAACCATACAGTCTGTCATTGAACAGACACCGCAGAGGCGGGCCAAATGATCCTTATGAGACGATTGTTTTTTGCTAGAAAATGGAATTGTTAAATGCGTGTTGTGTGTACGTGGGTGTTTTTAACACGACACGGAAAAACGATTTTCTTCTGGTCCGTATGTTGCTTATGGGAAAGGCTACTGGTTGCAGGGGGAATGCCGAACCGGCCGTGGAAAGATGAGGTAGGGTCGTTTCTGGGCTCTGCCAGAGCTGGTTGCCAGCAAGCGACCCCGTGGTGCGGCGCGCATCCCCGCTCAACGGCGTGGGCCGCGGTTCTCCGCTCCGGGACGGAGCATGTGCCAGGCTGCGTGCGTCCTGGCTGCCGCTAGGTGGCGCTGCAAATCAATCGCTGGTGCGGTGCGGTACAGCGGCGCGTTTGGCGCCTCCATAGACCCCGAGCGTCCGTAAACCGGGTTAGTCCCGGCCCCCGCGCCTCGGCGGCTGGGAAGCCCGGGCGGGGCCGGGCGGGGCCAGCTGGCCAGGGCGCCGCGACCCCGGCGGGAGGCGGCGGAGGCAGCGTGGTGGTGCGGCAGGTCCCGGACCGCCTTCCCCCGCCCAGCCCGCGACACAGTCACGTGCCGCCGAGGCGCTGCCCCTTGCGGGCGCCGGCGCGAAAGGAGGGCGGGGCCGGGGTCGCCTCGGGCCGGGCGCGAGCAGCGCGCGTGCGCCGCGCCCGGTGAGTGCGAGCGGATCCCGGGCAGCGGGCCGCAGCAGGGACGGGAGGGGGAAGCCGGCCGGGCGCGCGCTGTAGCTGGCTAGCAGGGCGGAGGGGGAGGGGCGGGAGGCGCGAGGCGGGCGCCGTGACTGCGGGAGCGTGGGCCGCGGCGCTGTGCGGCTCTGCGACCGGCTGCCTTCCCCGACGTTTGTCCCGGCCGCGGCGAGGGCAGTGTGTGGCGGCGGCGGCGTCGGCCCCCGCGAGAGGCCCGAAGAAGCGGCTGGGCCCGGGCATGGTGGCCTGGGGTGGCGCGGAAGGTGAGCGACCCCCGGGCCGGCGGGTGGGGGAGGGGCGCCGAGCCGCTGCTGCCTGCGCGGCCTGAGGCGCTGGGGGAGGGGGGGGGGACGGAGGCCCGGAGCCCGCGGCGCAGCTCCGAGGCCTGCTGCCTGTCGCGCGGTCCTTGCGCCCCGGGCCGCCGGGTTATGTAACGCGTGACCTCCCGTTCCCTCTCGGCCGTGGCGCGGCCACCCCGGCGCTGCCTCCCGCGCTCCGTCGCCAGGCGACCCCGGGCGCCCACGGCCCTGCTTCTCCCGTCCCGCCGCTGGCTCCGCAACTCACTCTTTGCTGCGCCGGCGCCTCGCCGGCCATTCATTCACTCGCGCGTTCGAGTGTTCGCTCCCCCAGCGATCGCAGAACGTGGCACGGGCGCCCGGGCGCGGCGTCGCGGTCCTCCGGCCTGGACTCACCGCTCGGTCCCTGTACCCCGGCTTCTCCCGCTCCCTTGCTCGCAGGCATGCCCGATGCAGTGTTTTTCTCACTCCCCTTTTCCTTGTTATTTATCTGTCTTCCTCGTTTTCAGGACACCTGTCCCAAGTGTGTCCCCACAGGCGCTCCCTACACTCTTGGATGTGCCGTTAAAATAACAGCCGAGGGGTCGATGGAGAGGCCACTTGTCTGTGTTTGGGGGCTCTTCCTTTCCTGTCCCCGGTTTGGAAAGCGCCGACCTTCCTATAACAGCGTTCCTTAATTGTTTAAGAAACATGACAGGTGATACACCTTAATTAGAATTTTACTCCAGTTTTTTTTTCTCTCGGGCCATGCATGCGTAGAGTAGAAATGACATATAGACAGAGATAGAAACACATCATAAAAAGGATTTGTAACTGTTAAGGGCTGTGTAACAACTCTTGAATATCTTGACTGGTCTCTGGCTTCTCTAGTCTTCCGAGCACACCAGTTCCTCCTTTAGGTAGAGTGAGACCTGCCTTGTTCCTGTGGAGTGTACATTAGCTCAGCCTAAACGTTGCCCTCCATGGGCTTTAAAACTTAGGAGTCCGCTTTCTCACATTGGCAGGGCTTTGCCCAGGCAAATGCTGCTAGAATGCCCCTCCCTCCCTCCCATTAGTACCTGTGCTGGAAGCTTCCCTTAAGCTCTCCATCCAGCTGGACAGTCTATAAACACGCACTTGGTTACCTGCTTAGGCTAGTTATTTGCCATTTTTCTTGAATTGCTGTGATTTCTTGTTTGTGTCTTTTAGGTCCTTTGAGGTCAGTCGGTACCAATTCGTGTATCTTGTCATGAAACTTTACTCCTTTTTATGGTAAATAATGATTGTATGTCACTTTAAAATATGGGGGTCACCTTTAAGATTATTCTAAGATTATTCACTTTTTAAAATAATGGGAATCATTTTTAGGATTGAGTTCTATGTCGTCTCAAGTAGAAAAATAATAATTTTCAAAGTTAATTTGCTTTTCAACCCCTTTGAAAACTAAGATTCAAATAAGAAAAAAAAAAAAAGATCTGTCAACAACCAGTCACTGTTAGTGAGTTCCAGTGACTACATACTGCCTTTACTGAAGTTATACATACAGTCTTTAATGGCTTCTGAAATGGAAAAAAATCAAAGAATTTAGATAGGGGTTTGGAGTTTTGTCTCTGACAGTTGTATGACCTTGGGCAAGTTTTTCACTCTTAAGTTTGAAGACCTTATTTTCCAGCTTGGGTAGCTGACTGGTAAGTTAGTTCTTAAATGAAAGGCACTTATCGAGACGATGTGTACTCAGTGTTTCCTGGTACACTCTTCACAGTGTACCATAGCAGGGCCTGCTATGCTAGAGATAGAGCACGAGAAGAAAACTAACCTGTTGTCTCCCAGTGAGCAGATACTGAAGGTTGTTGGTGTGATTCTTTTTGCTTTGTTAGAATGTAAGGGATTGTAAATCAGAAAAGCCAGGTTTGGTGGTACACACCTTTAATCCCAGCACTACTAGGGAGACAGAGATGGATCTCTTGAGAATTTGAGGTCAATCTTGTCTACATAGTGAAGTTCAGACCAGTTAGGGGCTGTAGAATCTCACTAGATTCCACCTCAAACAGAAACCAAAATAAATCACAGGGCAGGTTAAACAGAATATTGAAAAATGGAGAAAAAAAAAAAAAGACCTACGGTGTATTTTTCTTTTACAAGAAATAATGGTGCCAACTGAAACATTAATGTGGATGTTAGTGGATGTTTTACAAATTTACCTTTTGAACACAGTATGAGAGTATGATAATTCAAGTCTTTAGAGACAAGTCACAGATTCTTTTAATATCTCATCTACTTGTAAACTACACACAGATTTAGGCCTTAAGTGTTTGAGTTGCTCTCCTTGGATTGTGGGATTGGTGCTGGCGTCCTTATTTCGGTTGTTCTCACATAAGTATCAGAATGATCTTTTGAAAAAGAACTTGGATTGATCTTTTCTTGCTTAAAATCCTCCAAAAGCTCTGGGTTACATACAGAATTGAATCTAAGTCCCTTATCCCCACCCTCAAGGCATCAAATGATTTGATAGCTGCCAATATCCATTACTCTTTACGGCTTGGCCTCAGGATGCACACCTCTTCTGGGGATGTCAGTTGACTCTTTACTTCAGGGGATCTTCACATCCCTGAAATAGAAGCAAGTCTCTCTCTTCCTGTTGTTTGACTATTTTGTTTGCTTTTTTAAATTGTTTTATTTTTGATTTTGTTCTTTTTCTCTATTGTATTTATTATCATATACATTTTCACTTGTTAGTTTTTTCCCATTAGACTTGTTGGCTCTTCCTAACTACAAGTTAGAGATCTTACTAGATTTATTCGTAATTTTATCGTCAGTATTTAGAACTGTGCCTAGTACCTAATAAGCTCTTAGTAAAAGTTGTTGAATGAATGTTGTAGTTGATTTGAATGTTTGACAACTTCAGTCAAGATCCTGCCTTCTACCATTACTGATTGACCCTGGACAGGTTAGTGACTTCAGGTGCCTCATTTTAATCATCTACATATGATAACTGTAGTATCACCTACCTGTAGTGAGTAATTGAGTGAATGCGTGTAAGTACAGTAGTCTGAATTTCTTGCACTTTGTATGGAGACCACACGTCTATGTCCAGTGTCTTTCAGTTGCTCTCTCTTAGCTTCTGAGTCACGATCTCTCACTGAACCTGGGGCTTGCTTGCCATTTTGACTAGACTGGCTAGCTCCTAGGATCTGTCTGTTATCACCCCAAAGCACTGGAGTTAAAAATGTGCACCGCTGCACCCATCCTTAGTCACATTTTGCATGGCTAAAGATCTGAACTCAGGTCTTCATGATTGCAAACTTCTGTGTGCCTTCTCCCCTGCCTTAAAAAAAAAAAAAAAAAAAACCTTTAAAAATTTTGCTTCGCATACTGATGGTATTTTTTATTGTTGGCATGAGATAAACTTGAATTAGTTTTTATATTTTTTGAATAAAGTTTTTTGCCTGCCAGAATTTGACTTTTTAAATAGTTTCTCTGTCTAGAATAAGATAAAAAATAAGCTACTGAGAATGGGTGGCCGCTGCTTAGTCTTAATATGTATGTCAGGTATTTTATTTTCCAGTCTGAAGAAGATGGCTAAGAGTGATTATCCCAACAGCCACCGATCAGAGTGGTTTTCATCGGTTTTGCTTTGAGGTTCGTTCTACTGGAAATATGATTGTGGCAATGAAGATCTTGCTAGGGACTTTTTGTCTTCTGACAGGAAAGTCTGAAGATCTCATGGAAATCTGATTTTTGTAGTGTTTAGGAAAGAGAGGTGTTTTATCATCTTTCATGTGATGGTTTTCTGCCATCTTTCACACAGTTTTCCCTACATGGTGTATTTTGGTTCGTAAATTAGAGCTTAAAACAGTCTAGTAACATTCTACATGCCTGCCTTTGACTTTTTTTAATGTATTGGTTTTTTCTTTAGTGGTTAGAGAAATAAATAAGACCATGGCTTTGTAATAATAGATACTTGAGCTAATGCATATTGAGTTATTTTTCTAAACTTAAGATTCTGCCTATGACAATTACTCTTGTATAATACAATTTTCACTTAGTAGTTATCCTTAGCAAAATGGCTTTTTGTAGTTTGTTTTGTATCTCATCTCAACTATAAGTCATAGGATTCTAAGCTTTGTGGCTGAAACTTAAAAGAATATTAAATACTACTTGTCTGTTTAACACTTATTCTAAAATTTAATAATTGGTAAATTATTGAGTATGGACTATGTTCCAGGACTCTTTGCTAAGTGGTTTCTCATTTAATATTCAAAAGTACCATATACAGTAGGCTCAGTTGTGAAGAAACAGATTTGCAGAAATGATATTACTTGGCTGAGTCTCATGGTACAAAAGAATCCAGGATTTTTACCTACTTCTGATTCATGACCCAGGGTCCTAACTCTTTTGTGAGCTACATTTAAAAAGGACAAAGGTTTGCATTTGTAAGTTTATGTTTTTCCGAATTACTGGCAGTTTTTTCCATTATTTCTACCTAATAAGAGGGTGTCTGTTTGAAACTGTAGTTACAGGATGCTTGGATTTGGACAACAGGCCTCATGATTGCACAACAAGTTCTTTTAACCACAGAGCATCTCTCTAGCCCCAGAACTGTAGTTTATAAGTACAGATTTAAACGTGGACATTAAGGGAGGGGGATCACATAGTCATAATAGGCATGAGGGAGATGTCGAGAGAGGGCGGGCAAACTTGCAAATGAGCTTGGTGAACATAAGACAGAAGTTAGTCTGGGCCTCTTAAGAGTGTCAGCATTAAATGTCTTAACAGTTATATGGATATAATTTTGTGGCTTTTAAAGTTGCATTCCTCTGAGAATTGTAGTCTTAGAAAATTGGCACTTCCTTAGAAAATAGGAAGTAGTTAAAAATTTTGTCATACAATGTTGTTAAATTTAGTGCTTTCTTATCTGTCCAGGTAGAGATGGTTTAAGAAACCTTTTATTTTTTAAAATTACACTCATTGAATTTGTGTGCATGTGTCTATATGTGTGAGTGTACATATAAGGAACTCAGAGGACAATTTGTGGGGGAATTGGTCCTCCTACCATGTGGGCTCTGGTGTTTGAATGTGCATCAGACTTGGATCCTCATGCTTGATGACAAGTGCTTTACCCACTAACTGTCTCCCTTCTTCCCTCTAACAATTTACATCTGTTTGTATGTCTGGGGGCCAGCTGGTAGGACTCAGGTTTCTCCTGGGTAGCTCCCAGGTATTGAACTCATTTCATTAGGCTTGGCTGCAAGAATCATGGTCCACTGAGCTGTCTCACTGGTTCATGGAAATCCTTTTTAAAGCCAGTTTGGCTCCATGGCTCTGCATATGTGCTTGCATCTGTGGAAGCCAGAGGACAACGTTGAGTGTTGTTCTTCAGGTACCATCCACCGTTTTTTTTTTTTTTTTTTTTTTCTTTCAATGAACCAACTTTATTCCCCGAGGGGTGCACCGTTCCTGGAGATACTGCAATACCAGGTCGATGCGTGGAGTGGACGGAGCAAGCTCCTATTCCAACTCCTAATTACAAAAATACATTTAATATATTGTCCTCAGATAGAGGATGTATCAGATATTAAACTGATAAGAACAGATACTACACTTGATCTTAGCCAAAAGGCCGAGAAGCGATCCATCCACCGTTTTTATAAAACAGATTTTCACTGGATTGGAATTGGACAAATAGGCTAGGCTGGCTGACTAGAGGACATGGAACCCTCTGCCCTCTCCAACACAAGTGGGTGTCACCAAACTAGGTTTTATTATTGTTTTTTTTTTTTTTTTGGAGTGAACAAGTCTTTATTAAAGGCACACACAGTTACTGGGAGGAGGCCATGATGCTGGACACACTGTCAAAGTCGATCTTCTCCATGATGTTCTTGGGCTTAATGCTCTCTTCCTGGCTGCAGATGAAGATCTGCCCCGACTCGTCGGCGCTCCAGCCATACTTGCTCATCCATACCTTAAGCTGGTTGTCAGTCAGATCTCCAAGCATCTCAGCAAACAGCCAGCGGTCGATGTGCTGGTACGTGATGCCCACCACATGGCAGATAAATTTTCGGACAGAGTCTTCAAAGCCAGTTATGCCTTCCAAGAGGTCCATGTTCTCGTCCAGGGCAGCAGGTCCCCAAGGTACAAGATCTGTCGGATGGGCCGCTCTTCTTGATGTGCCTGGTCGATCATACATTTACACAGGGTGAAGTCGGTGTGGGGCAGGTTGGTGAGGGCTTTCAGCAGAATCGGGGCAGTGACCGTGATCTGAAAGAAGGCCGGGTTGAACTGGTACAATTTCAGGACAGCCAGGTTGGCCTCCAGATCATAGGCATTCTCCTTGGCCTGTGTCTCCACATACCGTTCCAGGGTCGCCAAGTTCTCAGGATTGTACCTGTCGATACCCTTGAGCAACTTGCCCACGTTCGCTCTCATCTGCTCAAACATAGCCATGATCACTGTCGCCTTCCGCAGCCCCAGCCGGAGTCGAACACCAGGCCCAGTGCCTATTATTGTTATTTTAAATGTGGGTTCTGGTGTTTGAACTGAAGTTTACCATCTGACCCCGTGACTTTACATGTGAGCAGGGGTGGACAAAAAGTCTGATGTTAGAAAATAAACCAGAATATTGCTTTTTTGATCACACTGAAGGTTTAGGAGAAACTTCTAGAAGGTTTAGTCATAAGACAGGGGTTGTATATTTTCTAAACTCCATCATTCTTACCTCTGAGATTACTAAGAATGGTCTTAATCATTTTTATCTTTTAGGCACTAGACTGAATTATGAAGTTGAGATTTTGATTTTGATTCTTTGGGCTCAGGATCTCTCTGTCATGCTGGAAATTAAATTTTTTATTAAGCAGACTGATAGGCAACATTAATTGCTTGTGCAACCTTGGGGAAAGGTCCTCTGAAACTTCCAAGTTTCAGCTTTACTTCCTGAGTTTCAAGGGCCTCTTCTCTCTCCAAAAGGGACTGTTTGAGTTCAGAGGAAATTGCTGTCCCCGCCTCCTGTAATCTGAAAGGATTGCTGTCTGTTGAGGATTCTAACATTTCTGTTGATGCAGTAGACTCTTAAACGTGGGATGATGATCATTTCAGTCAATTTTTAAAAAACCTTTGTTCTTTTTTCTTATTTTTTTCAATTTTATGTGCATTGGTGTTTTTGCTATGGGGTGTCAGGTCCCTTGGAACTGGAGTTACCAAGGGTGATAGGAATTGAACCTGGGACCTCTGGAAGAACAGTCAGTGCTTTTAACCTCTGAGCCATCTCTCCAGCCCCTCAGTCAAAACGTTTTATTTATATAGTTTGTATTGTAAGTTGTGTTTATAAATACTTCTGTTTTTTTTAAATATTTATTTATTATGTATACAATATTCTGTCTGTGTGTATTCCTGCAGGCCAGAAGACCCCATTACAGATGGTTTTGAGCCACCATGTGGGTGCTGGGAATTGAACTCAGGACCTTTGGAAGGGCAGGCAATGCTCTTAACCTCTGAGCCATCTCTCCAGCCCCAATACTTCTGTTTTTAAAAAGCTCAGTTGTCTGAAAATATTGGTATTTGGAATTCCTTTGAATCACATATTTTGATCTAGGTAGTTTACTGCTGCTGAGTGAAAAAACTGAGTTTTTTTGTGATTGAGGTGGATGTGTTGTTAATCTGTTAGACTTAGAAAATTCTGAAGATTGCCATTTGGAATTTTCGTGCGTAAGAGGGAGTACTGACACTGGCACGTTCACTACTTGTGATAGTGGAGGCTAATATTCTTCTGCATGTCCTTTATGCCTTTAGGGAATCTTACTTCTAATTGTCATTCAGAGAGCATTTTAAATTCTCTTGAAATTAACTTTCCTTAGAATGTTAGCTAAGGTATAGTACACTGTGACTGTTGTGCACATTATCCTAGTACTCGGGAGGTAGAGGTAGGAGGATGACGATCAAGGTCATCCTAAGCTACCTAGTGAATTTGGGGCCCCTGTCTGGGCTACATGAGAACCAGCCTCAAAGCCAAAAAAAAAAAAAAAAACCTCCAAAACAAGCATCGTGTACTAAACTTAAATTGAATTACAGTTTCAGGATCTTGAAGAATGTAGTGATTTTCTTTCTAATATGGGAACTTCACAGCATGAAGGCACGGGAAGAGTCCAGAAGTTTTGACAATTTAAATTTTCTTTTTATGTTCATTTGCAATTACATTAAATTTAAAGATTAGTGAGAAAAGAGACTTGCAGAAAATGGAACAGATAGGAAAGTATACATACACACACACACACACACACACATATATATACTTGTGTATATACATAAATAGACTTTGTGTGTGTAAAGTGTATAGGTATGTATGTATGGTTGTGTACATGTGAAGGCTAGAGGTCAGTGTTTGTTGTCCTCCTCAGCTACCTTAATTTTTGAAATAGGCACTCACACTGAACCTGTAGCTCATCCATTCAGCTAGGCTAGGCAGATACCCGGTGAACTCCAGAGATTCACTTCACAGTTCTGGGATTAAAGGTACATGCTATCATGGCTTTTTTTTTTTTTTTTAAATATTTATTCATTATGTATACAACACCCTGTCTGTATGCCTGCAGGCCAGATGAGGGTGCCAGACGTCTTTACAGATGGTTGTGAGCCACCATGTGGTTGCCGGGAATTGAACCCAGGACCCCTGGAAGAGCAGGCAATGCCCTCAACCACTGAGCCATCTCTCCAGCCCCTATCATGGCTTTTCTATATGGGTGCTGGTGACCCCAGCTCAGGGCATCGTGCTTGAAGGGCAGTCATTTTACTACTGAGCCATCTCCCTAATAACAAGGTAGAACATATTTTTGAACTTCACTTGTTCCATGGGATTTTTAGTTACGTATCATTGGTGTTAATTTACCTTGTGAGTTTTAGAAAGATAGTAAAATGTGTAGATGGAATACACAAGATGAAGATTTCTGCGAACATTCTGTATTATTTCCTTAAAGTAAAATTTAAGCTTCAAGACTTTCTGTGACATTCCTCAGCTATCTCTGTTCATCTATTACATCTAGAATGTTACCTTAGCTCTGTATTTTTTTTTTGTAGTCTTAAGAATTTTTCTTTCTAACATCACTGCTTCCTCTCTCCTTCCCTGTTCCCTTCTACCTTTAAAAGCACATTCATTATTTCATTATTGCCTAAAGCTTATATCTCCTTTTACATGTTATTTTGTCGGTTTTCTTCTTCAACCTGATTTTTATTGCTTTCTCTGCTTGATTGCATTCTGTCAGTGTCTAATGTAGAATCTAGTATTTAGTTTTATGTAAGTCTTTTATCTTTGATAAACCTTTCATTGTGGTTTATACTTACATTACTTACCTTGAAAATGGCAAATGACAGTGAATTCGAAGGAGACTGTTAATCTGATCTGGATTTGAAGGGAGGAGGAGTGAGAGACTGTCACCTGTAATATACTCCTACAGAATTTTTCCAGGCTGGGCACTGACTGTGTGCCAGCATTTTCTCTTTTCCTCATACACTTTTTACCTGTGCTCCTGCCCTAGTCTCTAACTCCACTTCCCCACTGCATACACTTTAAATATCAGCAGAATCAGCCCATGACCAACAGCTTCTAAATTACTTGGGAACTTTTAAAAATATAAATTCCCAGCCCTACCCAGCCAAACACCTGTAGTTTCTAAGTCCCGATCATTTAAGTTGGAATTCAGTGGTCTCTTTTGTTTCCTAGGCCTGCTTTATGATTTTGATGCTCGGGTATGAGAACCACTGCTCCAGAGTTTTACACCTTCTTTGATATTACTTCTGTTCCTCACCTGTTTGTCTCTACCTTTAGACTTGCATATGACCTTTGAAATCCTGTGGTTTCAAAGTTTACTATGATTTACTGCAACCTTGAAGTTTCCTACAGATAATTCTTTGATGCTCTTCCATCATGGTTAGTGGTATTTTACTCCTTTGGATTCTTTGTCTTGGTCTGTTGCCCACTCAGGCTTAGCTGTAAGGATCACAGTTGAAACTGTGCTACTTCACAAGTGCATTAATTAAGCAGTTTTCTTAAAGAATATAGGACATTTGATGCCCCAATACTAAGGAGGGTAACATGAATATGGCAGATTTTGCCTCTGCTCTGTTCATATTTTACTGCCCAGAGCTTAGTAGCATGCATACTCTTGACTTTAGGAAATGTAATTTACAGTTGCCAATTATATCCCACTAAAGATGTAGGAAACATGAAAGGAAGATTGAAAATTAGAAAATAATGCCTTTTTAATTTTATTACTTTTTTTGGGGGGGTCTAGATAACCTTGTTTTTTGGTCAGGAAGGAGGTGGATTGAGTTGTCTTCATTTCTAATGCCAACTGCATGTTTGGGAATTGTCTGTACTACTCTGGTTCAGTAAGTCTGTGGATGAGCTCAGAACACATGAAAGCTCTTGAGCTTGGATTTGTTGTAGTGAAAAATACAGATGAAAATTAGCCAAGGAGCACATAGAAGAGCTCCATAGGATTTTGTTTGTCTTTTCTGGGTAGAGTTACGACAGTGATATGCAGGACTAAAGGAAACTCATGAAGCTTTATTATCCAGAGAATTTATTGGAACTTGAACTCTTTAGATATAATAGCAGCTGGTGTGATTGACCTTTATTTTCCAGCCCTTCAGGAGGTTGAAAATACAGGGCCCAAAGTTACTACAACAGACCAGATTATTAAACTATTTGAAGTCTTCCTCCCTTGTAGTAATAGGGGCGGCGGGGCTGCGTCCCTGGCACCCCAGCCGCCTGGCTAGCTTATGCCCCGAAATAACAACACACAAACTGTATTCATTTAAACACTGCTTGGCCCTTTAGCTCTAGCCCTTACAGGCTAATTCTCACATCCCGATCAACCCATCTCTAATAATCTGTGAGCACCGGTCTTACCGGGAAAGATTCAGCATGTCTAACCTGGCGGCTTGCTTCATCGCGTGCGTCTGCCCGGGAGCTGGGAGCATGGCGTCTCTCTGAGGCCTCTGCTCCCGAGAGGAGAGCTGTGGAGTCTGAGCTCACTTCCTCTTCCTCCCAGCGTTCTGTTCTGTTTACTCCTCCCACCTATCTTCTAACCAATGAGGGCCAAGCAGTTTCTTTTTATTTAACCAATGACCTTCCTCCATCACTCCCTCCTCCCCCCAAAAGGATGGTTTAATAGCAAATCTCAAGGATGTGTAGAACATGTTCAAGAACTAAGGCCCCTTTGGATAAAGTTAGTTTTTAATGTGTAGCCTTGTTAAGGACAGGCACATCTCTTATTTTTTGAAAGCATAGAAAAGGTTTCATAATATGCTTATTTATGTCTTAAAAGTTTTTTTGTTAAATTTCTCTATACATTAGAATGGTATATCTGTTAATGGAGTTGTAAAATTAGTTTTATTTATATGGATGTTTTGCCTGCATGTACGTCTGTACTGCTTGTATCACTGATGCCTGTGGAAGCCAGAAGAGGGCATCTGATCCACTAGAACTGTAGTAGGTGGTTGTGAGCCTCCATATAATTTCTGGGAATTGAACCTTAGCCCTCTAAAATAGCCCTCAGTATTCTAAGCTGTAGAGCCACTGGGCCATTTCTCCAGCCCTGTGAAGGCTTTATTTGCTTGTTTGTTTGGTATTTTAAATAAGCAAGTATATAATATGGTAGTTTAAACACTGCAGAAGACTGAAGAATTGGTCCAGTCAACTCTGTCCATATTAAAGGACTAAGATTTAGCTGACTGATTTTAAGTCAGTGACTCAGGACCAAGTTGTTCTTCTACTTTTCATACATATGGACTAGTTGGAGTTAGTCTAGGAAGGCCTTATATTTAGGGCCTGTTTTCTTCCTTAGTCCTATTAAAAAATATGACTACTAATGTGTCTACCACAAATAGGTACTAAATTCCCTGGTAGAAAAGCGTCTGTTTTTTCCTTTAAAAAAAAAAAGTTATCCCTAATTTGTGTGTGTGGTGTATGGAGCTTAGAGAACAACCTGTGGAAGTCCGATCTTTGCCTCTGCAGCAGTGGCTCAGCCTTAATGCTGTGGCCCTTTAGTACAGTCCCCATGTTGTGGTGACTCCCCACAATAAAATTATTCTTGTTGCTACTTCATAACTGTCGTTTTGGTAGTGTTATGAGTCATAATGTAAATATCTGTGTTTTCTGATGGTCTTAGGTGGCCCCTGTGAAAGGGTTCTTTGACCTCCGCCACGGGAGTAGGACTCAGGTTATCAGAATAGGCATGTTTACTTGCTGAACCATCTCTCTGTTTCCTGAGTATCTGTTTTTATTGAGTTGTACTAAACTAGTTTAATTTGGTAGAAGTGGTCCTCTATAGCAATTCATGTTAATACCTTTGTTAGTTTCTCCTTTGAAAAATATGGGAACATTAGTTTTTAAGAAAATAAAACTGTGCTGTCGGGGTTTGCACCTTCCAGGGTAGAGGTGTGTGAGGATTAAAAATATTAGGCAGGAGGAACAGAGATAATGAAAGAAAAGGAACAGAGACTCAGAATAGAACTGGGAGGGAATCCAGTGAATACCCGCGCAAATCCAAAAGAGGGGGTAGGAGGCAAAAGACTGATTCACCGTGACGTAAAGGACAAACAGAGCAATTACCTACTTCCGCACCTGAAATGTCAAGCAACTAAATCCTGAGTTGAACATTCTGTTGTTGAGGCAGGGCGTGCAAGGACCACACCTTAGGCTAAGTATCCTGTAGGCAGTCACTCCCTGGATCAAATCTCCTCCCCTTGAAGGAGCAGGAATAGACTTGAATTCTCTGACATTCGGTCAAGGTGAACAGACCCATTTCTTTTGGCTCCCATACTGGGTGTGGTTTCGCACCTTTAATCCAGCATTTAGGAAGTAGAGGCCTGTGGATCTCTGAAGTTTAGGGCATCTTTGTTACCTGGGAATTTTCCAGGTCACTGAGATCCCATTTCTAAAAACAAAAGTATGATTTTATATCATAAACTGTCAGTTAACTTCTTCAGTATTCTAGCTTCTCTGTCTTAGAAGGCAGTTAGTAAAGGTCAGTTATAGATACAGAATCCCTCCTTAGAAAAAGGTATTGAAATAAAATATACCTTGGTGTAAAGAACTTAAATGCTAATAAGTTAAGAAATACTGAAAGGAAGAAACTACAAAGTTTTAATTTTTTATAAGGTAGAAACATGGGTAATTTACTGTTACTATTTTTCTAATTTTTATTACAAAGTATGCTTTAATACAAATAAAAGAGGGGAAATTGTTTTTAATAATACATAGGACTGAATATTTTGTCAACATGATAGTGTACTTCATGAACACCAGACAATAATGGGAGGAGTCTAACAATACTCCAAATGTTGTAGGGAGGCCACTTGTTCGTTTCCCCGCTGCTCAGCCCCAAAATAATCAAACAGAAACCATGCAATACTGTTTGGCCAATTGCTTAAAGCGTATTTCTAACTAACTCATATCTTAAATTAACCCATCTCCATTAATCTGTGTATTGCCACAAAGATGTGGCTTACTTGGTAAAGTCTGTTCCTGGTGGCGGCTACATGGTGTTCCTGACTCTGCCTTCTTCCTCCCAGCATTCACTTTAGTTCCTACCCCCCAGCTCTATTCTGCCCCATTACATGCCAAGATAGTTTCTTTATTCGTTAACCAATAAAAGCAACGTATATACAGAAAGACTTTCTACATCATTCCCAAGAAAGGATATATCAGGCTCACTTTCAGAAAAGGATTTGAGCAAGGCCAAATCCCGTTCTCTTGGTTTAGTTTTGGTTTGTAGAGTGCTTGTAGCCATTCTAATTGATAAAAGTCCTCACCTGCTGTTGATCAAGATGTGCCTTAATTGGGTGTGGAGGCACTTGTCTGAGTCCCAGCTGTTTGGAAACTGGGGTAGGTATCAGGAGACCCTAACCTAAAACCTAAAAGAAAAAAGGTATTTCATCTAGTATAGGAATTGCTATATTTTAGTAGGGGGAAAAATCACAGAATACTAAATGTGGCAGGGGAGGGGGAACTCATAATTAAAGAATGGGAGAGGTAGTCAGTATAAAACTTGACTAAAGCATTCCGACATTGTACTACTTACATTTTCCTAAAGGGGATCTTACACATAACACACTCATCTTAGAATACATGCTATCTTGGTTTAGAATCCCTAAAGACAAGTCTAGAAATGAAAGCTAGTATTTGTGCTTTTATGGAAATAGTTACTAGGGCCTTTCACTTGGGTGCGTAGCTTTTGTTTTCACTTTAAATAGCTTGATGTATATTCCTTCAAATTAACCTAACATTAATATATAGGTTAGATTTGCAATGCTTCATGAGGTATGGAATCGAAGAATGTACTGCTCTTAAAATTTAGGAATTTGAGAACCATAACCCTGAGACATTGATAGTCTTTGTGGTTGAGTCTAAAAAAGCCCTAGAAAGGCAGCTGTATAAATATTTGTACTCAAATTCATCTCAGAAGGTCATTGATCTGGTGTTAAAACCTCCACTCTGTATGAAAAAAAATAAGAGTATATTAGTACAGGCACTCTGAAAACTCTTCTAGGCCTGTGGGTTTGTATTCCATTTATTTAGCCACTCCTGAGAGCAGTACATGGTCTTTGTAAATTGCCTGTGTTTGATCTCCCACTGCCCCTGATTCCAGGAAAAAAGTCCTAGGCACTGTTGCACATACTTGGAGAGGGTGACTCTTAGCCTAGCTCTGTGCTCTCCACCTTCCTATTTGAGTCTCTGTTCCTGTGGCGTGCTTCTAACTTCCTGCTTTGAAAAAAAGTTTCTAAAATTATGGTAAAATACTTAAAACATAAAAACTGAACATTTTTGTTGAAGTTTTTTAATTTTAAAAATTTTATGAGTAAAGTTGTTTTGCATTTGTGTCTGGTAGCTTCAGTCTAGAAGAGGATAACCCCTGGGACTGGAGTTAAAGACATTTGTGATCCACCGTGTGGGTGCTGGCAATGGAGCCCACCACAGTTCTCTGAAAGAGCAGCCAGTGTTCTTGGCTACTCAGTCATCTCTTCAGACCCAACCATTTTTAAATGTGAAGTTCAGCAACATTAGTGCATTCATCTCTTGTTCCCTTTCATCTTGAAAGTGCTTCCTGTTAGTACCCTCACCCTCAAAACACCATTCTACTTTCAGTCTCTAAATTTAACTACTTGAAGTATCTGGTATAAATGGGAGTATTTACCTTTTTTCTTTAACTTTTCTGCTTTGCTTTTTAAATACTATGTTATCTTCATTAATTTTACAAATGGCTGCTTTTGCTTAGCATTATATTTTATGACTTGTATCATGTGTTAAATTTCCTAAGTCTAAATATTATTATTTATTTATTATTATTTTGTATGTGTATATGCCACTTTTTGTTTATGTCATTTTAGGCCAAGGCACTTTTGGGGTTGTTTCCATCTTCCCTACTGTGAACGCTGCTGCTGTGAATATGGGTGTATAGATAAATCTGTTTGTTACCCTACTCAGAAGTGCACATAGAGATAATATGATTCTGCTATAATGCTTTGAATTCCTGCCACTTTTTCCCACAGCAGAAACATCGTTTTACATTCTCGCCTGTAGCGCACAAGGGGTTCTAGTATCTTCCCGGTTTCAACATTTATTTTCTTTCTTGTTAGATGAAAGCAAAAGGATCAGGGGTTCTTGACTATCTGGGCTACATAGACTCTGATTCATAAAACCAAGGGTTGAGAATGTTGCTAAGTGGCAGAGTGCTTGCCTGGGGTACACAAGGCTCTGGATTCAATCAGAATCTCCTCTGCACCCTCTCCCTTTGAATGTGAGAAGGCATCTCCTTGAGGGTTTTGTATGATTGGTAAATGTGAACTTGTCTTCATATGCTATTGGCCATCTCTACATCAAATCTGCACCTAGGTTTAATTAGATTGCTTTGTCATTAATGATAAATTAGTTTTAAATAGTCTATATTTTATTGAATATATGATTTCAGATATTCTTATTTTATAGGTTGTCTTTTCACTACTGTGTTTTTTGACAGTTTTATCATAAAACAGATTTATGTGTATGAGTATTTGGCTAAGTGTATGTATTTGTACAATGTGTGTACCTGGTCCCTGTAGAGACCAGAAGAGGTTGTTATCCCCTGGAACTGGGGTTACAGATGGTTCTAAGTTGCCATGTGGGTGCTGGGAACTGAACCTGGGTCCTGTGCAAGCTTTTTGCTTGTTTGTTTTTGTTTTTTGTTTTTTTCTGTGCAAGTGTTTTTAAATGTTAAGCCATTTCTTCTGCCCCAGTTTTTACTTTTTGTAGTTAGCATATAATGGTTTTATTATAGAATTTTTATAATGTATATATCATTTGTTCATGTCACCCCCCAGCTCCTCCTCCTTTGCTCTAGTTGATCTTCTGTTGTAGTTCTCCTTCTGCTTTCATAGTATTAAATCTGAATATTGTCCAGTTCTTCTACTTTGCTGTGCTTTTTGTATTGTATCCAAGAAATCATTGCCAATCTGTGGAACCCAGGGCAGCCTGCCCGCACATGGGGCCAGTTGTGCCTGCACAACTGCCATTGCAGGCAGCACAGGGTTCCAGGGAGGGTCAGCATTTAAAGGGAAGTACCTGACATTCCAACCATTAGATAAGATCACCAGATGTTCCTGAACCCAGGACTCACCTACTCCCCTTTTGCCAAGACCCCTAGACAAATGTCAGCTAGTGAAGATCCTGAACCCTGAAAATCCACTCACCCCAACTTCTACTATGAGATATATATGATATTATATGTGTCATATTTTTTATATGTGATATTACTTATATGTATGTGTGTATATATACATACACACACACATATATATCCCATCCCTCTCCGTTCTCAGCGGCTACGTTGAACATACAGAGAGTCCAAATTTAAGCTTGAATAAAGCCTTTTTCTTTTATATATGAGTGCAGACTCTGTAGTGGTTTTGGGGGGACCCCACGATCTGGATGTAACAATCAGCTGTCAAATGTTCACCTATTTTTCTTTCTAGAGTTTAAATTTTTTTGTTCTTGAAATCCATTTTTAAATCTATTTTGAATGAATTTTTACATATAGTAAAAATTCATTCTTTTGCACATGATATTCCAGTTTCAGTAACACTATTTCATTTAAAAGGTCCTTTCCCCATTGATTTCTTATGGGGAAGTCTTTTTAAATACAGATACCCCTGGGTTCCTCTATACTTTGAGCTGTTAAATAGGTCTTCAGTTGTAAGCAAATGCCTAAGTAGAAAAGTGATGGCTAAGGTAAGGAAAAAAGAAAGGTATTGAGTAGAGAGATGGGAGTGAGCCCAAACCAAGTTAAGTTTATTTTAGCCTTTCCTATAAATAGAGTGGCCACAGGTGACTTTCTTTGTATTTGTATCACATTATGAATTATGTCATATTACTGAAATGTGTACATTCATTAATTCATTATATATTTGATTTAGTCAGCAAATATCTCTTATGACCATTAAATAAAGGTAAGATAGCACTTCACATCTGAATATGACTGTAGTAATGAGACGTAATAAAAGTCACTCAAAGGCAATTGCATTTACTTTGGTTATTGGTTTGTTTGGGACATGATCTGGCTACATAGCAAGCTTCTGTTGGCTTGAACTCAAAATCCTCCTGCCTTAGCTTCCTGAGTGTTGTGACTGCAGGTATGATGACCACACTTGGCTTGCTTGCCTTTTTTCCCTTTCTCTCCCCACCCCACTGCTGTTACTGCTACTCGGTAACCTAAACTGGCTATCCTTCAGCCGCGGTCTTCCGAGTGTAGAAACTACAGATGTGTACTATCACACTTCAGTTCCATTAATTAATTGCTCACATATTTAGAGTTATGACTATGTAACCATATGTATTTGGGAGATTTTTTTTTTGCCAGGGTGTGATGAACTGTTATGGTGTTAGTATATTTTTTTTATAAATAGATAAAAAGAAATACCACTCTGCATGAAAATTATTATTCTTGATGAAGATAATTCTTTTGGTAAATACTGATATTAAGAATCAAATGTGGCCAGGCAGTGGTGATGCATGCCTTTACTTCCAGCACTTAGGAGGCAGAGGCAGGCGGATCTCTGTGAGTTTGAGGCCAACCAAGCCTGGTCTACAAGAGCTAGTTCCAGGACAGGCTCCAAAGCGAAACTGTGTCTCAAAAAAGAACAAAAAAACAAAGAAAAAGAATTAAATGTGACTAATGTCAGAACTTAGGCTGAGTTAGGAGGATAGCTGTGAGTTTCATGCCATCATGGGCTAAATGCACCCTGTGTAAGAGAAACAAGAAATAAAAATAAATAAAATTTAGCAATAACCATGGGAAGCAAATAAAATGAAGTTTTTTGTTGGGGTGTGAACAGGCTCTTGACACGCACATTGAAATATAGAATGAGCTGTTACTGGTGTGCCAGCTAGAAGAATGTAAGTTTACATAATCCTGTTCCATACAGATTAAGCAAGCAGGCTCTCGTGAGAACAGGGTAAATCAGGAAGCCTTCTTCTGTAAACATTTCAAATCCCAGCTACTAGGCATTTTGCTTCTGTTTGCCACACGTGGGTAAGTTGCTGCATGCTGACATGGCTATATTTGATAGTCACTAATTTGGCTGTTCTTTAAATTTTTTTACCTGCATATTTCCTTAAAGTTTTAGTTTGCAGAACCTTTCAGTGGTTGGCATTTATGGCTCCCTTTTGTAGGGTCTCATGGAAAAAAGAAGCAAGAACTGAGATTTTTAGTTGATTAGTTTAAATCTAGCCAGTCTATTCCAAAAGGCATTTATTTTTACTTTTTATCTTTGAGAAAACTCCTTATTCAGAGCCTAAATCCAAAATTTAAAAAAGAGGCCAGCTAAAGGTGGGTTTAAAGTGTGAACCTCCCTTGCTTGCCCTTTTTACCTCCATCTTTCTTTACTATGGTTACATCTCTACTTTATGTCCATATATGGCCCCATAAGGGAATTTGAGTTCTAGTCAGTCTCACATTCCTCTTTTGTAGGTGAAGAATGTCAGAATTAGTGCTTTTTGCTCACCCTGTATCATAACTAGGCAGCAGTCCCTGACCGGACTTTAGCATAGCTGTCATTACTAAGTCCTTTCCATTGTGTTGTAGAGGTTGGCTGCTCATTTTATGTATTATTAGCACTATGTAGTTTTCAAAGGTTTCTAAGTATATTCTAATTTGATTTTCACTCTGAACTGGAAGGGTGTAGAGTACTGTAATAACTCTTAAAAGTTTTATTGAGCACATACCCCAAATGCTGGGAATAAGGGTATTTTATATTCATGAGTTTATACCTTATTCATTTTTTAATTTAATTTTTTGATGCCCTTATTGATAGCTTTTCTGTGTTAGTGTCGCAGGATACAGAGATAAAATAGTCTACAACTATTTTAGTTTGTATATTAAGTTTTAGGAACTTTTGCACTTTACCCAAGATCATCACACACTGTGGAATTAGCTTGGAAACCCCAATCTGCAAGAGTTTCACCTGAAAACAAGGTGGTTTTCATTTACAAGTCTAACTTGATAATTGATGACTTGTCAGTGTAGGGCATTCTTCTTTATGGATAGGCATAGCAAAGAGAACATGCCGTAACTCAGAATGTTGCTTGGAACAGAGGGTAAAAACAACCTTTTTTTTTTTTTTGAGGACTATTATATTAGGTTATTACTATCCTGATCTATTGTTCTCCTCTCTTTAGAGAGTCTTATTTGCTTAAAAAAGCCAGTTTTTTTGAGTGGAGAAGCTTTCTATAGATAAACATGCAGAGACATTGATAAACAACTTATTTGATCTTTACAGATTAGCAGAAATTTATGCTTTTATATCATGACACATTATAACTTATAAGAATATATTTCCTTAGCATCTTCCTTGTTTAAGAACATCTTACCAATCCTGTAAGTGATTTGTAGTTAATTCCCATCTACTATGTGGTTCTAGTTGGTCTCAAATGTGGTCCAATTGCCAGTTTTGTCTGTACCCATCTTAGGAGAAATTTTTTTTTTGATTTTTTTTTTTTTGATTTTTCGAGACAGGGTTTCTCCATAGTTCTTTTTTGGTTCCTGTCCTGGAACTAGCTCTTGTAGACCAGGCTGGCCTCGAACTCACAGAGATCCGCCTGCCTCTGCCTCTCGAGTGCTGGGATTAAAGGCGTGCGCCACCACTGCCCGGCAGGAGAGGAGATTTTTATGGTAATACTATTTGTTAAACTATTATTACAGAATTTGTGAGTTTTCAGAATTTTTTGTTAAAGATTCATGTTTTTATTTCAGTTAACATGTATTTGTATGTGTGTGGCATGTGCAAATGTGAACACAGGTGCTGGTGGCATGCAGAAAGAGTCAGATCTCTTGAAGTTGGAGTTAGAGGTGGTTGTGAGCTGCCAGACGTGGTGACCTTGAGCTCCTGATCCTCCTCTTTTCACCTCCCAGTTCCTGAAATTATAAGTGTGTACCACCACACCTGGCTTGAAATTTAAAGATATATTTATTATTTGGTTTACTTTCATTTAGCAGGGAAGTAGTGCATTAGTTACTTTTCTGTTGTGATAAAACACCATGACCAAGACAATTTACAAAAGACTTTATTTGGGCTTAGAATTCCAGAAGGATAATTATTATGTCCATCGTGATTGGAAGAATGGCAGCTGGAGCAGCATGCTGAGAACTCACATCTTGAACCACAAAGCATGAGGCAGAGAAAGCAAACTGTAAATTTGACTTTTTCTCAATTGTTTTCCTACAGTCTTTAACCTCACAAAACTTACCTCTAGAGAAATACTTCCTCCAGCAAGGCCACACCTGTTTAGCCCTCCCAAATAGCAACACCAGCTGGGGACTAAGTGTTCAAATATCTAGCATATGGGCTATACTCTTTCAGGTGATTGCAAGTAGGCACATTTAATTATTGTGACTATACATGTTAGCATATAGTAGCCAGAATTCCCAAGTTATTTGCTTATAAAAACACATGTATTGATTCAGAATTTGACACCAGGAATTTTGTATTACTTTTTTTGACTCTTAAGTGGTGAAATCTTTAGGACTGGCAAAGTCAGCTACTTACGGGGAGTTAACATTTAAGAGAAAGATGGCATTTCTGGGCTTGGTAATGAATACATCATTGAACACCCATGCACCAACCTAGAGCTTAAACTTTAAAAGCAAAATTCTTCTGTCTGCAGAATTAGTGATTTATTCTCAGGGCACTTTGCATATGCTCCTGAAACATTTAAATTGTTTATCTCACTACTCGAACTCAGCTGACAATTTCTGGATATCTTTTAGTCATTTTTTATGTGTACAATATGTTATTAATAAAAATGTCCGCAAAAGAAACCAAATCATAGGATGTTTCAAGAACTAGGAGTATTTGAAACAAAGTATTTGCTAATCTGTGTGGCTAAAATATGTTTTAGGTGTCAGTGATTCTTATAAATCACACAAAAACTAATTTGACTTTGATAGTGTACATATGGCTTCACATAATAATTTTTGTAATTAAAGAAAAGATCATAAGTATTAATTTATGAAAAATAAAATACAGTGATAACCCAACTTGGTTTTTGGTTTGGTTTTTCTGATTTTTTGAGACAGAGTATAACAGCCTTGGCTGTCTTGAAAGTAGCTCTGTAGAGCAGGTTGGCCTCAAACTCACAGAAATACACCTGCCTCTGCCTCCCACTGCCTGACTATAGCCCAACTTGTAACTAGAAGAATTTGACTTAATAAGGATTCATTTAGTGCCTCTTTTGACTTAAGAATGGCTTAACTGTCCTGAAGCTCGGGACAAGACATCATTTGATAATCTTGGTGGTTTATGGTACGGGTGACTAAGTGCTGCCTTGAGAATACCAGATTGGGGGCTTGCAGAGATGGCTTAGTGGTTGAGAGTATTGTCTGCTCTTCTAGGGAACCAGGGTTCAATTCCCAGTACCCACATGTGAGCTTGCACCTGTCTGTAACTGTTCAGGGCTGGTGACACCCTCCCACAGTTATATATGCAAGCAAAACACCAGTGGACATAAAATGAATTATTTTAATTTGTTTTCAGGATAATCATTCCCCTATGATGTTTTCTTTTAATGAACTTCTTGGGGGCATTTTGTAGGACAGATTTGTTAAGCTGTGTATGCATTCTTGAATGTCTAGTATGACACAACTTAAGTGCCATTATAGGACAGATGAAAGAGGAAATACTTTAGTAGCTTGTTGAACTAATTAGTGGTAACAAGTAAGTGGAGTTGTGTTAGTTGTATTGAGTGTGCCTAGATCTTTCCCCCAACTACCCTTCACACACAGTGGAAAAGTGTTTAAACGTGTAAGGGGGATGTTTTATGGGCAAATTTCACTTAGCAATCTGAAAATGATTTTGAAAAAGCTTACTTGGCATTCGTTATACTTTTGTCTTGCACTAATTAGACATTCAAATTTTTAAATTTCCTATTTTCCTTGATAAAATACCAATGAAGAGTACATTACGGAATAAAATTAACTTTTTTTTTCTCCCCAATACAGAAGCTCCACCATGAGGCGAGGTGGATGGAGGAAGCGAGCTGAAAATGATGGCTGGGAAAAATGGGTGTGTTTAAAAATATTTAAATGTCTAGATAATTTTTGTTCCTTTTAGTTTATTATATGGCTTACAGTATAACTTGTGACTTTATACCAACTCTTGTTTTCTATAGTGTATTGAAAACCTTAACACTGTTGATAAACTCTAACATTTAAACTTCATTTTACTGTCAAGAATTTTGACCTTAGGAAGTAAATATTCTTGCACACAGCAATTTATTACAGTTTATCTCATTAATGCTAATAATACTGAGAAACAGGAAAAATATATAAGTATCCAGTAAGTAGGGTGTTGTCAATTAATCATCTGTATATAGTAAAACACTGTAGTTATTTCTTAGCTTTGTATGTTTTAACCTGGGATGATAGCCTTGATTGAATTAGAGGGTAATAAAGGAATATTGCATATGATTCTAATTTAGTGTTATGAGACATAGAAAGAAGGCTTGAGATTAGCCTTCCAAAATATTAGTAAATGGGGTTACAATAGTTTTAATTTTCTTTTTATATTTATTTTCTGAAAAACAATTATAGTGAGCATGTACAATTTTAATAAACAGTAAAAACAAGTCATTTGCAGTTTGGACAAACTGTACCACTATAAACTGTCACCTATAGCTTTACTTTAAAGACATAATCAGAACAGTCAAGCAAATTATTTTAAGGTTAAAAAAATGAGACTGTGTTCATAAACATGTCATGGTGCATTTTTTTTTTTAAGTTAGAAGTTTGTGGGAGGGAGGTGTAACTGTTGTTGACTGGTGTGCCTTTTCTTGAATTGTAGGGTGGGTACATGGCTGCCAAAGTCCAGAAGCTGGAGGAACAGTTCCGGTCAGATGCTGCTAAGCAGAAGAAGGATGGGACACCATCTGCAATATTTAGTGGAGTTGCCATCTATGTCAATGGATACACAGGTTGAGTTATTTTTACTTTTTTGGTACCCAGTTTTATCATGAACCTTTAAGGATTGAGATTTTTTTTTTAACTTCTATTCAATTATTTATCATATGTATGTTTATTTTTCTTCTGTTCTAGTAAAATACCATGACCAAAGCTACTTATGGAAGAAAGTTTATTTTTGCTTGTTTCCAGAGGGTTGAGGCACAATAGCAGAAGCAAGAAGCTGAGAGATCACATTTTCAACCTCACACATGAAGCAAAGAGCTTGAACTAGAATTAGGACTAGTCTGCATACTCTGAGAGCCTGCCCTCAGCAAGGTGTACTCTGTAACCTAACCACAAGTGTTCAGGTATTTGAGCCTATGGGAGATTTTCTCATGCAAACCACTGTATTCCATTCCTGTCCATCAAAGATTAGTGGTCACTATAGTAATGCAAAGTTCATTTAATCCAACTTTGAAAGCTTCTATAGTGTTCCACAGACTCAGTAATACCCCATGAATTCTAAAAGCAGATCACTTTCAACATACAGTGGCACAGAATATTCCTACAAAGAGGAATGGGAGCATAGTAAAGAAATGCTGCACCAAACAAGACTGACACAGTAGGATAAACACCAAACCTCTGCCTTGGCAGTTCCCATCCTGTGGGTCAAGACCCTTTTACAGGGTCACCTATGACCATCAGAAAGCAGATATTTACACTACGTTTCATAACAGTATCAAAATTAGTTACAAAGTAGCAACGAAATTAACTTTATGATTGGGCGTCACCACAACCTGAGGAACTGTATTAAAGGGTCACAGCATTAGGAAGGTTGAAAACAACTACTCTAGCTTCATATTTGATATCAAAAGACTTAGATGAATCCACCCTCCAGCTTTTTCTTCTGTAAAATATCTCTCTCATAGCCTGGTTCCACTCCTTGTATGTAACTCTCCCTGGTAGATATCTCACAGCTTTGGGACCTCCAACACCTTAGACTGACTGCAACCTAGGCTTCATATTTATATAGTTTGATGAAATGGCCTCTAGGGGCTTTCATGCAGGGTCTCAAGATCAGTGTTGGCCCTGAAGTCCTTTAGGGTGTGTGTATGTGATTTCCCAGAGAAAGAATCTGATGTTCTTATTTGTCTGTAAAAGGGTATACACGTAACAGAACATTTTAGTTGGCAAAGAAGGTAAGGAAAAGGCCATAATTCTCAGTTTAGAAATGATATTCACTTACCCTTTCGTTGTTGTTGCTGTCTCTTCTACCAGCTGTATTTGCTCTTACTGAATCTAATGTCTGGAATGGATGAGTAGTTTCTTGTTTGTAATTTGGAGAAGATGACTTGAAATTCTAGTTACTTTTTATACAGTTTTAGCTGTGAACTTCCCATTTCAAGACTTAGCTATGCACCCACTTTTGGACATGTAGTATATCTGTCTCATCAAGTTTTGTTTTTTTTTTTTCCCCAAATTAATTATTTTATTTTCCTTTCTTTTGACATGAAGTAACCTCCTCCTATGGTTTCATTTATCCAACCTAGGTATTTGATCAGTTAGCACTTGTCCTTTGTCATTGGTTATTCTCCCCCAAATTTTCTTAATTCTCTGAGTCTTTTTATGGTCATTTTTTGTGTATGTTTTTCCTCTTGCAGTGAATAGTTCTTAATATTTATGTCAGTATTATTTTTTTAACCTGCTGATCAGCTGCATGATACCTGTTTATAGTTGAAGGTCTCTGTTTATACATCACTTTTGTTTGATTGTCTGTCTGAGGAGAGCCTGCTTGTTCGTCCCGGCTGCCCAGCTAGCTTAGACTTGAAATAATCACACAGAAACTGCCAAATCACTGCTTGGCCCATTAGCTCTAGCTTCTTATTGGCTAACTCTCACATCTTAATTTAACCCATCTCCATTAATCTGTGCATCACCATGAGGTCGTGGCCTACCAGCAGAGTTTCAGCATGTCTATTTCTACTGTTGACTCCATGGTGTCTATCTGACTCTGCCCTTCTTCCTCCCAGCATTCAGCTTAGTTTTTCCCACCTAACTAAGTTCTGTTCTTCCCTGCCATAGGCTCAAAGCAGTTCTTTATTCATTAACGGTAATCACAGCATACAGAGGGAAATCCCACATCAATTGTCTGATTGTCTTCATACTGATTTAGATGATTTCACATTGTTCCTCTGGGGTTATGGCTCTTAATGTATCTGAATATTAGCACTCATTAAACCTTAGCATAGTTCACTGTTATATAAAAGTAACAGCTAAATTTTCCTAACTATTGTATTGTACTGTTGCCAAAGTGGTGACTGAACCTAACCATTTCAGGAGAAGTTTGCTGAGTTAAAATTAAGTATTAATTAGTTGACATGCTTGCTTGGCTTAGTGAGGGCAGAGCATGCTGGTTGTAATTGTAAGTTTTATTGATAAAGTGTTAACCCAGAGTTTATATTCCAGTTGTTCAAATCCTTACTGTCCTTGGTTTTTATTAATTTGATATGTTTTTCAAGATGTGTTCTGGTATATCATGGCCAGAAGACAATCTCAGCTATTCCATAAGAGCTTTTTAAGGAATTGTCTTACTCTCTAATTTGCTAGCTAAATAACAAGGCTGGTTGGCCAAAGAGCCCAAGCTGTCTCCCTAGTGCTTGAGTTATAAATGCATGCCACCTGGACTGGCTGCCTTTTTTTTCCCTATGGGTTCCGGAAATGGAACTTACGTAGATCCTTTTCATTGCAAGTACATTATTAAACTGAACTGTCGTTGTAGCTCTCATTGTGGTTTTAATTTGCATTCTCTTTGTGGTTATTGTGTTAGACTTTCATGGATAAGACTTAATTCCAGAAAGGAACAGTTTTAAGGAGGAAAGATGTTTGTTGGTTCATGGACTTAGAAGTTTGGGGAGAAACATGACAGTAGGATGGCTTGGGAGAGAAAAGCTGTTCCCTGTGGAGTTCAGGAAACAAAGAAGAAATAGGAAGGACATGATGCCTTTCCCCAGTGACTATACTACGTCCCAGAATACTCTCTTATCTCATAAAGTTTCCAGTCTCCATAAGTAGTCCTACCAACTAGCTACCGAGTTCCTAGTGCACGGCTCTTCGGGGAGTACATTTCATATTCAGACTATGTAGTTTACCAGTATTGGTCAGTCTTTTATTAGTTCACTATTTTTTTTTTTTTTATCTTTCCTAAACCATCTTCATGTCAATTTTGGAGTAGCAGCATTTCCTTTTTTTTTTTTTTTTGTTATTGTTGCTGTATTTTGAAACAGGGTTTCTCCAAAGCTCTGATTGTCCTGTAACTTACTCTGCAGATCGGGCTGGCCTTGAACTCATAGAGTTCTGCCTGCTCAGCTTCCTGAGTGGTGGGATTAAAGTTGTGCATCATCATGCCCAGCACATTTTTTCATTTTTTTAAAAGAGCTTCCCCCTCCATGGTGTTTTTGATTTTTGAAAACATATTCTAGGTCTTACTGTTGTGCTTGTGGTTTGCTAATTTCTCAGGGTTTTTTGTTTTTCATCTTGACATTGTTTTGCTGGGTCAATATAATTTTAATAGTAAATTTGAATTTAGCCACTTTTTTTAACTTTTCTTAGAAAAACTTCTAAGCCAGACGGTGGTGGCGCACGCCTTTAATTCCCGTACTCGGGAGGCAGAGGCAGGAGGATCTCTTGTGAGTTCAAGACTAGCCTGGTCTACAATAGCTAGTTTTCTAGGACAGGCAAAGCAGCACAGAGAAAACCTGTCTCGAAAAACCAAAAAAAAAAAAAAATTGCTTTTTTCTAAATTTATGTTTACTTGTTGTTTGGAGGTTGCTTGTAGAGGTCAGAGGACAATTTTTAGAAATCAGTTGTTCTTCAGTTTATCGCATGCACCTCTGTAGTCAGATTCAGATTGTCAGGCTTGATGCCAAACAGAATTTAATGTGTACAAAATACCTTGCTAGGGCTAGGATAATAACCATTGTTAGACCTGTAGATGAGTTGGTAGAATTGACGTCTTCTCTGTGTTTTCTAGCCAGTGAATCTTCTCCCCCAATTCACTTTATTTTAGTTGATTGAAAAAAATAACTTTAGACTCTCTTTGAATACTAGGAAATATGTTTGGAAAGATGGTTGGGTTTTGCAACAGATGATCTGTGAGTTAGGTGTGAACAAAGGGAAAATGCCATAGGAAGCCTTTGAGTGATGATTAAAGGTGTGGTAGTCTTACTTGGATTCTTGCTATTAAATTTTATAATCTTTGTCATTATTTTGATAAATCTGACTCAGCTTTTATGAAATCTGTCTTTGTATTTGTAAAGTTTTGTTTTTGTTCTTAGCCTCTGAAAATTTCCTTCACTCCCTTTTCTTTTAATTGGTTTTGGGAGTTTCCATAAAGACCTAGGTTAAATCAGTTTTCCTTTCTCTAAGCCACTCTTTGGTATTTAAGTATACGTTCTTACTGCTAGAAATACTTTGTTTGAAACCTGAGTTTCATATCTTTTCCTTCAGGAAAGCCCATTTTGTGAATTGGTAGACTAGAGAGCACCCTGGAACCTTTGGGTTTCTGTTCCTTTCACTTTCTCTCTTGATGTGCTCATCCCTTCAAAGTGTTATTCCTTAAGGAGTCCTTCTCTGACTGCCTTCCGGCTGCTGAGCCCTATTCCAGCTTTACCTGTGTTTATTACACGTATTGTACCAGACTTAAGCTTGTTCATCTGACTTCATGTAGAGCTCAGGCTTGAGTTGGCTTCTTCGAATTTCTTGGGCTTATACAACAGAGTCATGATAAAAACAACTTAAAGAGATAGGGAAAAGGTATTTTAACTCACAGTATCAGAGACTTCAGTTTGGAGGGTCAAGGCAGGAGAGCTGCCCCCAGGGTAGAGAAGACAGAGAGTGGTGGTGCTAAAAACATGAAATCTCAGTATAAAAACTGTTAAATGTTCTAAAATGTTTTAAACATTTGCCTTATTAGTATTTGATTCTTGTTTGAGGCACTTGCTTGCTCTTCTGGATGTCTCTTAAGAGTAGATGTTTTTGTTTTGGTGTCTCTTGCAGGCAGGAGAAAATAATGTACAAGGCAGCATAGCTTTATCAATCATTCTGTTATTTTATCTCCCAGCATAGCCAAGGAGAAAGTGAACTAGTTATGTTCTATAAGCTGTCCTGTTTAAGGGATTATTCAACCTAACATTCTGCCGCCTTGTACATTAAAGTATTAATGTATTTTAATACTTAATTCTTTTTTTAACAGATCCTTCTGCTGAGGAATTGAGAAATCTAATGATGTTGCATGGAGGTCAATACCATGTATATTATTCTAGATCCAAAACAACACACATTATTGCTACAAACCTTCCTAATGCCAAAATTAAAGAATTAAAGGGGGAAAAAGTAATTCGACCAGAATGGATTGTGGAAAGGTAAGTTTAATTGTTGGTTAAATTTTAGTTTAGTCAATTCAGTTCCTTAAAAATTATAGTGCTTATTATTTCTGTTGGAAAACTGGCCCTACCTGTTAAAGGTTCTACCTTTGAATAACATGTATCTGCTGACTAAGTCTAAACACAAGATAATTCTTGGAGGGCATTTCAGATACAAAAATGTAGCCTCATGTGTTGCAGCATCAGAAGTCAAAGCAGGGGAGATAATACAAACAAGCCTCAGGAAGCAACTATGAGCAAGACTTGTTCTGTTCAACAAATATTTATGTACTTAGGTGTTAAGGCAGAATTCTTTGTACCTGGGAAGTACTAGTTAACAAAAATCCTTCACTCCCTCATGAAGCTTTCTTTCTATTAGGAGAGACTTTACAGTCAGTTTCATACAGAGTATCTTTTTTTATTGTGTGTTTATGTCGCTTAATTTTTGTTAACTTTACACAGGCTAGACATTTGGGAACAGGGAACCTCAGTTCAGATATTTTCCCCATCAGATTGGCAATAGGCAAATGGAACGTAGTCTAGTGTGAACTGTGCAGTTCCTGGGAAGTGGTCCTGGCATATGTAACAAAGCAAGAAACGTTTTTGCATGGCCTCTGCTTCAATTCCTGCCTCCAGTTTCTGTCTTGAATTCCTGCCCTGACTTCACTTCATGATGGAAATAAGGTGAAATAACTCCCTCCTCCCCAAATTGCTTTTGGTTATGGTGTTTCTAACAGCAATAGAAAGCAAACTAAGTAGTATATAGTACTATTACAACACAAAGAAACCCTGTTTTGAAAAGCAGAAAGAGAGAGAGAGAGAAAGGAGAGAGAGGGAGGCACCTTGATAGTAGAAAAAGCTATCCTTGGCCTCTGGGCATAAGTTTCTGTTCATTTTTAAATGTAATAATTCTCTATCCATATAATCTGGATTTAGAAACTTTATACATTTATTTGAAACCTTTGCTTCCTCTTTTGTAAAAGAATGTGGGTGCCAAAGAGTTGGCTCAGCAGATAAAGGCCGAGCATCTAAGTTTGGTCCCAATGGATTCACGTGGTAGAAGGCAAGAACTGACTCCTGCAAGTTGTTCTTTGACACACAGATACACACTTATAACTACACACATGTACACACACACACACACTTAACTCTCTAACAAACATATAAAAAACCTGATGTTATATATGTATCTGTTGTGGTTATGTGAAGCTACTGTCATTAACCTATATTCTGTAACCTGTTATACCAGTATTTAAATTATAAAAGTTCAAAAACACTTACTTCTAGAAAGTGAGCCATATCTAGCAGATTAAGAGGTCTGAAAATTTTGGGGAAATTAAATATGAAGGCCTATCCCTAGACCATCCCACTCATTCCTTCTTGTTTTGTGTCCTATTATGTGGGATTGAAAATCGTAACTTTTAGCCATTATAGTGTCTCCTTATAGTACTAAATCAGAGTAAGAAATTAGCCTCACTCCAGAGAAGAAATGAGTTGTCACAGGCAGTTCTGATTTTCCTCCCTGGCTAGATTTTGAATCTGAGTTTGTAACACTTTCATTTCAAAAGATGGAGGGAAACTTGACAGTAAGAGAAACAGGGATGAGAGAGCTCTTGCTGAGTGGGGCTTTTTCTGCTTACAGTGATATTTTTCATTATTATAGTTATTTTCTTTTCATTAGCCCTTGCTGAATACAGCTAAGAAGATAGCACAATAGGTAAAGCGGCTGGGATGTTACACATTTTAAAACAGGGTTTTATTAAGGTTCGGAATTAGTGCTCAATCATCTTTTTTTTTTTTTTTTTTTTTTTTTTAGTTTTTCGAGACAGGGTTTCTCTGTAGCTTTGGAGCCTGTTCTGGCACTAGCTCTTGTAGACCAGGCTGGCCTCAAACTCACAGAAATCCGCCTGCCTCTGCCTCCTGAGTGCTGGGATTAAAGGCATGCGCCACCACCGCCCGGCTTCAATCATCTTTTTAAATGACTATAAGTAACCTAGATGGCCTGTTGGTCTCATTTTTGGATAAGAAGGTAAAATCAGTAACCCAAGAAAGAGCTAGATTTAGAAATCAGATTTTCTGACTCCTGTGTGTGTCTAATCTACACCATATTTATCTGGGCTTGGAATAGAAGAGTAGACTCCGGTGTAACTCGATTATTTTTTACATGTATCTTATGTGTGGGTGCATCAATCTTACTATGTACAGTAAATCCCAAATGTATGTCATCATAGCATGAAATAGATTTGGTTAAATTATATAGAACTTTTGTTTTTGTACACTACTTGTAGACATGTTGATCTCAGCAGCATATAAATGAGATTTTTTGTTACATATATTTGTCATTTAATGGCTGGTACATGTTATTTCTATAGTTGGATTTTCTCTTTAACTTTGAGCAGTTTTAAAAGTGTTTCGAGTGTTGCTTTCATTAGAATCCCCTAAGTGTGTCATTAAACCTGAGCTAATACAGACGTGATTATAATGCCTTGACTTCCAAGAGACAGGGGAGTCCTTTAATGAGAAGTCTGTGTACATTAAAGTATTCGATTTTTCACTGAAATATTTGTCTTGCTGTTTTCCATGAGACAAACTTAATGTGAACTTTGAAACGTAGTTTAGAGATGTTTTTATGACATATCCTACTGGTCCATCTACCCTGACATGTGCATGGGAGCACAATTAAAAAAGTTTGTCCTGTGTTTTACTGATTGATTTTGGTTCTCTATGCTAGAATCTCCGTATTCTATTTTCTACCATGGGAATCAGTCTCCTGTGGTTAAGTTCATACATTGTTTGTTTCTGTCTGAATGGGGATAGATGAAAGTGTTGTTTTATTTGAAGTTTATGCCAACTCACTGCAGTTTGTTAGCAAGACTGAGTCCCAAGGTTTATCCTTTTTTCCTCCTAAATCCTCAAGCAGTACTATATTAACTTTTTTATTATGTACTTATAATCATAATGTAGATTTTATACTTGACATGGATTAAAACTTGGGCTTGTAACTGTAGTCAATATAAATCTAAGTGTATATTCCACATTTAATCTTGATGTACATTATTTTGCATCACTACAACATTATTCTGAGATTATTTTTGCTAGATTAACACCAGAGTTTCAGGGTGTCTATCAACCATTTCTAGGTGGTACCCTATTAGAAATTATGCTCTTGGGCTGGAGGGTCAACTGTAAGGGTACTGGCTGCTCTCATAACTGTAATTCCAGTTCTAGGCATTTGGCATGCTCTTCTGGCCTCCATGAGTACCAAGAATACATACAATGCAGATACATGCAGGCAGAGCATTCATATACATAAAATGTGAATAAATAAATAAGTAAGATATATGTTCTCTTCATAGCATAAAGAATGAAGAAAACAATGTGTACTATATATAGGACAAAGAGCAAGAAACTGTACCTATATTCTTTTCAAAGCTTGTGATATCTTGATGTGTAACTGGAAAGTTTAGGTAATTGAGGGTTTGCAAAGTGGATTGTAGACAGAAGTTTCTGTCCTGCCCAGTCCCCCAGCCCAAATAAACATACAGGTTTATATTAATTATAAACTGTTTGGCCTGTTGCTCATGATTATTCCTAACTAGCTCTTACAACTGAAATTAGCCCATAATTTTTAACTGTGGCTTAGTATCTTTTCTTGCTTCCTTTGCATCTGTCTGGTGCCTTTCCTCTTCCTAGAATTCTCCTGTTCTGGTTGTCCTGCCTATACTTCCTGACTGGCTACTTGCCAGTCAGCGTTTTATTAAATCAATAAGAATGACAAATCTTAACAGTGTACAAGAGCATTATCCTACAGCACTGGATTTCAGTTTTGGATATATAAGAACTCTTAATGAGCCAGGTGGTGGCGGCGCATGCCTTTAATCCCAGTTCTTCAGTGACAGGTGTATCTGTGTGAGTTTGCGGCCAGCCTGGTCTACAGAGCTACACAGAGAAATCTTCTCTCATTTAAAGAGGGAGAGAGAGAGAGAGAGATTGCTTAATGGTCAGGTAATGAGTAGTTATTTTCTTGGCACATACTTAGACCCTTTGTTATCTGAAGTCTCCTTTTGAAAAAGGAATGTTCATACCTGAATGACTTTGCAGGTGTTCATTGATAGTTTTCTGATAGAGAATGACTACAAACATTGACTAGATCTATACAACATTTGATTTGTAGAATTCTTGCATGCAAATAAAGCACTGTTACAGATGCAGGGAATATTTTTTATTTTAATTTTTGAAAAAATTTTCAAATTTGCTTGTAACGGCTTATTTTAAATTATTGGCAGTTGATAAGGATATGAGCCAGGCGGTGGTGGTGCACGTCTAGAATCCCAGAACTCAGGAAGCAGAGGCAGGTGGATCTCTGTGAGTTTGAGGCCAGCCTGGTCTACAGAGTGACCAGGCTCCAATGATACACAGAGAAACCCTGACTTGAAACACACACACACACACACACACACACACACACACACAAAATGATTCAGAAAGCTTGAGACAAAAAGTTTACTTTGAGAAAAAATTTTACCTAGACTACATGGAAGGTAAAACAGGAATCAAGGCTCATTAAAGGTGGACCTGATATCTTGTACTTAAAATTCCAGCACTCAGAGAGGCAGGATGGCTTTGAGTTCTAGGCTAGTCTGTGCTAAGTAGGAAAAAAAAGCTAACACTCCTGAACATGGAGATCAGGAATGGTCAGGTTTGTTTCACTGAGGACCAGAATTTACTGTCAAATGACATGGAAAACACTGTTGTAAGGAAACATGTAGTAGCATTTTCTGTTAAAGTGAAGAGTACATAACCTCTTGTCTGATCTTAATATTTAGAATCTCCTCCCTTTTTTCTTTTGGTAAGAATAGTTTATAATATAGAGTTCCTTGTGTTTAAGTGAAGCAGAAAACAGTAAATATTAGATTAATTGATTAATCTTTGAGAAAAATATGAAAAATATTGTGTTGCCTATAAATGTACATGTTCATATATGTTTGTGCGTGTGTAAAAGGCTGAAAAGTTGATGTTAGGTCAGAAACATTAGAAGAAAGGCGTCCTTTTTTTTTTAAACATTTGTTTATTTATTTATTATGTATACAATATTCTGTGTGCATGTATGCCTGCAGGCCAGAAGAGGGCATCAGATCTCATTACAGATGGTTCTGGGCCACCATGTGGTTGCCGGGAATTGAACTCAGGACCTTTGGAAGAGCATGCAGTGCTCTTAACCACTGAGCCATTTCTCCAGCCCCGCGCTCCCTTATTTTTGTTTGTTTTGTTTTTTTTTATATTTTAAAGACAGAGTCTCTCATTGAACCTGGGTGCCATTTCAGCTAGACTGGCTGATAAAAGATTCAGAAATCCTCCTGCCTCTGCCTTCCTAGAGCCAGGATTATACAGTGGACTTTTTATGTGAGTGCTTGAGATCCAAACTCAAGTAAGTCCTCATACTCATGTGGCCAGCACTTAAGACTGACCCCACTCCCTACTCGTATACATGGGTGTGATTTTGTGCTATCCCTTTCTCATCACCCATGATGAAAAGGGTAGAGGGTTGTAAGGATTCCATTAGAGTACCTGTGCCTGAGAATGCGGGAGTAGGTGAGTGTTCATAAAGAAAACTATAAGTGGGTAAATCCATAGTTTGGCAATTAAGACCATAAATTATAAAAGGGAAAATTGATTTGATAAAGAATAAAATAATAGCCATGTGGTGGTGGTGCACACCTTTAATCCCAACACTTGGGCGGCAGATGCAGGCTGATCTCTGAATTTGAGGCCAGCCTGCTCTACAAAGTGAGTTCCAGGGCAACCAGGACTTTTACACAGAGAAACCCTGTCTCAAAAAACCTGGAAAAAAAAAGAGTAAAGTAATAAATGTCTAACTTCAGAATTTTTGGTTCTGGTATTGTTTTTTTAACTTGCAATTTTTATATAGTTTGATAATCCATATAGTTCAATGAAACTTAAAATATGTTATAGTTGTATGTCCTTTACTGTTGTGATTTAGTAGTTTCAACATTTTGGATATAATCTGCAGTACATTCAGTAGGATTATTAAATATATCCCATTATAATTACACAAAGGCATAGGCTGTACAGATACTTAGTTTGATTTGTAGAGTGTCTCATAAGGGTGATATATTTCCTGTGTTTTAGTTGTTGGGTCAATTTTAAAAATTGGTTGACACAGTTTAGTTATTTCCCACAAAGTTTGCTTCTTTCTCTCAAGCTGTTTCTACAGCTCTAGAGTACTAGATTTCACTTAACATTGTAGTCACTGTGTTTGAGCTGTAGAAACATGTTTCTGCCCTCCTAAAGATCATATCAAATAATTTGTCTCTTACAACTCTGGTATACACACACACACACAAAATATAAATTATTCATTATTTTGATATTCAAATTCTTCATTTTGTCCTGAAATTATTTTAATTTTTGCTTTTTTTAAATTTTTTTTTATTTTTACTTAAAAATTTCCACCTCTTCCCATTTCCCTCCCCCTCCCCTCTCCCTCTTCCCCCTCCCTCTCCAGTCCAAAGAGCAGTCAGGGTTCCCTGCCCTGTGGGAAGTCTAAGGTCCTCCCCCCCTCCATCCAGGAAGGTGAGCATCCAAACAGACTAGGCTCCCACAAAGCCAGTACATGCAGTAGGATCAAAACCCAGTGCCTTTGTCCTTGGCTTCTCAGTCAGCCCTCCTAATGTATCTAATATATATTAAAACCACTGAAATAGGAGAAGTAAAATAGGAAACATGAAACCCTTAACTCACTGACTTCTTGATGTTCATTTTCACCTATTGTGAAACTGATTGGTTTGCCTTTTTGTTTCAGCATCAAGGCTGGGAGACTCTTGTCCTACATTCCATATCAGCTATACAGCAAGCCATCCAGTGCACAAAAGAGTCTCAACTTCAGTTCTGTTTGCAAGCCTGAGGAACCAGTGCCGGGTCCAAGCAATATAGCCAAACATCTCAACAACAGGGTGTAAGTTTGTGTAGATATGAAAACCAACAAAAAACGAATTTAGCAGTGAGTAAATATTATAAAAGCTGGGAATTCAATTTTAATAATCGTCTTAAAATACGTGCAGAGCTGTCTTTCCTATAAATTATCTAGTTTTGTAATAAAGTTTCAGAGGTACATTGCAAGTTTTTACAGTTATACTAGATTCTCTTAGTACATCTCATTTTTTGATTTTTTTATGAAAATATTTCCTCATAAGCAATTTTTTGTGTATTGTTAACTTTCCCCAAAAAACAATTAACTCTACCAACTTATGTTCTGTGTGCATAGCAAAATAATGAAAATGCTTACATTTGCAGATTACTTTTGAAAAATTAAAAATTTGTTATTTTAAGTATATAAATATATTAGCTATCGATTCTGTTATAGCTGTAGAGTGAATCTAGACTTTATTATTTGTTTTTAAAAATAATGATTTTTTTAATTGCAGTAATCTTGAGTTAATTGGTTCCACAGTTAAAGTGTTGTATTGCCCTAACTTGTACATCAAGTGGTTCATTATCTCTAGTCTTCTCCTTTGCTATTAAATTGCTTGCTTGGGGAGATGGATATAAGTTTTTCTAAAAGAAAAGGAGTCTAACCTGGGAGGATCCATTATTACTGCCTTCTGTCAATTTTGTTGTTGTTCTTGTCACTTGTTATTTAATATTCATTTAGAACTCTACTCCAATTTTTTTTAAATACACTTTAAACTGTGAATCTTCAAAATACTTTCAGAAAATACACCAATAACATGATGAAAATCCACATCTTGTTTTTCCTTACCCTCAATACAAGTAGAAAATAGATTTCTTTTAAAATTTATTTCTGTTGACAGTTTTAGAATTTACCTTTAAGATCTGGCTTCTTAATACAAGTACAGATAATTTTAGTTGCTTAAATATATGTTTCACTATCTCTTACACAACTGTTTTCTAAATGTGCATTTTTCTGGGTTATCAGCACAAAAAGAATTTGTGTTATTAACAGTATATTTTCTTGCCAGTAGTATATGCATTTTTTTGTTGGATACACTACTATTGTGCATGTAAAGAGTCATGATGTTTTGATGCAGAAAATCTAGCCGTCAGTTTTTGTTTTGTTTTACTTATATTACTTTAGTTAACTTCTCAGAGTTTGGTAAGGGCTACCTATAGTTTGCATTTTAGATAAATTTAGGCGGTTCTTCACTTCCTGCTCTATCCTCATGTTAAGGGGCAGGCTTCCTCTAAAAAAGCTTTTCTTTCGTTTCCAGTTTGTGTTCTTCTTTCACTGACCTTTTATGAGAGTTGGATATACTCAGAATTGGGTATCATAGACCATGAACGATACAGATACAGCCAGAGCCTGAGACAAGTAGAAATGGATGGGGATTTATCTGTTTTTGCATCCAACTTGTGTGATTTTTTCCATATAGCCAGACCATCATTACTAATAAGTCAAAGTGACATTAGGGTGAAGACCTTAAGACATCTGGTGGTACTGGTAATCTGACCCTTAGTATGGTGTTGTGTGTGTTACCCCATTACTTGGAGTCCACACTAATTGGAGTAATGCTGTAGACATTTGAAAGGATGCATCACTGATGAAATCCAGTCTTGGGTTTTGTTACTTAGATGTTTGTCTTCATTGACATTATTTTAAAAATGCAGAGTAGCTAGGATATGAATTTAATATAATGTATGTCATAGATCCTGCATTTGTTAAGCCTGTGACAATATATTTGATCTAGATTGCCATTGGAGATCTGTGGCATCTAAATAGACTTTTTTTGGTCAATTTTTAAAGTGTTGCCATTTTTCTTGTTAAAAATTGTACTGAGTTACTACCACACACTTGTTTCTTACACAAACCAGTTTGTGGTTGCATATGGTCATATCAGCTCTCACGCTGACTGAAGCTGACTAGGGTCAGGACTTTAATCCCATGTTCTGATGTTGGCTTTACTGTGTTAGAGTAAAATGTTTTCATGGCTTACATGAAAACAATGTAAAACTAGGAGTAGAAACTCAGGTTAAACTTTTGTTCATTTTATGAAAAGTAGGTGTTGTTCACATAGTTTATAAATGACAGCTGCCGTGTTTTGGGATTCAGAGGTGATGGGTTCTGGTTAGTTTCTGTGGGAAAAGTCACAGAACCAGTGGACATGCCTGTGTGTGCCTGTAATGTCAGTACTTGATAAACTTTAGTCAAAGGCGTTTAAGTAATGGGGGTCTTAGACCCTATTTTCAAAAAAATGTTGAGTAACAAAAAAGAGAAGAAAGAAAGAAAATCTTGATTCTTTAGTTTGGCCAGGAATTATCCTTTGTTCAAACAAAAATATAATGTTTAATGGTTTAACTTTTTAGTATTTAAGGGGGAAACAGTAAATCACAAAGAATTTGTATTTTAAGCTTTCGAGTCATATATTAACTTAATTATTCTTATACTTTAGAAATCACATAATTAAGAAGATTGAGACAGAAAATGAAGTGAAAGCAAATGGACTGAACAGTTGGAATGAAGAAGATGCAGATGATGGTTTTAGTTTTGTGGATCTGGAACAGACATTTTCAGGAAGGAAACAAAATGGAATATCGCATCCCAGAGACACCTCTGCCATTTTTAATGGACATGCTCATAGCTCTAATGGTGCCTTAAAGACACAGGATAGCTTGGTGCCTGTGGGCAATAGTGTTGCTAGCAGGCTTTCTTTAGATTCTGCCCAGGAGGAGAAGAGGGCAGAGAAGAACAGCACCGACTTCAGAGACTGTACAGTACAGCAGTTGCAGCAGAGCACCAGAAATACAGATGCTTTGCGGAGTCCACACAGAACTAATTCCCTCTCACCTTCTTTGCACAGTAACACTAAAGTCAATGGTGCTCACCACTCCACTGTTCAGGGGCCTTCAAGCACAAAAAGCACTTCTTCTGTTCTGACTCTTAGTAAGGTAGCGCCTTCAGTGCCATCGAAACCATCAGACTGCAATTTTATCTCAGATTTCTATTCTCGTTCAAGACTGCATCACATCTCAACATGGAAGTGTGAATTGACTGAGTTTGTCAATACCCTACAAAGACAAAGTAGTGGTACCTTTCCAGGAAGGGAAAAGTTAAAAAAAATGAAAACAGGCAGGTCTTCCCTTGTTGTAACTGACACAGGTAGATACTAAAATTGTTTTCTTCAAAACAGTTATATTTGATGATTTTATTCTGATGTTTTCATTGGTATTCTAATCATTACAAAATTTTTAATATAAAAAATGTCAGGTTATGTAAGTTACAGTAAGTATGACAGAAAACTTATATTAGATTGAATTGTGGATAACTGAAAATGTTATCAGAACTGGGATGCTGTCAGAACTGGGATTCTAAGTATTCCTTCCTCATGTAGACAATATATTGTTTAAGTTTTGAACTGTATGAATATAACATTTTATATTCCATGCCTAATCTGTGAGAATGAAGTTGTTTGGTAGGGATAATTATGAATTTCTCAAAGCTTACTTCATAATACATTTTAAAAAATTAAACAGTGACATAACCGTTGTACTAGAGTGGTAAACGTAGTGAGATTGTTCTCACATCTACGTAGACTGTTTATAATTTGTGTGTGTGCTTAAAAATTGTCTCCAGCTCCGATAGGAAGCTGTTCTGTGACAGGCATTACTAAGCTAGAGTCTAGTTTAGACCTGGTTTGGAGTTTTAGTTGTTTTTGACAAAAGGTTTGACTTTTTTCTTTTGTGGGCGTGGAACAAAGAAAGTTCCAAGATTATGTGATGATAATCTTTTATAACTGTTGAAAGGGAGGCATAAAGAGAAAGATGCTAATGGTGTTTTAGAGCCATGTGAGTTTTCATTGCTGTTATATTTAATTGTTCGATATATTCCAACATGTTTTTAGTCAAAATGATTTTTCATTATTTCTAAAATATTTCAGAATGTTATAGGTATTAGATTATGTATGTCTTGATCCTTATAACCTGAAGGTCACTTTATTTTGAAAGCTTTAAAATACCTTTATGAATTAGGTCCATTAATGGGAATAAATTCATAAACTTACGTTGTAAGAAAACATTTGGTAGGTATTTGGTTTATACATTCTGTATCTCTTGACTATTTAATATTGTTTTTGGTTGCTTACCTTATGCTCATGATATTTTTATACTGTAGAATTGTGATTGTTGTTTGCCTAACATGTGCAAGGCCCTAAATTTGATACCTCGAACTGGTAAAGAAAGATTGTGCTTATGAAAACCTACTTGATAAATCTTTCTGAATGTAGCATAGAGGATAGCAAGGAAGAGCAAGGATTTGAATTATATCACTTAGCCCAAATCTAAATCCTTACTCTGCTAATTTCTGCAGCAGGAACATGCATTGATATTTGCTTTTCTTGTCTGTTTCCTCTTTGCAAGAGGAATGATAGGAATCAGTGATGTCCAACTTCTGAGTTGTCTGCTTAAAGACAATATGAAGATTCAGTGCCTTGCACATAATGATGAGTTAATATGTGAAGTAGCACAATTGCCAAGGAGTAAGTTTTTAAAAAAACTATCATAAAGCTGATAATCAAGAATATTCTCTGAGATCAGAACTGTTTGCAAGCCTGCCGTTCTTAGATTTAGGCACTCTTCCATTTTGGAGTACCAGGATGAGCAATAGTAATGATGTTATTTAAAGTAATACTATCCTAATAATTGGGTTATAATAACCCTTAACAAATGCATTTTAGGTTATTCAAAGCTATTAATCATCCTTATGAGATAATATTTATTTTCATCTCCATAAAGTAATAAAATGCTGCCGTACTAGTAACATCTAATGGTGTAAGAAAATTCTTTTTGTATGTAGGTTTTTGTTTTGTAGATGACTATTTGCAGCACATCTATTTAGAAGTGCAGCATGATAATCTAAGAATTTGGGAAATCATACTGGGTTTAAATCCTAGCTTGGGTGCTCTCTGGTTGTGAGACTTAATTAGTAATCTGTAAAAGGTCGGTGTGACAGGAATTTCTACCCATAATGCTTTGAGTATTTAGATTAACCCCTGTAAACCTTTTATATCCTCACACCTATGAAGAGCACTAGGTAGTAGTAGCCGCTATAATTGTTGTTCCATTAAATATGTTTGTAGAATGTGGGAATTGGAGCTCGTCAAAGGCTACTTGGCTCCATGTAACTAAGTAACTGTAGGCACCAAAATGGTTCAAATAATTATAGATGTATCTAATAAATCATGATTTTAAGATAAGACTATTACAAAGTAGAATGATACCATGGTATTGTTAGACTTGATTTAAAATTAGGTTAGAAAACTAGAGGAATTGAAATTTGTCTATTGAGATGGTACAGAGGTGTTCCATGGTGTATTCTGTGTTGTCTTAAGATGCCATTCTTCTTAAATAGGATTTTTACAATTAACTAGACTTGTTTTTAATGATAATAGTTTTGGGTTTGAATGTTCTCTTTTTCCTTCTAGGCAATATGTCAGTATTGAGCTCACCCAGACATCAGAGCTGTGTAATGCATGTTGATATGGATTGCTTCTTTGTGTCAGTGGGTATACGAAATAGACCAGATCTCAAAGGTCTGTATTCCTGTTTGTTTTAAGAAAATTGATACATTGTTATGAATATATATTGATATATGTATTAATTGATAACAAAGTGCTCTTTGAAAAATATTTTTTTGATTTTCCTTGTTTAGATCAGTTCCTTCAAATTGTCAGAACTCCATTATCAGGTATAGGGAAATTAGAAAACCTCTGTTTGATAGAAGTTGAAATCTGCAAAGAAGAATATCTTAAACTAAGACTCTTTTATCTTGCATAGATGGGGGGATCTCTGGATATTCCCCCCCTTTTTTTTATTGTTACCTGGAATTTTGTGGTATTCTTTAGACTTTGAGTTATTTCTTCTGTTCAAATAACTCCTCCTTGATGGAAGTAAACATCTAAAGCTGGGAACTGAAAATTCACATTTGGTTATTTATAATATTTTGATAGCTATGCATGAATCTTTTATTTATTTCTTTTGCATTAAAATTAAAACAAGCTGGGCGGTGGTGGCGCACTCCTTTTAATCCCAGCACTTGGGAGGCAGAGGCAGGCGGATCTCTGTGAGTTTGAGGCCAGCCTGGTCTACAAGAGCTAGTTCCAGAACAGGCTCCAAAACCACAGAGAAACCCTGTCTGGAAAAACCAAAATAAATAAATAAATTAAATTAAATTAAAACAAGTACAGATGTTGATCCTATTTATGCCAGAACTATAAAATTCTGTTTATAGTTTGCCTTCCATTGTCCACCCCTACAATCTGAACCTGGGATCTGAGTTGCCTGTTTTCATTGTAAGAAATCAAAAGTCATGAATAACTGATTGTTGCTTTTAGGTTGAGTCAGTTTATTAAAAATGTCACTAGGGCCAGGCTTGGTGGCACAAGCCTTTAATCCCAGCCTTTCAGAGGCAGGTGGATCTTTGTGAGTTCATGGCCAGCCTGGTCTACATAGAGGATTTCAGAACTACTTAGAGAGACTTTGTCTTTTAAAAAAAAGTCACTGAAATTATCCCTTTTGGGGGCTAACTGTGAAAACCTTAGATGATACTAGATGGTCGTGGGTATATTACAGCTTCTTCAAGATATAATACCTAAGTAATTAAAGGAAAAAAATTAATGTAATTAAAATCCCGTGAAAAACTTTTATTCCATGTTCTTAACATTCTTTTGAACTTAGAAAACAATCTTTTTCTCACAGGAAAACCAGTGGCTGTTACCAGTAACAGAGGCACAGGAAGGGCGCCTTTACGTCCTGGTGCTAACCCCCAGCTGGAGTGGCAATATTACCAGAATAAAATCATGAAAGGAAAAGCAGGTACAAATGAGTTCTTTGAAGCCATAATGCTCCTATGGATGACTTCTGGATATTACTGTTGGTATTGGTGTTTTAGAAGTAACAGCAGAATTAGAATAATTAGCTCTTTACGAGTTTGAAGGTTTTAAGGATGCTAGTGACAACTTGAATCAAACCAAAACCTGAATCTAAATGGTTTATTGTTTGGTTTTCTGAAACTGGATGGTGGTGTTCCTGGAACTCAGTCAGGTGTGAATTTTAAAACAGTGATTAAATCTGCTAGATTGGGAATGAAAGTCATGATTGTTTTATAGAAACTTTCATCTGGACTTGAAGTATTAGCCATTTGGCTTATGTTACAGTGAAGACCCTGAACTTTGTCTTCTTCAGTGTTGTTAGAATTTAAAGCTAGGCACAGTGTATCTAATACCAGCATTTGGTAGATGGTAGTGGACAACTGATGCTTTCAAGGGAAGCCTAGAGAGCAGGGAAACCCTGAATTAAGAAAGAAGACAGACCTCTATTAGAAACATAATTTAAAGGCCAGCCAGACTTCCTTATTTGATTAAATTTGTTTATTAAAAGAAACATTTTCATAGCTATCTTGGAAAATTATTCTCGTCATAATAAGATCTTTTTTTATTTTTAGATTGTCCCTGCCTTAAAGTTCCAAAGAGTAAAAAAAAAGAAAAGTCTTTCACATTGATTGGTTTCCTTGTGGAATATCTTGTGAAAACACAATAGAAAAAATTTGTCTTAGGAAAACATTAACCAGAAGAGAAACCTAGAGCTCAGTAGGAAGGATCTAGTTTGGTTTATCCCAGTCACTTCAGTTCCCTGATTGTCAGATAGAAAACATTGGACATACGATGCTAACGAAGCAAGAGTAGTCTGGATGTCTGGATTTCTTTTCTGGAATTAGTCTTTTTGTTGATTGTGATCATCTGTTTACACAGTGGTCATTGGAAAGGGTAATGGTAGACATTTACTTTTTAGATGTTCCCATTTCTCAGGTTTCCTATGGCTTTTATTAGTTGCTAAATGTTCTCAGATATTTTTGAGATTCTCGTGTTTTGTGTCAGTAGATCGTGGGGTAACTTACTGCACTTGTTGAGGCTTCGCTTCATGGTCTGTGGTTAGTTTCTTAAGTGAAGTTTTATAAAAGGTTTTATTTTCTTTCTGTATTTTCTTTGTGGTATTATTAAAAAGATAAAACTTTGAGTTCTAGAAACCAAGAAATACGTAGCTGAAGGAAATCACAGTCCTTGTCACATTGAATACTTAGCGAACAACTATCAAAACAAAAATATCCCAGATGAGTATATTTGGTGGCGTTTCTAACTTCCATTGTGCTCAGATTCTGTTGGGTAGAATCTAAGCCTGCTGCTTATTTAAGCAGTCTGCATCTAGATTTTGACCTTGGCAGGCGCTTGTTCTTTAAAAGTAACAGGGAGCTTGTCTTCTTTTGTCTTGCCTTCCATCACTGTCTGGTCATACATGATTTTGCAGCAGAATATTTTCTTTGGTTACTTAATTATCTTCATCTTTGTAGCCACCAGATTTTAGCAGCTTTTTAAAATTCGTATCTCCTTCACTTCTATGGGTGTTACTCCAGAAGCCAAGTATTAGAGGAAATGTTTAAGTTCCACTTGGCATTGAAAATTGACAAAACAGATTTTCCTCTCCTTAGAAAAAGTGACTATATTACCTTGATACTCTTATTTTAACTTGATGATACTCTTTTTTTTTTCTTAAGCCCTTTGACTCATTTGGAGCTTATAAAAATATTTTCTGAACATAAAAGAATTGTCTTTTTATTAAGATTATAGCCAGACCTGTGCCCAGAAGAACTTGTTTTCCAATGCCTTTGTTCCACTTTTCCTGATCTCTCTTTCTCCGGGTCATTATTAGACATAGTACCAAAAATAAAAGTACTAAAGATCAGTTTAGAAGCTAGACTCTTTGACGTTTACGTACTAGCTTTGTAAAAATCAGTTCTAATATTTTGACTTGTGTGGTTAGGTTAGGCAGATACTACAACAAAAAGAAGCATCTTAGTCTTTTGGAAACTGATTTCTTGTTCCTTATATTCAGAAACTAAGTCAGTGTAACCAGGGCATTTCATCCGTCTGTGACTTCCTTTGTGAGCTGTTTCCTGAATCATCTCATTGATGATTTCATTCAGAATCATTTAAGCTCTGCACTTCATGGTAGGGGCCTTTTACCCCTTCCTGGACTCCCAGGATGCAGATGTTTTCTATCCCTTCAACAGCTTCAGTTTTCATTCTAAAGAGCAACAGTTGAAAAAATCGTATTAGTCATAGATTTATTCTCAGCGATTTCTTTTTCACAGACTTGTGTCCTGGCCTCTGATCTCTCCAACCGTTCCTCCACATTCTCCATGTGCCCGTCTAGTTTGTCAAGTTTTGATCAGCAGTTCTCTACTTTGCCCTCCAGTGAGGACAGTGTGTCCCTGCATTTCCCTGAATCTCACATGAAGCAACTCACTCCGCTGTTGGAGAGACCCACGCACTCTGCTGCACTGTGGAACAGGTCAGCCAGCCCAGTGAAGAGGAACACCACGGTGCTGCCTCTCAGGCCAGGGCATTGGGGGCGCATGGACCACACTCTGTTCTCACTTCAAACATGAGCTATCTGTAATTTCCAAATGAGACGCTTAGGCTAAGTAGTCCTTCAAAATAAGGGTCATGTAACTTCCTTTCAAAGCATAATTCGTGGTTATAACTTGGAAAGAAAGCAGACTGTGGCTGTGGTCTTTGGTTAGTGGCACCTCTGTTGGTCTGTTACTGACAATCCTTAAACTCTTACAGATTAGATAATGAACTGTTGCAGAAGCACTGAATAATCTACTCACTTTCTGTCTTGAGTTTGTAAGAGAGTGGCCTATATTACTTACATTTGACCAGAAATCATAGCTTGCTTTGCATATTCTTGTTTTTATTTTTAGATGCAAGTAGCATTTAACTCCCACCAAGATACCAGTTCTGAGTTTGTCTTGTATTCATGGTGTTCGTGTATAGGTGCTAGAATCTGGAAATAATTGTTTGGGTTGCATATTGGGTGAAAATGTTCATGGTAGTTAGTCAGATAAGGACGAGTTATTGTAGCCTATAAAGCCAAATACTGTGTTGTGTTTTCCTGGTGGTACAATAGGTTGGCTGTTTTTTCATGGAGCATTGAGACTCTCAAATGAATGGAAAAGAGGTACTGAGTTTGTTAGCTTTGTCTTATTATGGTATATGGTTTTTTGGAATTAGCTATTGATAGGTTTAGGTCTTGCTTTACTAACTATGTTATTTATAGAGTAGAGACATGGCTGAGATTGTGTTTTAAGAATGTTGAGGGTTTTTTTTTATTAAGTTCAGTAAAAGCAAACTTTATCTTTAACCTAATAGTATTATCCAAAGATGTATGACCAAAACTTTACTCATCTACTTCTCAATTATTAGTAAATCTCATTATGTTTCAGGTGTCCTATAGTCAGTAGGCTCTCTAGGGCATGTACTTTTATATGCTTGGTGAAATTGCAAAGTTGATTTGGATATTAGAAATGTTGGTGAACTGTTGTTCTGTTGCGGCAAGAATTACCTAATTCTGTAAAGCAGTTACTATTGATTATAATTGAGCTCAAGTTTGTTTTTTAAATTGAAATTACAATTGTTAAAAGTAGAAAATAATGCTTGAGGCTGTTTTTACCTGATGTGTTTAAAAGAAAAACCTTGAAGTTTAATATGAACCATCTTTATAGTATATGGAGATATATTTACATAATATATACATATTATTTGTGCACGTGTATGTCTATATGTATGTCATATATAGATAAGATCATCCGGTTACACTGGCTTAATTTCTAAATTTGAGGAACAAGAAACCAAAGTTTCTAAAAAGGATTACTAAGTTATTGTTTAATCACATGGCTGGCAGAAATTTGATTTCTCTTTGACAAAATTAGTTTCTCTTAGGAAATAACAAAATCATTCCAAGAATCTTGTATTGTCTGTTAACCTTTTCCATTACAGTGAGGTACAAAATTCTCCAAAAGCAGGGTTGGGAGTTTATTTCCCTGATCACTTTCATCCTTATCTACCCTGAACGACTGTGTTTTACAGGATAACAGAATATTTTACATTTATTAAAACAGAATACTTTGAATTTATTTTATGTTTTATCTGGCTGTTGCTGAAGAATATAATGCAAAAAATTTAATAGTTTTGTACTAAATATAGAAATAATACCAATTCAAATAGGTGTTTGGAACTTTTTAAACACTTGGCATCTTAAAATAATAGAAAACATTTCTTTAATAAACATTAAGAAAAATAAATTTTTAATGTAATAATTTTATTTTAAAGCAGATATACCAGATTCATCAGTATGGGAGAATCCAGAATCTACACAAACAAATGGAATTGATTCTGTTTTATCAAAAGCTGAAATTGCTTCTTGTAGTTATGAAGCCAGGTATGTAGAAGCTAAATGAGTTCTAGTTCTGAATGAATAGTTAATTATTCTTATATACTTTTTCTTGTAAGTCAAGCCTATGATTTCAACATATTAGATATGTATTATGAAAAGAAATATTTTTAGCGAGTCCCTTCATTTACATTACCATGATAATAATTTTAAATAATGTAATAGTTCCTCATGATAGATCCTGCAATGGAAACAAAAAGAAATTAGGCATTGTCATTTTTATTGTCTTTCAGGCATAAAAATAAAAGTTAGATTTTTTTTTTTTTAACTGGTGTTGACAGACCTTAGTAATTCAGTCTTTCCTTGTTACACGTAAGAAAAATTTCTTACGTTTTAAAACCAGTAATTGCTGGGAGAGATGGCTCTGCAGTTCAGAGCAGTTGTTCTTGGAGAAGACTAAGGTTCAATTTCTGACACCCACATGGTAGTTCACACCTGTTCATAACTCCAGTTCCAGGAAATCCAGTTCTTCTGGTCCTTGTGAACACAAGGCGCACATGGGGTGCACAGGCATACATTCAAGAAAACACACGAAAATAAAATTAAGTGGAAACTTGATTGCCTTTTAAATCATAAATTTCCTTCTATCAGACATTCTCACTTCAACTTAGTAAGAATGTGTAAATTTGTTACCACTAACTTTTGTGTAGGCAATTATCTCTCAGTCTGAAACCATAATTAGATCTGCCTTTTTAATGAGAGGAGTACACTTGTGCTACTTACATGTCAGAACATTATGTAAGGGCCAATGAGACAGCGTAGTGGTTAAGGGGCCCGCAAGTATGATGGCCTAAATTCAATCTTTAGAAATTCATGTAAAGAAGAGAAATTGGCTCCTCAGAATTGTCCTCCAGCATCCACAGGCATTCCAAGGCTTGTATCCCTACATATACACATCATCTACATAATTGTAATGAATGAAAATTTAAAAATAATAGTTATAAAAATAGGAGTAAAATAACTACTCATTAGAGGAATCTTTTTTTCTTTTTCAGTAATTGAACTCAGACACTTTCACCTTTATAATTTAGTGAGCACTCATGTATCTATGATATATATTAGAATTCAATAATTGTGGGGAAAGGTGTTAAATTATTTAAATTTTTCAGTATTTTTAAGTTTGGGGGTACTTCAGGAAGTCTGATCTGAACATAAAATATTTGAGCTCAACATAGTGTAGTTAGTAGTTTTTTAAAATTCTTGTAATTTTATTAAAATGCTATTTTACTAAAATAAATTATTCAAACATGCATAAATATAAAGCATGTTCTATTCTTACCTATTTTATGCTATGTCAAATGTAAACTCACTAAGTTTACTTTTATCATAAACAAAAACTGTTTTACTATTGTCAATTGATAATGTGGCCAAAAATATGAAACTTACCTTTCTAAAGTAGTAAAGTGAAATAGAGATGAATTAGGATTGTTGGCAGTGTTCTTAACATAGGTAGTTCAGAGCTTAGTGTTTAGAGTGTATTAAATGAACCTGGCAACTAATAGGTAGACAGTTGTTACAGTGCCCAGAAGTGCGTCCTTGCAAGTTGATAAAGGGAGAACTTGGGCCTTTTTAGGGTCTTTGTCAACAAACACCAGCTACTTCAAAGATGAATGCTGGATGGAAGTCCCAAGGTTTTGTCCCAACTAGGTGTGTGGTCTCAATTCTGGTAGTTCTCTGAACTTACTGGTCTCTGTTTGATGGTATATTTGTATTGACCCACAGGTGGCGACTACTGTGCTGAAGATCAAAATAATAGGGGTTACAGTAGATTAGCACGAAGTAGTTTGTGGCAAGATACATAAGTGCTAGTTAAATAGTACATTTTATTTCAGATTTGAGTAAAAAGATAAAAATGAGCTTGAGAACCAAAGCCAAGTAAACCCATGTCTGTACAATCACCTTTTTTGTCATTTTCTATTTTCTAGAATGCTTTTTACAATGCATGTCTTCAAAACAATTTCTTACCCCTTTTCTAACCAAATTTACTAATTTTATCAGAAATGTTTGAGATTAGAGTTATAGAGTATGGAGATGTTCTAGTTGTATGCAGTGATGAACTTGACATAGACAGTAGTGAAGTTACAAAGAAAGAAATGTGACTAGGTGGTGGACATCTCTCGACACTGGGTGTGTCCATAGAGATTACTGGACACACTATAGAGAGCACATGTTATACGTGATGAGAAGATAGTTGTGGTGAAGAAAATGAAATTTTTATTCTTAAGCCACAGATACGGTGGTAAGAGATGGTAATTCTCACACGTGGGAATCAGAGGCAGGAAAAAGAGTTCAGTGTCATTTTCTGCTACATTCAAGGATGTACATCCTGTTGATTCAAGGGTGTACATTCTCCACATTCAAGGCCTTATCTCAAATATACCCCTCTAAAGTGAAAAAGAATTTTTTAATATGCTTTTATAAGAACCTTTTACTGTTATTTAATGATAATAGATTTATGATATGTAGTATATTGAATGAACATCAATAGTGACTTGGTGCTTTTTTCTTTTTATATTGTTTAATCCCACCCTAAAGAGTTTTGTCTATGCCGGGTGGTGGTGGCTCACGCATTTGGAAGGCACAGGCAGTCAGATCTCTGTCAGTTGGAGGCCAGTCTGTTTACAAGAGCTTGGCAGGCACCAGAGCTACACAGAAAAACCCTATCTCGAAAAACAAAAAGAAAAAAAAAAGTTTTATCTTAGTGAAGCATATTGCAGTAAAAATGTGTACTGTGTACTTTAAAATGGGACATTAATTCTATTTCGTAGCACATATTTAAAAATACAGCTTTGATAACTCACTCTGTATGGATTTTAGTTAGGAGGAACACATGAATCATTCTGTTAAAATCAAACCACTTCAGGGTTTGTTTGTTTTATGATAGAGTATCATTATATAGCTCAACTGGTCTAGAACTTTTCTGTGTCCCAGCTTGCCCTCAGAATCCTCTTGCTTCTGCCACCACGTAGGCGCTGCAGTTTCACTGTGCATTATGACACCTGGCGGACTTCTTTTGTGATTGTCCTTATTGGTTTATTTTCTGTGAAATAAATCCTAATTTTCTGAACATACATCTACTTACGGAAAATGTATTTTTCCCTTAGTTATGGGAAGACTTCCTGGGTTTGTTTCTTTTGTTCAGAACTTCTTTATGGTGTCCAATGGCCTTAGACTCTCTGCTGTGATGGGAGATGTAGCTCAGTTGGCAGAATGCTTGCCCAGCATGCGCAAGGCCCTGGGTCAGATCCTTAAACATAGCAAAACCTGGGTGTGGTGGCAGCACCTGCACTTGTCCAACACTTGAAAGATGGAAGCAAGCGGATCAGAATTTCCATCCTCAGCAACGCATAGAATATTTCCTTTGTGAAAGTTGCTTGAGTACCTAAGTAGAAATAGCATATTTTTCTAAGTAACATCTTTGAAATTTTTTTATATATTGAATTTTTAAAAAGGAAAAAGAACATTTGTAGGATCATTGTAACATGTGCCTTTAAGACTGAGTTTTTTTAATTTGAATATTGAACTTACATATTTTATAACTATTTTACCAAAATTTTACCCTTTTTCAAAGCTAAATTTTAGGGAAAAAAAATTTCTAATGTTCCCATATACTTATCTAAACTATTGTATTGGTACTTCTCCATGTATGGATAAGCATTGGTTTATTAAGGCCTACTCAGGTCATTCTGAGTAGATGTAAGGACATGCTGACAAAGTATCTTGAGGTCTGTTTGTGGGACACACCTAGCACCTTACAGAATGCTTGATGATGTAACTGCATGTAGCTAGCTTTTTCAGCTGCCTTTATTGTCACGTCATGGCTTCCTTTCCTAACATTGTTTGCTTCTTACTAGATACTCTGCCCATTTGACACTTGATACTGAAATAGTTCATTACTTTTGTTTACATGAAAAAGTGCTTGTAGCTTTGTATTTGCCTCTCAATTAACTTGAGGTTTCTTAATTCTTTGTAGTTCTCAGTGGCGATCTCAAGGTTAGAGTAGTAATAGAAGACTGCTTATTCACTTGATCATAGGCAAGAGGCCAAGAGATAATTGTATCTGTTTCTTAAGCAATCATACCTCCAATTAAGTCCATACTTGGTGAATATTACTGAATGGATGTATGGAATAACCGTGATCATTCTATGTAATATTGTGTAATCTGGTGAAACATTGCTTTTTTTTGCTTGTGTTTTTACTGTGATATTTTTTCTTGATTCTTTACAGAGTGATAAAATGGAATTTTACTAATTATGTATAATTCCATAATTGTAGTTTTATGCTGAATGCTCCAAATATCAAAGGTAATGTGGGGCATTGAGACACACAGTAGATTTAAAATTTACCATTTTCAATTAGGTCCCTCAAAGTTCTGGAACCCTGGCTCCTGCCCAGAGTGATGTCCTACCATACAATGCTGTTGGCATCTCAACCACTGCGGAGCCACTTGAGGAGCATTGGAATTGGTCAATTGGGAATTGGGTGGTAATAGGATGAGTACATTTTGTCTGTTTGTCACATAGCACTGTTTTGTGTAGTTCTTTCGTTCATATTCTTTGTCTTTGGGGGATGAGCCCTGGCTAAACTGTGCCATGTGTTAGAAGAAGAAAAGCATTTTGACAGCACATTCCTGCTCTGTGGTGGTTGTGATATCACCAGCATATGGCATGCTGGCATCTCTGCAAAGGGGCCAGAGGTCAAGTTTTAGAAGTGTTTATCTATAGACAAAAGAGATGTCATTTACTGTAGTAAGACAATTATATTGTTTTCTGTTGGGGGGACAGCAGACTTGTAAATTATCCTAATGCCTATTGTTAACCCCTAACGAGAGGGGGAGTTACATGGAAATTGTATATTAGTGGCATGGGGAAATCGAACATACCTGCTATTTGGTTGTCAGCTTAAGACTTCCTGATGTAATCTCTACTTTATTTTCTTTTCTTTTTTTTTTTTTTAGACAATTTGGCATTAAGAACGGAATGTTTTTTGGGCATGCTAAACAGTTATGTCCTAATCTGCAAGCTGTTCCATATGATTTTCATGCATACAAGGAAGTTGCCCAAGCAATGTATGAAACATTGGCAAGGTATTGTGTATAATACTCTCATGTTCATTCTCCTTTGATTGACTCCTAAGAGAGTCCAGTTTTCTTTAGCATTTTGAGAGTCAGTGGGTTTTGTCTTTCCTGTGATCCTTTTTCTCCATCTGCTAATTTGATAACTGCCTTTCTTTATGAAGCTTCAGTATTGGGAGTTTAGTCTCAAGGGAAAATTTGCATTCCATCAGTGTTCCAGTACTTCTGAAGTGAGGTGAAATCTGTGTATGGACGTGATTTTCTTCTGAAGTGAGGTGAAATCTGTGTATGGACGTGATTTTCTTCTGAAGTGAGGTGAAATCTGTGTATGGATGTGATTTTCTTCTGAAGTGAGGTGAAATCTGTGTATGGACGTGATTTTCTTCTGAAGTGAGGTGAAATCTGTGTATGGATGTGATTTTCTTCTGAAGTGAGGTGAAATCTGTGTATGGACGTGATTTTCTCTCCCATGAAACCAGATAGACGAAGAATTTGGGTATTTTGTTGTTTTTGTTTCACTTGGTTCTTTTTAATTACATTTGAATTATAATTTGTTTAAAATTAGAATTCACAGAATAAGGTATAATAGGGTGCACTGTATCCCAGAATTTTAATACCAGCAAGGTTAATGGAGGAAAGCCCCTGAATTGTAACTGAATAAATTTAAAACTAATGAGCCAATGACAGAGAAGCATTTAAAAATCTTTTTTCATCTTAAATTTTTGTCTTTTCTTTCTTTTTTATTGATTTTTATTGAGCTCTACATTTTCTCTGCTCCCCTTCCTGACTCTCCCCTCCCCTTTAACCTTCTCCCAAATCCCCCATGCTCCCAATTTACTCAGGAGATCTTTTCTTTTTTTACTTCCCATGTAGATTAGATCCATGTATGTCTCTCTTAGGGTCCTCATGGGATTTGTGATTTGTGGGCTGGTTTTCTTTGCTTTATGTTTAAAAAGCACGTATGAGTGAGTACATGTGATAATTATCTTTCTGGGTCTGGGTTATCTCACTCAAAATAATGTTTTCTAGCTCCATCCATTTGCCTGCAAAATTCAAGATGTCCCTTTTTTTCTGCTGTATAGTACTCCATTGTGTAAATGTACCACATTTTCCTTATCCATTCTTCGGTTGGTCGAGGAGCATTTAGGTTGTTTCTAGGTTCTGGCTATGACAAACAATGCTGTTATGAACATAGTTGAGCACATGTACTTGTGGCACGATTGAGCATCCTTTGGATATATACTCAAAAGTGGTATTATGGGTCTTGAGGACGGTTGTTTCCTAATTTTCTGACAAATCGCTAAATTGACGTCTAAAGGGGTTGTACCAGCATCCCATCAGCAATGCAGGAGTGTTCCCTTTTCCCCACAACCTCTCCAGCAAAAGTTGTCATCAGTGTTTTTGATCTTGGCCATTCTTACAGGTGTAAGATGAAATCTCAGAGTTGTTTTGATTTGCATTTCTCTGATGACTAAAGATGTTGAGCATTTCCCTAAGTGCCTTTCAGCTTTTTTAGATGCCTCTGTTGAGAATTCTCTGTTTAAGTCTGTACTCCATTTTTTTTTATTGGATTATTTGTTCTTTTGATGACCAATTTCTTGTTCTTTGTATGTTTTGGAGATCAGACCTCTGTCTGATGTGGTGTTAGTGAAGATCTTTTCCCATTCTGTAGGCTGTCATTTTGTCTTATTGACTGTGTCCTTTGCTTTACAGAAGCTTTTCAGTCTCAGGAGGTCCCATTTACTGTTTTTCTCAGTGTCTGTGCTACTGGGGTTATATTTAGGAATTGGTCTCCTGTGCCAATGCGTTCAAGTGTGCTTCCCACTTTCTCTTCTATGAGGTTTAGTGTGGCTGGCATTATGTTGAGGTCTTTGATCCATTTGGACTTGAGTTTTGTGCATGGTTCATCTTAAAAGTTTTAAGCATATCAAAAATATTTTTTATAAAACTAAGTCTCTGGTAATTGTTTTACAATGGTTGGTTAGTTAGCTTGAGGAAAAAAGGATTTCTTTTTTGGTATAGGCTTTTAAGATACTAAGGCAGTATTAAAAAGAATAAAAATAATGTAGTAGTATGTACATGCTCTAAAGTCAGTCATGTAGTTTCTGTGTAAAGGGCTAGAAGAGGTCTTTCTCACAAGTACTTAATTCTGTAAATTGAAAAAGTCTTAAGTGATGTAAATCCCCAACTCAGGCCTGCTCTGGTGAAAATGTAAGGACATTGGTCCAAGAACCCTGCCAACACCCTTAAGACACAAGAGTGAGCACATACCTGCCTCTGACTTCACTTCTGACTGCCCGCCCCCCAATTGAAAGTAGACTGTTTCTCATACTATATATCCTGTTTACTGTTTCCCCTCCCTCTAGACGCCCCATTCCTCTTCAGTCCACTTCTCTGGATCCGTTCCCCTTCCGTCTCTCATTAGAAAAGTATAGGCTTCTAGTAGATAACAAACATAGCAAAATAAAATATAATAAGGCAAGCAAAAACCATTCCGTCGAAATTGGATAAGGCAAACCAACAGTAGGAAAAGAGCCCAAGAGCATGCATGAGGATCGGAGTCCTATAAAAATTCTAAACTGAAAACTTTAATATATATGCAGAGGTCCTGGTGCAGACCCACCCATGTAGGCCTGCCTTTTTGTTTTTGTTTGTTTGTTAAACTTTATTCTGAACACTCTTAACCAGTGTGTTCATGTAGCTGCTTGTTTCTGCTAGTCTCACCAAAAGAAAAAATTCCAGTCCCTGCTTTTGTGGAAGCTGTTTTAATAATGGAAAAAAAAAATGTATAAGGAAAGATTTCAGTTACCTATCAGTCACAACTATTCTTTTTTTTTTTAATTTTTTTTATATTTATTTATTTTATTATGTATACAATATTCTGTCTCTGTGTGTGTCTGCAGGCCAGAAGAAGGCATCAAACCTCATTACAGATGGTTGTGAGCCACCATGTGGTTGCTGGGAATTGAATTCAGGACCTTTGGAAGAGCAGGCAATGCTCTTAATCACTGAGCCATCTCTCCAGCCCCAGTCACAACTATTCTTAATGCAAGTGCAGTACTTTGGGCGTTACCATGTTTTAAATGTGTTGAAATGCTGTTTAAAAGCTGAGGGCATTGATAGCATCTAAAGGAGGGCTGGGAATAGGCTAATAGAGGGGCTGCTGTTTTCTCGGTTACACTAGTGGAGTAGGTTGTGCCTGGGGACTAAATAATTGAGAGAGAGCTAGGGCCAGTTCTACTTTCAGTGTGTGAACACTTTAGTTGGATGTTTCTGTTCTCAGAAAAACTCATTGTCTTTATTTTAAAAATAAAAACAAAAGAACACTAAAACCTTTGTTAAATTTTTAGTCTGAGTAGCATTTGTTTATTGGATGAGTAAATATGATTTATAACCTACCAAAAGGTGTGTATCAAGTGGATTGAGACAGTGATTTTGAGACCTCTTCAGCTATCTCTGGTCTGATTCTGTTCCATGGTTCCTTTGTCCTATTAAATATCTAATAACTATTATAATCCTCAGGGTTTATTGCTGAGGTGGTATTTTGCTTTTAGCTAAACAGTAGTTCTTGAACTGATGTGTGTAAACTTCTGTTCATAAAGGTTTCTGATAAGCCATGTTTGAAATTTTCTTAGATATTTTGGTACCTGTGATCCATTTACCACTTTGTAGCTATTTGTATATACAAGAGAATTTTTAGTAAGTCATTTCAGCTGTTATAGTTTTAGTATGAAATTGGAATACTAATTAACTTTGTAGTTAAAAGTTAGATAACTAAATAATGGCCCTTTGGATGCGTTATTAAAGATTAAAAGTATGTTTTTGTTGATTTTCAATAAAAACGCCTTGTCTTTTTTTGTAACATTTAATGTCTCCCAGAGCAGACCTTAGGTATTCATTGTCTTTGCTTTGTATTGATAGCTACACACACAGCATTGAAGCTGTCAGTTGTGATGAAGCCTTACTGGACATTACTGACATCCTTGCAGAGACTAAACTTACTCCTGATGAATTTGCAACTGCCCTCCGAATGGAAATCAAAGACAAGACTAAATGTGCTGCCTCTGTTGGAATTGGTTAGTATCTGACTTGTTATGTACTTGTTTTTACTCAGTTTGGAATCCTTTACTATCCCTTAACTTAAAGTAATTTTAATAACTTACTTCGTGTTGCAGAAGTGGGTTTTTTTTTTTGACCTTTTAGCATTGCTTACAGATGTGCAATAACTTAAAATTGTTGGAAATGGAAGTAAAGTGTTAGTAGTAGAATATTTTTTCATTAAGGGAGTTAGAATCATTCTTGGTTCTCAAGAAAGGAGAGTTAGATTAACTTTCAATTCTTGTTTTCCTCAACTTTGAACAGAAACTATACCTTAAAAACAGGTTCATAGCTTAGAACTTGAAGCTCAGCTTTAGTCTTCTCTTCCTTTGCTTTCCGGGCACCTCACATGTCCTCTGCAGTTGTAGACTCTACTTCCTCCTCTCTCCATTCTGCCTTTCATTTATTCAGCTGTTGCCCACACCTGTCATCCTTATGTTGACTTTATGCTGTACCATTTAGAATTGAAATGCGTAGGCTTTCTGTGCCACTTTTTCTACTTATCTAAGCCTGTTCCAAACTGTCTACCAGGAAACCCTGTCTTACCATGCTCTCAGGTGGAACGCTTCACACTCTGTCCTGCAGACTTGAAAAATAATTAATAAAGCTTTCTAAGCATGCTGCTGTTTCCAGCTGATTCCAGCATTCTCATTCATAAACTCTTTTCCCTTAAGCCCTTGTCTTTTGAATCAATAGGATTTAGATTGGGAACTCAGTGACATCATAGATAGGTTAATGCTACATTAATTTGAGGCAGGGGAGAATATAGACCAACCTGAAATCATGGTGAGACCATGTCTCAAGATGGGGGTTTGTGAGAGAAAGGACCAGTGATTTACGTTTAGAGATGGAGGTGACAAACATGCTGCTGAAGCACTAGGAACTACTAGGGTGTCACAAAGCAGAAGAAAGAACAACTTTGTAAAACTGGGCTGAGCACTCAGCAGCCACTTATACTTGGTACTTCCAACCAAGTAAGTCTCTTTATTTACCACTGCCCACTATAGAAAGAAACTTCTTTGACCAAGCTTGAGAGTAGCAAAAAATAATTTATGTGTGTAAACATAAATATTTTGACAAGTAGTTTGACAATATGCCCATTTAGCGAAAGAATATTGGGTGTGTATAGTCTCATATCCACCTGGTCTGTGGCCTGCCCAGCTATGGGATGTATAAAGATTTAGAATCCTGTCCTGTGGAGCAGGTATCACATGTAATCAGAGAGCAGTGTTTGACCCCTATAGCATTCATTCCCAGTATTGCACCAAGCGAGTACATCTTCCAGCAATATTTTTAAGATGTGAAACATCACAGAATACTGAAAGTTAAAACAGATGAATACATTGCCATTATTCATACAGGTACTGTCTGGCCTCCCAGACTCCCTACTGTTGACCTACAAGTCCCTATCAGCCTTTCTTCTACCATCCTCTGTACTTCAGTGTCAGACACAGTTGTAATTCCTTGTTTTTAATCATATTTCTAATCTACAAGTGATTGTGTAATATATTTTCAGTTCAAGAATGGAATTCAAACTAAAATGCCATTTGTTAATTCACTCCTGTCTTTGTCTCTCTCACCCTAAATTTACCACTTTGAGCATTTTGGTATGACTTTCCGAAACTTGAACTTTCTTACATGATGTGGGAGTGATTTCTTATTAATAAAGAAACTGCCTAGACCCATTTGATAGGCCAACCCTTAGGTAGGCGGAGTAAACAGAACAGAATGCTGGGAGAAAGAAGCTGAATCAGGAGTCGCCATGATTCTCCCACTCCAGGCAGACGTAGGTTAAGATCATTCCTGGTAAGCCAGCTCGTGGGCTACACAGATTATTAGAAATGGGCTAGTCCAGGTGCGAGAGCTAGCCTAGAAGAGGCTAGATAGAAATGGGCCAAGCGGTGTTTAAAAGAATACAGTTTCCGTGTAATTATTTCGGGTAAAACTAGCCGTGGGAGTGGACCCGGCCGGGGACGCAGCCTGCCGCTCGTATTACTACACTTACAAGAGCCAGTATATATATAGCCTAGGAAAATATGTTATTACATGATTCTTTCCTATGTTGTTAATGCAGGACTTCCCTGGTATCTTGGTGTTTCACTCATGGAAAAGCTTACCTGAGACTGTACATCTAGTCAGTCAAACTTGAGCCTCCAACAGCCCTTCTATAGACCCATGCCCTCTGCTGTTTATGGTGCCTGACTATATCTCTGCCATCATTTTCTTTTTTTCCCTAACATAGATTATTTGAGGGATTTCACATCCTGTACCAGATAACACTCACTTCTAATCCTCAGGTCCTCCTCTGGTTTGTGTTGTGTTGCCTGTATATCCACTGGAACATGGTCAGTCTCCCAGTAGCCAGCCCTTTAAGGAAGTCAGGCTTGCCCTGTATAACCCCTGCCAGATTCCCTCAGTTATGGAGAGCTACACTTCAACATCCTTATCACAATTTTATTGAAGAGTTCTTTGATGGTTTCCTTTCTAGGCCGTCACTTTGGAGTGGTGAGGTGCGGGTAGGGGTTGTCCCTGTTTCTCGACTGTTTGAGTCTTTGGTCATAGATGCCACTGCACAAGTAGCTCCCTTGTCCTTTGCATTCAGCAGGGGTACAGATCATGGGCTTCTGGCGTCAGCACTTGCCATTGACTCAACTGTACAGATCACGGATACCATCATAGCCTTCTGCAGCAACATGGCCTTCAGGGCAGCACGGGCCAAGTACACCAATATGGTGCTGATGGTGGCAGCAGCACAGACCACAGATACCCGAATAGCCTCCAGTGGCAACACAGGTCTGGACTTCAACATGGTCCCCAGCTGCTGCAGAACCACGAACGATCCCAGAGTTCTCATAGGCAGCACAGACTACAGACATCAACATGACCTCAGGCAGCCTCCAAGGCCACCCACATCGACATGGCCTGGGACTGTGTAGATGTTTCCCATGTTACCATCGAGGGCCATGCAGTTGTTTATGAGGACACCCATGGTCTGTGCCACACCATATTAAGCCATATTGATGTCCGTGGGCCATGTTTCTATCACAGTTTTCATTTCTGGCTTTCACCTCCACTTTGAAGACTTTAAAAGCCTTCTCTTATTTCGATGTTTGCTTTGGGAGTTTTGTTTCCATTGTGTGTTAACCTGTTTCCTCCAGGGATTGGAGATTTAACTGGATTTTATTTTAGCTTTAGTTTTTCTCTTAAGTCTGCCACACTTCTGAGTGGGAGGGGATTTGAGACAGGGTAGCCTCACTGTAGCCCATGCTGGCTTCAGATTCATAACCAGTGGATTACTTAAGCCTCCAGAGTATTAAAATTATTTACATGAGTCACTACACCCAGCCTAGCCCTTCTCCTGTAAGATCAGGGCTGTTTTCTCTGGTCTGCATGAGGAATAAACATTGAAATACTTGCTTTAAAATAAAGGAAAACCTCTGTTCAGCAACCTATTGGCCAAATCCTGGGATATATACCTTGTTTAAATTTATCAAAACTGAATTAGTTTTCATCATTTTAAGATGGGTGAATGACAATCTTTTTATGAAATTTTATATTTGTCTTTTTATGTGTCCCTCTTTATGAAATTTTAAGAAATAATTTTGGTTATTTCTTGAGTACTTTTTCCTCTTTCAATTTCGTAGGTTCTAATATACTTCTTGCTAGAATGGCAACTAGAAAAGCAAAGCCAGATGGGCAGTACCACCTGCAACCAGACGAAGTAGATGATTTCATCAGAGGTCAGCTCGTTACTAACCTACCAGGTAAGTACAAGTCTTTTACTAAGCATTTGCCTGTGAGAGATCACAGACATCTATATGTACTTTTCATGCCATCGTTTTAGTTATTGTGGGGCTATTTTTTCACTGTGGTTTCCTCAGGCTCTCTGGATCATCCTCCCTCAGGATTCAAGTGCTGGAATGACATGCATGTCTTTCCTGTCTCTTTTTAATAAATTGTTAACGGTCATGAAAAAGAAAACAAAGTACTACATTGAACACCTATCAATTGATTTATTACATATTTTATCTTTTCGCTTAGTGGATTCTCCTTTACAGTTGGTAGGTGGCCACCCTACCATGCTATAGGCCCCGGATTCCACCCCCAGCTCCACATTCATAAAAGCAAGCTGTTTGCCCAGAGACCCATAATCCAGGCATTCCAGGGGTGGAAGCTGGGAGACCAAAGTCCAGTGTCTTGTAAAGAATTTCTTAAGTAACAACATCAATGATTCTGAGAAATAGTTTTAGAGAAAATATAAAGTTAACTTAGTCTTTTAAAACCATTTATTTTATCATGTCTATGTTTGCTCATGAACATGCCTTGGCATATGGAGATAAGAAGACAACTTTGGGGAAACGGTTCTCTCCAACTATGGGTTCTAGGGATTACATCAAGTGTGTCAGGCAAGGGCCTTTTCCCAGTGAACCATCCTCTCACCAGCCCAGCTTCCCCCCTCCCCCTTTATTTTTCTTTTATTGAGACAAGGTTTCACTGTAATTTTAGAACCTATCCTGGAACTAGCTCTTACAGACCAGGCTGGCCTCGAACTCACAGAGATGTACCACCACTGCCTGGCCAACTTTTATCATTTAAACCCATAATCCAAATAGTATATTTCTAAAATGAAAACAAAGGTTTAGAAATGCATTTATCTGTTCTGTGAGATTATGCTTCTGAAATGCAGTTGGAGTACAGTAGTGTGTGTGTGTGTGTGTGTGTGTGTGTGTGTGTGTGTGTGTGTCAGAGAGAGAGAGAGAGAGAGAGAGAGATGCATGCCTTGGCTTTAATTCCCAGCACTTAAAGATTGATTTTGTTCTGTGTGGGGATGTGTACATGAAGTTGATCATGGAGGCCATAGGTCTTAGATCTCCTTGGTAATTATGAGCTACATCCCTTGGGCATTGGGAATCAAACTCGGGTGCTTGGCAAGAGCAATAATTGTGGTTTTTTGTTGTTGTTGTTGTTGTTTTTTTTAACCTTTGTGATGTCTCTATAGCCCCACCTAGTACTGCTTTAAAAAAAAAATTCAGAAGAGAAAAGGGCCCTTGGGCATGGTAGCATATGTTTGATGTGGTGTAGGGCAGCAGAGCTCCTGAGTGTCCTGGGTAGCACTGAAACATTGTGTACATTGTATGAGGCCATGTACCCTGGCCCAGCTGTAGGAAGAATTAATGTCACCTCTTTAAGGTGATCAGTTAGCTTTTGATAAGAGAAATGGGTTTTCCTCCCTTACTATACCACCATTCTTTGCTTAGGAGCCTTAGTCCTCATGTCACTGGTTCCACTTTTGTTCCTTGTGAGATATGGGCCTGTATCGTCATTTCCCCTAGTTCCAGTCCAGAGAAAATGCTGTGAAACCATCATGAATATTTGCAGTCATCACAGTACAGTTCTTATTCTGTGCTCAGTAGTATTTGTGTCTGTGCTATAGACTCAGACCATACATTCTTAAACAAGAGTCTGTAATCTTGGAATTATTCACAGAATTCTTTTTATATAAAATTTAAGTTTTGTTTCATGCATGTGTAAATAAGTAAATGACCAAAATTGTCAACAACTGTCTTTGTTTTCCTTTTCTTAGGAGTTGGACGTTCAATGGAATCTAAGCTAGCATCTTTGGGAATTAAAACTTGTGGAGATTTGCAGTGTATGGCTATGGCAAAACTCCAGAAAGAATTTGGCCCCAAAACAGGTCAGATGCTATATAGGTTCTGCCGTGGTCTGGATGATAGGCCTGTCAGAACTGAGAAGGAAAGGAAGTCTGTGTCAGCTGAGATCAACTACGGAATAAGATTCACCCAGGTAACATGTCTTTACATGCTCCTCTTTTAACCTCTAAAGCTCTTGATGATTGGTGGACTCAAAACCTTGGAGACTTGTAAGGTAGATCTCCAGTTAAGAAATCGAGTCTTTGCCCAGCGGTGGTGGCGCACGCCTTTAATCCCAGCACTTGGGAGGCAGAGGCAGGCGGATCTCTGTGAGTTCGAGACCAGCCTGGTCTACAAGAGCTAGTTCCAGGACAGGCTCCAAAGCCACAGAGAAACCCTGCCCCAAAAAACCAAAAAAAAAAAAAAAAAGAGAGAGAAATCGAGTCTTCGGTGGTAGTGGCACATGCTTTTAATCCCAGCACTTCAAAGGCAAGTGGATCTCCATGAATTCCAGGCCAGCCTACTCTACAAAGCGAGTTCCATGATAGGCAAGGAACCTTGAGGGGAAAAAAAATAATCCAGGTCTTAAGGAAAGATACAAAATACTTTGTTTGGGGTCAAAAGTGATTTGAACTGTAAATATTCTCATTACCAATTAAGAGGAAAGGGCCAGACAAATATTTTGAGTTTTAAAATTATAGTTATAAATAGATCTCCTTTACCTCATTTTCCATCCCCCTAGTGCAGTAGTTCTCAACGTTCCTTATGCTGAGACATTTTAATAGTTAGTTCCTCATACTGTGACCCCCCCAACTATAAAATTATTTTTTGTTGCTACTTCATAACTGTAATTTTGCTACTCTAAAGAATTGTAATGTGTAAATATTTGTGTTTTCCAGTGGTTTTAGGAGACCCCTGTGAAAGGGTTGTTTAGCCCTCAAAGGGGTCATGACCCCACAGGTTGAGAACCACTGTGTAGATGGTGGTAGTACAGATGGACTGGTTTGCTTTCCTTAAGAATACATATTTGGATTTAGGTATATCTCTGGAATTCAGCTCTGTAAACACGGCATATCAAGATTTGAAATCTGACAAGCACTGGGTCTTGTGAACTATCATTTAGGAATCTGACATAGTGTTGGATTTCACATTTTATCAGGGAATTTAAGAACTGCAAGAGGTCAGTAATAGTATAAAAAAAAGCAAGAAAGGAACTGCCTTAGGAGTACTCCGTACACTGAAAACATGAGCATTTATATTAACACACATTTCAAGGTGTATACACAGTGTTTCTTTTAAACAAATACAAGAGGGAAATAAGATATTTAAGATTCAGAGCTAAGATAATTGAGAAGAACTATTGGGTTAAGTAAAATAATATGGAAGTGGCTTTTTTCCCCTTTGTCTTTGGGTAGCCAAAAGAAGCAGAAGCTTTCCTTCTGAGTCTTTCAGAAGAAATTCAAAGACGACTTGAAGCTGCTGGCATGAAGGGCAAACGTCTTACTTTGAAAATCATGGTACGGAAGCCAGGGGCCCCTGTAGAGACTGCAAAATTTGGAGGCCATGGAATTTGTGATAACATTGCCAGGTAACCTTTTTCTTTTCTTTAAAACAACAATAACAACAAAAAAAAAAAGTTGGTAGTTATATTCTGTGCAAAGTATGTCAAATAAAATAAAATTAGTTTTAAACTTACCAATCCTGATGTTGTTAAATATACTGTAGAGCCTGAGGCCAGCCCATGGTCACTTGACTTAGCTTTAATACCCTATGGCAAAATACTAAAAGCTGAGGGATGGGTACTTTTTAAAGAAAAGATCTAGTTCAGTTTTTGGCGATTCAAGAGGCTGGCACTATTTTGAACTCTCTGTTGGCCAATGACATCACAGTGGCTGGAATATAGGCCACACAGCAGTCAAAATGCGAGACAGCAAGCTAGACAGGTCTCAACGGCGAGGTTTGCTCTGTATAACAACCTTCTCAACTAAGTGTTCATGACATCATTTATTTCCTAGAGCAATGATTTAATGAGCTCCTGTCCTTGTCTCTTTAGGTCCTCTAAATCACTGTCATCATACTGAGTGTCACGTTTCCAGCATGACCTAACAGACCACAACCACACTTGAGTCCAGCCAGCTGGCAGCCTGTGACTCCTTTTAGTCTCCATGCTGTTAACTTGAGTGTAGGTAGGAAAGGGCTGCCCATTAGTGAGCCAAGGAGGGACTGATGTAGTGTGTGAAAGATTGCAGATATCCCAGATTTCCATGAGTAAATCAGAGAACTAGCATCTCTATGTGAAATGAGCATTCTCTCTAAAAACTTGCGGAAAGCTTTAACACCCTGACTTCTGATGTGTGTCTTAATGCTAGAGTTCATGTGAGGTCTATGACCAACATGAAATCACTTTTTAGAGTGGATCTTCTATTCAGCATACTGCAGTTCATCTGACAAACCAAGTGGTAAAATCTTTAACAATGAAACCGTATTTAAGGGTTACATTATTATGTATTACATTAAAGGTTTTCAGTAAAGATTAGCTCATACCAAACATAAGTTGCTTATTGTATTGTGATCTTGTAAAATCTCAAATTTCCACATATACTGTGGAAACAGGCAAAGTCAAACAACATTACATATAAAATGTTTAAATATAATGTAAATGTATTTCACATGGAAATTAAATGCAATGATAATGGAACATGTCTGTCTGAAATTGGTTCTTAAGCATTGGTTTTTGTTGGCAGGCAAGAGGGATGCAATAACAGGTCCAGTTTACAGTGTTTCTGGAGGAACTGGGACTGATGTGTGCTCATGCAAAAGAATCCCCATTGGTATTAAAGATATTAGGATGAGTTGAAACCATTGCTACCACATAACAGGTCCTTCAAGGTTCCTTACAGATCTAGAGTTTTCCATTCTATTTCTTTTATGCCAGGCTATAACAGTATTTGACGTAGTAGCTACATATATTTTCTTTATGATAAGCTCTAACAGTATTTCACATAAGAGCTACATACTTTTTCTTACACATTTATAAAAGCTCTGAGAGAAAAGTAGAAGATATTTAAATGTTGAAAATATTCAGTGGCTTTCCTTTAAATATAATGGAGAGTCAAAAACCAGAGGTTTGAGAGATGGTTCAGTAGTTACGAATACATCTTTTTAAAAATTATGTATATAATGTGTATATGCATACAGGTGCTGTGACAGAAGAGGGTGTGAGGTTCACTGAATCTGGAGTTTGAGGTCACTGAATTGACTAATCTAGGTGATGGGAACTGAACTCTAGTCCTTTATAAAAGCAAGTGCTCTTAACCACTGAGCCATTTCTTCAGCCCTCCCCTGCAAGGTCTTTAAAAGCAAAACAGCTTATTGATTTCTCCTGTGAATATTACTTGTGCCTTAGTTTAATTTTTTAAAGTAAATTTTGCTTGGAATCCAACTATTCTGGCTACTTACCATGAAGTCTTTTAATTACAATACTTTATATTAATGTATATTATCTAAAATTTTTTTCCTAAATCAAATTTTGGTTGATCATGTCTTGTTTTCAGTATCTGTGTTCTATAATGTCTTCTATGCTTGTGGGTGGTGTTACTGGCTTATCATAAGGGCGATCATTTTTATAAACCTACTAATTCTTAGCAGTGTGTCTATAACATTTTACTGACTATATATGGAATGTACATTTATTTGCTTAGGAAAGTAATTCTAATACTTACAGGACTGTAACTCTGGACCAGGCAACAGATAGTGCAAAAGTAATTGGAAAGGCTATTCTCAACATGTTTCATACGATGAAGCTAAATATATCAGATATGAGAGGGGTGAGTATCACTTAAGCTTTCTTCCTGTAGCGTAAAGCCTGAACTTCAGCTGAGCTTGGGCATGGTGCAGTGCAAGCATGTGTGCAGGTCTTTAGCTTCTTATGTGCCGTCCAAGAAGGGAGACAGAACTTCCCATCAAGCCTGGTCATTTTAAGTTTGAGTATTATTCAAATCCTGTATTTTTTTTCTTCCCTCCTACCCTCTCCATCCCCAGCAATGGGCAAGCACCCTTATCTGAGCTACTGCCCCAGCTTTACAAAGTTATTACTGTAGGGAGAGATTGAACCTCATGCCCTGATTGTGCTAAGTAAGTGCATGTCTACCAGCTGTAGACAGATCCTATTTAAAACCCCAGCTGGGGCTGCCGAAATACCTCAGCAGATAAAGGCACTTTGTCCCCAAGCCCAGGTTGTTCTGTGCTCTCCACTTCACACTATACCAACCTCTCCCCTCGAATAAATAAAGCCTTAGCTACCAAAAAAACCCATGGAGTACTGAAATGCACTTGTGGGATCTTTCCGTGTGGCGTAGAATCAGATACTCTCAGGTAAGGGAAAGCTGCTAAGTCACTCACCCACCAGTCGTCTGTGGGGTGACTCACGAATAAGCTGTTTGCACAGTTTCATCTACTCCTTTATTCTAGAAACAGGATCTAGATGGCATTACTGATTAACTGAGAATTTTGCCTAGTTGGATTTTAACAAAATATTTCTCTTTTCTAGGTTGGTATTCAAGTGAATCAGTTGGTCCCTACTAATCCAAATTCTTCCACATGTTCAAGTCGCCCATCAGTTCAGTCAAGCCTCTTCCCTGGTCTATCACATTCTGTCCATGATCTCTTCCAAGTTCAGAAAGCTAAGAAATCCACAGAAGAGGAACATAAGGAAGGTGAGTAGCCATTAATGTGCAGCTGCTCATTTTTTTCCCCCAAACTTCTTTGGGAGTAAGTAGTCACATTTTAAATCAGCATAGGTCTCTGCCTTCTTTAGAATGTGATTTTACTTTAAATGTGAGAGGGGCTTGTTTTTACCTCAGATGAGCTAAAGAGCGTATTTAATTTTTATTTTTATTCCTAAAATTGCAGTATTTCTGGCTGCTGTGGATCTGGAAGTATCCTCTGCTTCTAGAGCTTGTACTTTGTTGTCACCCTTTTCTACACATCTGGCAGCCACTGTCAGTACTGACACTAACAGAGGCGAGTGTTCAAGGAAATGGAATGGCCTGCATTCTCCTGTCAGTGGACAGTCGAGACTTAATCTGAGTATAGAGGTTCCATCACCATCCCAGGTATGTTTAGAAAACAGTATTCTTTATTTTGTAGGTTGGCATACAGTCATCTTCGTGTGTTGCTATACTGTTCTGTCATTCCCCTCCCATTTCTGCAGGTGCCCTTGTCTGGTAGTGAGTCCTGCCTTGTGCTTTGTCACGGGTATCCTACTACCTTTTCTGCTTCTGTTCACATAGAGGAGACAGATACAAATACTGCCTCTGGGTCTAGTGAAAGGTGCAGCTCTCATGCTTGCATTAGATCCCCCTTGATAGTGAGAAGAAAGGAAGGACTGGCCAAAAGAGCAAGGGATTTTGCTATAAACACTTTTCCATCTTACTGCTTTAAGTATAACTACTTCTATTTGGGGAAAATCTCCTTGCTGAAAAGTCTGGGGTTTTTTTTGGTGGTGTGGGGGGGGGGGTCCCTTTCCATGGGTGAGTTCTCACCACAAGGTATTCTGTGAGTAGATGTGGATTTCCTTGCGTGTGCTACCAGCTTCTAAAGTACACTCAGTTTCAGGCTCTGTTTCACCTCAGGCTTCAGCAGCGGTGTCTGTGAAGATAGCCTAGGCAGGGGCTAGCTTTTTGAAGGCTGATGGTCTTCACTTTCTTTCTCAAATTTCATTTCATTTCTGCACATCAGGTTCTCATTTGGTATTTTACAGATTGATCAGTCTGTTTTAGAAGCACTACCACCTGATCTCCGGGAACAAATACAACAAGTTTATGCTGCTCAACAAGGAGAGCCACGTAGTACTAAGAAGAAAGAACCAGTAAATGGTTGCAGTTCAGGAGTGTTGCCACATCCTGTTGGCACAGTTCTGTTACAAATACCAGAGTCTCAAGAATCTAATAGTAACACCGGAATCAACGTCATAGCCCTTCCAGCATTTTCTCAAGTAAATTAATGTTAGATACCCTCTATCATAGTTTTCTCACCTATCTTTAGCTCAGTTTTTACTTTCTTCTCTTCTTTATCTGTGTGATTCCTGGGAAGCTTGCATTGTACGTACTACCAGGTATATACATCTTCAACACTGGTGGCCACTTGACCCTTTTCTAAAAAGTAGGCAAGTTAGCACCAGAGAGAAGAGAAGTTGGTGGTGTGGCATGGGTATGCAGTTGCCTAAAGTATCTGGAAGAAACAAACACATTCTTTCTCTCCTTTATTGACTGGCCCATGAAGATCAATAGATCACATGAATAGGGTAGAGATGCATAAAGGAGAGTAACACAGGCTGAGTTCTGATAAGTTAGCACATAAACTTTTCCTCATTTTCTACGCTCTTCTATTAAGAGTGATTTCTAAACAGTCTAGCTACCATCCAGAATTATCTTTCTTTCCAGGTGGACCCTGATGTCTTTGCTGCTCTTCCAGCTGAGCTTCAAAAAGAGCTGAAAGCAGCATATGATCAAATACAAAGGCAGGGAGAGGACACCGCTCATCAACAGACAGCAATTACACCTGGTAAGACAGCTGATGAGTCATAAGAAAGACTAGAGTGATGGTATCATCATGTAAGTTCTAACTTCATCCTAGAGACTCTCTGATGGACATATTTGGGATACAAGACAAGCTAGTTGTACTTTGAGACTAATTATTTGAAACAGTGTAGTTTGAAAACATGAAATCTCAACTTCCGGATGCGAATCCCTGAACATTTAAGCCTGAGTACTTGTTGAATTTTTCTCTTAGCCTTCAGGACCAATCCACTGCACATACCTGAGGTTAGGGTACTAATTTGTACAACTGGAAGGAATCGTAGGGCCTGGCTTTAAGTAGCTACATTCTGGCCTCTTGGTAGTAGGGTGTATTGGAAGGATGGAGAACCCCATGGTATTATCTAGATTCCTTATGAGGATCTCATACTTTTTCTTTTAGTGCCGAAGAATCCTTTACTTCAGCTAAAGCCACCATCAGGGAAAGACAAGCGAAACAAGAAGAAGAACCCCAGTGCTTCTCCCAGAAAGATTCAGAGTCCTTTGAAAAATAAGCTGCTTAGCAGTCCTGTAAAATCTCTGCCAGGGGCCTGTGGGAGCCCCCAGAAGTTAATGGATGGTTTTCTAAAACATGAAGGAATAGCTGCCGAGAAACCCCTGGTAACTGGAAAAACTAAAGACTAACTTTTATTAGATTGTAATGTAGTTGACACTGTCTCACGGCATTTTCTTTCTTTCAATAGGAAGAATTCTTAGTTTCCACCTCTGGTGTGCAGAACTCATCTAATTTGCAGCCCAACCAGACCAACTGTGTTAGACCTGCAGCACCCAACTTAGCTGGAGCTGTTGAGTTCGGTGATGTGAAGACCTTGCTCAAAGAATGGATAACTACTATCTCAGGTTGGTGTGGCCCATCTAGTAGCTGGTAGTATCCTGATTCAAGAACATGAACCAAAGTTGTAAGACTTGCTTTGAAATTGTGTGTGTGGTGAAGAGGGGGTTATAGTTAACTGCAGATTTCTAATTTTCTCTAAAAATACATTGAGGTCTTCCTCTTTCCTAGATCCAATGGAAGAAGATATCCTGCAAGTTGTGAAATACTGTACTGACCTTATAGAGGAAAAAGATTTGGAAAAATTAGATCTAGTTATAAAATACATGAAAAGGTAATTTGTTAAATAATTAAAAGCTAAAAAGCTGTTTGAGGATCTACAACAAGTTGATCTTGTAATTAACTATAGAAGGAAAAATGCTATATGTTGATAGCTTAGTAACTTAAAAATGTAGTAATCACTCCCAAGGTTATATTCAATGCACAAGTTGAACATGAGTGCCGTACCTAGCTCTCCTACCTCAGTCTTTGTTAGTGCTGAGATTATAGGAGTGAGCCACACTGGCTAGTCCAAAATTTAAAATACATTAAAAAGAAAGCCAAGCATAAAGCTAGGTTTGGAGGAAAAGAAAATGTGTATTGAAGTTTTTTCTTTTTAATGATAGTTGTCTTCTCCCCTCTAGGCTGATGCAGCAGTCGGTGGAGTCAGTTTGGAACATGGCGTTCGACTTTATTCTTGACAATGTTCAGGTGGTTTTACAACAGACTTACGGAAGCACACTGAAGGTTACCTAAATGTTCCAGAGAGCCTGGTGCTCTCTGCTAGCTGTACCAGCAGTGATGACGTGAGGTATTTGCAAAGTGCATGATAGTGATGCTCTGAGTTTTTTATAATTTTAAATTTCTTTTTAAGCAAGTGTTTTGTACATTTCTTTTCAGAAAGTGCCAAATTTGTCAGTATTGCATGTAAATAATTGTGTTAATTCTTTTACTTGTAGCATAGATTCTATTTACAAAACGTTTGTTTATAAAGTTTTATGGATTTTTACAGTGAAGTGTTTACAGTTGTTTAAATAAAGAACTGTATGTATATTTTGTACAGGCTTTTTTTTTTGTGAATCTCTAAAAAAAATTTCAACTCTGGGAACCAGCAACAATTTGTTATACTTAAAAGGCTGAAAAATCTCCAGGCCAGCTGGCTGCAGGCTCTGTGCAAAATAAAGTTTTTAATATCTGGACTTGTGTCCACAAGATTTATGTCCCTAGGAAGTGTTGAGAATATTCAATACCTAAAATAAATTTTCACATACATAACCTTCCTCTCTTCTCTCCCTCTTGTTATATTTGTATTTTATGACACTTTATAAATTCCATTGTAGTGAATACTTAACAGAAGGAAAGGATTTTGGTGGCTCATTTAGTACCCTCTCCCCCATGCCCATGCCCCAGGAATAACCACATCTAGGTATAGTCATGAGGTCTAACAATACTGAAGCACTGACCTCCAGTAACTACTGCCACTTCTTTTTAACAGAAGACAGTGGAATGTGTACTAAATAAAACAGACCAAAACTAACCTACAAAAGTGCCCCTCCTCGGGCATTTTAGTGGGTGCTGAGAGTGAAAGCTACACTAACATGGAAGCCTAGCTACTGTCTTTATTGGCAATTGGGAATTGTGATGATTACAGTGACTTCCGATGACCAGTACAGGCAGAAAAAAGCAGTCAGCTATCCTTTACTTCATGGCTGCAGACTGCCTAAATCTTTTTAGAAAAATCCCTACAGGCATATGGCAGAAAACCGCTGGAGAGAGGGGTGTCACTGTAGAGAGAATACCCATAGCTGTTTTTTTTTTTTTTTTTTTTTGGGTTTTTCGAGACAGGGTTTCTCTGTGGTTTTGGAGCCTGTCCTGGAACTAGCTCTTGTAGACCAGGCTGGTCTCGAACTCACAGAGATCCGCCTGCCTCTGCCTCCCGAGTGCTGGGATTAAAGGCGTGCGCCACCACCGCCCGGCTAATACCCATAAAGATATTTCTTACATCAAAAAGGTTCCAAGAATCACAAAATCTGTAGAAACTTGGTTAATCAAATACTGCAGGACTGATTTAATCAGTATAAAATTTGAAAGAGATTTAGATTTGTAATAAAAATCCAAATTTAAGGAAGGGCAAACTTTAAAACAGCAGCCAAGTCTTGAGGGAGGTGAGTGCAGGCACGCTGGACTGTGGGGTAGGGAACTGACCACTGTCAAACCAGTGTAAGTTGCTTGGTTTCTCATGGAAAACATCTTTATACACCTAAGTCCATCAGCGTCCAAGTGTCTGTTCTGTTGGTAATATCACAGCATAATATTACATTTACTCCAAATTCTGTCCCATGTGGGAAAATTAGATGATTTCAAATACTTTCTTCAGCTCCACAATAAGCTGCCAGTCACTCTTCTGCATTTCGTCTCTGAACCAGTCTTTGAGTGCATCGATGGACTGCCGGCTGATCTGCAATAGCCCAGGCACAAACATGGTGAGCCAAAGGTAAGTAAAGTATGCCAATGAAAGCCAGTGGTCCTAGATGTGGTTAAGCAAAGAGAGATGCAGTGTTTTCCAGTCTGCTTCAGGGGCCAAACCCACATCTGTGAGCTGAGAGGCTCTGGGGTCCATGAACTGTCAGTTGCACTACCCTCTTATCAGAAGTAACACTTGATGTTCCCCAAACCATAAAATTTCAGTGTGAAGATAAGGCTAAAATACTTACCTTGCTCACAAGAATGTCCGTAGCTTCGAAATGTCTCCCAAACATTTTGGGAGATTCCCCAGGGATGGGTTCTATTTTGACACAGACCTCTTGTCCTTTTTTTGCAACATCCACTTGCTTGTGGTTTATTTCAATACTTGTTACTATCCCAATGTCAACGAACTACAAAAACAGAAAGATCAGTGTCAGGTCAGATTGAAGATCTCCATAGGCCTCATGACAGCTAAACTCTACAGTCTCCACAGTAGAACTTAGCAAGACCTCATGAGATGACAAAAACATCTGGTGTCATTTTGTGGTCCTGCTATAAACTCATGGGCTGTAAAAGAAGGGAACAGCATACACCAACTCAGAAAGGTGGTTGTGCAGCTGGAAAATCTTTAAACAAAAAAAGGTATGGAAGGGTGGCTGCTTTGTGGACAAGGGATAGGGCGAGGGAGCATCTTAAGTGAAAAAGCGTTTGATTTACAGAGCCACATATCACTATCCCCAAATGAAGACTTCAAAGGCTGTGTATCAAGTAACACCACGACCAGTACCCATTGACCAGACTGGGCGCTAAGCATTAGCATAGTGAGTACTATGACATCCTTTCAAGGCCAGTGAGAACTCTGCAAAACCAAGGAGTGGAAGGAGAACACAAGTTTGTATCTATTTACATAATTCAAAGACTGTAATGGATACTATAACAATATTCACTGGGGCAAAAGTCACCAAGAAGTAATGTTTACAGGACCTGCATAGTGCAAGTGCCCCCTTGGAGGTTTCCTTTTCAGTAAGTCTAAATCCAAGTGAGTACAATCTACAACACATTTGAGCTGGACTCTTCACAAAGCAGGCGTACTCTGAACTGTGAATGGAGGAATGGAGCAAGCACAAGAGGATGAATGACGACTGCAAATAAGGCATTACAATAGACAAGCTACCTGGGAAAGACACTGAGAACCAGGTCTCAGAATCAACAGTTTCCTAAGATTGGATACTTTAATGGAAAATTTTGTTCCATTATTTTTTTTTCTATGTTAACATTGATATAGGCCTGGAACTTACATTTTTGCTTGGAACGCACATAGGTGTTCCTTGTTTCACTTGGCCAGCTTCCACAGTAACTCCTATTACTATTGGGTCTCGAGAATTGAAAATGTACTGAGGGAGGATTTTCATCTTGCAGGGAAATACTGCTATGTGCCTGAAAGTAAAAAGAAAGCAAAATATCTCAAGCTCAAAATTATTAAACAGAAAGCAAATATAATGAACGTGAAGTTTGTTATATGAATGCACTTTCTGCAGCCTATGTTCTCATTCTCTCAAAGCTACATCAAGGATGGAGCCTGGCCCCAGAGGATGAATGTTTTTGCCAGTCATATTCTGGAGTTTAGAACACGGGCAGACCTTGCTGACACGTTTGTTAATGTCTACTTTAGAAAGAGGTATAGTCATCCATCTGTATGATTTTCTCCATCATGTTCCCCAAGTTTTCCAAAAAGTTGCCATGAGGTAACTGTCCTTGTCAATCACATGCTGGAAGCACATTCAGCCAGTTTCAGTCCTGGGCTACTGTCCCTGGGTTACTCTGGTAATCTCTTTCCTAGACAATGGAAGCGCCCACACACACACAAGGTAACTGCCACTGACTCCCTAACCACCCAGATCCATGTAGCTAAAGTAGCCCTCAATGTGATCATGACTACACAATTTAGCAATAAAAAGTTCAATCTTTTCCATGACCTACGAGATTGCCCCTGTAACTTGCAAACCCTGTTCCTTCTCTAACTTGCTAATTGCCACATTCTCTGAAGTATACTTTGCCAGTATGGCTTGGTTGTCTTAAGTGTTGTTCTGCCTGCACAGACTACACTCTTGACTACTTGTTCTGCTTCTGACTGTTACTCCCAATAAGAGAACATGAGGAGATGCCGTCCCCAATCACAGCCCATTCTGTGAATCTGCTTTACAGCACTCATCTCTACTTGTACACTTCCAGATCGATTGCCTCTGTCAATTACAGATACCCTCAAAGGCCCAGGACTAGGAAGCCGAACTCTGGCCCCTGTATTCAAGAAGCATGGATACAATGAACCTGGAAGGTCTGTGGAGTCATGGCTTTGTCTCCCTTAGAATCTTTTGGATTATTTTCCATTTCACACAGAGGATACCTAAGCCCACCAAATTGAAAATTAATAAACTGAAAGGCCCAGAGAAGATCTGAAAACACAGAGGAATATTTGCCCCGGACTATAACACACCACTTTGGGATGCAGCATCTGAGACATTAATAAATGCTATTCTTTTCTTGTCTGCATTTCTTGTCAGTATTTGGAACTTCTCCACCAGCTGCATTTAAAAAAGATTCGAAGTAAACAAAAACACTAACTTACTTGAATTCTTCCTGTTTCTGTTTCTTGTAGTCTTGTCTGTATTTTGTAAAGGCATCAAATAAATGATAAATAATTTCTGCACTAAAGATTCTAACTCCCAAACTATCCGCCATCTCTTGTGCATCCCGTTCAATTCTTACATCAAAGGCCAAAATCACTGCATACCTGAAACATGGAAACATTAAAGATCACTGAATGAGAATTAGTGAGTCACACCAAACACTCTGAAGATGATCAGAAGCAAAGAATACTTACTGCGGATCATGTTCCAACATGACCGAAGCCTTCATAACGTCTTTTTTATGGACTGGGCCAATGTTAATTCCTGCATACTGTAAAAGGAGAGTTTTCAGGTTTATCTGCATGTAGCAGGTAATGGAACAACACGTCATAAATATCATATGCTTAGAAAGCTGGGCAGTTACTTACTGGCACCTCTGATGTTTTCAGAAATTCAAGAAGAGCTTCCAAAGAGCCCAGTGTAGACGCCTGGACATAAACTCCTTTTTCTTCTAATTTGATAGCATTTAGTGTCTGCTTTAACTCATGGATCAATTCATCCTTGAAAAGAAATCAAACATGACAAATTATATCTCAATCTTCAGCAGCCTAGAATTGAACTGTTTCCCACTGGTTAAAGACATCTGAAAACATGGAATTAAGGCACGACAGTCTGTTATAGGAAAAAAAAAAAGCAAATGACTGGGTAGAGTGTCATCCTTTTTGTGGACCACACAGATGAGAGGCAGCCCCAAAGTTCAATTGTTTCAACTGTGAAATCTCCTAACTCATTACTTCACTAATTATCTTATGCTGTGACCTGATTCTGCCTAAATATTAAAGGAGGCCTTCATGACTGTGTCCCTAGCAGCTATATGCTATATTCTTTTTGGCAAGCAATTAAGCTATGACTACAGCCTGCTTTTCATTGGCTATGGGCCAAGTGATCTTTCCAAAGACAAACAGGCTTTAAAATGACTACTGGTATGAAATGAAGATTCCCTTTAAGATCCATGTACTACAGTACCTAAATTAAAAACAGCCAGCAGCACATCCCTAGCACATAGAAGACTGAAGCAAAAAAAATCTCAAATTCAAGACCAGCTTAAACAACATTGAGTTTGAGGCCGGCCTGAGCTACATAGCAAGACTTATTAACGAAAAAAAAAAAACTGAAACAAACAACAACAAAAGACACCATCTGGCTTTAAAAAAGAAAAAATGTATTTGTATGCTTATATGTGGATACATACACGTAAGTGCTGTTTCACTTTACTGCCAGAGGCAGTGGATCGCCTAGAGCTTCCAGGTAGGTTCTCAGATGCAATCAATATGCTCCTAACTACTCAACCACCTCCTCAGGACATTTTATTTTTAAAGGACTTTGGTGTCGCCCCCCCCCCCCCCCCACACACACACCCATTTTTGAAATAGGGTTATGAAGTCCAGGGTCACCTTGAAATACTGGTGCAAACAATGACAGCCATGAGCTTCTGACCTAACTTCCTCCACCTGCCAGGTTCATTCATGCACCACTCTGCTAGTTTTCATGCAGTGCTGAGCTCAAACCCAGGCCTTCCCGTGTGCAAGCATGCTAACAACTGAGCACCACCAGTCGTTGCCTTATTTTTTTTAATTAGGATAAAATGCATGTTTAGAATCAGGCATATAAATGTATGCAACTTCATATGATTATAAACAATTTGAAAAAAAGTTTGTGAAAAAGAACAGTAGCTATGCTTTACAAGGTACCCATTTTAGTGAGCATCCCTAACATATCACACAAAAAAACTCAAGAAGTAAGGAAACAGCAGGATACGGGTAATATGAAGAAAAGGCTGTAATTAGAGATGGGGGAGGTCAATACAGAAAGAAAGAGCAGGAGGATAACTGATAAATCTTAAGGAATATTTTATATTAACCTAAAATTATGTAAGTATATATATGTTCATATGTATCTTTTTTTTAAAAATTAGATTTATTTAATGAATGTGAATGCTTTGCCTGCATGCATGTACATCACATGCATGCCTACTGCTCATCAAGGTCAAAAGAGATGTCAGATATCCTGAAACTAGAGTTATAGATGGTTGTGAGCAATTACTTGGGTGCTAGAAATCAAAACTAATTCCTCTGCAAGAAAGAGTAAAGTACTTTTAATCAATAAACTATCATTCATACAAGCCTGTAGGCCACTTTTAGTGGTAGAATCCGGTCATGCTCATGATAACAATGTAACACAGAAGTTAAACTTAGAATACCTCAACAGTATGGTTGCCTAAACAGGACCTAAACAATAAAGCCATATAAATACGTATATATGTGCACACAGATGAAATTATGCCCCATGGGCTGACAATGCTCCCCACGAGAGCAACAGGCTATCACAAACTCTAGTCCCAGGCATGAGTTGGTCAAGACAGTACAGGGACTTCTCAAACAATACAGGCTGTCATTTCTGCCCTTGGTTGTCTCCCAGAGGTTGAAGGTAAACCCTTATTGCAGAAGGTGCCACATACTTAAAACACAGGACATGGAAAAAGTCGAACTGGATCTGGTTAGAAAGCCTCCCTGAGTTCTAGCTTCCATTGTACCAGAAGGTACAATGCAAAGGCGTGGGGGGATTTGAAGCAAATGGAAGTCCTGTCCAGCATTGATGCCTATGAGCCACAACAATGACCAACATAACAAGATGTCCCTAAAGGTTTACAATAGTGACATTCATTATTTGGTGGTAAGCAAAAGCTGTCAGGTGGACTTAAGGCTCACTCACCAGTAGGGAACTCATGCCTTATACTAGAAACCTAGCCAACTCCCTAGTGCTAGTGAGGACATGGACCTTATACTAACTAGATCAACATGATTCCCAACAGCATTCTAGAGGTTATCCATATATTCAAAGTTAAGTATAGCTCTCACCCCACATTAAAGAAGCTTCTCTTTATAGCAAACATAAACCATTAAAAAGACAAAGTCATAATTCAAAGATCACTGGACCATGGAAAGCCCAGCTCAACAGATACATAACTTTTGTACCCAAGCTCTGGGAACATCATGGAAGAGGGGATGGAAAGGCTCAAGGATCAGAAGGATCAAGCAGTGTGCTGTGAGACTGTTTCTCCTATACATAATAGGGAAGGTACAGCCATGATACCTCAACAGAATGGCTGCCTAAAAACTCAAACAATCACAAATCCAATACCAATAGACTCGATAACAAGAAAGGGGGCAATATTAGGGGTCTGACCCCTAGACAGTGAACTACAGACTAATGACTGTTGAAAAAGGGGAATTACTCTTCCAGAGACAAATCCCAAATTGGTCATGCAATACAAAGTGATCACACCTGAAATCACATACACACACACACACACACACACACACACACGCAACATTAAGTGAATTCAAGTGTGTGTGCGTGTGTGCGAAACAAAAAAAACAGGCCATCAATTTCAGAGAGAATAAAGAGAACTATATAGGAGGGGTAAGGAGGGATGAATACGGAAGGAGCTGGAGAAAAGGAAAAAGTTACGTAATTATATTTTGATTAAAATATAGCGAATAAAAAAGAGATGTAAAGCTGAAGCAGGAAGATCATGAATTCAAAGTTAGTCTAGGACACTGGGAGGGAAACTGGGTAAATAGCATTGGAAGAAAAAAAAATCACAATTAATGAACTCACTTTCAGAACTGGGATTTCATCGTCTTTATAAGCAACGAGGAGAGGTAAACCAGCAAGTGTTTTCTCAAGGTCTTTCCCAAGAATCTTCACTCCTTGAGCTGCTTCCACTTCTTTATGCTTTTCATACTGGTTCTACAGACAAAAATAGTTTTTATTGAATAATCTGAATGGTGGCAGCACTACTCTATTTTGTGACCTTGGAAAGAGGAAGGTGTTCTCAGGCTCTGTACAAGAAACACCTACAACATAACCAAATGATAAACTCAATTTAAGACAAGTCAGAACAGAAGATAATGCTACATATAGAAAGTAAAAACAGACAACCAATCTGAACTGTAAAATCTGTGAAAAACAGGACAATGAAAGTAGAGGGATAAACAGCTAATAAACACAAAGCAGTGGCTAATACTGACAGGTAAATGTAATCCAACTAATGACAGTTTTGAAAGTGATGGTGTCACAAAGCAGGCAGAGGTATGAAAGAGTGAAGAGCTGCAATGCAAGTGTGACTTGTAACTCCTGCTCAGGCAGCAGTAAGCTGGGTCCCACACACCCTGGGAAAATGAGCACAAGTTCAACAGAAGGTGCAAAAAGGAAGTCCATGGTACAGCACGCAAGCATATTCATTCCATGCCCAGAACAATAGACAGCAAAACAAAGTCACAAAGTGGAATATTAATCTGAAATTGTTTTTCAGTTCAGAAGGGCCAGGTGTAACAGCAAGCATCAAGAATGTCTCCACTTTTACACTATGCATAGATACATTTTTAGCAAGACATGCCCAGAAACTGATACTACAAAGAAAATCAAGGCTGTGGTTTACTATCAGAAAAACACTGCTATGGTTAACTATTAGTGAAAAGGCCAAGACTACAATCAGGAAAAAGCATGCACAGCTTCTGGATTCCAACACTGCTCTTTGATTTGGTCATCCCCTAAAATTTGGTTATCCAGTACTATTCATGCAACAATCCAGGCTGTCCATCCTTATGTGAATCTAATAAATGGATCCTGTCACTTATGCATACTTCTGCAATAAAACAAGGACAGGGACAAATGTGTACTGTGTATTAAGCCAAGCAGCCTTCAATTCAAAGCGAATGGTGTCAAACAAACATTGTGAAGTCCCCTGCCAATGCTTACCATTTTGGCTTACCTTCACACGTAGTTCCTTCATAGGAGGAGGTAAAAGGAGGCCTCGAATCTGAGTGACAATGGGCCCTTCTACTCCAGGGACAATGATTGTATCCCCTTCCTTCAACCGTCCATTGATCAATATAACATCTATTGTGGTCCCCATCCCTGGGAGAGCTTTGACCTAACAGACATGTTTTGAAAGGAAACAAATCATATATGATAAGCAGCACATATCCATTACTCAAGGAACTATTAAAAGGGAGTAGGGCAGGAAAGGAAACCTGATAATTGAGTACCTCCATGACTTGTGCTCTCAGCTCTTCACAGTGTGCAAGCCTCTTGCTCAGCATGGTTTGAGTTAATTCCACAAGAAGGTAGATGAGACTTCCCATGCCATCACCAGTATGTGCAGAGGTAGGTACCAAGGACACAAAAGTACGGGGATCTTTATTCTCATAAAACAAAGCAGCATTTAAACCCTAGAATCAAAAATCAGTCCAAAAACACTGGTTGAGTAGAGGCATGTAGAAGAGGATGGCTAAAGAGAAGGGAGATGAACAAATGACTGATATTCTGAAACTCCACAAAGACCTAGACAACTGAGGCACTGTAGGTCAGTGGTAAAGTGCTTATCTAAGGATGTACAAGACCCTGTCTTCCATGCCCAGCACTAAAAACAAAACAAAAAAACCTATGAACAAACACAATCTAGAAATAATCATATAGATGTTCAGAGGAAAAGAAAAAAGTAGCTTCTAAGTCAGTGCAGTTTACCAATTTCTGATGTTAAAAAGGAAGCAAGCACAGAATTACACACACACTACTCAGTTATACAGAAGGTCGAGGAAAGGAAAGTCAGGAACTCTCAAGTTTTGTATCGTCCCGGAAACAGCAAAATCCTACCTCAGAAGAAACAGCAATAACAACAAAATACCAAAATGAAAACAACAACAACAAAAATACCCAACTCATAGGAGAACAGATCTGAATTAATGAAAATGGCGACTTCACTAAATAGACAACAAAAGAAACAAACATTCTGATAGGTTCTTCAGAAAGAAATTCTCCTACCTGCTGTGCAAACTCTACAATAATAGCCTTTGCACGCTCCTCAAATTCATCCTTTGTATTCTTTTTCTGCTTTTTTAAAGTAGCAGCCACATCCGAATCAGGGCTCTTCTTCCAGTCATATAACCTGTCAATCTGGAAACATTTATCAGAAATACTTCAAAATCTACAAAATTAAAGGGTGTAAGCTCCAGAAAATTCCTAATATTCCCCCCCCCCCTCTCTCTCACACACACACAGTGTAAAGAACTCAGACATTTTATTGCACAAAAGGCCTTTTCAGAGGCTGCAATTGAACCTCTTGAATAAGAAATTGCTGAGGTGACATGCTGTCCATTTTAGCCTCCATTAAGTTCATGGAAAACTGTTCTTTGCAAAATGGAAGGTCCTAGAATTATCCTGTGAACATTAACATGTACTGTTTTCAAAGTTCAGAATGAGCTGGTAAATCAGCAGACAGGAACAAGAACTAATTCTAACAAGTGACACTGTCAGGAAGGTTACTTAACAATTGCTTCACTGCTCAAATTAGGAGGAAAGCTGGTTATTTACAAGAGAACTGACTTTTCCCTCAGCTGTCAGCTGTGGGATGTTTCAGGTGACTGAAATATACTGAACCAAAAATATAATTTACAAGACACTAATTTTTTATAAACTGTATCTCTCCCATGAGGAGTGAGAATAAGAGGGAATTAATCACCAAAACAATGACAATGTGTGACATTTGAGCTCAGCCTATGCTCACAATGTAAAGAGGCAGATTCGTCTGTTACTAAGAAAACCCAGTTAAGGAGGAAAAGACCTAAGATGACCAGCAGAATCAAATAACTGCTTGAGGTCTTTAAAATAATTTCTAAAAGTAAACTCAATATAAAGTTCTAACCTCGAAAAAAAGCCCCCAAAAGAAAGACCTAATATTTGTAGAGTTGAAGAGAAAGCCACAGGATGAACTTAAAACCCAAACTTACTAGAAAAAGAGAAAAAATTAGTGATCTTGAAAATGGGGCACTAAAAGCTAGCAAGATTGAAGCACACAGGAAAATATGATGGGGGGGAGAAAAAATACTCCAACACTTTACTTGGCTTTCATGTGAAAAGATTAAGAAAATTAGTTGGAATGGCAGGACTATCCTACAATTCTACCAAATAGCTAAAGAAACAGAATGAGACTATTTAGCAGAAAATAGCTGAATAATCACCAAATATGACAGATTAATTGAAGCTATAAATTTAACATAATAAAATCAATAAAACCCAAGCATGATGAAAATTAAACTATTATGTAATCACACTGATAAATGTGCAAAAAGAAAAAAGTCTTAAAAGTAAGCAACATAAAACATGCATACGGAGGAACAAAGAAGATGAAAGCAGAAAGCAACAAAAAAGGAAAAACAAAATAAAGTAGGACTTTTCACAAAGTGAAATATTTTCAAGAATGGAGGATTTGAAATAACACTTTTTTTTTTCATAAAAAGGTAACATGACTTGTTATCAGTTGGGTTACACTCTTAAAGCTCAATAGACTTTTAAAGGATGAGCCAAAAATGATGCTGGCAATAAACAGATTGGTTTAAACAACAGGTTAAACAGTAGGAAGATACGAAAAGTCCCTAATGGTAAATGTGGGGAAAAAAACACCAAGACTGAGTCTGTCGTTTTATATTTCAATATTTATTCTTATTGTGTATCTGTCTGTGTGGGGCTATGCACATGAATGCAAGGGTCTGGGGTATGTAGAGGCTTCCTGGGACCCCCTGAGTGGGAATTACAGGATGCTGAGAGTCACCCGACACAGGTGCTTCAAACTGAACCCAGGTTCCTTGCAAGAGAACCAACCACACTGAGCCATTTCTCCAGCCCCTAATTTGCTATTTTGCCTTAAAGATAGAACTGAGCATTTAAAGAGAAAAATAATAAAAGAGGATTTATAATAAACTAAGAAAAAAAGGAGCAACAGGAAAATGGAGAGGAGAAAACGAACAGTGGCGCACTGTTAAGGCTTTTAAACCTCAAAAGAGATGTATAACAGAAGTCAAGTTAAAAATACAGACTGTAAACCTAAGGCAACCTGGGGCAATAGACACACAAAGCATTCATATCCCAGTGTTGAAAATAAGAATGTAACTCTTAAGAAATAGCCAAATGCTGCATAGGGGAGGGAAATGGGGAAGATTGAAAACAAGTTCATGTGAGATACTAAACAACTAAAGCCACTGTGCCAAGAGGGGCAGTCGATGCAAATGATAGAGATGCAGTACCTCAAGGTGGAAGATTAGTTAGTGCTTTGTACAAATAAGAAAAAGCATGCTGGGGGCTGGAGAGATGGCTCAGTGGTTAAGAGCACTGACTGCTCTTCCAGAGGTCCTGAGTTCAATTCCCAGCAACCACATGGTGGCTCACAGCATCTATAATGAGACCTGGCACCCCCTTCTGGCTTGCGGGCACACGTGGAAGGAATGTTGTACACATAATAAATAAATAGTTAAAAAAAAAAGAATAAAAAAAGAAAAAGCATGCTTGCTACAAAAAAACCCAGCAAAAAAAAAAAAAAAAAACCAACAAGGAAGAAGGCAGTAAAGATGCCATGCACACAACCCTAAGAAAGGGAAATAGTCATACTATCACAGAAGACTTGAAGGTAAAAACTTGGTAACGACATAAAAGCAATGTATAAAGAAGACTCAATCTTAATTGTATGTGTACATACAATTAATTACATGCCTTCAAAATACATTTAATAAAATTCACAGAACTTTAAGGAGACAAAATGTAAAAAGTGCAGCCAGGAATCAATGGCCATCTGCAATAGTTTACCAAACAGTCACAAGCATCAGTAACCAACCGTAACACTCAGCTGAATATCAGCAGCACAGATATTCAGATGAAATGTTAGACATCAAGGCTGGTCACAGACGACCACATAATAACTCCTAAAGTGTGAGTCCTTTGGTCACAAAGCAATTCAACAGTATCTGGGAAAATTCCCATACACTTACACATTAACATTCTTCTGAAGAATGAATAGATCAAGGATAAACACAAGATAAATAACGTATTTTTTTCCCAACTGAAAAGAGAAACAATGTCTAAGCAATGCTTAAAGTGGAAGCTAGGCATAGTGGTACTTGTAAGAAAAGGCAGGAGGATCAAAGTCAGTTCAAGATCCGGAGGGGTACTTTGTCCTACAAAAAATAAAATAAAAAACCAAAAACACAAAAAACGGGTGGGTGTTGTTATCTCGGGAGTCAAGAGCATCTGCTGCTCTTGCAGAGATCTGAGTTCAGCTCCTGGCTCAAACTGCAGTAACTCCAGCTCCATGGTATCTAATGTCTTCGGATTCTTCCAACACGTGCACTCATGTACTTGTGTAAAATAAATCTTTAAAGGTGGAGGGGGTGTTAAAAAATAACAATGCAACAAAAACATAGTTCTTTTAAAGACACAAATGGACAAGCTGACAGCGGGTGTGACTGTACACACAGAGGCTGGGGCACGAAAATCACAAGTTCAAGTCCATCTGTACTTCACAGTGACATCACATTGCAAAACAATAAAATAATGCTGCTCAGGTTACACAAAACGCAGACACAATCCTATTAAAAATGCAAAATGAGGGCTGGAGAGATGGCTCAGAGGTTAAGAGCACTGGCTGCTCTTCCAGAGGTCCTGAGTTCAATTCCCAACAACCGCATGGTGGCTCACAACCACCTGTAATGAGATCTGGTGCCCTCTTCTAGCTTGCAGACACACATGCAGGCAGACCACTGTATACTTAATAAATCAATCTTGAAAAAAATGCAAAATGATACTCTTCAGAAAAATTTGTCTCTTAATAGGACTGAACATCCATACATGCATATGATGATACAATTCTATTCCTAAATATTTTCTCAAAACAAACAAAAATAAAGGACTATACACAAATGCCCACAGCTGCCTTACTAATAAGTAACTAGAGTATAGAAGCCATACATCATAGAGTAGAAACTGATCAAGTATGGTATTACCTGGTAATGAAATATTATTCTAAGTTAAAAAGAAAGTTACAACCCACCTATCAACATGAAAAAAAAAAAAGCTGTATTAACAGGAACAACAAAATGACAACTGAAAAGACCACATACCCCAGAGCCCTATCAAAACTAGTACAGAGATTAAATAAAAAAATTTTAAAGATCAGGGATTTTCCTGGGGCTAGAGGCGCAAGACTGGCTTCACAGAAGTGAGGGAGCCCTCTGAGAATGAAAGATTGTCTACACTTTGGACAGTGATGGCTGCAAACAGATGTACGGATTTGACAAAGTTCATTAAGTAGTACAAGTATTCTCAAGCAGTTTCTTACACTAGATTTGTATCTTGTTTTAAAAATATGCACATTAACTGTATGAAATTAGTATCCCATTTTCATACATGTGTATAATATAAACAAATTGACTCCCTATTTCGTTTTTGTCTCTCCTCTCTCTTGATTCCATTCTTCTTCCTAAATAGTTCCTCTTCTGTTTTTGCTTTTTAAAAATTAAATCTAGAATCTATGAGAGGAAAAGAAAAAAGGAGCATTTCTATGAGTCTAGCTTACTAACATGATCTGTTTTTTTTTTTTTTGAAAATGACATCTTTTCATTCTTATCATTGACTGATTGACTGTCCTGGAGACTCAACTTTGTGTATATTATGCACGCATTGCACCACTGAGCTACATTCCCAGTTCATTCTTCCTTATTACGGAGAATTTCATTTTGCACATACGGCATGTTTTTCTTATCCACTCATCCACTGGTGGGTATGTAGGGTGAATCCCTAATTTAACTAAAAATAGTTCTGTGATAGTAACACGACTGGGCAGGTACATAATATGAAATATATTTTAAAATCACAAAAAAAAAAATAAGGTGCATTCGTCCTAATCAGAACACAGGGTAGAGAGATAGCTCAGCAGCTGAAAGCTCGCATTTGCACTATGTTGTAAGAAGAGTTTAGTTCAGCTCCCAGGACCCCTGACAGGAAGTTCACAAGCACCTATAAGTTGAGCTCCATGCACAGAGTCACTCTCTTCTGGACCCCTTGGAAACCAGCATTCACATATGTTCAAATGCACACACGGATACACACTTCAGTCAAAAATAAGTCATAAAAATATTTTCAGATGAGGGCTTACCTTATTAAGTGCAACAATGAAGGGACATTTTTTAGATTTGAGGAGGTTGATAGATTCAATTGTCTGGGGCTCTAAACCATGCATAATGTCAACAACTAAAATGGCAATGTCACAAAGAGAGCTTCCTCTATTTCTCAGGTTACTGTCAGAGAAGAAAAGAACCATGTGAATGGAAATCTCAGTATTTCTCTTAAATTTAAATGTTTACTTTCTTTATAATGCCTAAATAAACAGAAGAAAACAAGCATAGTCTCTGGGTCTCAAGGATTTACTGGTGGAGATCATCTCACAAATACCAAATTCATGAACTAGTCTCATAAAATAGGATAGTATTTACATGCAAACCATACAATCCTCTTAAATACACAGTGATACCTCTGGGTTACATACACAGGATAGCTATCTCTGATGCAAAACTCCAAAATCCCAAACCGTCTAGAAACAGATATAATGCTCACTGTTAAGTTTCAGATTTGGGGGCATTTTGAATTTCAAACTTTTAGAATGTCTGGAAAGTGCATGGAAATGTGAACCATGTCCTTTGTTAGGCACATCAGGTAAGTGGACCCAACTGGACACCAGCAGTTTGGGTGCTCTGTGAGCTGTTAGACACTACACTGTTGAGAGAAACAAGAAGGGGAGAGTCTGGACACAGCTGGCATGACACACTCTACCTCAGCTATTCTGGAACCTCAACTGTTCATCCTGGAGAAGTGGAGCACGTAAAAGAGGCAGATGAGCTGTGTATGCTTTAAGGTGTTCGCCCCTTAACTTACCACCCATTTGGCAGATACAAAAACTGAGTCTGATGGGGTAAGTTAATGCTAAAAGTTCCTCTGAGTTGTGTTTGTGTGTGTGTGTGTATGTGTGTGCTCGCACGCGCATATGTCTATGTACAAGAATGAAATGAAAACAGTATTCCCTTTGAAATGGGACTGCAGAAATTTATGAGGAACCACTCTGCCTTTCACAGTAAGGATTTTCTTTCCAATTATAAAAGACTTTCTTCTATAAAAGCCAAGAAAACATGTGAAACACTACAAACGCAATGATGATCAAAAGATTATGACACTGAAGATATGAAAGAACTATTCAAAGTTAAATACTAAATCCCAATGATTAGGCTTACTTGCGTTAGTAATTTCCTTGATGACAAGAGGCTTGGTCTTACCTGAAAGACTCATGTCCGGGGGTATCAATAATCAGCATTCCTGGAATCCGGACATTCTCTCTGTCAAACTAGAAATGGTAGAGAAAAATGAAGACTTTCAAGGGGACTCAAACAATGAAAACTTCATTACAAAACAATTTACCACAAGCTTGAAAACATCATTACTTCCTTTTTCAAATGAATGATCTTAAAGCAGAGTCATATAGCACAAGGTTAATATTCTCTTCCATATCAAAGGAAGTTTCACAGGGGCTAGACATGTACGATCCAAGTGTGATTTCCTAGCAGCCACATCAAGTAACAGAACTAACTTAACACCAGCTCCAGAGGAACCAATAACTTCTCTTGGTCTCCCATGGGACACCCACACAAACACAGATGCATATGCATACAAATAAGTTTTACAGCTGGGTGGTGGTGGCGCACACCTTTAATCCCAGCACTTGGGAGGCAGAGGCAGATCTCTGGGAGTTCAAGGCCAGCCTGGTCTAGGAGAGCTAGTTCCAGGACAGGCACCAAAGCTACAGAGAAACCCTGTCTCGAAAAACCAAAAAAAAAAAAAAGTTTTACAGAACTACTGAGTTTGATCACCAGATCTCAGCAGAGTAATCTCCTGAAAGTTGTCTCCACCAAAGCATGTGCTCATATGCACACTGACAACAATAAGTAAGAGCATAAAAATATATCTGGTTCAATTTTAAACAAATCTAAAGTACCAAAGTGATTTTAAAAGAATATTTTAAAAATACTCATCAGATGAGCCAAACTTTTTAAAGAATAAATGCATATCTGACTTAAATATAAGCATTTGATTACCTGGACAAAGTTCTTGAATACAAATTCACTTACTCATTCTAAAGTGATGGGTGGTGACTCCAACCCAGGGTTCTAGACACCAATCTAGCAATGATGCAAGTACCTGGCCACTGGGGCTCCTTTCCAGAGTCTTACTATGGAGTTCAGGCTGGCCTCCAATGTGCAATGCCCCGTCTCAAATTATCAAGTGATGACATTAAAAACATGCACCATCATACCCAGCACACATCACATGCCCAATAATTCTGACATAACAATAAACAAGGGTCTCACAAATAAGATTTTTATGGTGTTGTGCATTTTCCTACTCTTCATTTTTCAAAATGTCATCTCCTCTCTATATCAATATCACTATCATTGAAATCTACATTTTTGCCTTAAATGAACATTTTACTGGGAATCATATTTTTTTTCCCATTTCAGTGTCTTCAATACAAAGAGTAAATCACAAATATACTAGCTGTGCTGAGAGCTACAGTACAGGCCTAATACTGAGTTTGATCTTTATGTACCAAAATCAGAAGATTTCAAGTTTTGCCAGCTTGAAAGTAAACTATGAGGAACCCTCCAATGAGTAACACACACAAATACTACTGAAGGGTACTGGAAAGATGGCTCAGTAGTCATCAACACTGGCTGTTCTCTTACAGCACCCAGGTTTAGGCCCCAGCACCAAGACTGGGTGGTTAACAACCATTTGTAACTACAGTTCCAAATGATCCAACTGCCTCTTCTGGCATTTATGGGTACATGCACAAACATGGTACACAGGCCAACAAGGAATACACACATATTAGGAACACACATATAGAATTTATTGTGCCTTTTTCTTTAATTCAAAGGAACTACTATTTAAAATGCACTGAACCAGGACAATGGAGCTATAAAAATTCTTAGTAAAGAACCTGCTGTCAAGTATTAGGACCTGATTATGATGCCCTAAGCCTGGTGTGCTGGCATGTGAATATGATCCCAGAGCTTGGGAGATGGAAACAGGCAGCTCATATACAAATACAGTTATGTGAGGCTTGGTGCTTTGTGTCTGTAATCCCAGTAACAGAAAGGCAGGGTCAGGCTGGCCAAGTTCAAGTCCAACCTGGACTACAGGAAAAGCCATAAAATAAACACTGAAAACAATACATTGCAAAATTAACATACAATATTAATTTAAGAAACTGGAAAACTGGCCAGAGAAACCAATACCAAGATACAAAATGGTCACATGCCTCATGATCAAATTTATAATCATGCAAGAAGAAAGGTAAACTTTTAGTCACATTTAAGTGTGTTTTAAAAAAAAGTGAACTAAGAAGTTTCTACACAGCTCAGATAACTACAAGGTTCCTAACACGGCCACTCCATTAAGCTTTACATTTACTTTATTATATTTAACATTAAAACCTTGGATACATGTAGACAAAACATTCAGTGAGTTAGCTTATTTATTTATTTTGTTTTTTTTAAGTTTTGCTGTGCAGCTCATTAATCCTGCCCTCAGACATCAAAATGATGGAATTATAAACTTCTGCCACTGTGCCCTCAGTTTTCTGTTTTATTTGTTTTTGGGTCTTTTGTTTTGTTTTGTTTTGTTTGTTTTGAGCCTTGGGTAACTAAAACCAGGGCCTTGTACAAGGTAGCGAACACTCCCTTACTAAGCAGCCTTGGTTTCTAATACGTAGCCACAATTCTTCTAATAATTGACCTCAGCAGCTCCCTCTTAGGCCTCAAACCTGAGATCAACTTTTAAATATAAAGATCCTGGGTAATGGTAGTAAAAATATGCAATAAAGTAACGTCAGAACAATAAAATCCTTGAAAAAAGGGGGAAATGGCATAGAATCTAGAGCAAAACAACAAAGACTTTAATCTCTTGTGGTAGACAGAAGGGTCTGAACATACCTCTATCCCTTGGGAATGTACCCAAAGCTTCCAATGCCGTCAGAAAGGAATTGAGGCTTAAAGGATAAGTTTCTCACCTAGTATTTCCACCAGCAAACTTGAGAAACACACTGATTTATGTCTGCCTTTGTTCTATTATTATAAAAACTTCATAAAATTGCTACCATGTTGGTTCCTGCGAGTCTGTTCCTGAGCCAGGCTCATTAATAACTTGCTTTAAAATAAACTATCTCATGTCTTTTGTTTATTGTCAACAAAACAATTAACAAAATGTAACTTACATTTTTAATCATCTTAGTTTGTTCATTAATAGCTTCAAGAGGAACATTTGTGGCACCAATCTGCTGTGTAATACCGCCTGCTTCCCCATCTTGGACATGCGTGTGACGGAGCTATGAGAAGGCAACAAATTGAGATTGGTATTTTGGCATGAAAGAAGATAAAAACACAATCAGTAAGAAACTGGCAACTCACTTTTTGTACAGACTGCATACATAACAGTGACCCCAGACTAAAGCTCCAAGAAAGGGAGACATTTGTGCCCCTTCTTCAACTATCAGGCTGTCACCTTTATTCATTAAAAAATTACTGTGTACTCTGGAATCCTGACCGTGACGCTGCCCTGCGAAAAAGAACAAAAAGCTTCCCACACTACACCTAACAAAGGAAGAGGCTAAGAACAAAGAATTCTTCAAGGCTGGGAAAGGTGGGAATTACAACATCACACAAAACCCCTGGGACACTTTGCAAATCTTTCAAAAAACAGGCTCCACTTTTCTCCCCATGATCCCATTTGGCCAACCTGTAAAAAACCTATAACCCATTTTCCTTCACAAATTTCTATTTCCTAAGTTCTTTGAAATACTCGGAAACAGAAGCAGCAGATTCATGGGCCTGCTATGCTGTATAATATTAAAGCTTTTCAAAGGTACTACTCATTTTTCAAGTAGTATTATGCACATATTTTCTTACCTTATCTAAAATTTTTGTTTTTCCTGTGTCTACATGTCCAAGCACACAGATGATAGGGGCTCTTAACTTTTCTGTATTTACATTTTTACTATGTTCAAGTCGCCGTTTCTAGAAGTGGAGTTAAAAAAAATTTCAAATTAAGACAAATTAAGTACTGCTTCAAGTCCTATCTATGCTCCATTTTGACTCAGGTTAAAGGGGGTGGGTGGGCTCCTGCTTTAGACCAATGTCAAAAACATACCATGGTCCAACAAAAGCTGGAGAGATACTAGTCATGATAAACCTTGTTTTTTTTTTTTTTGTTGTTTTGTTTTTTGAGACAGGGTTTCTCTGTGTAGCCCTGATTGTCCTGGACCTCACACTATAGACCAAGCTGGCCTCCTCACAGATCTGCCTCCTAAGTGCGGGGATCAAAGGCATGTGTCACCACCACCTGGCGGTAATACCTTCTTAAAGCACTGACTCAAAACCTTTAGCCATGTACTCTAAAGACCACAAAAGACTGAAGAGGAAGAGAAGAAAGACAACAGGAAAACAAATACCTCAATTCTCCGTTTTGCTTTGTCGTAAGCCCGCTCTTCTTTAGTACGGTCGTCATCGGAGTCATATTCAGAGTCTGAGCTAACATCTTTGCTTGGCTTTTTATCTAATGTTTTCCCTGACTCTTTCTCATCTGACATCTTTTCATCTTCCTCATCACCTTCACTGCCTTCGCTTTCTCCTTCCTCTTCCTCATCTTCACTCTCCTCTTCCTCTTCATCGTCCTCTTCATCTTCCTCCTCCTCCTCTTCTTCAGGTTTTTCTTGTACTTCTATGTGAATCGTATTTCCTTCTTTGAAGAAAATAATTATTTTAAAATAAATAAAAGCCTGAGTTCGAGGCCAGCCTGGTCTACAAGAGCTGGTGCCAGGACAGGCTCCAAAGCTACATAGAAACCCTGTCTCGAACAACTAAATAAATAAATAAATAAATAAATGGATGAATGAATGAATGAAAGCCAACATCACAGATTTATATCAAAAGATTAGACTATAAAGGGACCAATTGTTAAAATGCACTAATTACAGCAGTCGCTTTAACTTTATACATCACAAATGCCAAACACCTGTTACAGTGAAGACTACCGTCTAGCAGTAAGAGTTGTGGCCACATTACTATGCCAGGACTCGTGGCAGGACAACACGGACAGCTGAGTATAATGCTGAGTACTGCTTTCCCCTTGGGGTGCTTCGATGATTCTGGAAGCAGTAGTTAAATCTGAAGCTGCCTCAGGGCTAACAGCCAGATATTAGGAACTCAAACCTAACAAGACTAGAGAAGAGAGGGAAAAGAAGGGATGAGTGGGCAATCACTGGGTTATAATGCTGTTACTGTGGGATAAAATCCTGTATCATATACCCTAGAAGAAACAGTAGATGAGAAATGAACAGACTGTCTACTGTATCATCATCTAAAATTAAATGAGTTCATGCATTTGTTATTCAAAATGCTAGTGTATAGACTGAGAACCCTTAATTTTAAAAAAATCCCCAAATCTGATATTCTCAAAAAATAATGTCAATTTTTTCCCTCTTTAGACATAAGGCCTTAAATGTCTCTAGTTCAAAACAAACTATAGATACTAAAACTCTGTGTCAAATAAGAAAAAAGGTATCAAATTAAATATGAAGAAGTTAAAATAAAAATGAAGCAAAAGATGTCAAAATATTCTTCCATCCAATGAAACAATTTACCATATAAAAAAAAAGAGGAAGAACAACAATGGAGGATGGAGGTTAAGAAACAGAATCTGAGCTCCAAAGCTAGAGAAAAACCCTGTCTTCAAAGACCAAAATATAAGCAAAAACAACAACAAAAACAGAATTTGAAAAGAAAAAAAGCGATGGCATACAAATTGCGAGTTGGAGAAAATGCTCCAGTACTGTAAAACTGTCTGGAAAGAAGGTGGCACTAGTTGAAATGTACTAGTTAGAAATCTCTAACAGCATCATGTTAAAAATTAAGCTGATCAGGGAGGCTCATTCCAATAATACTTCAGATAATACTCATTCCAACAATACCCATTCCAATAATACTATGGAATAATATATTCAATAATAATTCAGAAGCCAAGGCATGAAGACCACACATTTGAAGCCAGACTAGGAACTTAGATAAAGAAAGAAAAAGGAAGGAAGGAAGGAAGGAAGGAAGGAAGGAAACAAGGAAGGGGAGGGAGGGAAGGAGGGAGGAAGGAAGGAAGGAAGGAAGGAATTAATTCTATCACTTCAGTAGACACATAAAGACCTTGGTTCACAGCAAATCCTAGGACAGCATGAACAGGATAATAAAACCCTATCTCAGAAACTATGTAAAACAGAATTAGAAAAAACAAGAGGGCTGGGGAAAGGAACTAATAATAACAAAATCCAACAAACAAAAGATAGTTATAAAAGAGAGGGAAAAAAGGAAACATCAAAACAGACTTAGGAATAAAAATGAAAAGCATAAAAGAGAAAGTGTGTTCCTAATTACATCAGGTGTCAATGCTGTTGTGAGTACTGCAGGTAAACTGTACTGACAAACTGCGCTTGCTATAGTCTGAGTGCACTGTCTCCTCTACCATGGTGCTATTAAGAAGTAGTGGTGCATTCCTTTAATCCCAGCACTCCAGAGGCAGAGGTAGGCAGATCTCTGCGAGTTCGAAGCAAGTTCCAGGACAGCCAAAGCTGTTACAAAGGAAACCCTGTCTCAACAACAAACAAAACAAAAACAGACATAGGGCTTACGCAAAGCAAAGTCATTAGTGCTTTGTACTCCTGAGGCCATTATTGCTTCAAGAACCAAGTGAGAATAGTGCTCCTTCCCTCTGAAAGGGGCAGCAATAAAGTGTCTCCCTGAAACAGAGAGAAGCCCTTGCCTGCTATCTACCAGTGCCAGTACTTTGACATTAGATTCCAAATCGAGGAAACACATCACTATTTTTGATAAGACACACAATTGGTGTTTGATTATGTCAGTAATAATGTACTGATACAAAGTCATTTAAATGATTAAGGAGAATACCACAGAGAGAAAACAATAATGAAGTCAAGGGTAGTTTAGCTCAATATGAGATACTTAATATGCTAATAGCCACTACTCGGAAACAGAACTATAATAGAATGCCCAATTCATCAGAAAAATCTAAGACTGTATTCACCTGACAATACAGAATCAAAATATATAAAGCAAAAATTAACAGAACTCTGAAAATAGACTATCTATAATCACAGTGAAAGATCTTTTCAATACACAGATTAGTAGGAGAATGTGCACATATATGTGTGCTCATGTGTGAACACACAAACTCTCAGAATAATAAAGTCTTGAACAAAATAACCAGTATTTGGTCTCAATACAAAAACCCAAGACAACTTCTAAAAACTAGCTTCAATTCACATTTGAAAACAAAATATCTGGGCATACACTGTCTTGTACGGCAAGACCCACAACCAGACTTCTATAAAGAGAACCAAAGAACTGAGAAATAACTTCAGTGGTAGACTCCTACTGATAAATGCAAAGCCCTGGGTTCAAAGCCTAGCACACACAAACAGACGTACACATACACAGAATCATGGGTATTCTCTGGTCCCCAAATTCTGTAGGTTAATAAGCACACTAAATAAATTAGATGAAATATATAAAACTGAAAAATTAACATCAAAACTTACAAATTTGGTGAAACCCTTGGTTAACTAAAAATTTTAATTTAAAAAAAAAAGGAGGGGGAATCTCAAAAACCAAACAGCCAAATATTCTCAAGAATACAGGAAAAGAAAACAATAAGAAATTAGATTCAAAGAAAGGGATTTCAGTCATAAAAGGCAAATGTAATGACCAAAAGACAAACATTTACATCTCATTCAGTGAGCAAAAGTATACCAATCTTTGCTTTATGCTGCTAGGTTTTGTGTAGGTGAGCTTTAGACAAGCTACTCACACCACACTGTCTGGACAAGTGCATTCTAGGCAGCTATCACCTTAAAGATGACCTTCTGAAAATACATTACTTTGGATTTAGGAATACAAGTGATACGAGATCAATGGCGTTATCAATATGTACTCACGATTACCTTGTTCTCTCTCCTCATCACTGGCCATAGCTTCCCAGTCATCTAACCCAGCATCCTCAGTTTCTTCTTCTTCCTCTGTAAGTACAAGTTGCTATTTATGACAAAAAGTACTTGAGAGTAAGAGGCTGCTTTCATAAGTGTTAAATTATGCCTGGGCATAGAAAAAGACACACTTCAATCATGAAAAAATACTTATGCAACTGTTTTCTTTGGAATTATCTTTCAATACATCTAGCATGCTGTAATTTACTATGACTCTATGTTTCACAATTTCTTAATATGGTTTCAATATGCTATTATTAAATTTAAAGTAGATTTTCTATTTAAATAAACTAAATTAGAAACCTAAACAAAATGTTTAGATTTTAAACATGTATGAACTAACTCAGTTCTTTAAAACTTTCAACTCACACATTATACACAGGATTTTTATTTTGCTCTTATCAGACTTATCTTTCAGAACAATGTTGTGAATAAAAATCAAAATTGCCAATGCTTGCAAGCTGTATGTACACACACACGTACACACACACACACACACACACACACACACACAAATGAGTATGCTAAGCTGCACTTATTTGGATTAGTAAGCAGGAGCTAATCTCTAAGGTTTCAGAATATACGTTTTATGGTTCTAACTAAAGAGGTTCCCAATTTGCTTTCACACCATAAGGTAAAACTTCGGCTTAGAGATTTTTGACCCATAAATAAAAGAAATTCATTCCAAAACCCTTCAGTGTCTCTAACAGACATTGTACTGACATTACTAAAGAGAAATAAAACTGATTCATTCAAATATCACTTGGATATTTTCTCAAAGTAGAAATGAAAAGAGATGGGTTAAAGAAATGAATGATGAAGAAAACCATCTAAGCTAGTAATTTATTTGGCTCCAAACTACTTACTGATGATAGCTTACAAATCATGAACACTATGTAACAGGAATAAATGAAAACCTGATGTTACTGGCCTGGTTCAACAGAAGGGGGTGTCTCTTCTTTTTCTGGTATTCCTTGCTCCACAACTTCCACAGGAACACTTATTTCCAAAGCTTCAGATACTAAAAGGGAACAGGAAATGTGTTAGCCACATTTTGTTGTCTATAATTTCTCTTCAAATATCCTACTCAGCACAGAATAAGAATCCTTGATGTAAGAACACATGTCTTCCTAAGTCTCGGAAACATCTGATACTTATAAATGAAATTATTGTTTTTTGGACTTAACAAATACTATTCATATAATAATCCGAAGTATTTTTTGAAGGTTTATCTTTTGTGTGTGAATATACGTGCAACTGTGTGTAGGACAGAAAAGGCACTGGATCCCAGAGAGCTGGAGTTCCAGGCATCTGTGGGAGGCGCAATTTGTTACCTGAGTGCTAGGATCCTAATTCTGGTCTTCACTGGTTGAACAAGCAAGCAGTCTTAGCTACTTAGTGCTCTTTTCCAACCCCTAAAGTACTTTCCCTTTTGCGCTCACTTGAACCAGGTGAGAATGATTAAAATGGTAAGAAACAACAAAGAAGAAAACACAGTGCTGGAGCTGGGGATATAGCCAAGTAATAAAATCCCTTTGGCTGGGTAGGGTCCTGGGCTCAGTCCTCAAAATCCCACATACATGTATGTATGTTTATAGTACCATACTTTCTGTTGAAAGCTGTGAGAAAAACACACAATCCTTTCTAAAAAAAGGCTACTTTATATACAAACCTTCTTTATTTTCTGGCTGTTGTGGTGTTTTCTTCTTCTTTTTATCTTCATAAATAGGCCTTTTCTTTGGCAACGAATCTTTTGATGGCACTCCAACGCCTGGTGGGGGCGGGGGAGGAAAATTTAAGGCTTATATTTTTATATGGTTTACTTGAGTGAAAGTATTTAAAATATGAGGCATGGTAACATACTCGTAATCATAACACATGGGAGGGTAAGGCAGGAGGATCATCATCCTATTAGATTCAAGGTCCATGTGGGCTACATGTGAGTCCCTGATTCATCTGAACACTTCTAAAAAAGTAAAGTATTTTTAAGAACAATACTTTAAGTCAGGCAGTAGTGGTGCATACCTTTAATCCCAACACTTGGGAGGCAGAGGCAGGTGGATGTCCATGAGTTTGAGGACAATGCCGGGACAGCCAGGGCTATACAAAGAAAAGCCCTATCTCAAGAAACCAAAAAAGGACAACATTTTATTCAATTCAAAGATACATAACCTAAAATATAAGAGCATTCAGAGAGAAACCTATGGCTTCTGCACAGGGTGTCTGTATATTAACATTTAAACACAGAGAGCTAGCAAGTGCATAGGTCTTGCAAACACCACTACCATGGAGAAGTAGAGCAACTCTGTTACCAAGCACTGTCTCAAGCAGCCAAGCCTCCTTTATCTGAGCTGACTCACCTGTTCTCTAACCATACTATTTAGCTTTTCCCAAAATGTCCAACAAGCAGCCTCTCCAGTCTGGCTTTTGCCATCATAATGGATATGTAAATCATATAGTACTTCATAGTACTTCATCTTTTTCATTTGTTTTATTTTGAACAGTCACATTGTGCACCCTGGCTAGCTTGAAACTCACCATGCAGACCAGGCTATCCTTGAACTCACAAAGATTCGACGACCACTGCCTCCAGAGTGCTGGGGTTAAAAATAAGCCCACCATGTCTGGCCCAGTACTTCATCTTTTAATTGCTGAATTATTGTATTACACCAGGTCATTATCCATTTAATAGCTGAAGGGCTTCTGATCACTTTTAATCTATAGTATTTATGAAAGCAGATGTGAATATTTTCACACAGATTACTTCATGAGTTAATTCTCTTGAAAGAGGCAGAAGTTAAATATATGGTTAGTTTTGTTCAAAACTGTCAGTTGTTCTTCAAAGTAGACTGATATTGAACATTCTTTTTATGTTTACGGTTACTATTTAAAGAGGCTCTTCAAATCTTGTGTATGCTTTTATATGGAGGTACTGGTTGTCCAACTACTGAAGGATGAAGTTTTATATACCTTCGGTAGTATTTATTAGTAGACAATAAGAAGAAGTTTGTGAACTCTTCTTCCTTTTATGGGTTACTTTCATTTTATATTCATATGGATGTAGGTGTCCACAACGCCAAAGAACACATAGTTGGACTTAGGCCATCAGATTCGGTGACAGGTACTTTTACTCACTGAGCCATATTCCCAGACCCTGAATTATGCTTTTAAATTAAGTTATCTTAAAACTCTTTGCCTAATACATTTTCTCCTATTTCTCTCTAAAAGCTTTTGGTTTATAATATTTACAACTATGATCCATTTTGAATTAATATTTAGATAAAATGGGGATAAAGGCAAGTTTCTGCATATAGACATTCAATTGTTTAAGTACATTTGTTTTACAAACACACACACAAATATACTACATATATTTCATTCACTGAATTTCCCAACACCAGGGAAAATAGCATCACTGTCATATGCAGATGCTATTCTATTAATCTGCTTGTCTGCCCTTTTGCCAATAACACTATACTGACTCTTGGGGCATTAGAGTATTTTTTTTTAATTTATTTAGAGTTAATCTTCAAATTGCATATTTTGAGACTTCTAAATTACTCTCCTTGGACCAATGGAACCAAATCGAAGACCGGGATATCAATTCACACACCTACAAACACCTGATTTTTGAAAAAGAAGAAAAAATATATAAAATGGAAAAAAGAAAGCATATTCAACAAATGTTGTTGGCATAACTGGATATCAACATCTAGAAGAATGAAAATAGATCCACATCTATCGCCATGTTCAATATATAGAAGACTTCAACATAAAACCAACCACACTGAACCTCATAGAAGAGAAAGTAAGAAGTACACTTGAATGAATGGCACTGGAGATAACTTACTAAATATAGCCCCAGTAGCACAGACACAATTAATAAATGGGACCTCCTGAAACTGAGAAGCCTCTGTAAAGGAAAGTAAAGGACACAGTCAAAAAGACAAAATGACAGCCTACAGAAAGGGAAAATACCTTCACCATTCCCATATCGGACAGCGGGCTGATTTCCAAAATATACAAAGAACTCAAGAAATTGGTCATCAAAAGAATAATCCAATAAAAAAAAAAAGACCTAAACAGAGAACTCTCAACAGAGTAATCTAAAATGGCTGAAAGACACTTAAGGAAATGCTCGACATCCTTAGCCATCAGAGAAATACAAAACAACTCTGAAATTCTATGTTGTAAGAATGATCAAAAACACTGATGACAGCTTATACTGGAGAAGATGTGGGGTAAAGGGAACACTCCTCCACTGATGGTGAGAATGAAAACTGGTACAACTGCTTTGGAAATTAGTATGGCAATTTCTCAGAAAATTAGGAAACTATCTCAAGACCCAGAAATACCACTTTTTGGTAAATACCCAAAGAATGCTGAATCATACCAAAAGAACATGTGTTCAACTATGTTCACAGCAGCATTATTTGTCATAGCCATAACCTGGAAACAACCTAAATGGATAAAGAAGATATAGTACATTGACACAATGGAGTATCACACAGTGGAAAAAAATGACACCTTGAAATTTGCAGGCAAATGGATGCATACAGAAAACATATTGAGTGAGATAACTCAGATCCAGAAAGACAAATATAATATGTATTCACTTCTAAGTGGCTTTTAGACATAAAGCAAAGAAAAACCAGCCTACAATTTACAATCCCAGAGAACCTAGACAACAAAGAGGACCCTAAGAGAGACAATTATGGATCTGCTCTACATGGGAAGTAGAAAAATACAAAATCTCCTGAGAAAATCAGGAGCGTGAATAGAAGGGGAGGGGAGGGGAACGGTGAAAAATATATAGCTAAAAATTAAATAAGCACACAAAAAAAACAAAGAATAAATTACTCTCCTTTTTCAAGAAGCATTTTTGGTAGGGTTGGAAAGATACTCATTGTGTTATGAGCACTTGTTCTTACAGAGGACTAGGGTCTGGTTCCCAGCACCCATATAGCGGCACATAACCATCCATAACCTTAGTCTTGAAGGATCCAATCAATGCCTTCTCCAGACCTCTGTGGGCACCAGGCACAACACATGTCCATATACATATATGCCATCAACAATACTTATATACATAATAAATAAACCTATTTATTTGTTTGTTTATGTGTGTGGTATTTTTCGAGGCAGGTCTATGTCCTGGAACTCACCGTGTAGAGCGGATTGGCCTTGAACTCAAGAGATCCCCTGCCTCTACCTCCCAAAGTGCAGCAATTAAAAATGTCCACCACTATGCCCAGCTTAAATAAACAGAAAAAAAGTTTTAAGGAAAGTCTTTTTGGCTATCCTAACTCCATCTTATCACATTTACATTTAGAAATAGGTAACAAACCACCATAAAATCATTCTGTGATTTGACATTCCAACTCAATCTACAGACTAATTTTGAAAAGCTTCATTCATAGTTTTGAGTCTTATGGTTAATGATATAAAGTCTTACTTTGATTTACTCACTGCTATTTAGTAGTTCTCAGGTTTAGATACTATAATAGGTTTATAATTCTTTCACTTTTCTTTTTAGATTGGTTCAGTAAATGTTACTGCTCAAATTTTTTTTTCAGCAGCTAGTTGCTAGCATGAAAATACAACAACAATTACATATTGCTCTGCCACTTTACAGCCTTGCTAACCTCGTCCCCAGTTCTACAGTTGTCTTTAAGGAGATGCCTTCAAGCATTTTTCTATGTTGATAATCATAACCTGCACAGCCAGTTGCACTGTCTCTATCCAGTCTGCCTGCCATTCATTTATTTAGCCTAATTTCATAGGTCAGGACATTACAGCACAATGCTGAATAATCATAGTGAGCAAAGATTGCCCTGCCTTTTCCAATATGTTAGTTGGGGTTTCTTTCTATTGATTCTTAAAATTACATTAGTTTTGTGTTCCAGGTAGTGGTGGCACACGCCCATTAATCCCAGTACTTGGGAGGCCGAGACAGGTGGATATCTGTGAGTTCAAGGCCAGCCTGGTCAACAGATCAAGTTCCAGGGCAGGCTCCAAAGCTATACAAAGAATCCTATCTCGAAAAACCAAAAGAAAAACAAAACAAAAAAACATTAGTTTTGTGTGTTTACATATAGGCACACACCACACCATATATATCTGGAAGTCAGTCAAAGAACAATTTACGAGAATCCATTCTTTTCCTTCTATGATGTGGTTGGGCCTCAGGGAGCAAACTCAGGTTGTCAGACTTGGCAGCAAATTGTCTTTACCCACCAAGCCATCTTTTCAGCCCACTGTTAAGGTTTCTTTTCAAACTTTTTAACACTAATATAACAGCTGTGCCCTTTTTGTGGGGAAGGGATAGCAGGAGGATATTGATGCCTTAAAAGGTCAAGTTAGGAAGTTCACCAAAACTGTTAGTAAATATACTGAATGACAATTCTGTCAAATGGTTTTTCTGAATTCTCTGGTATATATCATGTAATTTTTATATTTTAGAGATTGCTGATATGAGAAAACATAGTGGTTGATTTTCAAATATTGAGTCAGCTTTGTATTCTCAGGATAATACCGAATTTATGAGATTATCCTCATGTATACATATATGTAAATACCCATATAAATATATACTTTAAGTAGGTAGCTATGTATCCACATATCTATCTATGTATCTGGGGAGAGAGAGAGAAAGAGAGAGAAAGAGAGAGAGAGAGAATATGTGTGTGTGTGTGTGTTACTTTGCTAAACTTTAATTGAGAGCTTTTTTATTTAAGTTTCTAAATGGTCAGTATTGTATAGCTCATACTCAAGATATTAGGACAGAAGGATTGAAGGGAGTTTCAGACCAGACTGCAACTATATATAGTCTGCATAACCTCTCTTGAAATGCCTTTGACTCAGTATGTAAAGTGTTCTCAAAAAACATACAAGCTATTTCTGGAATATAGAATGCATAACTGATCTAATATACTACTTAATTATCTTTCAAAGTCCCTGGGAACTTACTTTGTTTTCTTTGTTAAAATTAACTTAGTAAGATTTAAATAGACCACAAAACTGAGGGTTTTGTGTTTATGGGTTTAGTTAGTTTGTACCTTTTTAAAGTTGTTCTACTGCATCTACATTTTTGAATATACAGGCATATAATTGTTCACAGCAATACCTTCCATTTCACTACCCACATTGGTTTTAAATGTTATTGATCATCTCCAGGAACTAGCTCTTAAGTCACAAAGTGAGTAGTTGTGTGTGCATGCACACACTCACACACACACACAAACACACATACTGCCCTTTATCAAATGTTCTTCATCTACAGTAAGCATTCCTCTTTGAATAGGGTAAGGAGAAACGCACTGTTTAGTTTTCAAAACTTGTAGATTTCTCCCCAGATATATTTATTTTGGGGGTAGGTTTTTTGCTTTTTGGGCTTTTTTTCCCGGATAATGTCCTGTAATTTAGTTCAACTGACCTAGAACTTGCTATGGTAGACCACGCTGGACCCAAACTGTTCCGCCTCCCAGTGACAAGTCTGTGCCACTATGCCAAGATCCCAATAGACTTTCATTATCAATTTCTAACTTAATTCTGTTTTGGGGACAGTAAAACACACATGTACATAAATTAAAAAAAAAAAAAGAAGAACCTGAAATTTGTTTTATGGTTCAAAAAAGCAGTCTACCTTGGCATGAATTTGTCATGAAGTTTGAAGTTAGTTGTCCACAGGCACAGGACTGTCTTTTTTTTTTTTTTAATATAATACAAGAGAGCATGATGGAGGAAGGTCATTGGTTAATTAATAAAGAAACTGCTTGGCCCTGATAGATTAGAACATAGGTGGGTGGAGTAAACAGAACAGAATGCTGGGAGGAAGAGGAAGTGAGGTAAGATGCCTCAGACAGATGCCATGCAGTTCCTCTCCAGGGCAGACGCGATGAAGCAAGCTGCCAGGTCAGACATGCTGAATCTTTCCCGGTAAGACCGGTGCTACACAGTTTATTAGAGATGGGTTGATTGGGATATGAGAATTAGCCAGTAAGGGCTAGAGCTAATGGGCCAAGCAGTGTTTAAAAGAATACAGTTTGTGTGTTGTTATTTTGGGGCATAAGCTAGCCAGGCGGCCGGGAGCTGGGTGGCAGGAATGCAGCCCGCAACTCCTTCAACAAGAGCACAGTGTTTTATATTGTTCATGCCTCTGTTTGTTGAAAAGTTTACATTTCTGAAGCATATTTCAGATAAATGTGGTATGGGACAATTCTATATTCTGCCAATTATGTTTTAAATAAATACTGATTGGTCAGTAGCCAGGCAGGAAGTACAGGCGGGATGACCAGACAGGAAGTAGAGGCAGATCAAGGAGAAAAGGAGAATCTTGGGAAGGAAGAAGCCTATCTATAATAGTCAAACTTGTAGTCATGTTAGATTTTTGGATATACAGAGATATATTTCAGATGGATAGTTATTCTTTATAAACCTTTCAAAGGCTAACAGAATATGGCATTTAAAATGTTTTAAGGACTTAGGACATTTCATGACAGTGAGACACATCTGTACCAATTACTTCAAGAAGAAGATGGGCATCAAAGAGGCTCCTTGTGGAGTTTGCTAGCCATTTGGGCAAGAAACTGCTTTTGCCTAGACTGCTTAACTAGATATGCAGGACCCACAGAAAAATGACTGCTGAACTTGCCTAAAGATGAGACCATCCTTCAGGGTCCCTGTTTCATCAAAGAGTCTATAAGACATTCTGCAGGATACAGAAGAAAGTGACTGAGAAACTGCCTATATAGGTGGAATTGTCTTTGAAATTCCCTGCTTCATGGGAAGGTCTGATGGATTTTATGGACCTGTAGGTTGAAGATAGATGTTCCAACGTTACAGAAGAACTTTGGGTGACTGTCCAGGCAGCAAGATGTCACTGTCAATTCTAGAATTTTGGAGGTTGCTTAAAATGCACTTCCTGTTAACTTAGGTAATATTATATCCTTCTGGTAACTTTGATTGAGTTGGAAAATGGTTATAATTATAGTTTTCCTTAGTTATGATAAGATAAAGTAGATATAAATATTGTAACTGTAATTATTATTTGATACCTGTTTTGTTATATGGAATTTTACAATGTTAAAGTTAAAACCTTCCTTTTTATCTAAACAGAAAGGGGGAAGTGGTGTGGGATTCCCCTCTGTATGCTGTGAATATCATTAGTAATTAAAAAAAAAAACTGTATTGGGCCTGCGCAGGGAATAGAGGTAGGTGGGGAAAAACTAAACTGAATGCTGAGAGAAAGGAGGTGGAGTTAAAAAGAGAAACCATGGAGCCACTGCCAGAAACAGACATGCTGAAACTTTGCTCGTAGGCCAGGACCTCGTGGTGATGCTCAAATTAATGGAGATAGGTTAAACAAAAATGTAAGAGTTAGCAAATAAGAAGCTAGAGCTAATGGGCCAAGTAGTGATTTAAATAATCTAGTTTCTGTGTGATTATTTCAGGAGTCTGGGTGACTGGGAAACAAATAAGTGGCCTTCCTTACTACAGTTCTCCAAAATTTGTAGAAACCAACACTGCAAGAAATAATGGGTAAATGTCCAAATCTCTCTTTGAACAGTGTGAACTACCAAGAAATTCTCATTGTTATCTTTACATATTTTCCTTTTATCATATTTGAAAATTACATGTTTCCTGATTATGCCTCCTCTTCATTGAGGTATAATTTATCTACTGGGCTTTTATTTTCTTGTCAACATTCATGATTGTGTAATACTTTGCTGTATTATATTTTTAAAAAGCAATGCAAGTAAGATTGAATAAAGAGACTTATACAAAGCAAAATTCATTAATCTATTTTTGTTTGAGTTCATGGTTACCATTTTCATTATTTTAATGTTTTCTTCCAAATAAAGGAAGTTAGAGGTATTGTTAAATTGGGAGAGTAGAGCAAACCAGTCAAATTTAATTTGTAACATTACTAAGTATGAAGGACATATACTCTTCTCAGTTTACAATTTGGGGTAGGAGGACACAGGTATAATTGGGAACAGCAAGGTTATTGCAGGGGACATCAAGGCAGATTGGGGAGGTAGTGGGGCGAGGAACACCAAGGCAGCCAGAAGGGAGAATGGCGAGGCAGTCAGGGACTGGTACAGACCTACAAGTGAATGGGTCCATACTATAACTCTTCTCTATTACTATAATACACCCAAAAGACACTCAGAACTCCTTTTAGCTAACACAGGCATTCAATCTTGTCAGAAGTTTTATGATTCGGGCAACAGCAGGAATTATATGGTGTGGATTTTGAACAAAGTCAAAAATAAAACTGAGAATGATGTTTTTAACTTTAAAATATAAATATGTGTATATACACGTAGGTACTTATAAAGCTTAGAATGCAAAGATCAGTGTTAAAACTCTGATGAGAGAAATACATAGCCTCTTTCTTTGGCTTAATAAAGTAGACAGTACAGCTTCCCTTCCTTGTAGCGCATAACCACCAGGTAAAAAGCTTAAGTCAAATGAGGAAACTGCAGGCTAGATACCACCCCAGATTTACTCAACTGACTGTTCTTCCAGACAGGGATTCTTGAAATACTACACACGTGATCAACACCAGCAGTTGGCTTTTCTTTTGAAATCACATTCAAGTCCTCCAAGAGCTCTTTCCCACAATGAACTTAGCAGCTGACTGAAAACCTGCAGTGATTTTCACAGAGATGATTAGAAAGGCCTGCAGACATCCAAGAACCCATTCTGGACCGAATAAGCGAGGGAATGGATGTGGTAACTTATTTCTACTTAATAAGCTGCCTTTCAAAGGCACAGTGAGTCAACACTAGATCTTTTATTGAGATGATTCACAGGAGTAGACTGCAGAGGGCCTTTCATATCAACTTAAGGAATGAAAACTTTCTATTTCTAGACAGCAGGGAACCAAAAGTTGTCAGGAGCATTATGAAGACTAAGAAAAGAGATCAGGGTCTGAGGTACCTCTTGAGAAACTATCTTTCCCAAGAAGGTCCTAAAGACTGGTCCTTAATTTCCATCTAATTACATCTGTAGCTACTCCAAAAAATAACATTTCTTAGCCTGGAAAATTATTCTCTTTCTGTTCCATCAAATATCTTCTAAGGGCCTTAAGCTTTCTAGATAGTCGCCAGTCAAATCTGATGATTGGGTATTAGCTATATACAAATGTACCCTCTAACACCACTGGTTTTAAAGCTATATCCCCAAATAAAAATAAATTTTCTGAAATTTAACTATAAACATAATAAAGAATTCATCACTAAGGGAAAAAAAACAATTTAAATTTCAGCTCTGAATGTTGAACAAACTGCTTAAGCTCAATACATCACCATTTCCTATGTATGATAGAATTTAAATGCTAAGATTTCTGAGGGAAAAGCAATGTCAAAGATCACCATAGTATCAGTTACGAGATACACAATAAACAAGCTACTGATATAATTCTAACGACGTCCCTTATGTGACTTGCTTACAGAGCAATCATAAGGATGTGAGTTCAGAACCCCAGCATTTACACTAAAGAACACTCAAACAAAAACTTCAGGCACAGTAGTGCACAGCTGTATATTAGGGAATATTATTTTAAGGTGTGTTGCTTTTGTTTATGATATATTTGTTTAACTCTGTGAGGCTGTGATTCTTTGCCTGTCTAAAACACCTGATGGCCTAATAAAAAGCTGAATGGCCAATAGCAAGGCAGAAGCAAAAATAACAGGGCTAGTAGGCAGACAGTACAAATAGAAGGACAAAGGCAGAAGGGGAGGAGCAAGAAAACAAGAAGAGGAAGACATGAGGGGCCAGCCTCCCAGTTATACATCAAACCACAGAGAAAGAAGTAAAGAAACGTATATAGAAAGATAAAAGCTGTCAAGAAACAAGCCAAGCTAAGGCCAGGCATTCATAACTAAGAATAAGCATTTGTGTGTGATTTATTTGGGAGCTGGGTGGTAATCCCCTCAAAAAGCAAAAAACATCACATAACACCTATAACCACAGCACTTGGAGGCCATAGGCAGGCAGGCTCTGGAGCTCACTGGCCACCCACTCTAATCAACTGATAAGCTCCAGGTTCAGCCAAAGACCCTGTCCAAAAACAAGGTGGATAAGAAACTGAGACAGTGTCAACCTCTTACCTCCATGAGCACACACACTCATGGACCTACAAAAAACTTTTGAAAAGAATTGTTAGTAATAATATATATTCTTATTATGCTAAATAAAATACTTATTTGGTACATATACAAATAATATGGGAGAAAAATATAAAATAAATATCTATGACTCACTCTACATAACCCCATTAAAAAAGACAAACTAAAAACCATGCTCAGAAGGGGTATAAAACAGAAACAAAGAAAGGTTGATAATTGGTGGAACTGGTTAAAAGGTCTCACTTTCTTTTTTTTCTCTTTTTGTTTGTTTATTATGCAGTTTTCTGCCTACACGCACGCTTGCAGGCCAGAAGAGGGCACCAGATCCCATCACAGGTGGTTGTGAGCCACCATGTGGTTGCTGGGAATTGAACTCAGGACTTCTGGAAGAGCAGTGCCATCTTTCCAGCCCAAAAGGTCTCACTTTCATTTGTTTCTTGGAGGGAGGGCAAATTTCATGTAAATTCATCGCTTGCACACAAATTTTCATCATAGTGGAAATCATTCTCCTCAACAACGACACTACATATCTATTCTTAAACATTTTTACTTAGCTTTTCCATAGCTTCAGTTCCACGCCCCTGAACTAAAGCTCCTGTATCAGGGATCTACCGGGTGAAAGAAGCTGTTAAGAGCATTACTTACCCTGAGCCTTGAGGTGTTGAAGGGTCGCTTCAGCTCTGGCTCTGGCTTCTCTTTGTGACTTAGTTAAAAGTTTCCCTTCTTTTTTTAAGCGTTCTTTTCTTTCTTTTTCTTTTTGCTTTTTCCTTTCTCTTTTTTCTTGCTCTAATCGTTCCTAAGCAAAAGTACATGGCATATAAAAATTCTATTAGCTGAATAAACCATAAAATTTAAAACAAGCAACACAAACTTTAAAGCTCTTGAAATTCATGCAAAATATTATTTTAGGAGACTTATGAATGAAGATACTTAAATGTTGTACTTAAATAACACCAGGGTATATCATTAACCATAAAACACATGCAATTCAGTCTGTACATGGGAAAATAAAGGTAAGATTTACTTGTACCTCTTTCATCTTAATTATACTTATATCAGAGCAGTTGGTATAACTAAAATGTCCATACAACTATGAATTTTTTAAATGTACATTAGAACAGATTTCAAGTAAAACTATCAGTTTTTTCAACTTCATGAAAAACATACCTCTTCTTTTCGTTTGGCTTCTAGTTCTTCAAGCCGCTTAATCCGTTCTTCCTCTTCTCTCTTTTGTCTCTCCTCCTCCTCTTTAAGCTTAGCCAAAGCTTCTTGTATAGCTTTAACAGTGGACTTGCTAGGGCCTTTCTTCTTCTCTTTCTCTTTCTCTTTCTCATCTTTTTCTGTTCTCTTTTTCTTCTTATCTTTTTTCTTTTTGTCCCCTTCATTGTCATCTACAAAAAAGAATACAGGCAAAGCACTCAAGTTGTTTCCTCTGTCGATGAATAAAAGCTAGCCAGGATTCAGGGACCACCATGAGACAAGGCTTCTGACAGCAGTGCATAGTGGAGCCCTAAGATGGGGTGCCTCAGTTTATCAGTACCAAGTACATCAGGTATCACAGCTGTCCCACTGGGGCACCTGTAATGTTAGTGTTGGTCTGAGACATCCAGATGAACCAAGACGACACACAGAGATTATCAGCAGTAAAAAGGAGACAGACACTACATTTCAGGTATCTCTCAGTCACAACACATGTCTGAAATTCTAAAAAATCAAATTAGCTTATGCCCATTTATATGCTATAGCCATTTCACTTCTGTTAGGTAAGAATGATAAAAATGATACCTGGAACATGGGGATATTGGAACAAAATATAAAAATCTAAAGAAATAAAATGGGTAATATTCCTGTGATAGTGTTTCTCCTCAAAATTCAGAAAATAAAAATTTCATGGATAAAAACAGGTCACTTTCTTTTGACTAAAAGCTTTCTAGTCTAAGGAAAAATGACGATTTTTAAAAATCTAAACCACCTAATATATATATTTATTCTAAGGGAAAGCAATCAGCTAGCATTCCTCGTGTTTGCATGGCAAGCACTTTGCTCATTAAACCATTTCTCCAAGCTATTTATTTATATACTAATAATTTAGTAACATTTTATTGTGACTGTTCTTGCTGTTAATGATGACTAAAGTAGATTTCAATTACTGATCAGTTTATTTCAATTACCAAAAACAAAACAAAACAAAAAAAGACAAAAGCGAGGCCAGTAACATGGCTCAGTAGGTAAAGGTGATTGGTGTCAAGCCTGACAACCTACGTTTGATGCCTGGAACTAACATGGTAAATGAAGAGGTGACTTCTAAAAGTTGTACCCTGACCTCTGCACGTACAATATGGCTTGTGTACAACCACACATAAAAGCAAATAAATGAAATAAATTTGTTTTTAAAAGAGAAACAAAAATGTTTACTGTCACTTAAGTGATTTAAATAATTTAAGTTTCTTGATTTACTGTTTATTTTTCTATTTTACAGGTTAAACTGGGTTTTCTTTAAAGGAAAGAATTTAGAGCTATCATCTGACATGAGTTTTGGGGAGGAAATTTTTTCATTGACCACTTTAGTCATCATTAACAGCAAGAACAATCACAATAAAATGTTACTAAATTATTAGTATATAAATAAATAGCTTGGAGAAATGGTTTAATGAGCAAAGTGCTTGCCATGCAAGCACGAGGAATTCAGATCATATCCCCAGCAACCACATAAAAAGCAGGCATGGCAGCATACATTTGTAAATCTAATCCATGGGAAGGGAGAGAAAGGCAAGGACCCTGAGGCTCGCTGACCAGCCAGCCTGGTTGAAAAACTAACTCTATGTTGAGTGAAAAGATGGTAGATTATCTATCATGATTTCAGCATTTCTTAGCTGCTTGTAGTTCCTTGATTATTGTTGAGGCATGGGCTTGTCCTGTCCCTCATAGCATGCCTATCTGTTGCTGTCCCTATTCAACACATACTTAGGCAATCGTGTTGGTGAGACTTTATGAGTATAGTTTCTGACACTCCTGGGAGAGACAATCTCACCGCAATTAATGAAAAAGAGAGGCCATGAATTTGAAAGAGAGCAAAGAGAGGTATATGGAAAGGTTTGGAAGGAAGAAAGAGAAGAGAAATGATGTAATATTATAATCTCAAAAAACTAAAAAAGAATTTTCTTAAAATGTAGGATGGAGAGTGATAATGGTAGAGACCTAAAATCACCTCTGGTTTCCATATCTGAATGCACACGAGAGTGTATCCCCACACACGCATGTCACAAAATAATGTACAGTACAATGATCACAGTTTAGATTAGATATGAGCCAAAGGCTTTTGTGGATATTTACCAACCTTCCATAGCCGCAGGAATGTCTCCTTTCTCCTCAGAGGCAGCTCCTGCATCAAGAGCCACTTTTGATTTCAAACCTTCGTCTTCAGATCTCTTCTGAGGTTCTTTCTGTTTACTCTGGTCCTTTTTACCTTTTTCTAGCTCTTCTTTTTCTTTCAGCTTCCGTAATTTTGCTTTTTCTTCATCTCTCTTTTTTTTCTCGCGCTCTTTCTTTTCTGCCTTCTTCTGGGCCACTGTCTTAATTTTGAAGGAGTCATCATCTTCATTCCCACTCTCTACGTTAGGAAGGGGCTTGTTTTTCTGATTTTTTTTCTGTCCTTTTTTGGACTGTAAAAATTCATCTGACTCACCACCACTTTCACCAGAAGAGTTTACTCTAGAACGTTCTTTACTTCTTTTACTATTATCTTCATCCTCCTCTGACCCATCCCATTTTTTATTTGATTTTTGAGCTTTTTTAGCTTTTTTAGAAAGTTTATTAGAATCATCATCATCATCACTTCCAGAGAATATTTCCACTTTAGGTTTTGCAGACTTTTTTGATTTTGAATCCTTATCTTCCAATTCTTCACTATCATTATCATCAAAACTTGTTTTTTTGCCCTTCTGTCCTTTCTTCTTTTTATCTTGTTTTGAGGCAGATTCCTCTTCATTGTTTTCTGTAATCTAAAAAAGTTTCCCATATTAGAAATATAAACAGATTGTCAACCCTTAAAAATAACCGGGACCCCCTCAGAATAAAGTGCTTCCCTCATGACACACTTTTAATACATTTTATGGAAGCATGATTATTTTTGTATTGTTTTATAAAATATAAAGAAGTATGGGGTTGGAGAGACAGCTAAGCAGTTAAGAGCAATTGTTGCTCTTGCACAGGATCCAGGTTTGGTCCCCACATCCACATGTCAGCTTACAACCATCTGTAACTCCAGCTCCAAGGATCTGATGCCCTCTCTTCTGACCTTTGTGAGCACCAGGCACATACACGGTGCACATACACATATGCAGGCAAAACACTCATACAAATAAAATAAATAAATCTAAAAAAAAAAAATTCAACCACACAATAGACACTAGTGTAGGCCTGTTATACAATTCACATTCACCATACATCTCAAAATCCACGTGCCCTAAAACAATAATGAAAAATACATAGAAAATTGAAGGTGGAGGAGGGCAATGTCATCACTGTCCCCAAATGTACAAGTTTTATCAAGAGGCAATACAACATTAAGTACCTCTACATTCCCAAAAAGTGTTATTTATATCTGTCAAAGGTTTTAAAAAAAAAATATTGCTTCTTTCAGACAACTTGGTTCCTCCCTTTGACCTGTTTTATAGAAACTATTAACATATCTACAATCACAGGATTCTCCATGCAGCTCCCAAACATCAGTAGGAAGAAAACACTGAGCAGGAGGCACAAATGGTAACATCTTTCACCTTGACTGGAGCAGCTTCTCTGTCAGTTCTGATGCCTTGGGCTTCCAGAGACAATTCTTCAAGTTCTCTCAGAATATCATTCTCACTAGAAAAGGAGTAAAATACATTTTGAAGCACTGGAATCGTTAGATGACTCCAATACTCAAGATATAAAAAAATGAATGCTTTTTAAAACATACTCAAAGTCTTGCTTCTTTTTCTCCTTTTTCTTCTTTCCTTTTGATTTCTGAGGCTCCTGTTCCTTGGCAGCACCAGCTCCTTCTATTTCTGCAGCCAAGGCGCCAAAATCAGTATCATCCTTGGTACTAAATGAAAATAAACACAAAATGTTAAATGTTACTCAACAGTAAATAATCTATCAGTTCTCTTACACAGACACTTCCTTGGTATTTTTGCACCCTATACATATTAGTAACACAGAAAAAGACTCTTCAAGTCCTCTCATAACAATATGGTTACATACTTACCAAACTCTGTCTTCCTCCATAAAGGTCAGTATGCCAAAACCAGAAGGTATGAATAAGAGCCCTAACCCTAAAACACATAAGCAAACACCCTAGGCAATGAAGGAAAATAAGTAACTTCCATAGATAATAAACGTGTGTGTCTGTCTATGCGCACACACCTAAATGCAGTTACTTTTATAAAATACCAAAGAACCAAAGTATAAAACAGGCCTTATTCTTTGGCTATTAGTTACAACACCTAAATGTTTGAACACTTTTACATTTTTCACTTAAAACAGCAAAAATTAGAAAGTTCAGAAGAACCTGAGAAAACCAACTAGTCTATTATCCAATTTTACTAGTGGACAACATTGGAATGCACAAAGATCCGAATGCCTTAAGGAAACCATGACGGCACATACAAATTTACATAAGTATGGATACTAAATAAAACAGCACACACACGTATACACACTCAGACACACACGTGCCCAATCCAGAACCAAAGCTACTTTCAATCTTTCACATTTGTTAAAGATTTTATATATATAAATATACATACATAAATACATGTATGTATACGTATATACATACATGCAGGCAGAATAGTATATATATGTATATACAGTATATGGGATATATACTATTCTGCCTGCATGTATGTTTGCAGGCCAGAAGAGGGTACCTGATCCTATTATAGATGGTTGTGAGCCACCATGTGGCTGCTGGGAATTGAGCTCAGGACCTCTGGAAGAGCAGCCAGTGCTCTTAAGCTCTAAGCTCCACTCTTTCACATTTTTGACTCCAGTCTACGTCCTCACCTATCTTATTTGGAGTAACCAAAGTCCCCACCAAGTTCAAATCTACAGAAAACCAAGGTCAGTCATTCTGAAATGTACAAGTATAAAACAGTATGTTAAATTCATCTGAATGACACATTAAGACTGCAACAGATGAGAACTGGAGAGATGGCTCAGCAGTAAGAACACTGGCTGCTCTTCCAGAGGTCCTGGGTTCAATTCCTAACACCCACCTATAACTCCAATTCCAAATGATCCAATTTCCTCTTCTGGCCTCCTCCAATACTAGGGACTCATGGGGTGTACAAACATACATGCAGGCAAAATACTTATACACATAAAATAAAGTACGATTTTTAAAGAAGATATTAAACAGAGGAACACCTTTATTGTTTAATCTGTTAAAGAGAACTTTTTTTTTAAATATTTATTTATTTGTTATGTATACAATATTCTATCTGTGTGTATGCCTACAGGCCAGAAGAGGGCACCAGACCTTATTACAGATGGTTGTGAGCCACCATGTGGTTGCTGGGAATTGAACTCAGGACCTTTGGAAGAGCAGGCAATACTCTTAACCACTGAGCCATCTCTCCAGCCCCTAAAGAGAACTTTTGAAGAAAAATAAACTTCCTATACAATGAAAAGACTATATAACAAAATATTAACAATACAGAATTTAACTTCAAGAAACTTACTAGAGTGGATAGCAAACTGTAAATCAAGAAATAAAGGAATTCAATGTTTGTATGAATAGCTGAACAGAATTAAAATGTCCCACTGGACACTTGACTCTGAACAGTTTGCACATCTAAAATGGGGAAGTCAGACCCTGGTAAAGCAGTTTGAAAACAAGCAACATAGTAGAGAAAGACGTTAGAGGATGGTACAGCAGGCACAGCCCAACTACTAGGAAGTAAGAGACCCAGTGAGGGAGCTTGGGTAAGTAACTATAGTAAGAACATAATGGGCACCTGACTTGTATCAATGCAAGCAAGATTCAAGTCTTATAAACATAAAGTGGACGGAATTGGTAACACTTAAAACTAGATGTATACAAAAAGCAGTATGGAAATATAAAAGACTACGTTCAGGTCATGTCAGATAATAAGAATCTAAGGATAGCCCCAGGGCAACCAAGAGTTGCCCTAAAGGAACCTATGCCAATATTTCACATTACAACAGTTTCTGGAAACTAAGAGAAAAGGAAGATTGATGGTTGGCTCTTCACCTGCAAAATATTGCCAGCCCTCACATGAACTATATTTGCCCCATCTAAAGACCATGAGGGATTTTCTTTGTTTCACTATCATTCCAGAATATTCATCAAAAAATATTCCTACAGTATAGTACATATAACTACCTTTGTATGGTATCAAGTCTAAAAGACTTCTTCTGGCTAATAATAAAAGATTAATAGTTTCTGAATGCTTACCAAACATCAAGCATTGTGATAACCAAATGCCACACATATTAGACATTCTCTCTTAATACTACTAGCATTTTATGAAGTGAAGCGTAAATATGATAAGCAGGAAGGCCACATAATTACAAAGCACACCTTGCCCCCCACCCCGTCACAAGCTCAAACTACTGTTTTCCTTAAAAGAAAAAAAAAGAGGAAGTAATTTAGCTTCTGATTTTTCAGTAAACTCAAACACAGCTATATCCATCAAGTACAATATGATTAAGTCTTACCCTGAACACTTCCAAAGCATTCTTTCAATATATAATAGGAATTGAACATGATGCCATGTAGCTTCAGTCCTATTTGTATTTTTAAAACTTTGGATTTACTGTGTCTAGTTCAGGCTGGCCTCAAACCTGTGATTCTGTCTCAGCCTTCTAAGTAGATCATAATATGACATTACTACACTCAGTCAATGTATACATGGAACACCATACACCTTAGAACAGTCAATAGATACTGACGAGCAAAGCTGGAGAATTCATTACCTAAACACAAAACACAAAATTTGTTGACCCTGAGGCTTGGCAACGAGATTTTAGACAAAACACAAAAGGCGTAAGTCATGAAAGAAAAATAACAAGACTTTATTAAAATCAAACACTTCTGAAGAAGATACTATTAAAAATTGAAAACACAAATGGGAACAATATTTGCAAAATGCTACGTTGTTAATAATTGTATCTAAAATATACAAAGAACTCTTAAGAGCACCCAACTAAATATGGGCAAAAGATAAGAAATTATGCTGCCAAAAAGAAACACTGCAAAAGATGTAAATAAAAACAAGAGCTCAGCCGGGCGGTGGTGGCGCACGCCTTTTATCCCAGCACTCGGGAGGCAGAGGCAGGCGGATCTCTGTAAGTTCGAGACCAGCCTGGTCTACAAGAGCTAGTTCCAGGACAGGCTCCAAAACCACAGAGAAACCCTATCTCGAAAAACCAAAAAAAAAAAAAAAAAAAAAAAAAACCTCAATAAAGGAAAAATCTAATTAAAACAAGGAGATGGCATTCTACACCTATTCCAAAGGCTAAAATGCAAGTAACTGAAGAGTAACAGTTGCTGACAAAAACACAAAAATGGTTGATTCTCTGGCTGATATAAGACACAGGGGCTGGAGAGATGGCTCAGTGGTTAAGAGCATTGCCTGCTCTTCCAAAGGTCCTGAGTTCAATTCCCATAAACCACATGGTGGCTCACAACCATCTGTAATGAGGTCTGGTGCCCTCTTCTGGTCTGCAGACATACACACAGACAGAATATTGTATACATAATAAATAAATAAATATTTTTTTTTAAAAAAGACACAGATAGGAGGCTGGAGAGATGGCTCAGAAGTTAAGAGCACTGTCTGCTCTTCCAGAGGTCCTGAGTTCAATTCCCAGCAACCACATGATGGCTCACAACCATCTATAATGGGATCTGGCGCCCTCTTCTGGCCTGCAGACACACATGCAAACAGAATACTGTATACATAATAAATAAAATCTTAAAAAGAAAAAAAAAATTAAGCTAAGCACCTTGGAGCACCAGAAAGTAAGAAATAGACTAAACAAAACTGACAAAATTCAACACATAAACACACAGAATTCTGGGCATGTGACACCAAAAATATGAACAACTCAAAGAGCCCCCAACGACCAATGAAAACAGCAAATTAGTTCAACTGGAGCAACAAATTAAGCACAGTATTAAAAGTCAAGGGCTGGTGGAATAGCTCATTGGTTGCAAAAGCATACACCTGTGAGACCTGAGATTTGATCCCCAGGACTACAAACCAGCAAAGAAATCTGACTTACATGAAAAAAGTAAAATAATAGCCACTAGTTCATGCTAAGCAATAAACAAATGGGTAAAAGAGTAAGAAACAACTTTGTTAAACAAGCTACATAAAACTTCACATTCCAGGAGGAAGAACATAATTGTCCACTCTTAATACTGTGGTTCGTGCACAATGACTTCCTTCCACAGACTAAATATGGAAAGAAAAGAAAGATTTTTCAGAGTAGAAACTGACAAATACTAGCTTGGTCAAATTACCAACATCAACAAGATACTGAAATCTGTTCAACTATCATAGATGAATGAGCCTCAAGAAAATTTGCCACAAAACATGTGGTACAAATTTAATAAAGTCCGTAAAATCAAAAGAAATCAAAGCAAATTCAGCATTACAGTTAATTCGCAGTAGTTTCTTAATTGTAAAAGTACACCATGCTAATAGGCTGTGGTGATTTTAATGAGATGTGCCCCCATAGGCATCTTTGAATACTTGGTCCCCAGTTAGTGGAACTGTTTGGGAAAGATTAGGCCTTACAGAGGGGGGGGGGGGTGTCAGTGGGAGCAGGCTTTTAGAGTTCACAAGACTTGCAGCATTTTAAATTAGTTCTCTCTGTCTCCTGTGAGCTTTGAATTGTTCCTACTGCCATCAGTTTGCTTCACTGTCATGGACTCTAATCCTCTGACACCATAAGCCCAATTAAATGATCTTTTTTAAGTTGCCTTGGTCATGGTGTTTTAACAACAGCAACAGAGAAGTAAGTAATACATGGGAAAAAGTCAATATACAGAGATTCTGCACTATCATTACCAACTTTTCTTTAATTCTAAAGTTATCTTAAGATTTTTATTTTTAATTGTGTGGATGTATGCGCACACACATACACGTGTGTGCAGGTAGTGCATATATATGTAGGTACTAACAGAGACCAGGAGAGCACTAGATCCCTTATAGCTGGAGCTATAGGTGTTTATACAGTAAACACTCTTAACTCCTGAGTCATCTCTCCAGCTCAAAGTTAACTTTTAAAAACTCACCTGAAGAGGTGAAAGCCACCATGTCATTTATATCAACTTCAAAGCAAATGAAAATGTTAAATTTAGCAAAATGTGCACACAACTTGTATGTTAAAAACTAAAAAATGATGATGAAAGAAATATGAAGAGAGATAAATAAAAATCATATTCATTGATTGAAGACTCAACAATACAGGAAAATTCTCTCCAAAATTACATACAGGGTTAATGAAAACCCCAGCAAGAGTTTTTAAGACACAGCCAGTAGAGTAAACTATAAAATTTATACGTGAAGGCAAACAACTTAGAATAGCTAAGAAAAATTTTTTCATTTGTAAGAAAATAAGGTGGGAAGCATCATTCTACCAAATTTCAGGGCTTACAATGTAGCTAAAATAACCAAAACTACACTGATATACTGATAAAACACAGATCACTGGAAGAGAAGAGAAAAACCAAAAATAGCCACAGAAGTGGCCTCCACAGAAGTATAGCTACCCTCTATGTACAAAGTGCAAAGCCATTTAAAGTGAGGCTAACCTTCCCCACACAAGAGCTGGTGCAAAAAGAACTGCAGTCTCAGGATTTGTATGAGTAAGCACACTGCAAATTTAAAATACAGAACCTCTGGGGAAAATACAGGGGAAAAAACAAAATCAAAACCTTTTTTTTTTTTTTTTTGGATTTTCGAGACAGGGTTTCTCTGTAGCTTTTTGGTTCCTGTCCTGGAATTAGCTCTTCTAGACCAGGCTGGCCTCAAACTCACAGAGATCTGCCTGCTCTGCCTCCTGAGTGCTGGGATTAAAGGCGTGCACCACCACCGCCCGGCAATTAAAAACTTTTGTAGTTGGTAGTTGGAAAGATCATAAAAGTGGGATGAAGAACATGAGCTCCAGATTTGGGTGGGGCGGGGTGATTGCAAAGCACATAATCTGAAAAAGAACTAATTCTAGAATGTTTTTCAGAAACCCTCAAAAACAATAGCAAAAACCCAAATAATCCAACTGGAAAGTAAAATAAAAGATATAAAAGGACATTCTATTTAAGAGGATATACAGGTGGCAAATTAAAGGCACTCTACATTAGTTGATTTGGGAAATGAAAGTTAAACTCATGTACACCAATCAGAATGCCACACTTCCAAAGTGGTAACAATGCTGGTAGAAATAGAACTGGGAGGTTTAGACACAGGTGGCAGAATGCCATGGCCACTCTGAAAAAAAGTCCATCCGTTGTGTGTGTGTGTGTATAAAATGCAAATAATGTATATGTCCTTTAGTAGGTGAATGGTTAAACAAACTATGGCTTATTAATACATATATAAAACACTAGTCAGCAATAAAATAAAACAAACTATGATACGTGCAACAAGTTAGATGGATTTCAAGACAATAAGGATGAGTTGAAAGAAACAATCCCTCCACCCAAATATTAAACCCATCCATTCACCGCTCCATTTATACAACATTCTTTAAAGAACAAAATTTTAGAAATATAAAACAGATCTGTGGTTTAGCATAGGTAGGGTATGCTGTGTAACATGGAGAATATAACCAATCCCAGCAGCGATACTCTCTTTATCTTAACTGTATATGATAATGTAAATGACAACACACACGAGTATAAATGAAACCAAGCACACATGATTATATTATCCCAATTATATTAAGAATTCTTACGATTTGACAATAAAAAGATAGCCGATTGAGAACTGGACAAATCACTCCCAGAGACATGCAGTCAAAGATTTAAAAGGGTCAAAAGAACATATAACTAGAGAATGAGAAACATATCCACAGTGGAAGCTGGGCATGGTGATGAACACCTGTAATCCCAGAATTCAGGAAGCTGAGGCAAGAGAACCTGGGGTCCTAAGTCCTAAACTATACCCTGTTGCAAATAAAAACCACAATTTACTAACCAAACTCCACTGCCACCACTACACACAGCCACTAAGTTGGCTATTTAAAGAGAAAGGAGGAAGCAGGGGAAGGAGGGAGGGAGGGAGGGAGGGAGGGAGGGAGGGAGGGAGGGAGGCTACAAAGCTGTTGGCAAGTATATATAAGAAACTGGAGTTCTTTACGTAGCTGATGATGGTACAGGTCATGCCTAAATACATAATCAACCTGAAAACAAAACAGGTGTTCAGACAAACATCTATAGACAAATGTTCATATCAACATCACGTACATTTACCAAAGGAATGCCCACAAATGGATGGGATCCATATATACACAGAGCAATGGAATATTATTCAGCCATAAATGAGGCACTGATGCAATCTACAACCTTGATCACCCAAAATACTACACCAAGTTAAAAAAAACTGAGATACAAAAGGTCACAATATGAGATATGATTCCATAAATATGAAATATGCAGAATACATAAGCAAAGGATAGAAATAAATGGAGAGAAGAGGGAATGTTTGTGTATTGGGCAGAGGATCTCTTTTCAGGGTGACTGTTTTGGATCTACACTGAAGATGATTACACAATCCTGGGGATATATTAAATGCTACCAACTACACATTTAAGACTGATACTTCTATGCTAAGTGAACTTCATCTCAAGCATAGCCACAAAACTGATTGCACAGTTTCTTCATCATTCTGACTAGTGAGCTTACAGGTCTGCACAGAGAAGGAGTGCAGAGCACAACCGACACTGGGGAGCTTCTTTCCCTCCCCCACTATAACAGGCTGAGGTAAGCAAGCTTTTAAAAAAATTCTGAGTTCAAAAAACTAGAGAAAAGATTCATGCAATAAAAAAACAGCAATAATTTTAGTCAGCTGGTTATAATTTTAAGGTAACTTTTAAAGTTATAAGCTACAAAAGGAACACAGCATAATTCATTTACATGTTCAAACAAAAATGAAAAGCTATTCTCAAGCTGAACTGGAATTCTGACTATGGAATGATGTTAGCATTTAGAGAACCTGTGATCACTGTACCGGACAGGGTGAGTGTACTCTTATATAGGAAAGCATTAGTGAAGCTGAGATAGGTAGACTGTTGTGAGTGCAAGTTCAGTCAGAGCTAAAGAATGAAACCTTGTACAGGGAGTTTATTACACCACCCCCTACTTTTCTATGCGCTTGAATAATTTTTACAATCGAGCCCTAAATTTTCATTTTTGAAAAGCTGTGAGTTGAGAGCTAGGGATGTAGCTCAGTGGTAGCACACTTGCCGAGCCAGTGTAAAGCCTAGGGTTCAGTCTCCAGCACTGAGAATAAATCCTTCTGAAACAAGAACACTGGACTAACACATTTTACTCAATTTCTAGAGCTTGAGGAGATAATGGAGTCCTAATAACTCATTTTACAACTTTCATTGGTGTTAACACTCTAAAAGAGGAGCTCACTTAACATAATTATATTTACATGAGAGCAAACAAGTTCTAAGAGAACAATAGAAAATTCATCTATATATGCCTGTATTTTTGTTTGTTTGCTTTTGGTTTTTTGATTTGTTTTGTTTTTTGAGATGGGGTTTCTCTGTAGCTTTGTGGCCTGTCCTGGAACTAGCTCTTGTAGACCAGGCTGTCTTCAAACTCACAGAGATCCGCCTGCCTCTGCCTCCCAAGTGCTGGGATTAAAGGCATGTGCCACCACTGCCCGGCTATGCCTGTATCTAAGTTCAGTCCTAACAAAAACCTTTTAAGGAAGGTAACATCCAACCTTAATAAAAGTAAGTGGTCTAGACTAGGGATGGGGAAATACGTGTTAAAGTAGTAAAACCTATGATACATAAATACGTAAGCCAGCAGCCTGCATTTATCATGCAATATCATACACGTACAGAACTGTACAGCTCTACTTTTGTATGACTCTAGTTTATACCAGTGATATTGACAAACAAGCACTGGTACCACACTACAAGCCCTTGAGATAAAAGAACTCTGTTCCATTGCAGTCTTAAAGGACCACAGTTACATATTCAGTAATGATGGAGGTGGGTCTTTATTTATCTGTTGTTTTTATTGGTTAATTAATAAAGAAACTGCTTGGCTCTAATAGGACAAAAAATTAGGTAGGCGAAGTAGACAAAACAAAATGCTGGGGCAAAAAAAAGCCGAGTCAGACAGTCGCCATGATTTACCCACTCCAGACAGACGCAGGTTAAGATCTTCCCTGGTAAGCCATCTCATGGGCTACACAGATTATTAAAAATGGGTTAGATCAATATGTAAGAGCTAGCCAGTAAGAGGCTGGAACTAATGGGCCAGACAATGTTTAAAAGAATACAGTTTCCATGTAATTATTTCAGGGCATAAGTTAGCCATGCAGGCGGCCGGGTGCCGGGAACACAGTCCTGCCGCTCATATTACTACACAGTAAACATACTACTGGTCAAAATGTAGAAGGAATCGTGACTTTGTATCATCAACCACAAGCAATATTAAGTGACTCTAGAGTTGCACGTTATCGGCTACATGTGATGATACAGATGATACAGTTGAGGCAGGAAGATGCTGCAAATTAGAGTCAAGCTTGAGCTACATACCTAGCCCTACATAGCAAGATCCTGTCTCAAAACAAACAATAACAACCAAAGAGACATGTCAAAATTATTTTTTACCCAATTTTATTTACCAAATGAGAGACTTAAAACAACTATATAAAAGTAAAAGATATGTTCATCAGTGTGGTGGTTTGAGTAAGAATGGCCCCCATGGAAAAAAAAGAAAAAAAATAACGGCCCCCATGAGCTCATAAATTTGAATGCTTGGTCCCTAGTTGGCAGAACTGTTGTGAGAAGGAGAAGGTGTATCACTAGAAATGAACTTTGAGGCTTCATACCAGGCCTTGTCTGTCTCTGTCTCTCTCTCTCTCTGCCTATAGTTGCCTTAACATGTAAGCTCTCAGCTACTATAGCACAATGCCTGCCTGCCACCATGCTCTCAACTTATCCTCTAAAATTGTAAGCAAGACCCTGATCAAATGCTTCCTTTTATATGTTACCGTGGTCACGGTGCCTCTTCATAACAATAGAAAAGTTACTAAGACAATCAGTAATGCTCCATCAACCAAATTCTACCAACCATGACCAAGTAAGATTATTCTATCTCATAATTGCAAAACTAATTCAGCATACCAAAAAGAGAAAAACCATAAACTACCACATGCATAAAAGACAAACACATGAAACTTCAGTGTTACAAAGGATATTATCAAGAAAATAGAGCTAAGGGTATGGGTATGGGTCAGGTCCTAGGCTCAAGCCCCAAACAACAAAAGGGGGTAACCGATGATAGGATAGTTCTTTTAGTCACTTATCTCTTCCTCCCAGATCACAAACTAGTTACACCATAGGTTCTATATTGAGTGTTTTACTTAAAATTATACTCTGGTAACTACTAAGGCAAACAGCGTAAGTGATAATTTCAATAAACACTGCTTAATAAAAATCCAGTATATTTTTTTAACTATAATCCCTTTTTATTTTTTATTTTATTTTGGTTTTTTGAGACAGGGTTTCTCTGTAGCTTTGGAGCCTGTCCTGGAACTAGCTCTTGTAGACCAGGCTGGCCTCAAACTCACAAAGATCCACCTGCCTCTGCCTCCTGAGTGCTGAGATTAAAGGTGTGCGCCACCACAGCCCATCTCCTTTTTTTTTTAATTATTTTTATTTACTATTCTTGGTTTTTTATTTTTGTTTTGTTTTTCGAGACAGGGTTTCTCTGTGTAGTCCTGGCTGTCCTGGAACTAGCTCTGTAGACCAGGCTGGCCTCGAACTCACAGAGATCCACCTGCCTCTGCCTCCCCAGTGCTAGGATTTAGGCACGAGTCACTGCAGCTTACTATTTGTTTTTTTAGACAGAGTCTCACTGTGTAGTTCTGACTGGCTTGGAATCACAGAAATCAGCTTGTCTCTTCCTCTTCAGTGCTAGGACTCAAGGCATGAGCCACCATGCCAGACATTTTTACTGTACTCTCTTAACAGAGCCTATCTGCTGCAAGGCACAAGTCATTTGCAGGTCACTTTAGAGGCTAGAGAGGTAGCTTGGGGTTTAAAGAGCTTGCTGCTCTTACAGAGGACCAGACACAATTCCTGGCATCAATGTAAGGCAGCTTCACAAGCACCTGTAACTCCATCGTTAGCAAATCGGATGCACTATGGTGCACATTCTCACTCATACACCCATAAATAAAATTGCAAACAAAATTTTAAAAGGGTAAGTCATGAAAATTATTACATTACACATGTTTTCCTTTTTATTACCATCTAAACAAATATAAATTATTTTTTTAAAAAGACGGTTCAAATATATGCAATTTCTATCATACTATGGGAACTACAGGATGTCTCCTTATCCAAAGGCTAGTAACCAAAAATTTTAGATTTCAAGTTTTACAGTACCTGAATACATACAAAAGGAGATGCAACACAAATCTGAACACTAAACTCACATATGTTTCATATATATCAGTATGAAGGCAAGTTATACATTGTTTTGGGCACACCTTCATTTCGACTATAACACATGACATGAGATCAAGTATGGAACTTTCTACTTGTGGTATGCTGGTACTGAGAATTTTTTGGATTTTGAAGTACCTGGGATTTCAAACTTTTACCATTTAAAGATGTTCAGCTTCTTTTACGAAAGGCTTTGTACTAATAATGCCCCACAACCACAGATCTTTCTGGAACAATTTTCTTAAGCAGCTCACATTTTCTACTTTAGCTTTATGTAGGTGGGAGGGGAGTATGCACTTGAGTGGAGTGCGGTGCAGTGCCCCAGGTCAAAAGAGGATCGAATCCCCCAGGAGCTGGAGTTAAGGCAGTGAGTGTAGGCCACCTGTCAAGGGTGCTGGGAACTGAACTCAGGCTGTCTGCCAGAACACTATTCCCACCCCCTCTTTCTGTTGTTGTCATTGTTCTTTGTTTCTCTGTGTAGCTCTGGCTGTCCTGGAACCCACTCTGTACACCAGGATGGCCTCCAAGTCAAAGACTGGCCTGGAGTACTGGATTAAAGGTGTGCACCACCACCGCCCGGCTTCTCTGTGTTCTTAACCACTGAGCCATCTTCTCCAGCTCCACAAATCACAATTTCTATCACAGACATCCTGTTAACCTGATTATGCCTTGCTGGATGAATGCCTGGCACTAAAGCATCATCTAAGGTCAGGTGTTGTATAGGATAGGCAGAACACCCACAAGGAAGGAATCTGTCTCTAATTACAGAGCAACACTGGTAGTTAAAAGCAAAGGATGGCTTTTTAACACACTGGCTCCCAAATGCCTATTTCCTAAATAACATTCTGATTTCCCAGACTTCCATGATAGTTGATTTCCGGATAAATGAGAAAAATTTTTTTTCTTTCCCTTTGTATTTGGGAAGGGGGTGTAACTAGGGAACTTGGGAAGAAGTTGTTTTGATTCCATTAATTAAGGTAAACAGACAAGATTCCTTCTAAACTGAAAGATACACAATACTTAGTTATTACCTTTAAATAGATTGGAGGGGGGTGAAGAACTAATAGTTTAAAAAACAAAAAGCAGATAATCTGGATCCTTGTTCCCCTTAGCATATCATCAGTAACAGATCATCCACTGAACTGTACACAGAAATCAGGCTATCATTAAAGCATGCACCATCCTATACACTATCTACATGAAAACTGGATGACAGGGACGGTCATAGGAATAAATGGAAATGCTGCCTCATCTTCTGTTTCACTGGTGAATATAGAATCCTACCTTTTGTCTCACCACATTTCCTCGGTCAATGAAAAAGAACCAAGGAGACTAGCTAAACACCCTATAGGAAAGCTCATTCTTAGAATTATACAAGCTCAAACAGAATCCCAGAATTCAAAGACAGATAAATTACCATTTCGGCTGCTAATATAATAAAACGTATGTCACACATGTAATAATCAGATAAATAAGATTAATTGAAACCCAATACTAATGGCTAAAAAGTTAAAATAGGAATTAAGCAAGGCCATGGACAAGAGCAATCAAGTAAGTGAGCAGCTGCTCCTTCTCACCTACTTCTACCTGGACAGAAACAGGCTGGTTTAGCAGGCCCTGGGAGAAGTCTCAGGTGTGATGACAGAAACCTAAGACCAGATAGAGGTTACCTTATAAAAGAGTATTAATCCCAAAATGGAAGATTTTCTTTTTAGACTTTCTTCCTAGTCTTCATTCCTGTCCCTTTAAAAAAACCTTTTAAAATGAAAGTATGATTTAAATAGGCAGAAAGAAAAAAGCAACCTCACAAGCTGCGGAACTCCCTTCCCCAAGCCTAACACCTCATGTGAGACATAAGTCTTTTAAAAGCCGAGTGATTCTAGTCCTAAGAGCAAAGCACCAGATTTCTCAGCACAAGCTGAAAAGCACCTAAGCTAAGCCTTGGTAAAGCGGTAGACATGCAGAATAAACTCCACACTGGAACGGGAGAAAGGAAGGTTTTCAAACCACACTGCTATCATTTCCCTGCAAGATGAGCCAAAAGTCAAGCGCGGGTTCCTGGAAAGGGGAGGGAGATCCAGCTCCACTCTTTGTTACTAACAAACTAGTCATCTGACAACAGGCTCTTTACACCACCTGTGGAAATCTCTTAGAAATCACTCTTCCGGGGCTGGAGAAATGGCTCAGCGGTTAAGAGCACTGCCTGCTCTTCCAAAGGTCCTGAGTTCAATTCCCAGCAACCACATGGTGGCTCACAACCATCTGTAATGAGGTCTGGTGCCCTCTTCTGGCCTGCAGGCATACAAGCAGATAGAATACTGTATAAATAATAAATAAATATTTAAAAAAAGAAAAAGAAATCACTCTTCTGTAAAACCATAAAACAAAAATTAGCATTCTCCCCTCCTGCTGGCTTTTCTCCATTGTTAAAGAGGCTGGAAAGTAAGTAAAAATTGGAAATTGAATGATATAAATACGTATTTTAAAATCCAAGCTTGCAAAATCCTGAACCAAACTGAGAAAAAAAATCTTTTTTGTTTTGTCTTTTCGAGACAGGGTTTCTCTGTAGCTTTTGAAGCCTGTCCTGGAACTAACTCCAGTGGACCAGGTTGGCCTTGAACTCAAAGAGATACACCTGCCTCTGCCTCCAGAGTGTTTGGATTAAAGTTGTGCGCCAACGCTAGGCTCAACTTTTTCTTGAAAAAGAAAAAAGGAACTGGTCCTAGTAGATAGCCCCTGCCCGCAATTCCAGAGCTTAAGAAATGAAGGAGACTCTGGAGGGTCAAGGTAGCCTGTGGCCACACAGAGCTGGAGGCCAGACTAAGCTATGTGAGACACTGTTTAACAACTTAAAAAAAAGAAAACCTGCTGGACATTGGTGAGAAATCAGCTCCTGTTACTAGTGCAGACGGAGCTGTGGCTGTATTCTGTTACATTTCTGTGGTGCCCCAGCCCTAGTGTTTATCTTTCAGCTACACCTGATGGGTTTACAAAGAAAAGGCCTCTTAGGTTTGGTTCAGAGGATCCAACAAGTGGGAGCCATCGAACTGGCCATAAGATGATAACGTTTGCAGACAGGTAAAGGATATGCGAGGCTTTAAAACAGACAGAACTCAAAATTTTTCTTAGGAAAAAAAAAGTAATTCATGTATCCAAAAAGCCTATTAAAGATTCAGAAATTGTGTTCCACTACGCCGAGAATTCTACTTTTTTTTCTAGTCTCTTGATCTGATTAACAGTGACTTTTTGGCAACTCCTTTGAGAAGCGCCTACCCACATTCGAGAGGAAGGACAGCTTCTCTGCTCTCCAGCTCCCTCTCTGCTCTGCCAATCTTAACGCCGGTACAGAAATCTATAATAAAACCCGTTCTTCACAAACACCAACTCTGCCACAAGGAACCCAACTCCTATCCTCCAAACCAGGGTACGTTTCCCGACAGACCTACAACCCAAACACAAAGCTCGTCTTTTCATTCGGCTCGTCAGCTAGCCAACTGCGAGGTAATCTTAACATTCTAACTTCACCATTAATAATTTTCATTTCAAAACCAAGCCTGTGTGAGCCACGACGATGAACTGCCACAGACGTGGTTTTGTTTTCAGTACTTAAAACCCCCAGGGGTTTTAAAGTAAGTTGAACGGCTACTGCGTAAAGGTGAAAAGAAACAGATGGTTGCTGACTGCAAGAAAGTAAACTCAACAGAAAAGGGTGAAAAGACGGAATCAAACGTAACACACAGGCTTGCTCCCCAAATCTCCGCCTAAGTAACTCATAAACACACACTCCCTCCCCTGGAAAGGCTTTTTTAAGTCTTTAGAAAGCAGCGACCCCGACTGGTTTCTACCCCTCCTCCTTTCTTAAGGGAAGTGCTAGAAAGTCAAGAAACAAGCCAGAAGACAGGGCGGAAGATGGAAAGCCAGAAAGCATGGAGTCGCTGCAACCGGCACTTTAAATAACCCCAGAAGAGTTTCCAAGTTGGCCTACAAGAGGAGTGAGCCGCTGGGCTCCCTCTCGGCAACTCCGGAGTTCCGGGCAGCTCCGGGAGGCGGTCACAGGGCCGGCGGGAGCGAGAGCAGCTCCCGGGCCGCCCTAGCCGAGCTCCGAGGGCCCGGCTCGCACCCAGCTGGGCCGTAGGCCTGGGGCAGCAGCGCCCGAGCCCCGGCCCTTCACCGCCCGGACGGCTCAAACGACTGCCGAGCCCCGCAGCCCCGGAGACGCGGGCGACGGCCCGAACCCCAGCCGCGGGACGCGTCCCGCCGAAGGCCGCCCACTCAGGGCCCCGGGCCCCGCGCGACTCCCGGCGGACCCCCGGCCCGAGCCCCGCTGTCTACCTGTCTTCGCTCTTATTTTTCTGTTTCTTCCCCATCGCTTGTCAGCGGCGTCGGCGGACCCGGCCTCTCGGTTCGGTGTCTCACACACCCACTGTCTCCCCGCTGACGCCAATGCCCGCTCGGCTCCGTCCACCTCGCGCCGCCGCCTCTCGCACCCGGCTCTCCACAGACCCGCGCACTGGGACAGGGCACATATGGTGTAAGCCCTCAGTACGCAAGCGCATCGCCCCGCCGCCTCGGCGTGGGGACGCAGGGCGCGGCTCATCGAGAGCGGCGCTTCGGCTAGAGCGTCTTCAGTTGACCCGCCGGCCAGGTGGGAACCCGAGCGCCCCCTAGCCGCAAGGGACTGCCGCACACCGGCGCCCGGCCGCTCCCGGATTCTAGAACCTAGAGGACCACAATGAGGCTTTTCGTTTCTCACGTCAGCACCCTCCCGGGGGCTGGCGTTCGACCCAGGAGTGGTGCTGAAAATTCCCTCATGTCTACATCTCCTCAGCTGCAGGAAATTCATTCATTACGGGACCACAAGGAGCCAATAATGAGCCCTCCGGAGTTCCCCAGGGACATACACCCAGAACAAAATAATGAATGGATCCATCCCCCTCAGGAACAGTCATGTATAACAGTAACACTGTGAACATTTATTAGGGAGAAAAGACACACGGGTACAGAGACTAATCCCCTAATATGAATCTTCATATGAGCAAGTTCTAAATATCCGTGTGTTTAAGGAAGTCAGGAGGGAAGATTCTGGAATGGCGAAAATGTTTGGGGGCGATGTTATTAGTGCGAGCTACCGATTAATAATAGTGCACTATAAGTTATACTTCAACTTTAGAAAAGACTAAACTTAAAGCCCCACGGACAGGAACAACATCAGGCTCATTTCGATGTAGCACAGCCAGGGCTGACGCACAGCCTGTGCACAAGAAAAACTACAATTCCCAGCGTCCTTAGCGCCCATCCCTCCGGTCATCAGCCCACAAGTATAGGGTCGGAATCTTGGGTGGCGGAGAAGAGACGCACTCTCCGAGGCTTTCGTCACCCCCTCGCCGCCCCTTCCGCGGATCTCTCACATTGTCTCGCGAGAGGACTTTAGCCAATGGAAAGGAAGAGTGGACAGAACCTTCGCCGCCCTTAACAACTGCTGCGAGGCTGAATCCTGCGTGAACCCGATCGGTGTTCTTGATCTGCAGCGTCCTCTCTTCGTCGGCACCACCAATAGGCCAGGTACGGCAGAGGATGCTGTGACAGATCCTGCCACCGCGTTCCGTTGTTGAAGGACGGACAGATCAGGGCTACACGTCCGGCCGGGTCGGGCGCGGCCGGGGGGTGGGGGTGGTGAGGAGGGCGTAGCTGGGACAGCCTTGACCGAGAGGCTGCTGAGGCTGTGGCGCACGCCCCAGGTAGTGCGAAATCGCTTCCCCCGGAATTCCTCCGCCTGTCCCTGGAGCGCAGAGAGTGGCAAAGAATCTTCCGACAGGTACAGGGATTAGCATTTCGATCAGCAGTTGGTAGGTTAGTTAAATAGGTATCAGCCTTTCAGTTCATCTGTAAGAATATTCGAGTTGGTTCAATAAATAGAAAGTTAGGGGGCCCACTAAGCTATTTCCTTACTCCCCCTCCCCGCCCCCACATCTAAAGGCAGTGACTACCATGGCCTAACCTAGCACAGCTCTTGTGGCCTGTGTTCTCATGAGGCTCCGAATTTAAATGTGAAGGCATCCTGTAAAAAGCCACAGGAGTAAGCGAATGCTATGCCCAAATAACGTCAGATTCTGATGAGCTTGTCTCGGATCCCCTCATTTAGCCCCGAATGCAGTCTTTGTTGTTGGTGGTGTTGTTTATGGTTTTCGTGACATGGTTTCTCTGTAGCTTTGGAGCCTGTCCTGGAACTCGCTCCGTAAAACATGCTGGCCCCGAATTTACAGAGATCCGCCAGCCTCTTCCTGCCGAGTGCTGGGATTAAAAGCGTGCACTGACACCACCCGACCCGAGTGGAGAGTCTTAATCTCACATTTCTCTTCCGGGAGTAGGGAATCATAGCAATACAGCTTCTTTTCAATCATATATAGTACTTATGAGTCGTTGACAGTTGGGGTTTAGAGGGTTGTTTAGGATTTATGTAGCCCAGGCTGGCCTCTGTTGCTCTTTGTGTATCCAAGGATGATCTCAAATCTCTGATGCTTAGGCTTCTGCCTTTGAGAACTGAGATTATCGTCATGAACCACCATGCCCAGGCTAACTTCGTTTGGGAAGTGTTTGGTTTTAGCTGTCAACTTGACACAATCAAGACTCGCCTGAGAAGGAGGACTTAGGGAGAGATTGGCAAGATCAGGATGCCCTGTGGCTGGGGGGAGTGGGGATTATCTCGATTGCTTAAATAAAGCAAGGAGACCTGCCCATTTGTGCAGCACCGTTCTGTGCCCTGAATTTGAATCCTGAGTTAAGTGTAGAGGGGAGATTAAGCACAGGTAAAGCTGTCTTTGTTAGGACATCTCTGAGAGGGTATAGAAATGAAACTCTTTATGGCAGTGTCCATTAATAAATGGCTTTTCTAGAAGCCATAAAGCAAGTTAGTACCATCAGGGACAATCCTGGAACTATAGACCATGTTTTTGATGGCCTAGATCTTTGCTCCTGTTTTAGCAGGTGTTGGGGCCTACCTGCAAGGTTCTAAAGTCAAAATGCTATCTCTAACATGGCATCTGCTGTGTTAAGGTCTCGAGCCCTGTAACCAAGACCATGTCTTTAAAAAAAAAAAAAAACAAAACAAAACAAAAAAACCAAAAGTATAAATTTAATGCTTGTTTCTTTGTGACCCTCCCAGCACCAAGACTGCTTAGAAGAATGGAAGGTAATGGATCCATCGACATGTTCTCAGAAGTCCTAGAGAACCAGTTCCTCCAGGCTGCTAAGCTCGTGGAAAGTCACTTGGACTCAGAAATTCAGAAGCTGGATCAGATCGGTGAAGATGAGCTCGAACTCCTCAAAGAGAAGAGACTGGCGGCACTCAGGAAGGCCCAACAGCAGAAACAAGTAACCTCTCCCGCCTACTCTCTGAAATCACCTTAGCACTATGCTCCTGACTACGTGTGCAGTCATGTGACCTTCCTCACTTTCAGGATGTTCTGAATTCAAACTTCTCTGTCACTTAGATATTTTCCCAGGAATCAAACAAAAGGGAAGACTTAGGCGAGATGTAGCATTTAATTGAGAAGCTGAAATGTAGAAGAGAGATTAAAACTTTTCTCAGACCGAGCTTAGGGTGCATATATCAAAACTAAAGACATACAATAGTTCCGTGTGAGAAGAGGTTTTTTAAAAAATATTTATTTATTTATTACGTATACAATATTCTGTCTATGTGTGTATGCCTGCAGGCCAGAAGAGGGCACCAGACCCCATTACAGATGGTCGTGAGCCACCATGTGGTTGCTGGGAATTGAACTCAGGACCTTTGGAAGAGCAGGCAATGCTCTTAACCTCTGAGCCATCTCTCCAGCCCTGAGAAGAGGTTTTTAAAGCATGTGTGCATTTTTATTAAATTGGCTGGGGTTAGGAGGCAGGATCTCCCTGTGCAGCCACAATTGACCTGCTTCTGGCTCCAGAAGCACTGGAACTGAAGGCCTGTGTCCCCACACCCGGTTCTGTCTTGTTAACTCAAAGGCTCAGAAAGGTCACTAAAATTCTAGTTCAGTAAATGATGGGAAGGGCATTGAAACTTTTGCCTTGTTTCTTTTTTCTTTCTTTTAAACTATCTGGCTGAAAGGCATAGTGAGCGTATAGTTGAGGTAACAAGCTTTCTGCCGCAGGAAAAGTGGAAGGGGCTGAGCATTCTCAGGCTTGGCTCCAGTGCCTTGGCTTGTGAGCTGAATTACATGTCAGGTTTTCCTTGGTTCTGGACACCACATGAGTAGAATACTTTTCCTTCTGAGGACTCTGCTCACTGATGGCTAGTCTAGAAAGCCTTGCCTGTTTGAGATTATCAGAAGCAGACAGGTGGGTTTCTAAGCTTCTGAGCTGTAGTAACCACACTGTCCCCCCAAACTGATAGGTTTTATTTCATGGGGTGGTTTGTTTGGTTTGTCTTTTCGCTATAGGATAGAATTGGTTTCTTTACAAAATAATACAGTGATTGAGACACTTAAAATCCCGAGTGTCACCAAAAGACATTTCAGCTGGATGGTGTGCTTCTCTTGAAATTAGGAATGGCTTTCTAAAGGTCATGGGGAGTACAGAGAAGTTGCCAGCGAGAGAGACTTTTTTCAAGAAGTCAAGGAGAGTGAAAAAGTGGTTTGCCATTTCTACAGAGACACCACATTCAGGTAACTTTGCTTCCCCCCACCCTTGGAAGTCAGTATTCCTATGAGAATGGTTTATTGTTCCTCAAATATTTTTCCACTGTGTAACTCTAAATATGTCTTAAAGTAGATTCTTACAATTCTTACCAAAATAATAATTTGGTTGTTTTTTCACTGTGCTGTGTTCACTGGGAATTGGAGGGCAACAGATTTCGTGATCAGTGTTTATCCACCCGCTCTGTCCCCTTGATAAGGAGATAGTGAGTGACTTGACCAAGCCTTTCCTTGGAACCATAGATGGAACTGCCAGGCTTATCTCCTGTGGGAACAAAAACAAAAACTCTTGTCTAGGGGCTGGAGAGATGGCTCAGCGGTTAAGAGCACTGACTGCTCTTCCAGAGGACCCGGGTTCAATTCCCAGCACCCACATGGCAGCTCACAACTGTCTGAAGATCCAGTTGCAGGGGATCTGACACCTTCACACCAATGCACATAAAATAAAGTTAAAAAAAAAAAAAAACTCTTGTCTAAAACATTTTTGATTTCCATTTGAAAGTTAAGATAACCCCCCAAAATAAATAAAGATAACCCTGATTTCCATTTGAAAGTTAAGATAACCCCCCAAAATAAATAAAGATAACCCTAAAGAGCCGGGCGGTGGTGGCGCAGCCTTTAATCCCAGCACTCGGGAGGCAGAGGCAGGCGGATCTCTGTGAGTTCGAGACCAACCTGGTCTACAAGAGCTAGTTCCAGGACAGGCTCCAAAACCACAGAGAAACCCTGTCTCGAAAAACCAAAAAAAAAAAAAAAAAAAAAAAAAAAAGATAACCCTAAAGTATCTAGCTTGGTGCAATCCTGCTCACAATTCCGTGTTTACCAGCAGCTGTCTCTTACCCATCAACAATCAAAATATTCAAAATCAGCACAATATTATACTGTGTATTTCCCATCTTTTGTGGCTTATTTCCTTTTTTAAAAAACTTTTTTAATGATTTGTTTTTATTTTATGTGCATTGGTGTTTTGACTGCCTGTATGTCTGTGTGTGGGTACCAGATTCTCTGAAACTGGAGATACAAACAGTTGTGAACGCCCATGTGGATGCTGGGAATTGAACCCTGGTCCTCTGGATGAGCAACCAGTGCTCTTAACCACTGAGTCACCTCTCCAGCCCCTGCTTTTTCTTTTATTTTACTTTTACTGTCTCTTTAAAGACTTTACTTGACTTTTAAACTATTTCTTTCTATAACTGTCCATACCCCTTTTCTTTCCTGCCTGCACACATTGTACAACACATTGGAATATGTTCAGAGTTTTTTTTTTTCCATCTGGACCTCTTCTTCTGTGTATCTTTTAGGCTTTTTTGACCACATGAGCAAATTTTTTTTTTTTACATTAATCATAAACTGATTGGCCCATTAGCTCAGGCTTCTTATTTACTCTCATAACTTACATTAGCCCATTATTCTTATCTGTGTTAGCCACATGGCTCAGTACCTTTTTCAGCAGCGTAGTCACATCTTGCTTCTTCTGTGTCTGGACAGGACTGCCGAGGAATCCACACGAGCAAATTTTAAACTGCTAAGCTACACCTGGGTCCTCTGTGAGACTCTCCTGGCTGATTCTGCCCACCTCTAGTGTGGCCTGGTCAGAAGTGTCTGACCAGGTACTACATTTACCTCCTATCTATAGGAAGCCGGTACCTGTGCTGCTGCCACAAGCGGTTCTTACTTAGCTTGCTTTTTTATTTATTTATTTATTTTTTTTTTGAACTTTTTGAGACAAAGTTTCTCTGTAGCTTGGGAGCCTGTCCTGAAACTAGCTCTTGTAGACCAGGCTAGCCTTGAACTCACAGAGATGGAGAGATGGGCCTGCCTCTGCCTCCGAGTGCTGGGATTAAAGGCACGTACCACCTCAACCTGGCTCTTAGCTTGCATTTCTATTTAACGCTGACAGCTGAACAGCAGAGCGGGGCCTCTGAAAGGAGCAGTGTCTTTTTTTCTTCCTTTTTTTTCCAACCTTCTCAGGCCATACAATGGACATTCGGACCCATGTTGGTAGGCTAAAATGTTGTTGGTTGTTTTTATTCTTGACTTATTTACTCTTCTGCAGGCTCACCACCAAGCTTTCAAATCATGACATGGAGGCTTGTTTCTTATAAATGCACAGCCCTAGCTTGGCTTATTTCTAGCCAGCTTTTTAAAAATTGTCCCTTCTACCTTTTGCCTCTGGGCTTTTTCCTCTTCTTGTGTGATCTTTCGCTCTCACTCCTTGCCGGCTGGCCTCTTTTCTTGCTCTCACTCCTTGCCGGCTGGCCTCTTCTTTTCTTGCTCTCACTCCTTGCCGGCTGGCCTCTTTTCTTGCTCTCACTCCTTGCCGGCTGGCCTCTTCTTTTCTTGCTCTCACTCCTTGCCGGCTGGCCTCTTTTCTTGCTCTCACTCCTTGTCGGCTGGCCTCTTCTTTTCTTGCTCTCACTCCTTGCCGGCTGGCCTCTTTTCTTGCTCTTACCTTTTGATTTCTTTTGCTTCTTCCTCCTCTGATGTTCTTCTATTTATTTCCTCAGACTGCCAGCCCCACCTATTTCTCTCTCCTGCCTAGCTATTGGCTGTGCAGGTTTTTAGACAAGGCACCGTAACAGCTTCACAGGTGTTTTAGACAAATATAGTAATAGCTTCAAACATGTAACGTAAAAGAATGCAACACATCTTTGCATCATTAAACAAACGTTCCACAGCATAAACAAGTGTAGTTCATCTTAAATTAATATTCCACAACATGGGTTGGTCCCAGGCATGGTGGTCTACAGCTGTAATTTCATTGCTTTTGAGACTGCAGGTAGGATTACAATTTTGAGGTCAGCCTGGGCTACATAGTAAGATCTTAGAACAACAGCAAAATATGTTAGTGAACAAATGGTGTGCATAGACTGAATTAAATTAGGTTCCTTCTCGAGTTAAAATATGGTGTAGATTTATGTTACAGATTTCTTACATACAGATTTATTTGTTTAGAGCATCATTTAAAACCCGATATTTGTTACCTTACCATTTATTTCTAAAACCTTGCTTTGTTTGCTCTTTTGGTTTTTCAAGACAGGGTCTCTATGTAGTCCTAGCTGTCCTGGAACTCAGAGATCTGCCTTCGTTTACCTCCCAATTCCTGGGATTAAAGGTGTGTGTCACCATCACCCTGTCTTAGCTCTGAAATCTTATTGAACTACCTGGGAGAAAAGACCCAGCCAGTAACAAGATTGGGCATCAAGGTTATAAGAAACTTCCTGAGCCTAGACTAGTTCTGGAGCAACAGCGGGTACTCAAGAATCACCTGTGTACTTCCCCATTATATGCGAGAACTTTGACTTGCCTCTATGTTTTAAAAGTAATCAACTCTTAGCTGGCTGTGGTGGTGCTCGCCCTTAATCCCAGCACTTGGGAGGCAGAGGCCAGCGAATATGATTCGAGGCCAGCCTGGTCTATGGAGTGAGTTCCAGTACAGCCAGGACTGAGAAGAACAGGACAGAGAAACCCTGTCTCGGAAAACAAAATAATAAGTAAGTAAAACTCAGTTATAATGAACACCTGTGCTTAAGAGCCAAAAAGATTGGCAGTCTGTTTCTTTTGAAACTAGGAGCTTGGTTTGTTTAAAATAGATTTTAATATAAAGAAAATGTCACTTCCTTTTCAGCAGATGGTTTAATAAAAATCACGACAGAGCTGAAAGTGCAGTTTATTGGGTTCATTCTTTAGCACTGGGGATTTGGGGGTGGAGTCACACTGATACCATTCATTTCTTAAGGGTCACACTAGCCATATTTAAACAGCACTGGTAACCTTTAATAGATAAGCTTCCCTGACAGAGTTACGTGTTTCAGGGAGTTCTTGGTGGCTCTAGTTTTTGGTTTTTTTCATTGTTGTTGTTTTGTTTCCATTTTTGGATTTTAGTTTTTCACGACAGTGTTTCTCTGTGTAGCCCTGGTTCTGTCCTAAAATTCACTGTAGACCAGGCTGGCCTCCAGCTCAAAGATCAGCCTGCCTTTGATTCCTGAGTGCTGGATTAAAGGTATGTGCTGCCGCTGCCCAGCTCTGGTGACTCCAGTTTTTAGTTTTTTCTTTTTTTTTTTTTTTTTTCGAGACAGGGTTTCTCTGTGGCTTTGGAGCCTATCCTGGAACTAGCTCTGCAGACCAGGCTGGTCTTGAACTCACAGAGATCCGCCTGCCTCTGCCTCCTGAGTGCTGGGATTAAAGGCGTGCGCCACCATCGCCCGGCTTTTTTACTCCAGTTTTTAATCGTAAATTCCAGATGTGGCACCGGCTGAATTTTTGCCTTTTATGAGTTCTGTCAGCTTCAGTCTATCCCCCTTCATCCTTATGAAGACACCAGGAAACATTCATGTATAAGGGAACCTTTTTTTTATCCTAAGTATGGCAACTCATAAAATTGAGATTCAAAAAAAAACATATAAAATGCGCTGCACAGTAATGCTTCCTTTAGCGTTCGCCTGTCTGCTCTTGTCTTACAGGTGTAAAATACTAGACAGACATTTGGCAACACTGGCCAAAAAACATCTTGAAACCAAGTTTTTGAAGCTGAATGTGGAAAAAGCGCCATTCCTCTGTGAGAGACTGCGGATCAAAGTCATCCCCACACTAGCTCTCCTGAGAGATGGCAAGACACAAGATTATGTTGTCGGATTCACTGACCTAGGAAACACAGATGACTTCACCACGGAAACTTTAGAGTGGAGACTTGGTTGTTCTGACGTTATCAATTACAGGTAACCTTTAGCAAAGATGAACCAAAAAATAGATAGTTGGTCATTTTTTTTTTAGATTTTTTTATTTGTTTATTTATTTATTTTATGTTTTATGAAATTAAATCCTGTTGTATTCAGCTTAGGAAAAGCCCATTTCTTAAAGCATAGAGTAATGTGAACTTATAGCAAAACCAAATTTACAGATAAAAACTGAGCCTTGAAGGCAGCCTAGACGTTTTCAACGTAAGAAATGTCATTGAAACTAATTTTGGAAACCCAAAGTGACATTCCCGAATAGATTGCCTTTGGGTGTGTGCAGGAGGGTTGTTTTTTACGATGTTTAGAGAATCAACTCAGAGACTTATACATGCTAGACAAGTCTTCTGTCACTAAGTTATACCCTAAGCCTTAACTCCACAATTTATAGCTGACTTAAGTGATTCTTTGTGATAAAATTAAAATGTCAAACACAACTGCCAAAAAGGTCATTGTGCTTTTGTGATTTCATGCTTGTAGTACTGAGTGACAGCCAGGACCTTACATGTACTAGCTGTGCCGCACCACACACAACAGCAATCCCTAGCCCTGAATAGGCTTTTACTGTAGGCGTTCATATGTCACACGTACAGTGTCTCCCCCACTTCCCCTCACTTCTCTGAGTCTCCACTAAACATGGATGAATTATCCCTGTACTGTAGAAGTCCATTTTTGCTTTTGTTAACATGAGCATACATTAACATTTGTTCAACAGAACACTATATTTTGAAATTATATCTAGCTTTTTCTTTAGGTTTTTGTGTTTTAAGACAAGGTCTTACTCTACAGTCCAGTAATGTTAATCCTCCTGCCTCAGCCTCCCAAGTGCTGGGATTACAGGTGGGATCCACCATGCCCAACTTGATTTTGAATTTTAGTTATGTTGCAAACTAGCAAAAGGAAGTCTTGCATAATCTACCATATTCCCACATTTTAAATGTATATGCCAGATACATAACATTGTTTTCAGAACCATTTGAGTATACTTCTTTATTTCTAAATGTGTTTTTCCTAAGAATAAGTACATTTTCTTGTATACTTCCAGTGCAGTTAATAAAATAGCAGTGATATAGTTTATAGAACCTACTCGAATGTACCACCATCCTTGTATCGTTTTCCTTGTCTGAAAATTGTGTCACGTTTAGTTATTGCATTTAGCTTCTGTAACAATTTCTATAGTAATTGTTTTTAAAAAGTATAAGCTAGTTAATTTCTCAGTGTTCCCCAGCTCGGACCTATGTGTGCATCTCAGACTCAGATCTCAGGTCAGGGCTGTTTGCTGCAGGAGGGTGTGGGTGCCTTCATTCTCAGTGCATCATCTGATGGTAGTGGTCCAGCATTGGTTTGGACACTATCATGCCAGGTGATGATTTATGAGGAACTTTTGTATCACTTGTGTTTATTTCCTTGTCCATTTAGTGATTAGCCTGGGCTGCAAATGATTTTATTCTGCAGGTTATAGTCGATAAAGCTTCATTATCCTTTGACCCTTGTGGCCCAAGCAAGATGCTTTAGGAAAGCTTATGTTGTATTCTGTCTGTAAAATTAGCTGTGTTTCTAAGAAGTTGTGCTTCCTTTCAGTGCAAATGATAGTTTTTTTCTCCTTTTTCATTTATTGATTACTTTATTTACTGTTTGTTTAGGACAGGTTCTCACTGTATAGTCTAAATGGTCCTCAAATGCATAGTCCTAGCTCAGCCTCCTGGCAACTGGAATTATAGGCATGTGCCACAGTTCCTGCCTAGCAAATGATGTTCCAAAACTAACATCTGGATGCCAGGACACATACACAAAACTGCCTTATCATTTATTTCCCTAGCATTATTGAAAAGTTTTTTAAAAAAATTTGTGTTTTATTTTTCTAAGTTTTGTGCCAATCCCGGGCTGACAATAGTGCATTCTGTGAGTGAGTTTGCTAATGTGTGTAGAAATGTAAACACTGGGGTGCTGCCCAGGAAAAGTCACAGCAAGAGCTCAAGCACAGCTGTGTTGTGTCTGCTTCGGAACATTAATGCCTAGCGTGCAGAGAGCCAGGGCCCCATCTCCATTAGCCCAAAAATGTTTATGATAATGATTATGATAAACAAGAGGCTCAAACGTTGATCTAATACAGTTAGGTAAGGTGTGACACTATTAACTGTTAGTATTAATGCTTTTTACATTCTAGCATCCCAAGTGTATTAAATCATAAAAAATAAAATGCTCTTAAACTTTGTTTCACTTTTAGTGGAAATTTAATGGAGCCACCATTTCAGAGCCAAAAGAAATTTGGGACAAACTTCACAAAGCTGGAAAAGAAAACTATCCGAGGAAAGAAATACGATTCTGATTCTGATGATGACTAGACTGCTGTATTTGTAAAGCATCTCTTTGTTTACGTCAGAGTTAAGTGTCTTTCTGAAGTCCTTGATTTCGGCCCATTGACCATCTGGTCCTCGTATCCCAGAGTTTACACTGCTTCACCACATGGAAGGACACCATTACTATTTGTCTGTGGCCATCGTGTGTAGCTTGAGAGAAACAGATATCTTAAATTACCTGGAAAGGGTCTGGATTCTCTATTTTTGTGATTGTTTTTATCATAACGTAATTCTTCTATCTTTATACCACTCACACTTGTGTTTTTAATCTGCGGAGTTAGCAATAGAAATTCAGCAACTCTTAAGGACTTAATGAGTGCTGTCTATACAAATGGTGTGGGAGCATTTCCTGGTGTCCCACAAATACCTGTCAGTGAGTCCTCGCTTAATGGAATGTGTTTCAGGAACTATTAAAGACTTGCCCGTGTATTCAGGGTGCAGCATGGTGACTGCTGAGAGCAGCGGGACAGTCAGGTCAGCAGCTCATTGCCTGACTTAAAGGATCCACATTGCTTACGTGCTGAGACATGCATTAAGAAATAGTTAAGAAACAGTTTCTGAGTGGCCGCATATGGAACTCCAATGGCTGCTGGTACAACAGTTTTAGAATAGTGTGGCGCCATCTAATGAGATGGCTCAGTGTAGGGAGGCACTTGCCACAAAACTTGAGGACCTGAGTTCAATTCCCAGGACCCACTTGGAAGGAGAGAAACAGTTCCTGCAAATTGTCATGGAGCGCTCACACACACATAATACAGTAGATACAAATTGTCATGTAACACACGTAATGCAGTAAATACAAATTATCGTGTAACACACATAATATAGTAAATACAAATTGTCAGGTAACACACATAATACAATAAATACAAATTGTCATGGAGCACACACACCTAATACAGTAGATACAAATTATCAGGTAACACATAATACAGTAAATACAAATTGTCAGGTAACACATAATACAGTAAATACAAATTGTCATGGAGCACACACACATAATACAGTAGATACAAATTTTAAGGTAACACAATACAGTAAATACAAATTGTCGTGGAGTACACACATAATACAGTAGATACAAATTGTAAGGTAACACAATACAGTAAATACAAATTGTCGTGGAGTACACACATAATACAGTAAATACAAATTATCGTGTAACACAATATAGTAAATACAAATTGTCATGTAACACACAATGCAATAAATACAAATTGTCATGTAACACGTAATACAGTAAATACAAATTGTCATGGAACATGTAATACAGTAAATACAAATTATGTAACATAATCAGTAAATGCAAATATTGAATTTGAAAGGCGATTTGGGATTTGGAAGCAATCTAAAGCGGGAAAGAAGAGGGGACGTGTAGGACAAACATATTAATAAATTAAAGATGACATAAAGAGGCTGGGGAGGTGGCTCAGCAGTTAAGAGCACTTGGGTTCGATTCCTAGCCCCCACATGGTGATTCACAGCCATGCACTAGCTCAGTTCTGGGTGAACCTGATGCTGCCTTCTGACCTCCATGGGCACCACGCAAATGTGCACATACGTACATTCAGGCAGGATACATACACATAAACTAAGGCGAATCTATTTTTAAAAGAAATAAAAATCTAGTTCTTTGAAGGCAACAAACCTGTTCTGAGCAGGTGAGGAAAGGTATAGCAGAAAAGATTCAAGGAAAAATTAAAGTGGCCAACTATGAACATCTTTATACCAATAAACAAGGAAAAGAGAATCCTAGAAAGACCAATTAAAATAGAAGAAAAAATAAAAAAAAAATATGAGCAGGGCTCTAAAGAGATGGCTCAGTGGTTAAGAGTGCGCTCTTGCAGAGAACCTAGGTTCAGTTCCCAGCACCCATGTCAGCGGTAGCTCAAGCTCCAAGGGTATAATGCCATCTTCGGGCACCTGCTCACCTAAGTGCAGACTCACATACATAAAGGGAAGCCTAAATTTGGGCAGAACTAATCTCTGTAAATAGCATTTCTAATGGAAAAGTACAACACCAAATGACTATACTCATAAATTCAACAAAAACATTTTTAAAGAATGACATCAGTTTTCACAAACTTTTACACATCAAACATGAGGGATAACTCTCCTGCTGCTAGTAACTCTATCTCTTAGACTAGTATTAAGCTAACACTAAAGCCATACTGCAACATCATAAAGTTACAGACCAATAATTTTCCTGAGCACACAAAAAAGCTAACTAAAGCCCAGTAATATAAGAAAACAAGATTATATCTTAAGATCATACTCACACATGCATATACCCAAATACAGACATAAATATACATAATTGAAGTCCTAATAAGCAGAATCTTGGGCGGGGGTGGTTTTTTTTTTTTTTTTCTTTAGACAGGGTTTGTTTATGTAGTCCTGGCTGTCCTGGAACTAAGTTGGTAGACTGGGCTGGCCTCTACCAATCCAGTGCTGAGATTAAAGGCCTGTGCCACTACCACCTAGCACAATTTTTTTTTAATCAGTGTAATTTCATCCTGTAGCTACAGTCGGGAAGCAAATGGGAATGGCTACCCTGACAGAGCAGACCCAAGCAAAGTCAGAGACAGTTGACAACAGAGTCGTTTGGTAGACTCAAAGCTGCCTTTGTGACTCTTACCAGAGTAGTCTGTATGCTAAAGAGAGAGATGGGGGGGGGGGGCGATTCGGAAATCCGCAAAGGTAGTGTGCAAGCATGGAGGAAAGATCTAGTGCCTTACAAAGAAGTCAACCTGAGGGCTGGAGAGATGGCTCAGAGGTTAAGAGCCCTGGCTGCTCTTCCTGAGTTCAAATCCCAGCAACCACACTGTGACTCGCACTATCTATAATGAGATCTGGTGCCATCTTCTGGTGAGTGTATGCATAATAAATCTTTAAAAAAAAAAAAAAAAGAACCCCAGCACACGCGTGACTCAGGCAAGGGGTTATGTTGTGTGACCCGGGCTGTCCTGGTGAAGAGACCTGCAGCCCTGCCTTCGGGCAAACTCACAGCTCTCAAACCCACTTGTGGCTGTTGGGTCTGCGGGAAAGGGGACGCCCATTTCTGTTAACCCTGTGACTGACTGGCAGGGTCCAGGCACCACCTTGAGAGGGAACTGAGCTACGCTGAAGCCCGAGAATGGAGAACAAACCACACAACAGCGAGCCTAAGTTTAGTTAACCAAGGTTCAGTAATGACAGACAACCAAGGGAGGTGGCTGTGTAGAATGGGAAGGCACCATGCTGACAGCCGCGTACAGCGAACAGGAACAAAGTCCTGCCCTGGTTGCCAGGAAGCAGATCCCATCAATTGAGTTCTGTAGCCCTGCGCCTGTGATCAGCAGGTGAAGCCTGATGCTATCGAGGTAGCAGTACCACTGCAGAGCCTGGAGACTCAAGCTCCCTCCAACAGCACCCGTCCAGCCAGACAGTGGAAGTACAGAGTCCAAGAACATGTTATCTTGGTTGCTCCCACACTCCAGTGCACTTGGGAGATAGCCCCAGTCCTGAAGAAGGAATCTGGGACCAGAAAGTGATGAAACGCTACCCAGCCCACAGACTGCAAAGCTGAGTGTGGCCAGTAGAGGACGCTACTACACGGAGAAGGGAAGCTACTGAAGTAGACAGGTCCTGTGGAGATCAGACACTTGCCCAGCAGGACTTAGCCATAGAAAGGAGCCCTCTGGTACTTAGGCATTGAAAGAAGCTTCCTTGGTTCTTTATCCTTTCTTTGAGCCCCAGGCCTTCCCTTGCATTTACTTGTTCTTATACTCAAAGCAGTTCTTTTTCTTTATCCTATTTTTTAATATTTTGTTTTAATATTTTGGGATTTTTTTGTTCTTTAGTTCTTCATGGAATCATCAGTTTTTATTATGCATTTTTCACTAATAGGTATTCTTTTTTCTTTTCTTGTTTCCTTTCTTCATTTGTTCCTCTCAACCACACTTTCAGCAGTATGTTAATTTTGTCTTGCTGGGGATACTCTTTAGTTTGTTGTTTTAAAAACTCATGGTTTTATTTTGTACTCCCTTCTTTTGAGGGGGAAGGTTGGGACAGGTTCATTCTATATAGCCGTATGTAGACCAGGCTGGCCTCGAACTCTGAGATCTGCTTCCAGAATACTGAAACAAAACATGCTGCCGCCATGCCCTCTGGAATCCTTAACATTTGTCTAATTTTGTTTTTTAACTATCATATTACAAAATCTGGGCTTTTATTTTGATTTTTTTCTCTTCTAATCTTTTCCCCTTCAACATTCTTCTGTTTTTCTTCTTGTGCTTTCCATTCATTTAATATTACTTCTCTATTTCCCCTCTTCCCTGCCTCCTTCCTTTATCTCATTCATTTGCTATTGCCACATTTGATGTGGGATTCTCTTCTGCATGCTGTGAATATGTTTCATTACCATCGGTTAATAAAGAAGATGCTTCAGCCTATAGCAAGGCAGATTATAGCCAAACTGGATGAGATATAGAGAGTAGGCAGAGTCAGAGAAATGTCATGTAGCTGCCGAAAGAGTCAGACACCAAAACCTTATCTCGTCTGGGTGACCAGGAAGTGAACAAGAAGTCTCTGTCTACACACATTTACCCTAAATAATTGTTAACTTCATAACCTTCTATGTTTCTTTTCCCCATTCTGTTTAATGGTCACATATGATATATTAATGGACTTTAGGTTCATTTCTATATTTGGTACTGTTGTTATTATAATAGTTTGTTATCTCCGTACTGGGTAGTATTCTTAAGAATGGGTTGCTTAGCCGGGTGGTGGTGGCGCCCGCCTTTAATCCCAGCACTCGGGAGGCAGAGGCAGGCGGATCTCTGTGAGCTCGAGACCAGCCTGGTCTACAAGAGCTAGTTCCAGGACAGGCTCCAAAACCACAGAGAAACCCTGTCTCGAAAAAACCAAAAAAAAAAAAAAGTGCAAATCATGTTCAAGAGCATATTAAGATAACAATATTAAGATAACAGAACATGGCTATGTTGCTGTCATCTCAGGGTTGAAAGGTAGTTTAAACATTAAAATCAAGTGTTGTACCCCATGGGCCTAAAGAAATGGTTCAGTGGTTCAGAGTGTATATAGCTCTTGCAGAGGACCCTTCTTTGGCTCCCAGCACCCACATCAGGTGACTTATACAACAACCACCTATACCTCTAATTACAGAGGATGTGACACCTTCTGGAACTCGGAGGATGCCTGCATGTTTTGTATATAATGTGCATAAATTCACACAGTCTTGCATATGTACACATAAATACTGAAAATTTAAAAATTGCTAGCCCAAGCTGGGCGGTGGTGGCGCACGCCTTTAATCCCAGCACTCGGGAGGCAGAGGCAGGTGAATCTCTGTGAGTTCGAGGCCAGCCTGGTCTACAAGAGCTAGTTCCAGGACAGGAACCAAAAGCTACGGAGAAACCCTGTCTCGAAAAATCAAAAAAAAAAATTGCTAGCCCACACATAAACTAAAAGACAGAAATCACGTAATCATCTCCATAAGCACAAGAAGGGCCTTTGACAAAGTTCAGCATCCTTTCCTGATAAAAAATAAAAAAACAAAAAGCCAAACCCTCCAAAGAAGCTAGGAAGAGAAGGAACATAAGAACATAATAAAAGTGGTATATGAAAAACTTATAACCAATGTTATACTAAATGGGGAAAAAATGAAAGTGTTTTCTCTAAAACCAGGAATGAGACAAGTGTTGCTGTTCTCACTTATTCAATATGGTGCTTGAATTTTAGCTAGTGATAAGAAAAGAAATAAAAGGGAGACAAATGGGAAAACGAAGGAGTGAAGTTCCCCTTGTTGGAAGACATGATCTGATGCTAAAGAGACTCTTAGAACTTGCAAATGCTCTTAGAAAAGTAAAAAGGTACAAAGCCAACATACAAAACCCAGCAGCCTTTCTATCTACCAGATAAAAGTTCACAGAAAATAAAATCAGTATAAAAACCCATTCATAAAAATCTTCCCCAAAGAGGTGGGAGAAAAGTAAAACAAGGAAGAGGCCCATCTACGGCAGTGTGGGGTGGGCGGCCATAAGGCAGCAGCCAGAAGTCTCCCAACAGCCGGGTGCCACTCCAATAAGCAAATCTGTGGTGGAGAACTGGGAGAGAGAGAGAAGTGGGCATGGTTCATGTACTGCGCAGACAGGAGGAGCTGGAGACGTGGTGTGAAACAGGCTGATGTAAGTGGCCTGAGCTGCCGCCTGAGGCCATGTGATGTTCTGGTTAGTGCTGCTGCTGACGGGCATGTCCGGGTCCTTGGCCTGTGTCACCACCAAAGGCCATGGTCTCAGCTGCTACCTGAGGCCATGTTGATATCCGAGGGCCATGATGCTGACGTTGGCCATACATATTTGAGTAGCCTGTGCTCCCACCTGAGGCCATGGGGACATCCGGACCTGAGCTGCACCCAGGGCCATGTCTGAGTCAGTGGCCCTACTGCTGCCGGGATCTTCGTTGATGGGTGGCCTGTGTTACTATCAGAAACCATTCTGATGCGGGTGGTCTGGACTGCCATCTAAAGTCATGTTGATGTCCAAGGGCCCTGCTGAGTTGGCCCTGCCCCATGTCTGGAGTGGTGGGGGCATGGAGGAAGCCCAGGCTGACTAACTCAGCTACCACCCAGGCCCACAAGATGGCCCCCTCCAACATCTACTCCACCAATGACCTGCTGGAGCATGTGCAGGGACAGGTACGTGTGAAACCACAGTCGCAGGATCTCCATGATTTGGGGAAGCCGAGGGATAAAGGAGAGGAGTTTCAGAGAGGGTACAGTATTGATGGTGTACCAGAAACACGAGGCCTTGAACCAGACCAACAACGCATTGCTATGAACATTTGCAAGTCGAGCTATTTGGGCAGAAGGTTCTATATACTGCTTGACACACCACAGCTCCAAATGAAGAACCAATATGTGATGAAGAGACGGAAGCATTTCAGTGATGACTAAAGATGTTGAAGACTTTTTCAAATACTTTAGCCATTTGTATTTATCCTTGTAAGACTTGTTTTTTCATTGAAATGCACACTAAAACTAATTAGAGATTTCACCTCATCTCAGTCAAAATGGTCATCATTAAGAATTTTTTTATTTTAAAAACAAAACCTGGAGGTGGTGGCACACACCTTTAATCCCTGCACTTGGGAGGCAGAGGCAGGCGTATCTCGGTGAGTATTAGGCCAGTTTGGTCTACAGAGTGAGTTCCAGGACAGTCAGAGCTACACAGAGAAATCCTATCTTGAAAAAATTTTTTTTAAGAATAAATAAGGTCCAACAGCAGGAGAGGTAGGTACAATAGGAAGAAATTAAGGGAATCTTTTGTAAAAAGGGAACGTTTTAAAGCATAGAAACCAAGGAAGTACTGCATGAGTCCCCAGGGAAGAAAGCCAAGGAAGAGCAAATACCAAAATGGTAACTCAATAAAGTTCTACTGAGATAAAACTCTTGAACGTACATAGCAGAAGGGCACTTCCATGTATTTGGTGAAATTGAGCCACTACAAAAATCAAATTGAGAAGGATTCTTCCACATCTATGACCTTAAAAAAGTAACCAAGGGAGACTTTGAAATGCCAGATCATTTGAAGGGGAAGAAAATTGAGTTAGCACTGAAATTGTATACACCATACATCATTCTGAAAGGCAGTAGCATGCCATATTTAATATGCAGAAATCATTTGTGAATCCATAATTTAATATTCAGCCAAATGACCTATATGCAAAAAAATACCTATGGTTAGGAGCTCACTCCGTGTTAGAGTGAATGCACGTAACCCTGGGACCAGTTCCCAGCGTTGCCTTTCACTCCAGTACAAACCTTAATGACATGAACGTGCACGGTTTTGTTTGTTTGCGTGGTCTCTTGCGTCTCAGATGACCCTTTAACTCACACTGTAGTTAACCTTGCACTATGTGTTCTCTTGTCTCCAACCCCAAAGTGCTGGGTCATAGGTGGGCACTGCTATATCTGAACATGTTCAGTTAGGAAAATTTTAATAGCATACTAAACAACATGCTCAAATAGGACATAACTAGAGAAATCATTTACTGGATTTATGTATAAAACTAAGACTGATGGTACTTGCCAGTAGAAGTAACTGCGATGACCCATCCCTCAGTGCCCTGAATTTTACTGAAAATTCAAATAAAACTGCCAGGATTGATGTTGTACAAGCCCAACTTCCACCAATGGATGTATGGATAAACAAATTGTGATGCTAAATCATCATAAAGTATTGAAATATCATTCATGATCTGCACTGGTTAGATTTCTGTCACCTTAATACAAACGGCATCATCTGAAAAGAGAGAACCTAAATAGAGAAAATGATTCTATCAGACTGAGCTATAGACAAGTTAATTATTAATTAATTAATTAATTAATTATTGCTGTGGAAGGGCCCAGCATGTTATTGGCAGTGCCACCACTGGGCAGGCAGTCCTGACTTGTATAAGAAACAACCTGGGTGATCCACAGAGAGACAGTCAGGAAGCAGCCCTCCTGCATGGTCTCTGCTTCAGTTCTTGCCTCCATGTTTCTTCCATGAGGTCCTGCCCTGACTTTCCTTCCTGACAGAAAATAAACTCTAAGAGAAAATAAACTAAACCTTCTCCTTACCAAGTTGCTTTTGGTCATGGTGTTTATCAGATCAATAGAAAGCAAACTAATAATAGGAAGGTATTTGACTTCAATCTCAGGCCTTCACACATATTACACACATATACATGCATATCCACACATGCAAACATGCACACACATGTGCACTGCACACAAAAGTACAATAAATAAGTAAACTAATGAATGAGCAAATCCACAAGTTTGCTAGCACAATTTTGTTATGATTTCATTTGCTTTCTTTGATTTTTAATTTATTTGTTATAACCGTATTTGTTTGGGTGATGGGAGAGCACAGCACACAGTGGACAACTTGCAGGAATCAGTTTTCTCTCCCTCCTCCATGTGGGTTCTGAAGACCTAACTTGAACCCAGGTCATCAGGCTAAGGCAAGTTCCTTTACCTGCCGAGTGATCTCTCTGGCCCGATTTGGAGGTTTTACAAGGTAGCTAAAGCAAGAACAAGAAAATAGAACGGGAGAAACAGATTGGTTAAACACCAGATTACTTTCCTTTTAAGGGTTAAAGCAGAGGACTTCTTGTCACTAAAGCTAAGGGGCTTTTTCTGACAAGTCGCTACTAGTCTCTGTAGAAAACTGCTATGTTTGGTAATTTTCCTGTCCCTTACTACTTAGTGTTTCTAGCATTCACAACTCACTGTGGTTTGCCCTACTGGAGACCAGTTGACTAGTTCAAAACAATAGCTTTCTATATGTTTCAGTTAAAAGGAGTTTAATCTTGGCTTTCTATATAGCCTTGAGGTCATGGCAATAATCTACATCTTTGTATTTTACATACACTTTCCATTTTAGACAGAGGACTTAGAGGAGTTGAGCTGAAATTGACCTGGAAGCCTCCTCAATGGGGACTAATTCTCTGCTATGCCAGCTGCCCAAGGAGAAAAGCAACTGATAGTCCTGCCCATCTCTAAATCCTATGAACCACAAGAATGGCCAGCCGATGAAGGTATTCCCAAGAGTGCAACAGTGGCCCTTTATTGTGTGACAACCAACAACTCTCTAACTGTACTCAAGGCTCCCTCAATAGGAGGGACTTCATGCCCAGCACTATAAACCTTGCCAACTACCTGTGGCTGGTGATGTCATGGGTCCTAGAGAACCTTCTGCTGCCATTTTCCTAAGCCAGTATAAGTCTCAATTTCATTTCTAAAACTCATTCTTATATTCACAGGTCAGTGTAACTACTTCTAACTCATTGACCAAGAAGCCTCTTTCTGCGGCAGATGGAGATGAGAAATCAATTATTGTATACATACACAATTTTATACATGTATGCTGTGCATACTAACCAATCTCATCCCATCCCCCTACTACCCCTACTATCCTCCCTCCCCTTTCCCACTACTCTCTCTCTCATGTTCATGCTGTTTTGTGACCCACTGAGATTAGCCAGGGCCTGCTGTGTAACTGTAGGTTTGGAGCGATCCATTGGAGCCTGGTGGGCTCAGCAGTGGGTGCTCAACTAAAGACAACGATTCATTCCTCTTTTCCGAGAATTTCTCAGTTTCCAACAGTTCAAAGTGAAGGGTAGAGCCCCTAAGCTATTTTCTCTTCATCTTCTCTGACCATAGATAGGGCTGATCTTGTGAGTGCCCAGTACAAGTACCTACAGTTAGTGATTGCAATGGTTGTACTGGGTCTAGAGAATAAACTATCATAGCTCTTTATCTTCTAGCTCCTATATCCTTCCTGCTCCTTCTTCTATAATGTTCCCTGAGCCTTACAGAGGGTGGTTAAGTGATTGTTTACAGCTGGGTTTATACCTGTTGCTTATGCTCTGCATGCTGGGCAGACATGAAGTTCAGCATTCACTGCCCATTGTAAGAAGAGGCATCTCCGACCACTGGGAGCCCCTTTTGTCTATGGTAGACATACAGGTATTTAGAAGCTGCTATGCCAGTTTAGTTAATTATCAAAAATATGCCCACTGATGGGCATATGCCTACTACTTCTCCAGGCCTGGACTGTTACTCAGGCTTACAGTACCATGAAGTCAACATCTTTTTTATGCTTGGTTTTTCAAGACAGGGTTTCTCTGTATAGACCAGGCTGGTCTCCAACTCACAGAGATCCATCTGACTTTGCCTCCTGAGTGTTGGGATTAAAGGTGTGAGAGCCACCACTATCGAGCAGAAGTCAAACATTTTTAAATGCAGGAATTCAAGTTAATTTTCTGGGATTTCTGTTATCTCACTGTCTTCATTTTCAGTTAGTGAAAATTTGGTACTAGCTAAAAATCCAAAGCTCATAGACTCCCAGCTACCATGTGAGAACTTTCTCTACTCCTCCTACTTCAGCCACTGCAAAGGCTCAGGGCAATTTTTCTGTCCACACTAGCCAGCCTATACACGCCTGTGCCCACTCTGTTCTCAGGAAACTCTTGTGTAACAGACTTTCTCAACAATTCTCTGCCAGTGACGTCATCAACCTCTACAGTCCACCTATTCATCAAGAGTGGGACTCCATCTGTTTCTGCAGAGGGATCACAGACTAGCTTTGTGGACAGCAGAATCTAGAATGTGGCCACGCTCCTTGGAGAGCTTTTGTCTCCTACTCCTGACTGCCTCGCTGAGAATGAACTTCTGTATAGAGTGTGGATGTTTCTGCAGAATATTGTGAACTGGGCAGCATTGCACTGGATTTGATCATTCCCAAAGAACCTCCCAAAGAGCATGGGTTTAAATAAAGCAATACTGAAAACTTTAAGCACCAGAAGAGAGTAACTCCACAAAGTGCACCTGTGCCGAGTGTTTTGATCTGAACATATCTGTGTGTCTCATACTGACTCGTGTCTCAGCTTCAGCCTGTTATGATGGAGCTGGGCTCAGGGAAATGACTTTTACCACAATTTACCATGGTAGATTTGTGGGGAGAGTGTCATCTTATGAGTTCAGGCCCTACTAGCAGAGACTCTTGGTCCTTCACTGAGCAAGAAGCAGTTCTACCAACAGGAAGTGATAAACTTGAACATCAGTGTTAGCTTTTCATGGTCTCTGGTTTGTAAATTTTAAACTTGCTAGCCTCCATAAATTGTGAGCAAATTATTAAAATAAATGTCTGCTCTGAATGCATGTCTGAAATTCCAGCTACCTGGGAGTCTAAGACATGAGGGTTATGAGTTCAAGGACAACCTGGCCAACACAGTAAGAGTTAATTTTAAAAGAAAGAAAAGAAGAAACAACTAGACCAAAAATTAAATTGTTTCAATGATATTAAAATAAAGATTTCTTTCCATACACATACCCTACAGGTTCTGTTTATCTGGAGAACTTGACTACTAACAACCTTTAGATGATTCTACTTCTGCCCTTCCCTATGCCCAGACACAACAAAGATCCCAACCTTCAAATATATAGGGAAAACACCCATGATGCCCTACGGAGCAAACACATGAAAGATGGACCAATTACTCTACCTTGGTCCTTTCTAAAGGTTACAAGACAACACAAAACTTCAGTCTAATTGCAAAGCAGACAGACATCAAATGTGGGGACTGGTAACTATTATAGATTTAAAAGCAAACAAAATAAAAAAAAAAAAAAAAAAACAGTGTGTGGTATCCATGCTCCCGACACTCTTGAAGCAACTCCCAGCTTTGTCCTGACTCCACTGGGTGTTGGCATTTTTATGCACATGGAATGCCCCACATCATTTGAGGACAATCACCCCATATAGCTATATAGGACACTGGCTCCCACATAATAACCATGTTTTATGACTTTGGTTGATAATAGTTCCCAAATCATGATGTTTCCCCCATAGATGTAGGGAAAGAGCTTTCTATGTTTTCTGAGGTATTACAGGACGTATGATTGAAGGCAAACAGGTCCACCCTACCCAGCCCACCCATTCATTGGCTACATGCTGTTAAATTGGAAAAGCCATTCTATTAGTGAATATCATAGTTTAGTCATCTGTACGAGCATTTACTCTGTGTGCCTTACACTCATCATGAGCTTACAACAGAAGAGGTGAAAGTGCTCTGTAGCCTGGGAAACAGGCAAGCACTGTGAGGAACGATGGGGCAATCCCAGAACAGGTTCCCAGGCCTGAGGTATTTTAGACGAACCACCTGAGTCACAGCATCAACGACAGCTTTATTGGTTGCTTGGCATATCTCACACTTCCATGTCTGTGGACAAGGAAGAGTCTCACAGAGTGTTTCCTCATCAGGTCTTGTTGCGAGCCAGATCCTGAGGAGTTTTATGATCTGCAATGAAGGTTTGACCTTGGCTCTAGTGAGAACCTGTGACTTAACCTGACTTAATCCAACATAAAATTGGGAAATGTTATAAATGCCCATTTGCTATCTGGCCCTGGATTTCTTGAAAACAGAAACTATGTCTTGTTTGACAGGTATGCCTGCTGTATGAGCTCAGGCTTGGCACATGGTGGGTACTAAGTCAACCATTATCGATAAACAGAAGGAAATACATGGGAGAGATAAAGTTGTCGTCTTGCTTTCTGCAACTGTTTTCCATAGGCAGTTTAAACTCTGCTCACTATTCGCCTTGTTCTACCCTATAATCTCTTTCTTTTTTTTTAAATATTTATTTATTTATTTATTTATTTATTTATTTATTTATTATGTATGCAATATTCTGTCTGTATTCCTGAAGGCCAGAAGAGGGCGCCAGACCTCTTTACAGATGGTTGTGAGCCACCATGTGGTTGCTGGGAATTGAACTCAGGACCTTTGGAAGAGCAGGCAATGCTCTTAACCACTGAGCCATCTCTCCAGCCCCCCCTATAATCTCTTTCTAATATTCAACATTTTCATGAATACATACAATGCATTTTGATAAAAATCCGCCCCCATTCTCTCCCCTCCAATTTCTCCCCTGCCCTCTCACCAACTTCCCTCCCAACTTCATGTAACTGTTTTTTTTTAGAAAGCCTATTGAGTCTCCTTAGTGCTGCGCTATGTGCGTGGCTGTAGGACCATCGATCAACTAGAGCATGGGTAATCTCTCAAGGGCTGTGTCCCAGAAGAAAACTGACTCTTCCTTCCCTGGCAGCCAGCAGGTGCCAATAGCTTCAGCTATGTGTGGAACTTCAGGAGACTCTGCCCTCCCCAGGCTGGGATCTTGGCTGGCTTGAGCTCATGCCTTGTGTGTGCAGCCACTGCAGTGTATGTGGGCAACAGTGCTGCCATGTCCTATTTGTCTCAGTTTTGTCATATTTTGATCCTATTGGTTCAGCATTTCCTTTCATTTATTAGCACACAAATATATGTACCTGATAGCCTATGACTATAAAATGAAGACAGACACATAGTATCGGATCTAGATCATTCAATTGCTCAACCTGTTATTCTAGTCTTCATGTAAACCTTCTAGTTTACAACTAGAAGACATCTAAGACAAAGTACAAGACCAGGCATTTTCCATGATGATTCCAGGTAAATAAAGAAAGGTTCAAGTCCATATTCTCCCTTGGAGAATTCGTTAGGTATGCGAAAGAAGCCAGCAGCAGGTCACTGTAGGCCTGGACCCGTGTGAGTACTCAGTATATGGTTCTGCACACTGTAGAGAAGATGCCTAGACTCTGAAATACAGCCAGACCATGTAGCTCAGACTTGTAAACACTGCACTTGGAGAGCTGAAGCAGAAAGATGGGGCATTTGAGGCTAGCCTGAACTACACAGTGAGACCCTGACTCAAACATAAAGGAAAACTAGAAATATAGAGAAAAATGTTGCCAGCAGAGGAGTAAAAACGAAACAAAAAATACTGGACAGCCAGTTAATGAACTAAGGTTTGATTATGAAGGAAGCAACAGGGTTCATCAGGAGGCTTTCCTGCACACAGCAGCTGCTTTGTTTCTTTCCGCGAAGCTGCTCACAAGAAAAGAAGCAAAATTCTGACTACCTTCCCAGTAACCTGTGGAAAACTGAGACACACCCTGCTTCAGCGTGACAATTTTCAGTTATCAGAGAGAATTTAAGATTTTGGTTACAGCTTCTTTTATTGATTTTAATTAAAAGGAAGAAATGGGGTATTTTTCGATGAGAATCCCTGGTCGCATTTAGATTTTTGTGTAAAAAGAGTAAGAAAAAAAGTCGATAAATTTGGGCTAGTGGGAAGCCTCAGCAGGGAAATGTTCCTGCTACCAAGTTCGATGACTGGAATTGAGTCCCTGGGACCAATATGGTGGAAGAAGAGAGATGGCTGCTACTAGTTTTCCTCTGACCTACATGTGTGCACAGTGGCATCCATGTGCACATACACACACACACACACACACACACATGCAGACACACCCACTACACACACATACTTCATATACACACTACACTCACAACACAACACTATACACACTACATACACAGACACACACTACACACACATAGACACAGACATACTACATACACACATGTAGTAATATTTCATTTGTATTTTAATAAATAAAGCTTTCCCGAAGGTCAGTACAAAACACTATTCAGCCAAACAGGCCAGAGAGTGGTTGCACACACCTTTAATCCCAGCAACCACACTAGATAGCTATAGAGGCCGGGAGCTGATGGTGCACGCCTTTAATCCCAGCACTAGGGAGGATTATAAAGTGCGATGAGACAGGAAATCACTTCTCTTTCAGCCTGAAGATTTCTTATAGGTAAAAACTGTCTAGTGGATTGGCCGCTTTGCTTTTCTTCAGGTTGAATCCTAGTACCTGTCTCTGGGTTTTTATTATTTGTGTTACACACCACATACACACACACACTACACACACACACACTACACACATACACACTACATGTACACACATATTACATACACATGCACATACATAAAACCAATCCATAACTTCTGTATTTGAGGTGTGGGGAAACTGTAGACTGTATCATTCCTGATGTTTCAGAAAATCGTGGTAAGGCTATGTGGCCATCGAGTCCTTTCCAATAGGTCCAAAGGATAAATATGTCAGAATGGTTCCTTCCTTTGTTCTTAGAAAACACTGATAGATCTTTCTAAGGTATGAGAGCAGGAAAGCCCCCAGACTGTCTATTAAAAGCACTCACTGCTTGCTGCAAGCCAGTGTGAACCATGCTCAACAGAACCTGGTACAAGCTGTAAACTGTGAACTAGAACCTGTGTCTAGAATCTGCCTTGGGTGCGGGCAAGGAGATAGGGCACACTTCCCCCACCCAGGAGATGTTACTAGAGCACACCACCACTTCTGTTCCAAGCAGCAGCTTGTATAAATGCCACCAGGAACATTCCTGGACTGGGATGTGTCTAATACAAAAGGCCACACAGAGCTGGAGCTGCTGAAGCTTCCTACAGAGCAGTCAACTGCGCATCTCAAGAAATCCTACTGAGGGCTGGAGGGACTGCTCTTGCAAAGACCCAAGCTCAGTTTCCAGAACCCACATCAGGCTGCTCAGAACCACCCTGTAACCTGTAACTCCGACACCAGGGAATCTGTTGCCTCCTGACCTCTGCTTGCACTCAGGCGGGTACCCAGACATGAATACGTATGTGAACAAATAATTAAAAATAAAAATAAATCTTGAAAAAGTATTCATAGCAGCAACACACGCAAAAGCCACAACAGTTGAAGACCCTATAACACTCAAAGCACCCTTCCCGAGAGCTCTTCAGCTCAGTCTGGTGTGCTGTGTAGGAGTGGTCTCTGCTCCCACTTGCTTTGTATAATTAGTGGCTTGTTCTTGTTCCATCAAAAGGAAGAGTAAATACATGAGAAGTTCAATGGTTTCCCCCAAAAAGGCGAAGCGAGTTTGTGGTGTCCAGAGGTGGTGCTGACGATGAAGTCTCCGTTTCTCCTTCCTGGTTCCTAGCCTTCAATTTTCTTGCTGGCATCTGTGGTCAGAACGGTTCAGCAGCTAGTAAAGCTAGAAATGACTGTCGAGTAATGACACCTTGGCCCTTCCTTTATCTGGGAAGGACGCCACCCACAGTGTTCTTTTCTAGATAGTCAGTGTCCCTGTCAGCAGGTTGGCTTTAATTGCCACCTCCGAGGACTTTGTTGATTTTTTTTTTTTTACTGGTAAGGAATCTGGAGCTTCTTGAATGACAAATGCTTTGCAAATCACCTCCCCTCCTCTGTCCCTGTTCCTTGCCTGCAGTGTCCCACCAACCCCAACACCCCTCCAAACATTTACCCAGATGTTGCCACTGGCTTAAAAGAAGTTAATGAAGTTGATCTGAGTTGGGAGAAAAAAAGAGACTGTGTAAAGGAAGCCATATAAAAGAAAGTATCATTGAGTTGTTTACAGACATTCTCTTGTTTAATTCTTCTGGTGTCCCCTGAGATAAGAGCATCTCTGTTTCAAATACATGAAACCGCCCATGGCCACCCAACCCCTCAGACTTCAGATTCAGTGCTCTGCACCTTTTCCCAAGAAAAGTCAACTCTCTCAAGCTTCTTGCATTCACAGACAATTTGCTCTTTTACTTGGGTCCTTGGTGTGTTTTAACCTTGGCTGATGGGCGGGTTCCTTCTTTTAGTGTTCAGAGATGATGATCTCGTAAAAATAAACGCTAAAATGCTTGCCTCTCCTGTCTCTGTTACCAACCACCCGTCTGCTTCTGAGCCAACTATGGCTCCTCAAAGGTACTTCACCCCCCTTAAGGATTTCACCTTCTCCCATCTGTTTCTGCTGGCTCTTTGGCTTGTCCAAAAGCACCTGACATACAGCGCAGGTATTTTGGGGGGTATCTGATTTCATTTTAGACTCTTTTCTTGTCTAGGCTGTACACCCCGGTCTCATCTAATCACAATATCACATTTCCTAGTTAGTTATATTGGTTGTTTGTAGCCAATAAGGGAGGGATATCTGATTCAATTGGAGCCAATTTGCCATGAGAAAGGGTTTGCTGACTCCCTGTGGGAAATACACATATTCATTTTTTTTCTGAGAATTTCTAAAATGATCATTTCTTTCTCTGTTAGATTGAAATGAGGAAGTGTGAACCCAGAAGTCGCTCATAGATAGCTGTCCCGGGTGGTGAGTTGGGGAAGGGAGCACCTTGGCATGAAGCTGACATTCAAGAAAGCAGTGGAGAGACAAGATTCCAGGTCCCTGATGACATTGTTGAATGACGGAGCCAAATTGTCCCTGAAACTCATCCCACCTCTGACTTCCTGTTGGCTGAGTTAAGAAATCTTTTGAATTATTTATTTGTTGTGTGTCTGTATGTGTTAGTACAGGCACACGACACAGCATACACAGAGGGATCAGAAGACAACTTGCCAGCCCAAGAAATCTTCCTTAGTATTGAAGTCGAGTAAGTCAAGCTCTCTGTTTCTTCTAACAAAACAAGTCCGGATGTTCCTGTTTCAGACTTGTTCTTGCCTGATCAAGAGTGACCTCCCCCTCGCTGAATACAATGGTCTCTTTTCAATGCCTTCCCTGCTCATCAGCACTTGACAAATACACATTTTACTCCTTCAGTCTCTTAGGTTGACTTGCTTGATTTTCTACTCTCTGGGGTTTCTCCTTCGTGTTCTCCTTTATTCAATATCCTTCACTAAATCCTTTAGCAAATCCTGAAATGCTGGAGTTCTGCAGGGGCTGGTCACAACACACTTTACTTCTCACTAGACATCCCTAGGCAATGCATTCTATTTCCCTGGCTTTAAATCCCTTTACATAGCAATAACTTTCAAATATATAGTTTCTAGTCTAAACCTCATTTCTGAGCTGTGACTGCCATAGTAATGTCCTTACTTAGATGTCTCTCACAAAGCTGCAAACCTAATTCATTATATTGGCATGTTAGCTTAAACAACAATGGACCACGACTGTCTTGTTCCCTGCTCTATCACCCATCTCCGGCATCACTCCTGATACAAAGTAAGCCATCCATGAAATTTCTGAATGAGTAAATGAAGTATACCTTAATAATGGGTAAGTAATAAACATAATAAATAAGAGTAAATAGCCAGGCGGTGGTGGCACATGCCTTTAATCCCAGTACTAGGGAGGCAGAGGCAGGCGGATCTCTGTGAGTTCGATCGAGGTCACCTGGTCTACAGAGCGAGTCCCAGGACTGGCTCCATAGCTAATGAAAAACCCTGTCTTAAAAAACAAACAAACAAACAAGCAAAAATAGTAAATACATGTGTCCTTTAATCTCAAATAACATTGCCCTAATAGAAATTTAGTAGAAGGCAATTGATTTGTCTCAAAGGAGCATGAGGCTGGGAACATGGTTGGACTTCAAGGCCATGAAGTTTTGTGGGGCTGGAGGGCAGTTGTTCATCTGCTGTAACTGGTCTTAGCTGCACTGTTGTGGCATCAAAGCAGACAACAGACACAGGCAATGTAAACAGCCCTGGCAGAAGTACAATGAAATTTTATTTACAAACGGGTAGGAGCCTGGGGGCCACAGGTTGCTAATCTCTGTTCACCACCACCGGTAGATATAAGACCCATATGTCTATTCCTCAACTGTCACTGTGCTGTCTCTATGGCTCAGATCATTATCTTATTCTTGATGAGTGAAGCCAGGACCAGGTAGTCAAGATCATGCGGCACTCACAAGAGTATACTGCAGGAAGCTTCAAAACAGAGAGCAAACCTAGAGACCAAAACACGCAGCAAAGCTCCAGTCTTTAAAGTTCATTCCTTAATCTTCCACAGATCTGCTCTACCTACAAAATTCTGGAATAGGCACCATTCTTTCATGTGTTCCTGGCCTCTTCCTTTCATCCTTGGCATCTAGTCCTACCCCTCTTTAAATTATCTATCTATCTATCTATCTATCTATCTATCTATCTATTTTGAAGGCATGGTCTCACTTTGTAGACCATGCTGGCCTCAAACTCTCAGAGATCTGTCCGCATCTGCCTCTGAGTGCTGGGATTAAAGTTGTGTGCCACCAAACCAACCTTAGTCCCACAGCTCTAAATCCCATCAATTTCACTTTTAAAATGGATGTCTGTCTACTCTGTGTCTTATTTTCCCAGTCCATCTCACCTGACCTTCTGTAAGGCCTGCAGCTAATTTCTTCTCTCTTGCCCATCTCAAATAAGCTAGCAGCCAGATACCTCTGTAAAAACTGGACATGACTGCTGTTTTTCTGAAGAGTACTGGCAGGCTGTCCAGAGTGTCCACACCAGGTCACTGGGAGTCTTGGGATTAAGGAAACCAGGTATAGTGGGCAAAGAATTGGAAGTCATGGCTGGGAAACAGAGTTCTTAAAAAGGAATTTCTCTTAGAGTTGGGTGACAATTCTACTCAGAACTAAAGTTAGATGGAGGATCAGAGTGCAGACTAAAAACAGAAGAGTCCAGGAGTCACCTGGCTAAAAGGGATTTTTTAGAACATGAGAGTCAAATGCCTCTGGGCATCCATGGGAGAAGAACCTCTGATGGCAGCCACATCCAAGTCCCAAGCTTAGCCCTTGCATTCCCAGGAATGCATTTTCCTCACCCATCACCTTAGAGGAGTAAATGTACAGTAACAGAGGGGCTATTGCTGGGTGTGGGAACACAGGCTTTTGATCCCAGTACTTGGGATGCAGAGACAGGAGTACCTCTGGGAGTTTGAGGCCCAGCCTGGTCTACATGGTGAACGCCAGGCTAGCCAGAGCTACATAGAGAAACCCTGTACACAACCCCCCAAAGAGAAATGAATGTATTTGTTTATTTGTTGAAGATAGTATAGGCAATAGATGCTTTCCATCTGCATACAGCAGACCTGTGTGGTGTGCGTTCCTTTACTGGAGTCATAGCGACGCCAAGGGTTTGGGAGGAGGCTATGAGGAGGAGGCCACGGAGATACCACAGAGGAGAAAACATGAATGAGTAGGAGCAGACACTTTCTGATGCTTTGGAGAGACAGAGAAGCAAAGCTCCTTCAGGAAGGTTTTTGTTTTTTTTTTTTGTTTTGTTTTGTCTTTTTTGATGTTTGTTTTTGTTTGTTGTGATAGGTAGAACAATTCTGTTTTGGGAGTTCCTCAAAGTAATATTCTGGAAAACTTTGTGTTTATTGTGGGAGGCTGTGGGCTAGTGCAGAACCTAGCCAAGGCGAGAGCAAGAAGACCCAATTCCTCTGAGTCACAAACTCTCACTGAAGATACTGGGTTCATGAAGTAAGACAAGCACCGAGAAGGTGGGTAGGGAGCCCGTGGGGAGCCCGCCCCCCAGCCCAATATGGTTCTGGGCTGAGACAGAGACTTCTGGAGCTGTTTCTGGTTCTCTCACCTAAGTCCAGGTGCAGCATGCTTCTTTCAAGCTATGTTTAAGGTAGTTTCTTGATGTGTAGCTCACGTTAGCCAAAATGTGTAATCCTCTTACTTCTGCCTCCCAAGTGTTGGGATTATAGGTATGTGCTACCACATGGAGCCATTTCTTTTTTCCTGCTTTTCTTTCTCTTCTCTTCCCTCCTCTCCCCTTCCTTTCCCTCCCCTCCCCTTCCTATTTGCTACCACATTGAGCCATTTCTTTTTCTCCCCCTTTTTCTCCCCTCCCCTCCCCTACCCTCCCCTACCCTTCCCTTCCCTTCCCATGTGCTACCACATCTATCCATTCCTTTTTCTACCTTACCCTGCCTTTTCTTCTCTCTCCTCACCTTTCCTCTCCTGTCCTCTCCTCTCTGCTCCTCCACTCTACTCTGCCCCCTCCTTCTCATTCACTTTTGAGATAAGGCCCCAATACGTTCCCAGGCTGCCTTTGAACATCTGGGTCCAAGCCAAACTCCCGTTGTCTTCTTTCCAGTAACAGGGACTACAGTGCAGGTCACTAAGTCCAGCTACATCTTCTTTTCTACACCCACTTTCACACAGTGGACACCTCCCTTTGTCTAGGGACAGAAGTTCTTATCGTAAACTAGACCTTTGAAAGGAGGGTTCTACACAAAGAACTAGCCAAGAACTGAACAAACCTGAGGATACAGACGGGCATCATTTCTGTGGCACTGTTGCCAGGCAACATGCTGGCTGCTGACCAGGGACACGTTTCCAGGACGCCAGCATGCCCTTGGTGAGGACAATGTGGTGACTTTGTAGATGGGACCAGGGAATTTCTAAATTTCCCCACACTGTAATAAAAACTTTAATTGCTTGTGTGTCCTGGTTGATACTTCTGAACAAAATAGAGAAAGGGCCCTGAGTCCAATTTGGGAAGGCAGGGTTTCAGTGAAATAGTGATCCCCCCCCCCCCCCGCTCCACCGTTTTTGGTCCCAAGTTTGGCAATAACAAGGCATAACCATGTATTCTCATACATCCTTCTCAGATTTAAGATTTCAGGAATGCCTATAACTTTCAGGAATGTCTATAACTTTTCTCACAGTGCCCCAGTCTGTGACCTTGCCATCTGTCCCCAATAGCTTTGTCTGTTAACCTGACATCGCCTAGAGTAATCTGAGAGAATCTCAGTTGAGGGATTATCCAGATGAAATCGGTTTGTGGCTATATCTGTGAGGGATTATGTTGATTGATATTTACTGTGAGAGGGCCCAAGACCTAGCCCACTGTGGGCAGGGCCATCCCTAGGCAGGTGGGCTACCTAAGAAAGGTCGCTGAGCATAGGTTGGGGGACAGGTCGGAGATCTAGCCAGTAACCATTGTCCCTCTGCAGTTTCTGTTTTCATTCCTGCTCCATCTTCTATCTCTTTTGTTCAGCTTTTGGCCAGAATGGGTTTTTTTTTGTTGTTGTTGTTGTTGTTGTTTTCACAACGATAGAAAGAAGGCCTGGGAAATGTGAGGCTCTGAGATCCTACAGACCATTTAAAAAGTCCTCTTTACTGTTACTGTGGATTATGGGCCCAGATGATAACCCTTTGGGCCTGCTCTAACAAAGCAACTGTCTAAAGCAGGTAGAATATAGGGACCAGGGCCATAATGGCCAATTTATGTTTAGAAAACATGGCACTGATATGGATATCTGGCATGGACCAAGATGGCTAACACGGAATATGGGGAGGCATGAGTTAGAAAAAGAAAAGGCGGACACCAGATGTCCGGGGAACCCAGAGTAAACAGTAATATAGCCTGTCGTGTAACTATTTCTGGGAGAATGCCTATTTTGTGTGAATCTGTATAAAAATGGCCTGAGCTGGGTGTGGTGGCACACAAAACTTGGGAGGCGGAGGCAGGTGGATCTCTGTGAGTCTGAGGCCAGCCTGGTCTACAGAGCGAGTTCCAGTACAGCCAGGACTGTTGAACAAAGAAACTCTATCTTGAAACACCAAAACAAAAGAAAAGAGAAAGAAAAAGAAATGGCCTTGAGATCAGAGACCTTCTCCTTCACCTTCACCAGTCTGCCTATTTTCGTCCATCTGTAGGTCTGTGTGCTAGACTACATGTTGGTGTGTGCCTGTGTGCTAGACTATACATTGATGTGTGGTTGTGCACTAGACTACACGGTGATATGTGCCTGTGTGCTAGACTACATGTTGATATACGCCTATGTGTTTGACCACATGTTGATGTGTGTCTAGGTGTTTGCTGCTGTGCCTGCTTCACAGCCTGTGTGCTGGTGGATAAAGGACATCCTATCTACCTACACTTCCTCACATTCTTCTCTTCAATCTCTCAGCCTCCTGTGGCCCGCCTCTTTTCCTGTTGTTTGAGCTTAGACCTCAACTGTCTCAGCCATGGACAGGGAGTTCTCAAAATCTGAGCTGGGGACACTGAGTTGTAAACTCCTTAGCAAGAAGCTCTGGCACAGACTAGGAGTTCATGAAAATTCAAATCTTCTGCCTCTTTCTTTCCTCCCTTCCTTCTTCCTTCCTTCCCTCCTTCCCTTCATCCCTTCCTTCCTTTCTTCCTCCTTCCAGCTTTCTCTTCCTCTTCTGTCTTCTCCTTCCTTCATGTCCCTCATCTGTCTCTTTCTCCATCTCTTCCTTTCTTGCTTCCTCACCTGACACCATACCAATAAATGGGTGTGAATAAAGACAGATGTTGGACCTGAATGGGCCATCAGGAACCTGCAATTAGGATTTGTCCTCTAAGGTGTGGTAAAAGAACTAATTGGTTGATGTGCGCAGAATGCCAGGACATTCTTGAACAAATCCTTATATGAGTTCAAAGTATTTGTAATTATTATGATTATTACTGTAATTTATGAGATTTAGCTGTAAATCTTATAATAAGATGAGGTCAACACTTTTCAAAAGAGGAAGCAAGAAGAGACCCTATATAAGGCGCCATGTGCTCGCCAACTCCGGAAAGAAGAGCTGACTGAAGGCAGGTGAGTGCGAAACATCCCTGGACTTGTTCCGAGCTTATTTAGAATGAAAACTCCAGGATATGTTAATTGATTGATAATGATTGTGTCTCTGATTCTGAGTAAATAAGACTGAATCAAATGAAACCTAAGGGCCTTGCAAGAAAAACCCGAGTTTTAGAAACATGAAATGAATGTATATTTCTTTCCTACTCATTGCAGTCGTTATACAGATGTATATTTCTTTCCATATTTCTTTGGATGTGTGCACATGCACAAGAACAGGAGGACAGATATGTATGTTCATTTAAACACTGACAATAATAGTGGGGCCGTGTAGAGAAATGGCGAAAATTATGGGCCAATGATAGGAAAAGGAGCCCTTCACTTTGGGGCCTGGTAGAGTTCTCTCATCAGCAGAGAAGCAAGAACTCCAGCAGAGCCAATGGCTTTGCTCCCTGACCAACTCTAAACCCACAATTTTCACTAGAAACCCACTTATAGGGAAAGATGTACTGAATGCCTTAGGTAATCCTAGCTGCTCCTTTATTCACCTCATCAGATTATATTCCATTCAAGGCATCTCCAGAGCTGCCTTATAATCTCATTTATCAGAAGAGAAAAGGAGGGATTGCTAACTGCCTTCTGACTTTTTAAGTTGAGAGCCAACAAAATGGCATATATTGCTAACCCTAAGACACTTACTGGCAACTATATGTCTTAATTCTGTTTTGTTTTCTGTTTTGTTTTTCAAGACAGGATTTCTCTGTGGAGCCTTTACTATCCTTGAACTCGCTCTGTAGACCAGGCTGGCCTTGAACTCACAGAGATCTGCCTGCCTCTGCCTCCCAAATGCTGGGATTAAAGGCATTTTCCACCATAGTCCACCTGTGTCTTAATTTATGCTATTCTCTTGTGGGAAGCCAACATCCACACTTAGTTATGTCTTATTTTCTTCTGGAGTGCTACTCTCCCCTAACACATTTTCTTAGAGCCTTATATTAAAATATTTCCAGTAAAATCAGCAACTCTATGCCATGTTGCTTAGTCCTAAAATTCTTGTCTATGTTGCAGCCATGAATCTTGGGTTTTCCTGAGATGAGATCCTTAAGAGATTAAAGGACCTCCTTGGGCTACTGAGAATGAGAGAGATTGCAGAATTCCATGTCTGTCGGTGAGACTGCAGAGCCATGTGTCTGTCTTCTCTCTGCTGACAATAGACCAAAAAGAATGAATGTCTCTTTTGTTCTTTTGAAACCAAAGAACTAAAGTGTTGGTACCTTGTCAGATGGTAAGCCTCTCTTCTTTCATGCTCAGTCTTGCTGATGAAACATTGACCCAGACATCACAAGTATGTGGAGGGTGGGCATGGTCCTGCTTTTTCTGGAAACTGTGAAATAGCTAAGGTCAGTGTATCTAACACAGTGGATCTCAACTTTCCTAATGCTGTTCCTCATGTTGTGGTGATCCCCAACCATAAAATTGTTTTCATTACTACTTCATAACTGTAATTTTTGCTACTGTTATAATTGTAATACAAGTATCTGTGTTTCCTGATAGTCTTAGGCGATCCCTGGGAAAGGGTCATTTGACAAGCCCCCAAAGGGGTAGTGATGCACAGTTGAGAGCTGTTGGTCTAACAGTTTAAGTCTTGGATATCAGAGTTAAAAGACGGAAATGGGCTGAGTCTATGATGGAGGAAACCAGGATCTTTTTGATTAGATATTGGTTCAGAAGGGATAGTCCTGAACTCATGCAAGGTTGATGGTCTTTCCATCTTCTTTCTTAACTGTGGCAAAATAAGAACCAGCAAGACCAGAGGTCCACAGGTAGAAGACGCCCTTTCAGACAGTCTCCACAGAAAAAGAAGCGTACGGATCTGCCAACAAGGATGGAAGAGACTTTCTCAGACCTTCTAAGTTCTCCTGGCTGGTGCTCACAGCTCATAACCCAAGCTTAGCAAGTGCATGTGATTGTAGACCCTGAAAAAATACAGTCTGTGAACAGGAACAGGTTAAAACATACATGGGCGTGGTGGCGCATGCCTTTAATCCCAGCACTCGGGAGGCAGAGGCAGGCGGATCTCTGTGAGTTCGAGACCAGCCTGGTCTACAAGAGCTAGTTCCAGGACAGGCTCCAAAACCACAGAGAAACCCTGTCTCGAAAAACCAAAAAAAAAAAAAAAAAAAAAAAAAAAAAACCATACATGGGCACGCACTTGCAATCCCAGCACTAGGAAGACGAAGCAAGAGGAGGTCCAGTCCCAGCTGAGCCTGGGTTACAAGGCAAGACCCTATATCATAAAATCAAGCTGGACATAGAAGCTCACAGCTGTAATTTCTGTCCTCAGTAGGCAGAGGTAGAACCCTGTAGATGTGAAGCAAGCCTGGGCTATATGGCAAGTTCTAGGCCAGGCTATGAAACCTGATCTCAAAACACAAGCAAGCAAAGATCTGTAATGTTGCCACCTTATATTGTGCTCTAAAAAGTAGATTTCTCTAGGAATGCAACCCTGGTGGCAGAAGCATTTTATGTTTATGACTATCATTGTTACTGTCATTTAACGTCATTAATGTAAGGACCATTGAGGTAAACCAGTCTGCAAGGCAGTGGGTCTTTACCAATGATTAGAAGTGAGAAGAAGAGCAGAACATTGGGAGGAGAAAGAGTGGGAAAGGATACTGCTGGGGGGGCCCATCTGCCCATCTGGAGAAGGCAGATGGAGTGGTGGCTTAGTAACAAAGCAAGGGCAATGACCAAGCATATAGTAAGAGACCATGTCTAATGTTGCTGCCTAGCCCAGGTCACAATTCTTCCAGAATTGAATAGGTCATGATGAGGCAGGGCCACGCTCATCTCTCAGACACCAGGGTGCTGATACAGCACATTTGCAGACTAGCTGGAGGGCCCCAAGGACGTGGCTTGCTATCTTTCAAGGTTAAGGTGAAGATCCATGGCATTCATAGAAAAGGATTGGAACTTCCTGGCGAAGGGCTATAAATGTCGAAGATCCTTATTTCTATTTCCAGTCCCCAATTATTCAGAGCTGAGGAAGAAATGGTCTTTATCCATCACAAGCCGATACAATGCTTTGGGACTTACAGAATGCCCAGTAGGGAAAAGTCAGGTAGAAGAAGATGTCCTGATAGAGGCCGTGAGGAATATTAGCTAGCCCCTGAAGAGTGCTCTGGTTGTCTTTCCAAGGGTGGCCCTTGCTGCCTTTCCTTTTTAGCTCTTTATATCGGGACGACATTGTCATAGTAGATATTGCGATTGATACCAGGGCATCGTACTTACCTTGACTGAAATTTTCAAAATGACTTTGAGTGTGGGGAGTGGTCGGGCTACTAGCAAATGAGTCATCTGTAACAAATGGACACTCCTTGAGCACACCCCAGGATGCTTCAGCTTTTAAATATAGAGTACGTCTTGACACCTGGACAAAGTGGGCCATGAAAATCTGAGTCACTCTGCACTCTGTTTGTGAATGGACTACCTTGTTTATCCATACAAGAAGTCCATTGTCATTTTTTGCTCTGAACAACTGAAAATAATGGCTTTGCGTCTCTGACTGCATTGGGCACCAGAAAGTGATTTTGTGTTGTTAAATAACTGGTGCATGCTCAATGCAGATACCTAGTTCCATGCATGGAAATGGGGTAACTCTCCTATTGCAATGGAAGCTCTGTCTTTCCTCTTGGGTTTCCAACAGGAAGTATCTACCTTTCCTGGAAAATCAGCAAAATCCATTGTAATGTTCCAGGGTCAGCCTTTGAGCCTGAGCAGGGCTGTTTTTCTAAAGGACCTTTCCATAAAGCCCTTGAGATATCTGCTTAATACACCTAGAAGAGGAAGCTTCGGCTGAAAAAGATGTGGGAGACTCAGCCCAGCAGACTAACGATCCACGTGGGAGGCCCAGCCAGCTGTGGGTCCTGGGATGTGCAAGAAAGGTAGTGAGCTGAGTGTGAACCTGAGAGCAAGCCAGTAAGCCGTGTACCTGCATGGTTTCCACTTCAAGCTCATGCTGTTCTGGCCTTCTGCCTTGTTTGTGTTCCTAGCCCACTTTCCCTTGATAACGGACTTTAAACTGTAAGACGAAACACACCCTTTTTTTCCTCCGGATCAATTTCAGTCATGGCATTTATCACAGCATCAGAAGGAAACTAGGAGAAGGGGCGTGTTTTTGTGAGGCTATGAACATTCTTTTTGTACCTAAGCTCTTTCCCCAGTTCTTTCAGGAGATTCCCTGTCCCCCCTCACATGCATTCCTGAGACCAGAAATGCTGAGAATGTGGTTTCTGTTGAGGGAAGAAATCTGAATGTTCCTGCAAGGGCAGCTGATATTCCAGGTTCCTGAACATTTCTGGTCCCTGAACATGACATTTTCTACCTAGCTAAGGGAAATCAGACAGTCCGTTTCAGTGCTGTAGGAAAGATGCAGAAAGCATGGCTTGGTCGTAGGGCCATGTGCTCTCTCAGTTTGTAAAGATGGAAATCTAGTCACTTCCTGAATGCCTCTCCATCTGGGGACATCTCATCCTGGGTGGGAAGAACCCGTCTATAGGAGAGAGAGAGAGAGAGAGAGAGAGAGAGAGAGAGAGAGAGAGAGAAGAGATTCTGTTGACCAGGGGAGATGAAGGGAAGTACCTGTATACCTGTAGTGGGCGGGGTTTGTGACATTTGTGTTGTGTGGTAATCAGAGGGAACCACGAATGCTTGTACGTGGTGTCATGGAAGTTTCTGGAAGAACTGGTTGGGGTGAGGAAGAAAGTCATCATGGCAGCACAGGCTTGATGGTCTTTGCTACCAGTTCTCCAGTCGAGTGAACACTTCATGATTCCAACCCTTGGGCCCAGCCCGTGACCTACTTTCTGGGACCTTGTCTATCTACCCTTCCTGGGTTCTGACCTAGGAGTGCTACAAAAAGAGAATGAGGAACACAGTTCCAGGGGCCCCAGGGCATCTGGGGTTCCCCCAGAATGGGGCTCAGAGCAATAGGACAAGTCTTTCCCCTTCTTCCTTCATCCAAAGTAAAGAATTAGGGTCGATTCCAAGGCATTGAGTAAGGAGTGTCCTTTTCTCCAACCTAAAGAGAAGAGTGCTCAATTCACGGAAACCATCAATACAAAATTCTGCTTTTCCAAAGAAAAAGCAGCCTACAATTCACAACCCCAGAGAACTTAGACAACAAAGAGAACCCTAAGAGAGACATACATAGATCTAATCTATGGGAAGTAGGAAAAGACACGATCTTCTGAGTAAATTGGGAGCGTGGGGATCATGAGAGAGGGTCAAAGGGGATGGGGAAGGAAGGAGGGAAGCAGAGAAAAACATATAGCTCAACAAAAGCAATTTTAAAAAGCCAATAAAAAGTTCTGCTTTTCATGTCATATTTGCTTAATGTGAGTTGCTTTTCAGCATCCCAAGTCAGGTCATTGTGTTTCTCAGTGCTGAGACGCAAAGTATCTCAGCATTCCCATGGTCTAATTAAAAGGTTAAATGGTGCACCTGTCTGATTTTACTTCTCCATTATGATTCAAATTACTCATTTTCTACATTGGATGTGGGGAACTCATTCCATCGAATAGAACACCCCCCATAGACACAGTGTGCTGTTCTGACAATGACTGACGTCCCATAGACACAGCGTGCTGTTCTGACAATGAATGACATCCCATAGACAGAGTGTGCTGTTAGGACAATGATTGACGTTCCATACCTTTAAACCAATTTTGATTTGAAAAGCATTTCACTGGGTTGAACTCGGGCTCGGTGACTTGATCCTGTTCTCAGGCCTCCAAAGTAGTTTAGATTCCTGTTCTCTATGCTTCGAACCCACAAGCCTCTAGCCCAGTGGTTCTCACCCTTCCTAATGCTACGACCTTCAATACAGTTCCTCATGTGTGGCGACCCCCAACCATAGTATTATTTTTGTTGCTACTCCATAACTGTAACTATGCTCCTGCTATGAATCGGGATGTGAATATTTTGGAGATCAAGGTTTGGCAAAGGGGTTATGGCCCACAGGTTGAGAACCACTGCTCTGGGCTGAGGAAACCCTTCTTCACTGCTGCCCTGTTCTGCCAGAGAAGCACTGTCTCAGGAGACCCACAGTTGCATTGGAAGTTTGCTGTCAATGGCTGTGAGCTTCTCCTGCTTTTTGGATTGCCGGTCTCTTGCCTGGAGTTGTCTGGAATACTCCTTGGATGAGACTTCTGCTTCCCCTGCTCCTGGGGAGCAGCTATGTATGAAGAAGCTGGTTTCAGGCCCTGTCACTCCTTTTGTGACTCTCCAGAGCTTTTCTACTCTTTCTGTCTTTTTGTTTTCTAAGATTTCTCTCTCTCTCTCTCTCTCTCTCTCTCTCTCTCTCTCTCTCTCTGTGTGTGTGTGTGTGTGTGTGTGTGTGTGTGTTTGTGTGTGTGCAGTCGCCTGTAGAAGTCCAAAGGGAAATCAGTTCTCCTGGAGTTGGAATAACAAGTGGTTATGAGCTGTCTGAACCTGGAACAGAACCCTGGTTCTCTCATTAAGTGAACACTCTCTGCCACTGACCCATCTTTCCAGTCATTCCTGGAAAGTTTTTTTTTCTTAATCTGACACCTTTTCTCCAGGTCACATGACTCACAATGGTTTCCAGCAACAACATAGTGGCTTACAGCTACCAGTAATTCCAGTTCCAGGGGATCCCATGTCTTTTCTGGTCTCCATGGGCACCAGGCATGCAGGTGGTAAATAGACTTACATGCATATAAAAGATCTATACATATTTAAAAACAATAAAATTCATTTTTAATTAAAAAAAATCAAATGAGCAAGCAAGTAAACAGCATTTTTTCAGGGTCTCCACTTCAGTTCCTGCTTCTAGGTTCCTGCGTTGCTTGAGTTCCTACCTTGACTGCCCTGTAGGACTATGACCTGGGTGTGTAAGCCAATTAAACTCCTTTCCCCGTGAACTTTTTTCAGTTAGTGTTTTATCACAGTAATAGAAATCTAACTAAGTCAGTATGGTGGCGTGGTGGCAAATGCCATTAATCCTAGCACTTGAAAGTCAGAGGAAAATGGATCTCTGTGAGTTCTGGGCCTGGCCACATACTCATTTCAGGCAAACCAGGGCTACACAGTGAGAACCCATTTCATAAAAAAGAAAATATAAAGGAAAAAACTAATTAGGATGTGTGTATGTATGTGTATGCACATGTTTGTATGTGTGCATTTGTGTTTATGTATATTTGTGTTTGTGTATAAGTGTGCATTTACATGTGAGTTACTCTGTGAGTGTTTGTGTCTTTGTGCATTTACACGCTCCTGTGTGCTTGTACGTATTTGTGGTTTGGGGTGTGTGTCTGTGTGTAGATGCGTGCATTTATGTGTGTTTCTGTATCTGTGTGTGACTGTGTGTTATGAATGAGGATGAGCATCTTTTCATATGCTTGAAAAATTTACATTTCATCTCTGAATGCTTCAGATTTTGTTCACTTTTTCTGTTTATCCAACATTCATAGAACTTTTTTTTTCTCAAGACAGGGTTTCTCTGTAGCTTTGGAACCTGTCCTGGAACTAGCTCTTGTAGACCAGGCTGGCCTCGAACTCAGGTCTACAAGAGCTAGTTCCAGGACAGGCTCCAAAGCTACAGAGAAACCTTATCTTGAAAAAAACAAAAAACAACAACAAAAAGACCCTATCTTTTCTCATTTTACATGTCATATCCATAGTGCTGTAGGAAGTAGTTATTTGGACTTATTTTCTTGAAACTCGTTTGGGCTCCGATCTGATGGGACAAATGGACATTTCATTGTCTTGGTAAGTAGTAAAATTTTTAATACGGGTGTTTTTCTTGAGACTTGGTCATTTTTGTGTAGGGCATTAGGGGTCATCAGGGATTAAGATCCAAATGTCTACATAAGACATGAATCCAGCTCCAAATGTTTGAGGCTGAAGAAAGCATAGGAATTTTGTTTTGACTTCTGTCAAATTTTGTCTCTGCATTTCCTCAGTAAGGTCAAATTGAGTATAAGGGAGGAAAATCTGTCTTTTGAAGCTACTTTGGCCTAGGAAGGCAGGAGCCCCAGAGGGCCCTAATTGGCAGTACAGATCTGCTATAGGTTGTAGGGCCATAAGACTTAAGTTTGGGAAGAGGAAGTGGCTATTGCAAGAGGTCAGAAAGGACAGACCATGACATCACTTAGAGATAGGTGTTGATGGTAAAGGACGGTATCTAAGATAAGTGCTTCTGTAGCTCCAGGGCCAGGAAATCTGAAAGATACGAATTATACCATACATAAGCAAGGGCTGAAATCACCAACCAGAACTGAAAGAAGAAAGGAGTTGAAACCCATCTGGAGATGTTACCAGGGTGTCCAACTGGGACGTCTGCTGAATTCTGGAAGAAACAAATGTGATTAGCCGCTGAAGGAGGGAAGGGCTGAAAATACAGGGAAGAATAAGGGATATTACTAGATGGGTAAGGGGGCAACCCTTCACTATGTCTATCCAAACAATGCTTTAAAAAAAAAAACAACTGGCAAAACTGGCAATGGGGATAGAGCACAGAACAGCATCCCAAGTCTGGGATTAAGGAACGGTATCCTAAGTGAAGAATGCAGGAAGGAAAAATCCACTGTGTCATGGAGGCAGAGGATTTATCTTAGCTTTTCCCCTAGATGCACATATAAGGCAGGATAGAATCAAGACAGAAGATGGTGATGCCAGAAGTTACAAGGAGGAGTGCATCTTCCGAGGTTTGAGGCTCATAGGAGCACTTTAGGGAGGGGCTTTCTTTTTATTAAGTGCCTGCATCTATGTATATGTACCACATGCGTGCCTGGTCCTCGTGGAGGTCAGGAGACAGTACCAGATCCCCTGGAACTAGAGTTACAGACAGCTGTGAACTGCCATATGGTTCTGGGACCCAGACCCAGGTCTTCTTCAAGAGCAGCCAGAGCTCTTAACTGCTGAATCATCTCTCCAGCTCCTCAGGGATATGTTCCAGAGCTGAGTCACATTAGGTAGTTCAGGTCGAACCTGAGGTTGACGCTGACAGACCCAGCTCTGATGGAGGCTTGACCTTACACAGAGAGTTGATATTTCATGTACTCAAAGCCAGACAAATTAGCTTTGGCAGTAGAACATTTTGAAAAGATGTTAGAACAATAAGAAAGGAATTGCTTAGTGGGGTACAATAAGGATGAGAGTGTTATGGGGCATCTCTCTCTCACTTGGTAATTCCAACAGCAGGATCCATAGATTTGCTCAAGAGCTGGCAATATCCCTTTTAAAATGGCTTGAACTGGGCTGAATGAGGCCAGGAGGCTACTCTCTTCAGAGATAGTCTTGGGGACTCACGAAGGGCTCCTTTGCTCATTTAATCTTTTTTCTCTGCTAATTGTTCTGTCAGCCAGAATGGCCCAGAATTCTGACCATGTAGGTTTTTTTGGAAGTATAGGAGACAACACACACACACACACACACACACACACACACAACACACACACACACACCACTCACACACACCTCTTCGCTGAAAAATGTGAACTTGTTAGAGTTCAAACCCTGGCGTCTCCATGGCCTCTCTAATGTAGGGGCTTTTTTGAGGGGTTATGTTGTTCCTTGGGCTCTGGCTAACCAGGGAGGGCATAGGCTAAATACTGGCTGTCCTTTTTGCTCCTTTTGTCATTGTTTAGTCTTTCAATGTTTCGTTGTTGAACACCCAGAAGGACAGCTTTACCAGACTTGAGGAAGAAATGATGGATTTTAGTTTTAACTTTTGTTAGATGGAAGCAAATTTGGAAATGAATTGTGGAAGAATGGGTATAGTCTAAATTCAGAAAGGAGACCAAGAGAGAGATACTAGGACAAAAACAGTTAATTTTATAATTCAGAACAAATTCAAAGGAAATTGGTTGCCCCTGGAGATGAATATACAAGAACACGTTCCTAGGTGTTTATTGCTGAATTAAGCTCAGGCATGAAGCAACTTCAGTAGCCATAACCCCTTGCAGTAATGTACTGCATGTATTCGTGACCTCAAGGTTCAGTCAGCTAACTGTTTATTGTTTAAATCCTGAATTTCCATGGATAATATGAAACTCAATCATGAACCATATCTAAACTGATGTACTTTATCTTGAAGACTTTAAGCATTGTGATATAAATTGTTTGAATAAAAGAATAATAGACCATTCTGAAAATATTGTCACTGGAAACATCCTATATAAAGAATCCAAAGTAAAAAAAAAAAATCTGAATGTCTGGAAACCCTGACCACTTAGAGCTACGTGCATGGCCAAGTGTTGCTCACTGGCCAATCAATGTGACGTCCCTAGCCTCAGAGAAACTGTGTGATCAGTATGTCTCTGTTGTTATCACACAGGAAGTGCTGTGTGACCCTGAAACTGTGATTCATATTTGTCCAGAGGCTTTACTGGAGGAAGAGAAGTATGAGAGATAGAGAGAGAAGTGTTACATAACTGTGTGTAAGAAGAGGTAGCTGTGGAGAGAGATTGTCAAGAAAGAGAGATTTTTTTAAAGATGAAGTAAAAGAGAAGATTACCATTATAAAGTGTGTGTTTCTTTCTTATTTTCATATAGAAAAAGTCTAGTCCTCACTGCATTTGTGGATTCAGTTCTGTCTTCTCCGCCTACCTAAGTTCTGACCTATCAGGCCCAAAGCAGTTACTTTATTCATTAGTCAATGAAAGCAACACATAACCAGAAGAACCTCCTACACCATGGCATAAACAATCTTTTGTCAGCCTTTTGGAAGACCTTTCTTTTCATTCCTCTTGGATAAATGGCTAAGAGTGGAATTCCTGCATTACAGGTGTGAACTAAAATTCCAAGAAAAAGTAACACTTAATGTTAAACATTCTACAAGGTTGTGATTTATATTATATTATATTATTAAGCTGTTACATGCTGTTTGAATTTGCTAAGGAGTTAACTTTGGAAGAAAGTTGTTTTCCACTTCAGACCCAAACATTTTTTATTCGATTTTTTTAAAAAATACCAATCCAAATTCTCACTCCCTCACCTCCTCCCATGCCCTCCACACACCCTCCTACCCCACCCCTTCCTCCTAAGAGAGAGCAAGGTACCCTGCCCTGTGGAAGGTCCAAGGCCCTCCCAGCTACATCCAGGCTAAGCAAGGTATACATACAAAGAGAATAGGATCCCAAAAAGCCAGTACATGCAGCAGAGACAAATCCCAGTGACACTGGCAGTGATCCCTCAGTCTGCCCCAGCCATACAACTGTCAACCACATTCAGAGGAACTATCTTGGTTCAATGCTTGTTCCTTCCCAGTCCCGCTGGAGTTGGTGAGCTCCCATTAGCTCAGGCAAACTGCTTCAGTGGATGAACCCCACATGATCTTGACCTCTTTGCTCATATTCTCACTCCTTCCACTCTTCAATTGGACCTTGGGAGCTCAATCCAGAGCTCTAATGTTGGAGTCTGCTCTGTTTCCATCTGTTGCTGGATGAAGGTTCTATGGTGATATTTAAGATAATCATTAGTCTGAATACAGGGCAATGCCAGTTAAGGCGCCCTCTCCACTATTGCCTAGGCAGACCCAAACGTATTAATGTCAGGTGGGCTCCAAAATATCCTTTCCTGGATCAGACTGTGCCCTCATCCCCATCCTCACCCCACCTGTGCTCTGTAACAGGTAAAGGAAGAACAACAAAGAAGCTTAGGGAATGAAAAACATGGTGCTCCTAGAAGCATCTGGAAAGCAAACTCTTTCCAATAGGCATTATGATTCTTTGTCCCGTGGTATAAAAAGGCAAGGGGAAGCCATGTCAGCCTTGGGAGGCTCATGCATGGGGAGGAGGGAGAGGATCCACTGCCCAGGATGGACCAATCAGCAGTTCCAGCAATCCCACTCAGTTCTTGCTGGATGAGCATCAGCACCCAATGTAATGGTGGTATCTATTTTTCTGCTGTTATTTGTTCTTTTATTTGGTGGGACACTCTGCTCTCCCCAAAACTCTCTCAGTTGGGAAATCCAGCTGACCACCTCAATGAGGCTTCCCAATCTGTTTCTGCTGGATGTTTATAAACCCCAATGTTACCTTCTGTTTGCTCTTTCAAATGGATCACTGCAGTCGTTAGAACTGAATGTTTGAACTCCCGATTTGATGGTGTTTGGTTAGCTGCTCTATTTACCTACTTATTTTGCTATGCATTTTTTACTTCCTATATGTTTAATAAACTTGCTCATTTAAAATTAAAAGTATGGCTATTGTAGATCATTCCTCGGCCTGTACAGAGCAAAGGTTGACTTATTTACTAGAATTGTGCAGTTGTGGAGAGCAAGAGCATTGTAGATCCAAAGCGCAAATTATCTTGAGATACCTTCAGTCCCTTTAACATCCCCTTACTGTCCACCTTCTGCATCCAGTTTAGCATCCTTTCAATTACCAGGAAAGCCTTTGCAATGTATTCATTTGGCAGAGCACTAGCTTCCTCTAACCCCAAAGCTACAAATGTCCTCAGATGACATCTGGAAACTACAGTAGAGTCTCCCTTGCTTTGCTATAAGCTGCCGGTCCTCTGCCCCATGAATATACTTGGGAGATGCGTTGATTTATACTGCCTTTTGTTCTATGACTGCAAAAGTTCATGTCACCACTTCCGTGGTAAAATATGTTACTCAGGGCATCTAAGATCTGTGTTCTTGAGCCATGGATATTCATACTTGTTCCAGAACAAAATCATATACCTTTTGAGATGAGAGCTGTGTTTTGCATGAACGGTTTACCTTACTGGCAGGAACAGTTTGTTCATGTAAGTTCTGGGGAAAATATTCTTCACTGGTTTTAAAGACTCCTCCAAAACGGACCTGATTAGAATTTTTATAATTGTGGGACATTGAAATTTTGCTGAGAGCCAAAATTATCTTGGATTGATTTAGTCCCTTACATAGCCATTACTGCCTACCATCTACATCTGACCTAGTATCCTTTCAGTTTCTAGATAAACTTTGAAAGTGTTCTAATTTAGAAGACCACTGGCTTCCACAAATCCCAAAGTTAAGATTGTCATGGCGTGTAGGACCAGTAGCAATTTCCCTGCCTGCCTGCCGTCTGCTGGCCTGCCCCAAGAATGTATTTGAGAAATTCAGTGATTGATGATTGTCTTTTGTTCTGTGACCAGAGAAGACACAGAATCACTTCTTCAGTGGGGCATGTCACTCTGGGGATTCTGAATCCATGTTCCTGGGTCATAGTCTCTTATATTTGACTCAGAATAAGCAGCCCCCTCTCTCAGGAAAAAGCTGTGTCTGGCATTGGCATTTTTACCTTTATTAGAAACATCTAAAGAGTTCTCCAAAGCAGCCAGATGTTTATACATTTTACCCAATAGTTTGTGAGAGTTCTCTACATTTTTACCAATGTGGGAGATAACTAAATTTTTATTTCCCTGTTTGTGTGGCATATGTGTGTGTATGTATTTATGTGCTCATATCTGTACACACACACACACACACACACACACATATATATATATATATAAAACTTTTCCTACAGCTTTTTTAAATCTTTGTGTATTTTCTTCCTGAAATGTTGGTTTGGTATTTGATTGACAAATGAGTAAAACCACGATGTAAACCCGCTTCTTTAGATGATACAGTACCTCACCTTTCATGTAAAATCTTGTTGGAGACAAATCATGTTTCAAAAGCAATCAGCAGTTTGAAACGGGCATTTCCAGGGTTTGGATGGAATTTCCTGGTGAGATTTTCATGGATGAGTTCCCCTTTCACCTTGCCTTCTGTCATATGTCTCGGACAGCACGCTCCCATCAGGGTCTAAGCAGAGCAACAGGTGCCTTGGCTGTCGTTGCCCAGATGACAGTTTCTGCTACTGTCCTTCCTCCAGTCCCACCAGGCGGGCTGCAGAGTCCCAACAATGTGTCCTGCTCTGTTTCCCTTGATTCTAAAGGGAGGTTTTGCCTGCCTCGTGAATCAGCCCTTAATTCTTTTTCCTGAGTCCATGGATAAATCAACAAACAAATGAATAAATCAACAAGAAGCTAAGCCTGAGAACAACTCATCATAATAACTGGCATGTGTAGGAGGCCCTGTGGTTTATAACATGTTTCTGTGTGTATAATTTTTTTTTATCTTCAAAACAAAGTCCGGAGGCATCATTATCATCCGCATTTTACAGAGGAAGAAAATTAAGGCTCAGGCAGGTTTGGGGAGGCACTTGTGGTCATCATCGGTGGCTGTTCTTTCCGAGAAAGGAGGCCTGTGGCTGGGATTCAACATGACACAAACAGTGATGTAGACTCCTGGGCGGGGATGAAGGATAGTGGATGATGGGAGATGTAGATGCTGAACTCCATACACCTCTGAAAAGTACTGACCTAGGCCAGCCCAGGACACAAAGGAAGCTCTCCCAATATGCTCCCTGGAGCATGAATTGTGACCCTGCTTCCATCATTGCTTATAAGCGTCTAGTTAGGGCAATGCTTTTTTGTTTGATTTGTTTGTTTTCAGGTCTAATGTAGCCCAGCTTGGCCTCAGACTTTCTTTGTAGCCAAAGATGTTCTTGAATTTCTGATCCTTCTACATTGACTTGTTAGATTTCAGAGTTACTGGCATGTGCCACCATGGAGGGGTGCAAGACTACCTGAGCTTCTAAACCCTCCCATACATCCCTCCATACTCTCTTCCAAATTCATGGCCTTTTGTTGTTATTATTGTCACATGCATATATGATGTATATACATGTATAATCCTAAATATAATCTACTCAGTCTGAATAATGTTACTTGTATGTATTTTTTCAGGGTTGACCATTTGTTATCGGAAAACCAATTGGTGTTTTCTTCCCTGGAGAACATCATTTCCCCTACACTCAGCGTTCCTTTGTTGCCTGTGGTTTTTTGTTAAGGGCTGAGGCCCCAGTCTTTCCCTCATCGACTTTTGTATGTCTATTGTTGTTGTCCTTGTTCAGCTTGTGTTTATGAAGTCATGTGTGAAGACTTTATGGGCATAGCTTCTGACGTTACTAGGAGACAATCTCCCAGTAAATTCCATCATCTTCTGGCTCTTGTAATCTTTCCACCCCCTCTTCCACAATGTTCCCTGAGCCTTAGGTGTGGGAGTGTTATCTACCTATCGGGACCGGGCTCCACAGCTCTGCATTGGCTGTGGTTTTCTGTAATGGCCTTTGTGTATCGCAAAGAGAAGTTTCCTTGATGGGGAGTGAGGCAAATATTTATAGAGTAATTAGAGATTATGTAGGCTTGGTAAAGTGGTGGTTGTAAGTTCTTCTTCAAGATCCCTGAGTTCACTAGCCTGGAGTAGCTGTACTTCTTAATCTCATATTAACCAGGCTAGTACCAGCACTAAATAAACCTGAACGTACTTTGTTCTGAGATCAGATGATATTGGACATGTTCAGAGTGGTCTGACCATAGACTCTAAGCTTTTCCATTGCAGCTCTCCTGTAAGAGCCACTCTGGGGGCACTAGGAGCTGAGCCTCAAGGCAAAGCTGACAGAGATGCAATCAAGTCATCAAATAGCCCCCTCCCTATTCCTTACTAATGCTGTGACCCTTCAATACAGTTCCTCATGTTGTGGAGACCCCCCAACCATAGAATTATTTTGTTGTTACTTCATAACTGTAATTTTGATACTGTTATAAATTATAATGTAAATATATTGATATTTCAAATGGCCTTACATGACTGACCCTCTGTAAAAGGGTCATTCGAGCCCCCCAAGGGGGCCGTGGCCCACAGATTGAGAACCACTGCTCTATAACATCCTTCTCCATATGAAAATAGAAAAAAGTGGGGGTCTTCCATTTAAATCCTGGGCTTCCATGTTATAAAAGACTCCACTATTGATCAATTGCAAGAAAGAGGAGGAAATTCACTTTGAAAGCCACCTCAAAACACACTGTGACTTAACTGTCCGTACGGTTTGGGTGAGAACTAAAAAGTAGCCCGTGTTTCCACGAACAATGACAAAAGCTGAATCATAGACCTAGTCTGTATCCCTTGCTAGATAGCTCTTGTTTGGAATCCCTCTTTGGTAGGCAGAGTGGGTTTGACCGGCAGAGTTTTGCTCATTGGGCATCTGCTCTTGTCCAGCCTTTTCTCTCCAGACACAGAAGAAAACTATGCCTGGACCAGTAGCTACTGTGTAACATAGCTGAGATGCCTGGACCAGGCTCTTCTTGCTGTATCCCTGCTTCTGATGAGACAGTTTTGTGGAAACTTCATGTGTGTTCCTCAGTCTATGTCTGCAGGTAGTTAGATGCTGGGGCTACTGGAATCCCCACTCCTAAGGCCAGCATGCAAATATATCAAGATTCAGCAGAGGCTACTAGAGATTGCTCCACCAAAGGGTCTTAGGCACAGACTGTTTTGTTTGCAGAGCAAGGATGTTGTTTGTGTATTTTCCATTCCTATTTGGGGCTGGTGGAGATTGTGTCAGGTGCCAAGGTCCCCTCAAGACCCTTCTGGAAATAGTCGCCCTTCCTGTCTTTGGAAAGTGATGAAGAACCATTTGGTGGGTTTCTTTTTAAATGTCAAGATATTGTCAAGATCCTCAGGCCAGGAGGGCATAGCACGTCCTTTAATCCCAGCACTGGTGTAGAGGGAGGACAGGGGCAGGTGGATCCCTGTGAGTTAAAGGCCAGCCTGATCTACAGAGTGAGTTCCAGGACAGCCAGAGCTATCACACAAAGAAACCCTATCTCAAACAACAACAAAATCCTCATGTGTTCAAATTTAGCCATCTGCTGGGTCAGTAGGTTATAGGCATTAAAGTCTCTATGAGTACAGCCACCTCTGCAATGCCTTTGCAAGCATTCCATCAAGCCTACTGCTCAAGTTCAATACATTTTAACTGAGTCATTACAGGGGCAATGGGACACTGTGGATTCGGTCCATTCACATTAATCTATGCATTAGAAGTCACGGCACCACCACAGAGATAATGGTGCAAGTCTTTGGGGTTGGTGTACAAAGTACAAAGGAGTCTGGCATTTGAAGACTGTCAGATAAGTTTTCTTCCACCACCCGCCCTCGAACAAAGCAGAATAATGCCGCCAGTTGCAGAGGGTGTGGACATTCTGATTCTCTGCCTAGAAAGACGCCCAGCCTCACTTCTGAAAGTGGGGGGAGGAAGTGGGCATGCTCACGATCAACAGTATTCTGTGATTGCTGGTTCTTTCTAGGAGCATCTAGGGACAACAGGAGCCTCCACCTGGTTTTACCTTTAAATTCTTTCTCCATCCCTTCTTACTCCTTTCCTGAGCTTTCTTGTGTTTATCCTGGAAGCCTCCTATCCATAGCCCAAATCATCCCTGGCCAGCAGTTGGGCAGGCAACAAACACAATGCCTTGGTGTGACCTGAAAGATGGCATTGTTGCCAGTAATAACTTCCATGTTTCTAAAAGCTGCCTTAAGGCAACTAGTCTTGTGCAAAACTCCTTATTAGTGAACGAACAGCCCTGACTGCGGGGTTGACAGCGGAGATAGAGGAGGCCCTCTCTGAGTCATTTCCCTGAGACTCATGACAGGGATCAGGGATCACCCATCAGCTCAGACATCCCAGCCTCGCCATCCTGAATGCCCCTGCTTTGCAGGAAAGCACACATGACGGAAGTGGGTGTCCTGAGACATACGGATCAGTTCCATATAGGCAACTTCTCCTAGGCTCTGCCGTCTTCCTAGGAAACTGAAGAGTTGTTTAGCTCAGCGCCTTTGTCTTCCATCTTCTGGTGGATGGAAGGATTGTGGGTAGTCTTTGAAACATCTCTGATGTACAGAGGGATCCAGGCTGGACTTCCTCCTCAAGTCTGGGAAATGTGCTTTGCCTTGTATAAGAAGGTTCTTTCCATTTCCTGTGTGTGTTTTCATCTCTTATAAGCATGAAAAAAATGATACTGTCTCTTTGAAGATATATTTACCACCAGCAAATACTCCTACTTCACTAGAAAGTTTGGGAGTTATAGAGCTAAAGAGGGGGCTCAGTCAGCAAGTGCTGAGCATGCAAACAAGAATCCCTGAGTTCAGATTCTTGCCACCCATGCAAGGTTCTGGGCACGGTGCTCCTAGTGTTTGGGAAACAGAGACAAGAGTTTATAAGAATATAAGAGTATAAGAGTATAAGAATATAAGTGTAAGTATATATACTTAAAAGTATTTATAAGAATATAAGTATAAGAATATAAGAGTATATAATAATAGCTGGCCAGCTATTCTTGCCTAATTAGTGACAGGTCAGTGAGAGACCCTGTCTCAAAAAAAATGTGGAGATCGAAAGAGGAAGATATCTGATATTGACCTGTGACCCCTACACACACATGCATGCGCACACAGAGAAAACAGTGGGGACAAATGAGCACCCAGATTGATACTCCCTGCCTTTATGTTGCTCTTCTACGGCAGGTAGCTACCCTGTTAGAGGTGAGTTTGGAGAAGCCAAGTTCATCTGTCACAGTCGAGGGACACAATGGTACAAGATGTGTGACATCTTCGTGCGGGAATCCTGTGACACCAGAATGTGGAAATCAGCATTTCAGGTGAATTATCCATTCAGAAACGAGCTAGCATTTCCTGTTTATTTCTTCTTTCTAGGCCAATTATCGGCATCTTATTCTCAAATTTAGAAGACGCCTGCCTAATGTCATCCCAGGTATCCAGAAATGGTCCACCAAATAGAGGCCTCCAGTACAACCCGGGGGTTCATTAGATTCATCAAGTCATCGTGGTCAATAAACACTTTGAAGTCCTTTTGTGGAAGGAGCCACTTAAATCCAAAGTACAACTATAATAAGGTCTAATGAGGCCGATGGTTTAAAGGGAGGCCTTGAAATCATATATAAAACTCCTCTGCCAATCATTGGTACAGGACAAAAGCAGACGAGGCAGGTGAGTCTAAGTGCCTGTGCTTAAAAGCTTCCTTCTTGGTGGTGGAATCACACTGAGCTCTGCTCAGCTGAATGAAGCCAGAGGGGCAGCGAGCCACTGCCTGATGGGTTCTCCAACTGTTATAGCTGTGTTATAGGACATAGTACAGTAAAGGCCACCACTCTGTGAAACCTTAACCTGCAGGGTGCTGCCACTAAAGGCTTCTTCAAAGGCAGGAGAGTTTTCTCTGGGAAGCTGCAAAAGAGGTAAGCGCTAGTTTTCTTGTATCTTGTGAAACATAGAAGATGCTTTATAAACGGAACCAAGGGAAGAACCTGTTTGGGAGGAGACAGAATGCAGCAAACCTCTGCTAAGTGTATGTGGGGTGACGTACGTAAGAAGTGATATCTGCATGGCACTGGATTGAAATGAACTGGGAATGCTCTAACGACGTACAGGCTTGCGGCTGCAGGAATGCTGTCATAGAACTGGAAAATGGGCATTGAACTGGAAACGATGCCAAGCTTTTTTTTTTATTTACTTTTTAAATCAGAGGAACTTTCTGTTAAGAAACCTTCATGTTTTCAGAGTAATCTGTTTCTGTTTCAAAGCAGAACAGACCCCAAAGGATAAGAGTCGCCACCATGCTACCCTCGGCGGTGTTCTGGGGACTGGTTGCCCTCATTGGTAAGTAACTGATCGGCATTTTTCCCTATTCCAGGGTGTCTGTTTTCTAACATAGTCAGAAAGAACAATGATTACGTGCAATAGAAGAATGGGCTCTCCTGGACCTGCTTGGCCATTAACCAACTGCTTAATTTCTTGTCTTTGCTTTTCTTTGTGTGTGTGTCCACTCATATATGCATATAAATATGTGTACAGGTGTGTGTGTGTGCGCATGTGTGTGCGTGCATACACATACATGCTCACACACAGAAGTAGAGGTTAAAATCGACATCAAGTGTTTTCCTCAATTATTCTCCACCTTTTTTTTTTTTTTTTTTTGAGATCAGGTCGGGCCTCTCACAGAACCTGGAGTTTATGATTTGGCTAGGCTGGCTGTCAAGATAGCCCAATAAACACAGCAACTGAGCTACCTCCCTAGCCTAGGCCAACTGCTTATTCTTAGGAGTGTTTTCTGTTTGCTAAGCGCACAAAGGAGATATTAGTGGGGATTTAAAATAATTAAATACTAATTGTTCTATGTATTCTCTGGCAATGCACCTACTTGGCTGGGTTTCTTATGAAGAGGAGTATGGCACATGAAGAGAAAATTCTCGATGAGTTATTAGATGAGCATATGGAGAGGGAAAATTCGTTAGTGTGGAAGTTGAGAATGAAAAGTTCACATCGATCGAGGATGTTCAGACCTGAAAGCCTTGGGGGAGGCCATGGAAAGAGTGAGGAATGCATGGTGATCCCTATGAGAAGGGAAGAGGCTGCTGGATGGAAGCAATGACTTAGTAAATGCCCTGTGTCGAGATGAAGTATTTGTGATAAAGTGAACCAGTGGGTAAGGCCAGAACAGAAGATTTATTCAAACTTTTGCAATTATTTTACTATATATAAATATTATTATGCTATATATATTTTAATATATATACATATATATAAATGATTTGCCTGCCTGTATATGTCTGTGCACCATGTTCATGCCTATGTAGGACAGAAGAGGGCATTGGATACCCCAAAACTGTAATTGTAGATAGCTATGAACCACTATGTGGGTGCTGGGACTTGAATCCTGGTCCTGAAGAAGGTTAGTGGGACAGAAAGGGACCTTGGACAAGAAGAGATGAACCAGGTGTGGTGTCTCATACCTGTAACCCTAGCACTCAGGAGGCTAATGCCAAAGAAGTGCCACACGTTTGAAATTAGCCCAGGCTCCATAGGCTAGCCTTGGCTATAGAGTGAGAATTTGTCTCAACAAAAGATAGATGGATAGACAGACAGACAGATATAAGGAAAGAAAACATGAAAACAGTAGTTTAAGAAAAATGAAGACCAATTGTATGCAGTGTTTCGTTGTTATGATTGACTGAGAAGAAAGTTCTTTGAAAGTTTTTTCTTCTATATTTGGAAACGAGAGCCCAACCCAAGAGCAATAATTTGCAGTTACTTTTGGTCAAAAGCAAAGCAACATGTTTTTAAAGTTTTTACTCATTTTTAATTGCAGAGTTGTATAGCCAGTGAATTAATTATGAGCCACCGTACGATCTGTATACAAGTGAAGGATGACCAATCTTAAAAAGACCTGTGTGTTGATGTTAGCACAAGCTCCCGATCATATTGCAGGTCTCTTAAAGCAATGATTCTTTTTTTTTTATTTTTTTATTTTTTTATTTAAATTTATTTATTTATTAAGGATTTCTGCCTCGTCCCCGCAACCGCTTCCCATTTCCCTCCCCCTCCCCCGATCAAGTCCCCCTCCCTCATCTGCTCGCAGAGCAATCAGGGTTCCCTGACCTGTGGGAAGCCCAAGGACTGCCCACCTCTATCCAGGTCTAATAAGGTGAGCATCCAAACTGCCTAGGCTCCCACAAAGCCAGTACGTGCAGTAGGATCAAAAACCCACTGCAATTGTTCTTGAATTCTCAGTATTCCTCATTGTCCGCTATGTTCAGCTAGTCCGGATTTATCCCATACTTTTTCAGACCTAGGCCAGCTGGCCTTGGTGAGATCCCAATAGAACATCCCCATTGTCTTAGTGTGTGGGTGCACCCCTCGTGGTCCTGAGTTCCTTGCTTGTGCTCCGTCTCCTTCTGCTCCTGATTTGGACCTTGAGATTTCTGTCCGGTGCTCCCATGTTGGTCTCTGTCTCTGTCTCCTTTCATCGCCTGATGAAGGTTAATATTCATGAGGATGCCTATGTGTTTGTCTTTGGATTCACCTTCTTATTTAGCTTCTCTAGGAACATGAATTATAAGCTCAATGTCCTTTATTTATGGCTAGAAACCAAATATGAGTGAGTACATCCCATGTTCCTCTTTTTGGGTCTGGCTTACCTCACTCAGGATAGTGTTTTCTATTTCCATCCATTTGTATGCAAAATTCAAGAAGTCCTTGTTTTTTACTGCTGAGTAATACTCTAATATGTATATATTCCATACTTTCTTCATCCATTCTTCCGTTGAAGGGCATCTAGGTTGTTTCCAGGTTCTGGCTATTACAAACAATGCTGCCATGAACATAGTTGAGCATATACTTTTGTTGTATGATAGGGCCTCTCTTGGGTATATTCCCAAGAGTGGTATTGCTGGATCCAGGGGTAGGTTGATCCCGAATTTCCTGAGAAACCGCCACACTGCTTTCCAGAGTGGTTGCACAAGTTTGCATTCCCACCAGCAATGGGTGAGTGTACCCCTTTCTCCACAACCTCTCCAGCAAAGGCTATCATGGTGTTTTTTATTTTAGCCATTCTGACAGGTGTAAGATGGTATCTTAAAGTTGTCTTGATTTGCATTTCCCTGATCGCTAAGGAAGTTGAGCATGACCTTAAGTGTCTTTTGGCCATTTGAAGTTCTTCTGTTGAGAATTCTCTGTTCAGATCAGTGCCCCATTTTATAATTGGGTTGATTAGCCTTTTGCGGTCTAGTTTCTTGAGTTCTTTATATATTTTGGAGATCAAACCTTTGTCAGTTGCGGGGTTGGTGAAGATCTTCTCCCAGTTAGTGGGTTGCCTTTTTGTCTTAGTGACAGTGTCCTTTGCTTTACAGAAGCTTCTCAGCCTCAGGAAGTCCCATTTATTCAATGATGCCCTTAGTGTCTGTGCTGCTGGGGTTATACATAGGAAGTGGTCTCCTGTGCCCATGTGCTGTAGAGTACTTCCCACTTTCTCTTCTATCAGGTTCAGTGTGTTCGGACTGATATTGAGGTCTTTAATCCATTTGGACTTGAGTTTTGTGCATGGTGATAGATATGGATCTATTTTCATTCTTCTACAGATTGACATCCAGTTTTGCCAGCACAATTTGTTGAAGATGCTCTCTTTTTTCCATTGTATACTTTTAGCTCCTTTATCGAAAATCAGGTGTTCATAGGTTTGTGGGTTAATGTCAGGGTCTTCTATTCGATTCCATTGGTCGACTTCTCTGTTTTTATGCCAATACCAAGCTGTTTTCAATACTGTAGCTCTGTAATAGAGTTTGAAGTCAGGGATGGTAATGCCTCCAGACAATCCTTTATTGTATAAGATTGTTTTGGCTATCCTGGGTTTTTTGTTTTTCCATATAAAGTTGATTATTGTCTTCTCCAGATCTGTGAAGAATTTTGTTGGGATTTTGATGGAGATTGCATTGAATCTATAGATTGCTTTTGGTAGAATTGCCATTTTTACTATGTTGATCCTCCCAATCCAAGAGCAAGGGAGGTCTTTCCATTTTCTGGTGTCTTCTTCAATTTCTTTCTTCAAAGACTTATAGTTCTTGTCAAGTAGATCTTTCACTTCCTTGGTCAGAGTTACACCAAGATATTTTATGCTGTTTGTGGCTATCGTGAAAGGTGATGCTTCTCTGATTTCCCTCTCTGCTTCCTTATCCTTAGTGTTTAGGAAGGCAACTGATTTTTTGGAGTTGATCTTGTATCCTGCCACATTACTAAAGGTGTTTATCAGCTGTAGGAGTTCTTTGGTAGAATTTTTGGCGTCGCTTATGTACACTATCATATCATCTGCAAATAACGAAAGCTTAACTTCTTCCTTTCCAATACGAATCCCCTTGATCTCCTTATGTTGTCTTATTGCTATTGCTAGAATTTCAAGCACTATGTTGAAGAGGTATGGAGAGAGTGGACATCCTTGTCGTGTTCCTGATTTTAGTGGGATGGCTTTGAGTTTTTCTCCGTTTAATTTAATGTTAGCTGTTGGCTTGCTGTAAATAGCTTTTATTATATTTAGGTAGGACCCTTGTATCCCTATTCTCTCCAAGACCTTTATCATAAAGGGGTGTTGAATTTTGTCGAATGCTTTTTCAACATCTAATGAAATGATCATATGGTTTTTTTCTTTCAGTTTATTTATATGGTGGATTACATTGATAGATTTTCGTATGTTGAACCAGCCCTGCATCTCTGGGATGAAGCCTACTTGATCATAATGGATAATTTTTCTTATGTGTTCTTGGATTCGGTTTGCCAGTATTTTATTGAGAATTTTTGCGTCGATGTTCATGAGTGAGATCGGTCTGTAATTCTCTTTCTTGGTTGGGTCTTTTTGTGGTTTTGGTATCAGGGTAACTGTAGCTTCATAAAAGGAATTTGGCAATGACTCTTCTGTTTCTATATTGTGAAATACATTAAGGAGTATAGGTATTAGTTCTTCTTGGAAGTTCTGGTAGAATTCTGCATTGAAACCATCTGGTCCTGGGCTTTTTTTCGAAGGGAGATTTTTGATAACCATTTCTAATTCTTCGCGAGTAACCGGTCTATTTAGATCATTCACCTGGTCTTGGTTTAGCTTTGGTATATGATACTTATTTAAAAAAATGTCCATTTCTTTTATATTTTCCAGTTTTGTGGCATACAGGCTTTTGTAGTAAGATCTAATGATTCTCTGAATTTCCTCTGTGTCTGTGGTTATGTCCCCCTTTTCATTTCTGATCTTATTTATTTGCGTGTTCTCTCTCTGTCGTTTAATTAGTTTGGATAGGGGTTTGTCGATCCTGTTGATTTTCTCCAAGAACCAGCTTTTTGTTTCATTGATTCTTTGGACTGTTTTCTTTGTTTCTATTTTGTTGATTTCAGCCCTCAGTTTTATTATTTCCAGTCTTCTACTTCTCCTGGGCGCGTCTGCTTCTTTTTTTTCTAGAGCTTTCAGGTGTGTTGTTAAGTCCCCAATGTATGCATAAAGCAATGATTCTTAAGCATGTATGAAAGTCACCTGAGGGGTAGTGGTGGCGCACGCCTTTAATCCCAGCACTTGGGAGGCAGAGGCAGGTGGATCTCTGTGAGTTCGAGGCCAGCCTGGTCTGCAAAGCAAGTGCTAGTACAGGCTCCAAAGCTACACAGAGAAACCCTGTCTTGAAAACAAACAAACAAACAAACAAACAAATAAATAAAATATTAACTAAGAATGCTACTTGGCCTTGGGGGGGTCAACATTTCTGAGTCAATATGCATAGTATTGAGGAGCCCCAGGGCAAACATTTTTAATAAGTATCCCAGGTTGCTTTGATGTCTGTGGGATGCGGGATACACAGTAAACATGACAAAGGCTTCCTCTCTGTTAATAGATAGTGAGCCTGTTGATATATTTATAGTAATGTAAGGAATTGGGGGCCAAGAATGAAGTGTAAGGATGATTTTGTTCACCTTTTTAATATAGGTGAACAAAAAAAGCTCTCTGATAAAGCAACTTTGGGGGTACTGAGGATTGAAACTTTGTTCATGCTGAACACACATTCGATCCCTACAATAAGTCCCATTCCCTTTGATAAAGTAACTTTTGAAAGAATATTCTAAAAACATTTTTAAAGGTAGTGTCACAGTAGCTACGGCTTTGAATACCACCTTGTAGGCTAGGATGGCCTTTAACTCCTGGTCCCCTAGTGTTATTGCGTGTTGGGATTGTGGGTTTGCTCCTCCATGTCTTGTTGGCAATAAAACGCAGAGCTTGACACAAGTTAGGCCAGCGCTCTACTTGGTATGTACTGAGCCACACCACCTGGCCTAAATTTTGTTTGTTTTGTTTTTTGAGACAGGGTTTCTCTGTGTAACAGTCCTAGCTGTCCTGGAACTAGCTCTTGTAAACCAAGCTGGTCTCAAACTCGCAGAGATCCACTTGCCTCTGCCTCCCGAGGGGCTTGGTGCTCAGTGCTCGGTGCTCGATGCTCAGAGCTTGGTGCTCAGTGCTCAGTGCTCGGTGCTCGGTGCACAGAGCTTGGTGCTCAGTGCTCAGTGCTCGGTGCTCGGTGCTCGGTGCTCGGTGCTCGGTGCTCGGTGCTCAGTGCTCAGTGCTCGGTGCTCGGTCCTCGGTGCTCAGTGCTCAGTGCTTGGTGCTTGGTGCTCAGTGCTTGGTGCTTGATGCTCAGTGCTTGGTGCCTGGCTTCCGGCAAGATGGCCGCCCCGGGGAATCATGGGAGATGTAGTATTATAGAGCAGCCGGCCGGCAGGCCGAAACTTCGGGGATATATGGCCCCGCCCCCTCACGCAGACCACTCCCCCTCACGCAGACCACGCCCCTCACGCATGCCCCGCCTCTCACGCAGACCACGCCCCCTCACTTGCACTACCACCGCCCAGCTCTAAAAATTCTTTTAGCTAAAATAAAATAGATTAAATTATTTTAGCTGTAGAAAATTTCAAACCTACAAAACAGAGAATTGTATAGTAAGCTTTCCCGAACCCATAACAAGCTTTTACAGCTTCAACCCTTTGCCTCTCTTATCAAGCCCTCCACCCCCCCCCTCCCCCCCCCCCCCCCCCCCCGCCTACTTTGCTTGGCTTTGAAGTTTGGTGTGTGTGTGTATGCACGCGTGCATGTGTGTTCATGCACATACATATCTGTATGTGACATGCATATGTTTGGTTGGAGTCTTTTAGAGCAAATTTATAACAACAAACTCATTTGTCTGGGGCTGGAGAGATGGTTCAGCTGTTAGGAGCAGTGGCTGCTTTTCAAGAGGACCCAGGCCTGATTCCCAGTATCTCATGATGGCTCGCAACTGTCTGTAGCTCCAGTTTCGACCATAGTGGTCGCGGAGCAGGAAGAAGGGGTCAGCTTCTGCATAGATGTCTTTATTCTGTAGCCTCATTCCCAAACCAGGTACCTTAGATTTTATGTGCATCTGTAGTGTGGAGTCCATTATTCCTTTGCTCTGGTGTACAGTTGTTCCTAAGTATCAGTGTGGTGGTTTTATGACTCCTGTGAATACGAAAATCTGAGAATGGTTCATCCCTTTAAATGGTCCATCCTAATAAAATGGAATATGATTTGCATAGTAACCCACACATCTCTTGTATTTTAAATCAACTTTAGAAGATATTTAAATTTTTAAGATTTATTTTATATATCTGCATGTGTGCCTTTATGACAGAAGAGGGTATCAGATCCCACTAGAGATGGTTGTGGGCCACCATGTGGATGCTGGGAATTGAACTCAGGACCTCTGGAAGAGCACCCAGTGCTTTTAACTGCTGAGCAATTTCTCCAGCCCCTTTATATGATTTTTAATATTTAATGCAATGTGAATAGAAGTCTTTCTATGTCCCAGCAATTCCCAAATAATGACACGGAGACTTAATTATGAAAACTTGGCCTATAGCTTAGGCTTGTTCCTAACTAGCTCTTATAACTTAAAATAACCCATTTATGTTAACCTACATTCTGGTACATACTGTGGCTGTGACCTTTCCTCCTGTGCATCCTGCTTGCTCTGTATCTCTTGGCGTCTCTACCTTTCTTCTTCCCAGAATCCTCTCCGTCTCTGGAAGTCCTGCCTAACCTCTTCCTGTCTAGCTATTGACCATATAGCTCTTTATTAAACCAATCAGAAGACACCTCAACAAAGACACGACTTCACAGGGGAAACATATTCTACAACAGTGAATACTATGTAAACAGTACCTATTCTATATTTCTTGATATATATAAACATACATGACATTATAAAACCTATATGCACTGATTTTCACATGTATTTCCATTGTGCTCTGGAATAACGCCTAGAAGTTAAAACAAAGTTTGGAATCAAATTTTTGCCTTGACTGACTGATGAATTATTGGTAGAAAAAGGAGTTGAGCAGGAATAAATTATGGTCTCTACTGTTGCATAACTGTGTGTGTGTGTGTGTGTGTGTGTGTGTGTGTGTAGTCAGCCAAGTCCAGCAGTGTTTTCTCACAGGATTTACATAGATCATCATTCTGCCTTCCAGGCACTTCCAGGGGCTCATATCCCCTCACTCATTCCATGAACCCTCAACTGCATGCCCGACTTTACCATGGCTGCTATGGAGACATCATGACCATGGAGACTTTTGGGGCCCCCTGTGACATTAATAATCTGATGAGTTGTGGTAAGTACAAAGAGAACAGGGTCCTGTCCATCATTCCCACTATCATTTACAGAGTTTTCCTTAGGAGGTAATTGGTTTTGAAAAGGGGCCGACATTACAATAACAATCATGAATCAAAATTAAAAGTTAAAAAAGTACGCTGGATATGGTGGTGCACACCTTTAAACTTAACTCTCCCATGGCAGAAAGAAATGGATCTGAGGCTATACTCTATATTTTGAGTGCTAGGCCAACCAGGAAAACCCTGTCTAAAAACAAAAACAAACAAACAAAACAAAATAAAACAAAAGCGCCCTAGCCAACCTAACCACTTTTTGTTTTCTTCCTGATTTTTCCCAAATGTCAAGGTGTGTGAATTTTGATATAGCAAAACCGTTCCTCAAATAAAAGGCTCAGTTCTGACTTCGTTTAGTCCGTGCTGCAGCATCAGTATTCTAAAGGCAAGCAGAGTCTCTTGCTCTTGACATATCCCTCCTTTGCAATTCCATTCCAAAATCTCCTCCACGCAAGGCCACGTTTAAACCCATGTTTTCAACGCACGGACCAGAGGCTCAGCAAGGAGTCACATCCTCTGGCACAGAACTGGCAGGTCTCAGAGCCTGACGGAGTAAAACGTGGCTCCACTGACTTCTAGTAATGGCAGGAAGCAGAGAGACGAGCGCAGCGACTCCAACAGGAGTTGGTGGACCTGCCTAGGTTTCTGCAATTAGAGGTCCGACCGACCTAAGAATGGTCTTAGAATCATCATCCTGAGCTGTGGGTGTGGTCAGAAGCTGAGGCTGAATTAGTAAACTCTGAGAACCCGTCCTTTTCTGGAGTAGAGGAAATGGTTTCTTTTCTTTTGACATAGGGGTCCACGGTTCCGAAATGTTTGCCGAGATGGACTTGAAAGCCATCAAGCCTTACCGTATCCTCATCAAAGAAGTGGGACAGAGATACTGCATCGACCCAGCTATCATCGCCGCCATCATCTCCAGAGAAAGCCATGGTGGAGTTGTCCTGCAAAATGGCTGGGACCATAGGGGACAGAAATTTGGTTTGATGCAGGTAGATAGCCAGAGACTTTCTATCAGCCCGACTCTGTCTCTGCTTGCAGAAGTTCAGCCCAAACTCAAAGTCCATTTCAGGACATGAACACTCGAGTGCCTGGCTTAGGGAATGCGGTACACTTTGCTCTGTGACATATCTGTGGTGTTTCACTCAAGGACTAGAATGTCTTTAAAATGTTTCCTGTGCCTCATAACTACAATGTATCAACTATACCTATATCTATAGATATTATAAACCACATGAACTATACTTCAATTGGGAAAAGTTTATAAGTTTATTAACCCTTAAGTAATAATAATAATAATAATAATAACAATAACAATAATGTCTTCTCGGGGCTCCTGAAGAAGTAAAACTCATGAACGTGAATTGAAATCCTGTAATTGAGCCCCTCTTCGGCTACCTTTGTTCCTTTAGATTAACTGGAGGAAGGGGAGCCTTATTATCTAGATATTTCTTTCCAGGTCTTTTGTTTGTTGGTTTTGAGGCAAGCAACAACTCATTCTGTAACTCTGGCCAAACTGAAACTTGCTTAGTAGCCCACGCTGGCCTGGAGCTTGTGGTAGCCCTCCTGCCTCCTCCTCTTTAGTTACCTATATCTCCAAGCCTAGCAGAAACAATGTTTTATTTGACTTGGTTACATAATTATTTTCATTGTGAATGTCTAGGGGTTGGATAGTAGTTACTATTCGTTTTGAAACATATTTTCCTTCTCACCCTCCTCCTCCTTCCTTCTTTTGCTTATCAGAAAGCCCCAAGTGAGCTTCTCCCAAACTGGTATTTCTTTGACTCTCGCCTGTGAAAGACAATACATTAGAGTATATAGCCTTTTGTGGATCAAAGGAAAGATGCTGAAGCCAGCATTTAAATTTGAATACAAAGGGGTGGGGGGGGAATCAAAGATGCTGAACCCAGTGTTTGAACTTAAATCCAAAGAGAGAGACCTAGGAACAACGGAAACTGTGCCACCTTGCCCAGATACCAATACAACTGTTTGGATTTTCCAGCTTGATAAAATGCACCATCCTATTGGCTCTTGGGACAGCAAAGAACACCTTCTGCAGTCTGTTGGGATCCTAGCAGAGAAGATTAAGGCAATCCAGAGAAAATTTCCCACATGGAATTCAGCTCAGCACCTCAAAGGTAGGCTCTATGTCTAGAGCTTTATCTAAATGAGCAGTGAATGAGACTCCTAACAGCAAATGTGCCCTAGAAGCATCCCCACTGGGTTGACTAGGAGGAAGCCCATCTTAAAGAATGCCTTAGCATCCTCTGAGCCATGCATGTCTTCACATCCTTACCCTTCCTACAAGATGTTGGGTTTCTTATTGTCCTTCTAGCCAACTAGTAAGCCACTGAATGACACCTTAAGCATTAATACAATACTTAAAAAGTGTTTACCTTCTCATAGTTTTTCCCCCTGATCCAACACTATTAACTATTCTCCAAATTGCTTGAATAAACTTTTACTCTGAAATGTTAGAGCTTCAGTTACCCCAAGAAGTCTAAGTGAAAATTTCTGTTTGGCTAAATTCAGAGCCCCTCAAGTTCAGCAGCTCCCGGATGTAATTGACTCACTAGCCCTGCCATCATATGTTCCTTTTGCTTTCATTTTATTTATTTATTTATTTGGAGACACTGCTATAGCCAGTCATCACAGCCAGAAAAAAAATGATGATTTTTCTTCTGGGACTCATTTGTTTTTTTCTTTCTATCCATCCAGCCACACCAATTCCTCAGTTTCTCTTACAGGATCATGATTTGTATATTCACATTATTTTCTCTTTCCACACTTTAACAGTCTGAACTCTGAGCAAAGAATTTTCTATCTCAAGGTCCTTGAAGGTAGGAAGGAGCATATGAGCATAAAGTACAATTCTTTTAAATATACTAATGATGATTGAAAACGAACTTCTAGGGTAAAAGAGTGCATGCATGTACAGAGGCCCCCACGAGGAATGAATACATCGTGGGTATCTTGCACTCAGTGAGGAGCCTTTTCTGGTACTCAATGGGTGCTTTAAAACCTATAAATGAGGGACCTGGAAAAATGGCTCAGTGGTTAAAAGCACTGGCTGCTCTTTTGGACGACCTGGGTTCAATTCCCAACAACTACATGTTAGCTCACAACCATCTGTAATGAGATCTGGTGCCCTCTTCTGACTTGCAGGCATACACGCAGGCAGAACACTGTACAGATAATAATAATGAAAAAGCAAACATGAATGAGTGAAGAAGTGAATTGTTGACTAAATGAGAAAATGTTACAATCTTGTATTAGTTCTATCAGATCTGTGCTATGTAAAGAGAGACAGAAACCTCGTTACTCTGGAATATTTGCGTGGAGGGTGGGGAGTTAATATCCTGGGAGCTCATGTTTTATGTCTACTGACAGCTAATATTGGAATCTAAACCTGTGTGTTTCATTTCAGGTGGTCTGGCTGCTTTTAAGTCAGGACTGGAAACCGTTGTTACTCCTGAAGACATAGAAGTTGATTTAGTTGATGATCTTATTGCCCGAGCCAAATTCTATAAAAGACATGGCTTCTAGGCAGAGGCGCATTGACGTGGAACTCAACTGGCCCCTCTTTCAAAGTTTAATATTAGCCCATTGCACTCAATAGGAACAAAGAGATAGTTAGAATTATGAAAGGAAGTTCATTGCTAAACTTTTCAATAAAAGCAAGCAAAAGAAAGGAAGGAAAGAAGGAAGAGAGGTGGGGATATAGTTTAGTTGTTGAGCTCTTGTCTAGCGTGTGCTAGGCTCCAGGTTCCATCTTTATCACAAAGAAGAAAGAAAAGACCCTAAGTCCACATATGGTTCCTAAGAAATAGTCATAGACATATGTACAATTTCATTGCTGTCAATATGAACATCATGGCACATGGCAAGTGCCTGTTCTGGCCAGGCTTCATTTTAGACCATGATTTGAACCTCTACTGTGCCTAGCAGAATTACTAATAAGAAGTGAGCCTTTGTCTGTTTCTGTTTTTGTCCCAATTGCTAGGGCTCTGCTCATGAGATGTGTCTGTCTCAGAGGGCAATAGATGGAGAGGAGATGAAGGCTGCTGGCTGTGGATTTTGGTTGCCCCTTCGAGAGAAGACACAATAATGTGTTGGCTTGTGAAGCTTTGGTACCCCTGCCAAGTGACTCCTAGGTCTTTTGTTTTTTTTTCTTTCTTTCTTTTTTCTTTCTTTCTTCCTTCCTTCCTTTCTTTTACCCCCCCCCCCCCCTCTCTCTTTGAGACAGGTTTCTCTCTGTAGCCTTGGAGACTGTCCTGGAACTCCCTCTGTAGACCAGGCTGGCCTCGAACTCACAGAGATCTGCCTGTCTCTGCCTCCCGAGTGTTGTGATTAAAGGCGTGCGCCACCACTGTCTGACAGTTTTTTGTTCTTTTTGGACATTTTCTGCCTGTCCCTCGAAGTCCTATAGAGGGCCAGATATTAAAGGCGTCTTGGTTTGGTTCCCTCAGGACCAGACCTGTGACAAAAATGTGGGTGCAAATAGTTTATGTGGGGGAGGGGACACAGAAAACAGTTCTAAAGTGGTTCAGTGATAAGGGATGAGAAAATAGTGAAAGGCTGGGCGGTGGTGGCGCACGCCTTTAATCCCAGCACTTGGGAGGCAGAGGCAGGAGGATCTCTGTGAGTTCGAGGCCAGCCTGGTCTACAAAGGGAGTTCCAGGACAGGCTCCAAAGCTACAGAGAAACCCTGTCTCAAAAAACCAAAAAAAAAGAGAGAGAGAGAGAGAGAGAGAGGGAGAGAGAGAGAAAATAGTGAAAGGTGCCACCAAACCAACCACCCTAGTGCGCAGTGGGACTCAACCTTGCAGGAAAGCCACGTGGAAGTGTGCGGGACATTCACCTCAGAATTAACTAACTGTATGCACAGGACTGGAGTCTCTGAAAGCCACTGGGTGGCGGTGTCTTCCTGTCTGGGGAGGGTGTGGCTTCTATACAAGCACAGATAGAGGGCACTGGTCCAAACTTCCAAGACCAAGAGTTTCAGGCACAAGCAGGCAGATCAAGCGAGAATTCCATTGAGAGGCTCGGGGACACAGAGGTACTGACAGCCTCTGCTCCACAAGGCAGGGAACATCCTTCCAGGGCTTCCTGTTTGCATCTCTGACTGAAAAACACAAGTCTATAATGCCTCCTGGTTTCCGTGCCAGGCTGCTGCAGAATCTCCTAGAACGGCTGATGAGACACAATCGAACTATCTCAGCCACCATCTGTAGCACAATAGCGAATTCTCGGAAATTTAAGATGTTAATCCCCCACTACGGCACCATTAAATTTTCTTGTGTCTCCACCCACCTCAGTCCTCTTCAGCTTTGCTGCCTGTGCTCCTCTTGGAGATAATGATCATGGGTCAGGTTTTCCATTGGAAAGTTGAACTTTCACTTTAAAAATTTTCTCCAAATGAGGGTGAATGGAGTTGCTATCATTTGGATCTAGAGTGCCCCCCCCCCCAAAGCCCACATGTTAAAGGCTTGGCCCCAACCTGGCATCAACAGGAGGAGGTAGCATTTTCAAGCGGTCTTCTAGCCACAGAGGACACACCCTGGGAGCTGATATCAAGCCCCAGCCCCTCTTTTTCCTTCCATTCATTCTCAACTGCTATGAGCTCAGCAGCTCTCCCTCCTACATCCCCTACCGTGTGTTTTGTTGAAATACGGAGCAGCGGGCTGTGTCCTGCCACCCGGCTAGCTTTACCCGAAATAATTACACAGAAACTGTATTCTTTTAAACACTGCCTGACCCATTAGTTTCAGTTTCTTATTGGCTAGCTTTTACATATTGATCTAACCCATTTCTATCAATCTATGTAGCCCACGAGCTGGCTTACCAGGAATGATCTTAACCTGCGTCTGTCTGGAGTGGGAGAACCATGGCGACTCCCTGACTCAGCTTCTTTCTCCCAGTATTCTGTTCTGTTTACTCTGCCTACCTAAGGGTTGGCCTATCAAATGGGTCTAGGCAGTTTCTTTATTAATAAGAAATCACTCCCACATCAGTGTTGTTTTGATAAAGTTTGTTTGAATTTTCTTTGATGCACCATCTGATATAATAAGTGCTTCTGAGAAATGGCTTTGCTGTGTAGCCCAGGCTGGCCTCAGACTCATAAATCTTTTGCCTCAATCTCACCAACATTAGGATTACAGGTATGCACTATAATACCTGGTCATATCTATCATATGAACACAGAAACATACTCACCTGCATTTCTCTGTAATTACTGCACTTGGTATAATTACCTCTACTGACTAACAATTTTTTCATACAAGGAAGCTAGCAATGAGAATATGAAGAATTACTTAGTGCCTAAGACTACTTGTTCCATATTTTAATAATTTCAAAGAAAACCAAAACAAAAGTAGACAAAAGTAAAAGTAGACAGAAATAACGCACAGATCAGATCTCAGTTTGCTAGATGCCATTTTAAGGGTAACCTTTTTTATTTAGGGACCAGCGTTTTATATCTGACTCTGTTTTGTTTTTCAAGATAGGATTTCTTTCTTTGTGTAGCCCTGGCTGTCTTGGCACTAGATCTGCAGACCAGGCTGCCCTTGAACTCACAGAGATCTGCCTGCCTCTTCCTCCCATATGCCGGGATTAAAGGCGTGCACCACAACCACCCGACTTTATATCTGACTCATTTTTGGAAATGGTCAGACCATTTTGGTCTAGAGGCCAGACCAAACCTCTGGCCAGACAAATGTAGACCAAAGCAGATAAATCCAAATGAAGCAATCCTTAGAGACATGAAGTCAGGACTAAGGAACCAGTCCTTACAAGGTCTTGAGACCGACCACGTGAAGCAGAGGAACCTCAATCTGAAGAGCTTGCCACCCACACAACTCTTGGGGTGTACTGCCCCTTGCCATATATTAACTCTTGGGGTATACTGCCCCTCGCCATATATCAACTCTTGGGGTATACTGCCCCTTGCCATATATCAACTCTTGGGGTATACTGCCCCTTGCCATATATCAACTCTTGGGGTATACTGCCCCTTGCCATATATCAAAGCACGGACACTTGGAATTGACACAGGAACACGCCAGCCAGTGCTCAACAGATGGACTGTTTCAACTGGTAGACTCCTGCAAGTTACACATGTAACCCCTCTCTTCCTTGAGACAGGACAAGACCTGTGGTTTGATTATGGCCAGTAGAACATGATCAAGATGCTTTATGTACTTAATAATATCCATTTTGCTAGTCCCCCCAGTGCTGGTTTTGAAGAGGTGGCTTTCCATCAGTTCTACAATCACACAGAAGTGAATTCTGCCAGTAATCTCAGAGACTGGAAGCAGGGCCTTGCTCAATCTTAATGCTGAGAACCCGACATCAGTAGGAACTATTTACTGCAGCTTTGTGAGACTCTAAGCCAGTGGTTCTGGACCTGTGGGTCATGACCCCTTTGAGGGTGGAAAGACGCTTTCACAGGGGTCGCCTAAGACTATCAGAAAACACAGATTTTATATTGCAATTCATAACAGTAGCAAAATTAGAGTTAGAAAGTAGCAACGAAAATAATTTTATGGTTGGGGGGTCGCCATGACATGAGGAACTGCGTTTAAGGGTTGCAGCACTAGGAAGGCTGAGAAGCACGGCTCTGAGCAGTCTACCCAGCTTTGCTATCACCGCACTTCTGACTCAGAGAAAGCAAGTGCCTTAAAAAGCAGCTTCACAAAAAAAAAAAAAAAAGCAGCTTTACTTGTGCAACAACAGAGCCCCACTTCCTATGCCCTGGACTGTTTCTTCTCACTTCTAAATATTCAACTCAACAACCTTCCAGTTGTAGGATGTTGAATTTAATTTTAATATTTATTACTCCAACTGTGACTTTTTAAACAAAAACAAACAAACAAACAAACAAACAAAAAAAACCCCAAATCCCCAAACATCAATGTGGCTTCTCTTGATCTCCATATTAACATTAACACCAGGGGGAGGACACAAAGTGGTTCCTATGTATACAGATGCTCTCAAACCCACTGTAGGCAGGAACACGTTTTCTTGTGGTATTCAGGCAGGCCTCCAACTAGACATTTTAAAGTGGTCTTTGGGCTCCAGGACATATACATACCAGTCATTCAATAATCGTAGAATTAAAATTGCAATTGCCTTTGGGCTTATTCATAAATAAAATCCAGTTTCGTGCCTGTTGTCCAAGTGACACTTTGGCCTTGATGCAGTATTTAGCATTAAGATCTGTGACTGGACACTAACAAATGAACATGCATACGCTGGTGTACCGAGCTGAACCCTACAGGGGCAAAGGAAAATACATGGCCACTGGAGTGCTGGTTTTCCACTAACGAGTTGTTACAGGCTTCTCACTGAATCTCCCCTAGAATTCTTAGCACTTCCTACTTCTCCAGGTATCTGAGCAAGAAAACGAGAGGATTCTCCTGGGCTGGAGAGATAGCTCAGCAATTCAGAGTTCATGCTGTTCTCCAGAGGTCACACACTTGGTGCTCAGCGCCCCCAACAGGTGGCTCCCAGGCACCTGTAACCCCAGACCCAGAGCGTCCAACGCCATCTCTGGTCTCCTTACACACCTACACTCACGTACATATCCCCACACACATACACGTTACTAAATGTTTCTTAAAAATAGGGTCTTTGCATATGTAGGAATTTAAGATGAGGGCACAGTGGGCTAGGGTAGACACAAGAGGCCAAATAAACATTGCATACACATAAATTAAAAAATCTTTTAAAAAATCTGAGATTTCTTGGGCTGGAGAGATGGCTCAACAGTTAAGAGCATTGCCAGTTCTTCCAAAGGTCCTGAGTTCAATTCCCAGCAACCACATGGTGGCTCACAGCCATCTGTAATGAGATTTGGTGCCCTCTTCTGGCCTGCAGGGATACAGGCAGGATGAGTATTGTGTACATAATAAATAAATTTAAAAAACTGAGATTTCTTCCTATTCTAATTTATTATGTATGTGTGTACATATATGTTGGGGTTTTGCCTGCATGTATGTCTATGTGAGGATGCCAGATCCTCTGGAACTAGAGTTACAGGCAGTTGTGAATAGCCATGTGGGTGCTGGGAATTGAACCTGGGTCCTTTGGAAGAGCAGCCAGTGTTCTTAAGCCGAGTCATCTCTTCCTATTCTTTATGTGTACGTGTCTACTGGTGCATATGCTCATGAAGACCAGAGAACAACCTTATTTGCCATTTCTCAAGCACCCAGGTCTCTCACTGGCCTGGGACTTGGTTAGCAGGCTAAGCTATGGATTGTCCCTTCTCAGCACTGGGATTAACGAGCAAGCCCTGGTATGATTAGTTTTGTTTTCATTTTATTTATTTATTTTTTAACCAGGATTTTTCTGGAGCATACCCAGGTCCCAGGATAAGACTTTACTGAGCTATTTTTTTTTTCCTCTCTTCTCTTTCTTTAAAAAGCAATCTGAATTACTGACAGAGGATTTTTACAAGTACGAACACCACCCATTTTAATACACAAAACAGAACGGCCTGGTGAATAACTGCTAAACCACCTTTACTTCATACATACCCTTGTTCCAACAGGAAAAATTTACACAGAAGTGAAGGTTTATCTTGGCAGAGTGCAATAATACAGTTCCAGCTAAATTAGACCTGCAATTCCAGAACAAATAAAAGCAACACATATAGAGGACATCCCATATCAACTTCTGTACTTTAGAGATGAACCCATCTATGTTCATGTCCCAGGCACAGAGGCACAGAGTGCTGCTCTAGCCACGCCCCATTTCTTGCCTCTGCTGGGATCTTTGTTCTTTGGAATTCACTTGAAGAACCTGTCACGGTGTTGTCTGTGTGCCATGTAGTAGGATGTTTATGGGGTTGATTTAGTGGAAGGTGACTGGATCTTGGAACCATCACAGGCAGAAGTGATTAACGTCCAGCATAGAGAGCAGGCTGTCACAACGTGAGTGTGCCTCCTCCCTTCACTCTTGCTTCCTCTTTTGCTCATTCAGTCTTTTATTTTGAGACGGGTCCCACTACATAGTCTCGGTTGGCATAGAACTCAGTGTATAGACCAGGCTGCCTTGAACTCCTAAGAGGTCCATTTGGCTCCCTTCTAAGTGCCAGGATTAAGGGTGTGTGCACCCCGTCTGGCTCTTGCTTCCGAACTTGCTTGTGATCTCTTCTACCACTGACATAAAAACTGTGAGTTGCATCTCAGCAGCACTAATTCTGAACGCACTACACCTTAACTTATGGTTTCCTTTGGTGAGATTCTCTCCCTTGTCACAGCATCTTCCCTTCTACTAACAACCAGAACTCCACATTGCTGTGACTGGACTTGTGGGTGAATGTTATTCCTGCTGAAGTCTTTGTCTCTACTTCACTTCTCACACAGTTTCTATTGAGAAGTAAGTAGTGTCTGTGTGTCATGCTGTCCCCACTCTGAAGTGCTCTCTATAATATGTCCCTTGAGACCCCCTGAAAAACTGGTCTGGAGCAAAGGTAAATGAAATCAAAAGACATTCCTTTGTATCTTACATTATGATACTACATACACACACACACACACACACACACACACACACACACAAGAAATTTGAATAAGTGAAACTCATGAAATTGTAAAACTTATTTTTTGATAACTATCATAAAAAATAGATGAATCAGATCTATCTGGACCTTGTGAAGTGCAATGCCTGCCTGAGTATTTTGGCATGATTGCTGTGACCGTGTGTTACAGCCGGTGATTTACAGCTGGGAGGTAAGGTGCATTCATCCTGCATCCAAAGGGTTCCAGGGAAGGGTTCTACTCACTCTGCTGTCAGGGAAAACAGGTGAGTTTCCCATTCTTTCCGAGCATATTTTGAAGTAAACTCATAACACTTTAAGAGGGTTTTGAATAACAGTGATAGTCATTCTTTTCAATTGCTGCTAATAATATTGGTTGAAAGTTATAGATGTAGAAAGGGGGAAAAATTTATTGCTACTGCAAACCAATTGTGAACAGCAACTTAAAGAGATAAATAATGTTCTAAATAACAGCTATACTTGTATTTATGTAAAGTACGACCTCTTTCCTTTTACTTTGTATTTATGCAGAGGAGCAGTAGTGTTTTATTTTCTTCTGTTGTTCTTTTGCAATTCTCCTATCCCTCAGTCCTTCCCATGTGTATATTACCACTCTTCAATGAAGTAACAGGGCATTTAACAAAGATCGCTATGTATAATACTGTATTTTAGTGTTTCTATTTCAATGTTTTAGAATGTTAATTTATATGAAAATGAATAATAGAATTTAAAAAAAAAAACAACTGTGCGATGTCACCTACCATACTAGAACCCTGCAGAAGTTCCTCATGAGATATGCTGCCCTGGCTCGAATATTTCAGGGCTTAGGACCAAAGTAAACCCCCTTGCTTGACAGGCTACCCAGCTTGGGGACTTTGTTACAGCGACACAGGACTGACTCCAACATCTGTAGATTCAACGAGAAAGCAATCAAGGAAGAAAGCAGTTTCTACAAAAAGATAACGATAGTTAAAGCGTTAGGGGCCTAAAGTTAGATGTTCAAACAATGCCATTCTTGCCCACCATGGAGTAAAATTTTTAGGGGACAAACGGAGAGAATTTAACCAAGTAACATCAGAACTCCTAAAGTCTGTATGTTGAGGAAGAATCACGACAGCTTCCGTCATGGAAACGGCTAGACTGAAATACACTTTAATGAGAAACATTTCCTCCTAACTGCAGTTTGTAATCTGCAGCCGTGTGACATCAAGACTTTGCTTCCTGCTCCACAGGCTTCAGATGCCACTGTACCACCAATTCCCCAGTGCTCTTGAGGCACGTGCTAGACATGGTCTCTTCTGTGGGAAGTCCTTGTGGCAGCTTCAGGGGCTGGATACGTATCAAGTGTTTAACTACTTTCAACTTTGCGTTCACTGAAGGGATGTTCTTGTGAATTTGAGGGGTGTGTGCCTATGAACAAGAGGAACAATAGCACAGATCAATTTAACAGGCAGTGGTACCACTTCAGTGAAACATTAAACTGAAGGCATATCCTTCCTAAGGTAACGTATAAGTAGGTCACACTAAGTAGCACATTAAACATAAGAAATAACAATTACACGCAGTGTGGGTTTAGCACCATGAGACTGTGCACACTGAGACTGTCATGACGGTAAGGACTGCTCATACCTTCTGCAGTCCAAGCATCTTGATTGTATCCTTTTCCCAGTACGGACGCCTTTTTGTACTTTTTATTCTTGTAACAATGTGTAGTTTATGAGGGTGCTGGGGGTCCCCACCATATTTTTCATGATCTTCAGGTTTAGGCTGAAACACCTAGGAAGGGAGAAGTACAATTTTTATACATTTCCTATTCCTTCTCTCAGAAATGAACACACACCAACATACGAACAAAACTGAATAAGGATCTCATCCCTAATCTTTATGTAATATTCAACCTCAAACTGAAGAGTTCAGATGAAGTTTAAGAATCACATACTTCAAGAAAAATAGCAGCTGGGCGGTGGTGGCCCACACCTTTAATCCCAGTACTTGGGAGGCAGAGGTAGGTGGATCTCTAGTCTACAGAGTGAGCTCCAGTAAAGCCAAGGCTACACAGAGAAACCCTTTCTGGAGAGGAGGGATGGAGAAAAGAAAAATACCACACAGGTAAAGGTTTCGGTTTGGTTTTTAACTCTGAACGAAGCAAGAGCCCTAGATAATGTGAAAGGATTTAGACAGCAAGAACCTGAAGAACAGTGCAGGCTCCAGTGCCCAATCAGGGCAGCCAGTGTGAACAAATCTCCCAAGAGCTAAAAAACTCACAACCAGAAACTGAGGGCAAGTGATAAATTCTGTCCTTTATACTTTATCATATAAAAAAAAAAGTAAGGGGCGGTGCTGGAGAGGTGGCTCAGCAGTCAGGAGCACTGTTGCCTTTGCAGAGGACCGGGTTCAGTTCCCAGCATCCATATGACACTCACAGCCATACTAACTCTAGTTCCAGAGTCTGCTGAGGTCTTCTGACCTTCCCAGGCACCAGGCACTCACATGGTACACACACATACAGGCAGCCAGAGCACTTATACACATAAAACACAATTTAAAAACCTAAAAAGAAATATCCAGTAGAGGGGAAAACATAAAGCTATGGCTAACTGGTCTTTATTATGCCACTGTGCCTTCAAATATGCAGACAAAACATATTTGAACACCAAAAACTAAGAACCAGCCCAAGAGCTGCACACAAGTGCTCACACGGCTGCATTTTTGCCCTACTGGAAGCAAGCAGGATGTCCTTCCGTAGGAGAGAACACAAGCAGACTATAAACCCTTGGCATGGACTGCTATCCAGCCATAAGATGAAATAAATGACTAAGCCATGAGAAGGTCCGGCAAAACCTTATGCACAGGCTATACAATCCTAAGAATGTGAGATTCAGGGCAAGGTAAAAACCACAAAATGGGTAAAAAAAGATCACGGGTTGCTAGGGTTTAGAAGTCATGGGTGGAAGTTAACAGGTGGCACAATGCATGGTTTCTATGTGACACTTGGATACTGAATACATGATACTATATACTTATCAAAATCCACAGGATACACAGCATAAAGAGTGACCCCTAATATAAATGATGGCCTTCATACTTCATCTATTTTAATAATTGCTCTATATCAACATAAAATGTTAAGTATTGGGGAAAATATATGTTGGAAAGAGGAAGCATAGAGGAAGCCTTGTGATTTTCTGATCATTTTCTTCTATATAATTAAACTACCTTACAAAACAAAGTTTAGTTAATCAAAGAGCAAGAAAGCAAGTAAAACCCAAACAAAATGAAAACAAGACAAAATAAAAATTAATGAGGGCTTAGTCAGTGTTATCTAAACTTAAAAAAAAGAAAGATCGGAGTCAATCGGCAGTAGTTCACATAGGAAGTCACACATGATAGTCTCAATGGGACTCACTGCTTTCTCAGGACAGTGGTGATAAAAACCACAATATACAAAGGGAAAACCATGATCAGGAACACACAGACTGGGAAATATTAAGAGCCCGTTCCTATGAAAACCAGCGGCATCAGGGCAGAACAGTCACCATCCTACAGTGCTCCAAACACTACTACATCTCAATGTACAAGTAACTCAAAAGCAAACGAGCCCCAGCGGGCTGCGAGCTGTGCCCAGGGTGAATGCGCTGGGGGCCATGCCTGAGCTCCGCTCCCCAGTAGCCAGATGATGGCAGGAGAGAACTGACTCCACAGAACCCTCTCTATACCTCCACACAGTACACAGTCAGAGCGTGCGCACACACGTGTGCAGAAGAAAACGTAGACACAACACACACAATGTAATAATTTTTTAAATGTGAAATTTTATAAAATAGGTACTCTTGAAAATATTCTTTTTTTTTTTTTTTTGGTTTTTCGAGACAGGGTTTCTCTGTGGTTTTTGGAGCCTGTCCTGGAACTAGCTCTTGTAGACCAGGCTGGCCTCGAACTCAATATTCTTTAGGGCTGGAGAGATGGCTCAGTGGTTAAGAGCATTGCCTGCTCTTCCAAAGGTCCTGAGTTCAATTCCCAGCAACCACATGGTGGCTCACAACCATCTGTAATGGGGTCTGGTGCCCTCTTCCGGCCTGCAGACATACACACAGACAGAATATTGTATACATAATAAATATTTAAAAAAAAAAGAAAATATTCTTTAAAAGACACAGGTCTTACTTTATCTGGAATCCTTGATCTGGTAAACTTGTGCCGAATCCAATCTGTACCAATGAGAGATCCCACACCTTTCTTCACAGTCTGCAGCAGAAAATACTTGTTATTCACAACTCCGTGTAGTGTGAAAATCCATACCTATCAGTGTTAGGTAACAAATGTCTGATGTATTGTAATCTATACTAGCTAATGGTTAAATGCATGGATACATGTCATTTAAGCACTAAGGGATGATAAAGCAAAAAGCACACATATATCAACTTCCAGTTCACGAGTTGGTAACTTCCTTCTCTCAAAGAGTGGAGGCAAATACTTCCATCTCTGGAGCTACCTACCCAGTCTCTACTGCCAAGACCTGCCTCCACCAATACAGTAACTGGTATTCAATACTGAATGCAGTAACAGGTGCTATGCAAACAAATGGGTGATGTGGGATTCCCCTCTGTATGCTGTGAATATCATTGATTAATAAAGGAACTGCTTTAGGCCTATAGCAGAGCTATAGGGGAACAAAGTTAGGCGAGGAAAACTAAACAGAATGCTGGGAGAAGGGAGGCGGAGTCAAGGAGAAGCCATGGAGCCTCCGCCAGAGACAGATGTGCTGAAACTTTGCCAGTAAGCCAGTCATGTGGTGATACAAAGATTAATGGAGATGGGTTAAATTAATATGTAAGTTAACCAATAAGAAGCTAGAGCTAATGGGCCAAGCAGTAATTTAATTAATATAGTTTCTGTGTGATTATTTTGGGGCTAAGTGGCCAGGAACTAACTAGCGGCCTCCTCCTACAAATGGGAGTAGCTGCTTCAAAATAATTTTTCTAAGATAAGTGATGATCATCAAATTTGCTCTGGAGATCACGATTCACCAACTCTTTGTTGTTCATTTGTTTGGAGACAGGATTTCTCTGTGTAGCCTTAACTGTCCTAGAACTCACTCCTCTGTAGACCAGGCTGCCCCTGAACACTGAGATCCTCCTGTTTCTGCCTCCCAAATGCTATAATTAAAGGTGTGCACCACCACAACCAGTTAAAGTGTGTGTGCTAGTTACCTTATTTTTGTGGAGAAGGAGGTCTTTTTGTTTTTGTTTTTTCTGGAGCTGAGGACTGAGCCTTGTGCTTGCTGGGAAGTGCTCTACCACTGAGCTAAATTTGCAACCCCAGTTTACCCACTCTCAGGCTGGGCGCTAAGTAATAATTTACCTTCAACAAAATCATGAAAAAGAAATCCAAGTTCACTGACGCTGGTCTGACAGCTAGGGAACCTGCATAGGACCAAGCTGGGCCCTCTGAATGTAGGTGACAGTTGTGTGGCTTGGGCAGCTTGTGGGGTTGCCGGCTATGGAACCAGGATTTATCCCTAGTGCATGAACTGGCTTTTTGGAGTCCATTCCCTATGGAGGGATACATGAAGGAGGCCCTGGTCCTGCCTCGAGTGATGTGACAGACTTCGCTGACTCCCCATGGGAGGCCTCACCCTCTCTGAGGAGGGGATGGAGGGTGGGGTTGGGGAAGTGGGGGCGGGAGGAGGTGAGGGAGAGGGAATGGGGGATTGGTATGTAAAACAAAACAAAAGATTGTTTTAAAATTTAAAAAAAATAAATGATGAGGTAGGGATAGTGGCAGGCTGAGTTAGGGGTCGGCCTATAGGTTAAGACATTGTCTCAAAACAACATTCAAATCCTTCCCTAACACCTCCACCAGGCCCACCCCTGCCTCGTCTGCACTACTCAATCCTAGTTTACTCTTGCAGTTGGAAACAAGATCCACGGCAGCCTTTCACACAGTCACTCTCCTCTAGCCTCCCCTGAACCTCAGAGCTGACACCAACAACCAGCGAGTAAGTCCAGACGGGGTAAGAAAGGGGACACCTGGCCTTTGTATACCAGAAATACCAGGCTTCTAATTCTACTTCTGCAGCTTACAACTTCAAGATTCAAAACACACATCCTCCTAGGGGATCAGTTTCGAAAGTATCAGAAAGGAAATCCTCTGAATTCATAAGCTAACCTGAAGTAGCCAACACTTCCTTCCCTATTGTCAGGAGCAGTCTGTGCCCAGTCTGGTCTCCATGTGGGCACTAGCCATTCCACCCCACTCTCTAAATACTGGTAGTGGTCTGCGCCCAGTCTGGTCTCCATGTGGACACTAGCCATTCCACCCCACTCTCTAAATACTGGAAGGAAATACTAATGAAATGCTAATGCATTCCTAACATTTGGGAGATTATCTTCTGCTTTTTCTAAGTATATCTGACTTTCTGTGATTGAAAATGTATACTTTTCATAATTGAAGGGTTTCTCTTAAAACTTGAAGATTAAAAGAGATTAAGGGGAATCAGCAGTAGACTTTTTATCTGCTTTGACCTACACGAAAAGATGTTTTGTGGCTGAAAATATTTAGGGAAATAGAGAATAGCACATAAAACAGAAATAAATAAGGGCCAGAGCACAGCTCAGCCAGAGTGAGCCTGGTCTCAGCCATAGCATTTGCCCAGTGTTCACAAGGCCCTCAGCTTCATCTTTGTCACCATTAGATAAATAGAACAAACTAAATCCAATTAATTTATATCAAAAAGAGCTTTTAAAAAGAACAACTTGCTTGTGTGGTTTTCTGTTTTTGTTTTTTTGATTTTTGAGACAGGTTTTCTCTCTGTAACAACCCTAGCTGTTTTGGAACTAGCTGTTTTAAGACCAGGCTGGTCTTGAATTTACAGAGATCTGCCTGCCTCTGCCTCCCAGGTGCTGGGAGTAAAGGCGTGAGGCAGCAGCACCAAGCCACTTGTGTGTTTTATAATCAAAAAGAGAGAAAAAAACAAACAAACTCTTAGGCTAAGGATGTAGCTCAATAGGCAGAGTGCTCGCCTACCACGCACAAGCTCTTGAGTTGAATCTCCAGCACTGCAATGCTGGAGGCAGAAGTTCAAGGTTATCCTCAGCTGTACAGTGAGTTTGAGGTCTGCCTGAGTTAAATGAGAAACACAGAGAAGACTTACCAGCAGTCTGCCTGGAGGCCTCTGAAATACTGAACACAAAATACCAGCCATAAGTGTAGTAATTCTTCCCTGCAGAGGCTGAAAAGCAGGAAACAGACTACCAGTCAAACACATTACAAATGGACAGATTTACAACCCTTCTGTAGCGGTAAAACCACAGGTAATCATACACTAAGCAATCCTATTTCCATCTAGTGAGTTTAGAGTCTATGCCCACTGGAACTGGGAAATGGGAGTTTCTATCACCTGAAACTCTTCACAGCACACATAAAGAATATTTGGTCCTTTTTCTTGGTTGGAGAAATCACAGAATATACGAAACTAGACAGGACTGAAGAAATTCCACCTCTTAAAGTCAGAATCAAGTACCCTCTTACTATACATACGAGAAAAAACACTTCCAGAAAGCTAGCATTTACCCGAGGGTAGCTAGCCATTAAGAGAGCATGTACAGATGGACACTGGGACACATGCCTATAACCCGACACCTGGGGAGCCAGGGGCAGGAAGATCCTGAGTTTCAGGTCATCCTGGATTACACAGCAAGATCTAGTCTCAAACAAACAAAACAGGAAAAAAAAAGCAATGTACTCAACCCAGTTCTAGCTAGCAGTTCAATATATTTTCACTAGATCACTTACACTTTTCTGTTACAAAAAAAAAAAAAATGGGAATTTGGGGTTGAAAAGACGGCCCAGTTTTTAAGTTACTTTTTTGTGCAAGTCTGAGGACTTGAATTCAAATAACCAGCAGCTGTGGAAAAGCTAGATATGGTGGCCTGAATCTATCTCCCCAGTGCTGGAGGAGCTGGAATGTGCTGGCCAGCCAGCCTACTGAAACTGGAAAGCTCCAGGTTGTGAGACCCCATCTCAAAAATAAGGTGGCAAATGTCTAAGGTATACATTTCTAACCTTCACACACATGTGCACACAATGCATACACACAAAAACAGGTCACTTTTTGCCTATTTAGTATTTTTAAAAATGATTCTTTTGCATTGCTTGTTTTTGATGTTAAGAATTTATTTATTATGTATACAGTGTTCTTCCTGCATACCAGAAGAGGGCACCAGATCTCATTACAGATGGTTGTGAGCCACTATGTGGTTGCTAGGAATTGAACTCAGGACCTCTGGAAGAGCAGTCAATGCTCTTAACCTCTGAACTATCTCTCCAGCCCCCTGCATTGTTTCTGTAACCTCAAAAAGTTGTATTTATTCAGACAGGCATAAAAGAGGTGTAGCCTAATGCAAATCGAAAGCAGAAAGATGAGATTCATGAATTATATGTATGACTTGAACAGATACTTGGTGTATAGTTTTCCCCTCTAAAGAAAACAGTACCTAGCTTACAAATTATCTATTTTATATAACATTAGAAATAGTAGCTCTGTACCCCAAACAGGGTAAGTGCTGTACTACTTCCCAACCAGATTCTAGCTCACGAGGTCTATAACCTTCTGTGATGTGAACGAAGTAACAGCTGGAAGTCTAAGATGTCACTTGAGAAGAGCTGGACCCTGGAAAAACTGCTCAGCACCTGAACTGATCCCAAGCTATTTTCTCACACTTCTTCCAAGTTAAGCATTATCTGCAAATCCAACTCATCCAGTGCTGCTTAACTTTTCAGCTGGGCTTCAAGAAGCAGCTGATGGTCTGCTGCACCCCGCAGCATCAGAAAGGAGGTACTCAGAAAGGCAAATCCATGGGGATGTATTAAAGGGACAGACACACTGAAAGAACTCCCAGTGGCCCAACTGGAGCGACAAGCATCAGCTTATAATTGGAGCAAAAAAACAAATGTGGGAACGTTCACACAAATATACATGGGTAAATTAACTGGAAAGAGAAATAACGCTTCCTGTAGAAGAATTCTGTTTCTTATGGATTCCTTTCCCTCCGGGGAAGCAGAGAAAACTTCATCACTTCAACGAACTACAGCAAATGACTTCTCTGGAGTAAGGTCTACCTCTACTAAACCGGTTAATATCTTCAGCCACACTGCGGCTAGCACTCTCAATCCCTTGCCTTAAGGAATACTTGCGCCTCTCAGAGCAGCATCTGCACTCAAGATTTTCTGCTGAAGTTTAACTTACAGATATAAGCAGCGTCACCATCAAAACTAACTGCTTTTGTTGTTGTTGTTTCTGGGGTGGGAGTGGGGTGGGTACTGAGGACCAAACCTAGAGCCTCGCACATAGAAAACAAGTACTCTCCAACTTCTCAGGACAGGTTACTCTTATTAGGCATGTAACTTTGGAACCTTGGAGCAACTATACTGCCATCTGCCGTACATCAGCTTTCCTCCGTACGGCTGCAGAGATGATGGCGCAGCAGTTAAGATCACTGGCTGCTCTTCCAGAGGACCAAGATTTGATTCCCAGCACCCACATGGCAGCTCACAGGTGTTTGTAACTCTAGTTTCAGGGCCTCTGACAATCTTCTGGTCTCCTTGGACACTGTATGCACGTGGTGCACAGACATAACAAGTAAAACACCCATACACATAAAAACAAACTGGAAAAACCATGGAGCACATGAGGTCTATAAACTATTTCTATACATATGGATGTATGTGTATAAACAGAAAAATCTGAAGGTTGTCCAAACCATTTTTCTTCTCCCTCACCCCCAGTGTCTCAGTTTTGTTCTTAGTTTTTGTTTTGTTGTTTTTCCTGTTTGCTTGTGTTGCTTTTTACAATGACTTTGAAGGTAAACAGTTCTTTAACCCCAAACTACACCAGCTCTTAAGTTGTTAGGGTTTTTTTTTTCTTTCTAAAGAAACAAGGTATACATCTATAATGGGGTGTGAACATTCCTGAAAATGTAGAGCATAGAAATCCCCATCCAATCAACCGAGGGCTCTGAAATTAACAATTATCTCTCTTCGTTGAATTTTCAGCGCCTAAAAATAGTAGGCAGCCGTCCTAACTGCCTCTTGGCCAAAAGAGAAGGAGCTAGAGAGTTGACAATCAAAGCAGCTTGCAAAATCATTGTCTTTAGTAAACAGCAACTGTAAACAAAACAAACAAGCAAAAAAGCTGTATTCGGAGTCGCAGTAACTGAAAATTAAGTTTTGCCTTTAGAATTTTTTCCCACTGATGCTCAATGAGCATCCTAGAGTTAGTTTAAACCAGACGAACACTGGAAAAGCTACCGACATTCCCGAACAGACAGGCTTGGATGTCTCGGACCGAGAGCTACAAGAATGAGACTCTCAAAGAGACGCGCGACCAAGCAACCCGCGAATAAAGTGACAATCCGACCGCCCAAGAAACCGGTCCTGGACACAGACCTAGTAACGTCGCCGGGACCTCCAGCTGGGATCGGAAAAGGAAGTCAACACCTGCAGAGAAAGCCTACGTGAAAACACACAACGCCAACAACTCCTGCAACTCGACTCGCCCGCAACCTCTCGGTGCAGCCGGAAGAAGCGGAACGGAGGTAAGCGGACTCAGTGCAACACTCACACCGCGCCGTTGCTGTCAAGGGGCGCACAGATCTTTGGTTCCGGCAATGGTTATTTTTCGTTCTGGCCCAGTGACTCCCATTCACAAAGCGCCACAGAAGACTGCGCAGGCGCAGCGGTGTCACGTGTGTGCTTCCTCGGGTAGGGAACTCTCCCTGGGAAGACCTGGCGAAGCCCAGGAATTCTCTCTGTGATGGCCAAGTCCAGCCTGGGGCAGGATCCCGACAGCAGCGCTGCGGTGGCGGTGCTAAAGCGGGCAGTGGAGCTGGATGCGGAATCCCGGTACCAGCAGGCTCTGGTGTGTTACCAGGAGGGGATTGATATGCTCCTGCAGGTTCTAAAAGGTGAGCTAGTTTCAGTTTCCGCTCTATTTGGGACAGTGTGAAACTTAAGAAAACGAAACTTTCAAACTACTAGGAAGCATTCAAATTTAGGAGCTATAGTCTGATATTCTGCTGGACAACGGAGGTGGTGGCCTTTATAATAGACTGATGTTATCACGAAGGAGCTTATTCTGAAACATAAGAGACATAAATAGAAGACATAAGCCTTGTTAGGTCTTGCGTTTGAATGAATCTTATTTTGTTGTTGCCAGTTTGCGACTGGATTTTTCTCCCCCTTACTCTCGCTGTCTCTCCTTTCCACCCCCACTATTACCCAGTGGGTTTCATTAGGGTGGAAATTTGTTTACAGGAATATGTGCACCTTATCAGTGACTACATCACTGAATAGACTGTCTCTCCCCATCAACAATTTATAAACAAATACACACATATACATATATAAAGATGCGGGGTGGGGGGCGGACTTGAACCTCTACCTCTTTCATAACAATGCTAACAGGCCCAAGTTTGTGGTGATCTTGTACAGGTAATTAGAGCTGCTGTGAGTTAGAGAGCAACATGCTAGAAAGTCTTGAGTCCTCCTCTGGCTCTTATTCCTTCTGCTCTTTCTTCTGGATGTTCCCCTAGCCTGGGGATGAAGGTAATAAAACCACAGGAAGAGCTCCCCCCCCCCCCCAGGACCTATGACCTCCAGGGTTTTGTACTTTCAATCCGATGTGAATTCTCTCCTGTCAGGCAGGCATCAGATCCAGTCAGAAAGCAGTTTGGTACCCTAGAACATTTGCCATATGTTCCATAACATATAACACCATGCCACTATTGCACCAATGGGCTTATTTGGCCCTGCTGGTTGGTTCTAACACAATGTATGACTGAATAAGACAATCTTCCCCCAGCGGCTTGTGTAGCACCTTTTTTTTTTTTTTTTTTTTTTTTTTTGATTTTCGAGGTAGGGTTTCTCTGTAGCTTTTGGTTCCTGTCCTGGAACTAGCTCTTGTACACAAGGCTGGCCTCGAACTCACAGAGATCCGCCTGCCTCTGCCTCCCAAGTGCTGGGATTAAAGGCGTGCGCCACCACCTTTGTGCTTTGTGTAGCACCTACCACTATGAGAACTAGCCAATGAGGAAGCTTCGAACCCAGTTCCAGCTTGATTGTCTCTCTGTCCTGTGACCAAGGCATGTGGTGTGTTCAGCAAGAGTCTTACCAGCTAGTTTTGGTGGGCATCCAAGAGCAGTGGCAATTCCTATATTGTTTTGGGGATCTCACAGGCCTCCTTGACCAAGACCTTGGGAGGTAGCCCACTCCCAGCATTGGGATTTACTGTTAGTGACTCATGTTTCTGGGAGCAGCTTTATCTATCCACTAGATAAACAGTAGAGATACAACTTTTAAAACCTTTATTTATTTATTAATTTTTTTGATTGGTTGACTGTCCTATTTAGGGTTACTATTGCTGTGATGAAACACTATGACCAAAATCAAGTTGGGGAGGAAAGGGTTTATTTGGCTTACACTTCCATGTTGTTGCACTCCATCACTGAAGGAAGTCAGGATAGGAACTCAAGCAAAACAGGGACCTGAAGGAAGGAGCTAATGCAGAGGCCATGGAGGGTTCCTGCTTCCAGGCTTCCTCCTCACAGCTTGCTCTGCGTGCTGGACCACCAGCCCAGGCATGGCACCACCCACCGTGGGCTGGGCCTTCCACACTAATCACTAATAAAGAAAATGCCCTAGAGCCCAAATTTATGGAGGCATTTTCTCTTCACCCCCACCTCCCAGACAGGCTTTCTCTGTGTAGCCCTGGCTGCCCTAGAACTCCCTTTGCAGGCCAGGGTGGCCTCAAACTCAAAGGTTTGTCCGCCTTTGCCTCCCAAGTACTGGGATTAAAGGCGTGGGCCATCCTGCCTAGGGAAGCATTTTCTTAATTGACTTTCCCTCCTATCAAATGACGTTAGCTTGTGTCAGGTTGACAGAAACCTATCCAGCACACATAGCAAATATCAACATTGTTATTTGGGCAAACCCTGTCCTCCAAGTCCTCTCTCCAGGTGTTATGGCTGGTTTTGTGTCAACTTGACACAGCTAAATTTATCTGAAAGAAGGGAACCTCAATTAAGAAAATGCTCCCTTAAGATTTCTCTGTAGGGCATTTTCTTAATTAGTGATTGATGAAGTAGAACCTAGCCCATTTGAATGATCACATCCCTGGGCTGGTGATCCTGGGTTCTATAAGAAATCAGGCTGAGCAAGCCAGGAAGAGCAAGCCACTAAGAGTACTCCTCCATGGCCTATGCATCAGCTGTTACCTAAGGTTCTTGCCCTGTTTGAGTTCCTGTCATGATTTCCCTCATTGATGCATAGTACCATAAGAAGTGTAAACCAAGCCTGACACAGTGGTGGTGCACACCTTTAATCCCAGTACTTGGGAGGCAGAAGCAGGCGAATCTCTATGAGCTTGAGACCAGCCTGGTCTACTGAGTGAGTTCCAGGACAGCCTACAAAGACATACACACAAAGTATAAGCCAAATAAACCCTTTCCTCCCCTACTTGCTTTTTGGTCATGGTGTTTTGTTGAAGCAGTAGAAACCCTAACCACAAGTTGGTACCAGGATAGTGGGTGACAGACATGACCATGTTTTTTGGGGAGGGTTGTGGAAGGACTTTGAAACCTTATGCAAGAAAAGCTATTGAGTGTTCAATGCTTGGTGAGCTGTTGAAGACCAGTTTCAACAAAACTCATATGTTCCAGGGTAGGAGAGTGAGGATTAGAATTATTGAGAAAAAGGAACAGAGATACGAGAGAACTAAGAGAGAGAAACACAGAACAGCATCGGAAGGGACTTTGAGTGGATACTAAATACTGAATTTGCCTGTGTTTAATTTTCATATGCTTTTATACCCCAATACAAAAGGGGGGGGCAGTGGGGGGGTGGGAAGAAGGCAAGAGACTGCTTTAACATGACACAAAGGACAATCAGAACAGTTACTTGCTTCAATACTTGGGACATCAAGCCATTATTTCCTGGGTAAAGTACGCGATGTTTGGGGCAGGAATATGCAGTGAACACACCCTGCACCAAGTATCCTGTAGGTAGCCACTCCCTATGTCAAACCTCATATTTTAAAAGAAGGGGCACAAGTAGGCTCGAATTCTCTGACCTTTGGTCAGGGTGGAGCGGACCCACCTCTATGGCCACCTTAATGTCCGAAACACAAGTAACTACACCCTAGGTCAGGGTGTGTAGCCACACTTGTTAAACTCAAACTCTCTGGCCTTCAGTCAAGGTGGGACAGGCTCACGTCTGTGTGTGTCCCAACAGTGAGCTGCTCTGTAGGTCTTGGGAGCTAACAGCAGCCTAGCAGGCTGGGGACAGGGACATAAAAATGGTAAGAGGCATGTGAGAGCACTCACTGTCACCCTGCAAGTCCAGAAGCCAGAGTGGGGAAGGGCTTGTCTCGGTCTTTTTTACATTTATGAGTGTGTGTGTGTGTGTGTGTGTGTGTGTGTGAGAGAGAGAGAGAGAGAGAGAGAGAGAGAGAGACTGAGAGACAGAGAGACACAGACACAGAGAGAGAACATCTGCTTGATAATGCCACAAAGTACATCTGGAGGTAAGAGAACAATTGGCATTCATTTCTCACCATTCGGGTCCCAGGGATGGAATTTAGAATTTCAGACTTAGTGGCAAGTACATTTACCTGCTGAAACATCTTGCTTGCTTGCCCAGTCTTATGTAACTACTCTTTATGGGCAATAACTGGCATCATAAGGAACTCATTAATGCTTTGCAAGGGCAGCACCCCTACTAGGCTCTTCTACTTGGAGACTCCACTACTTAACATTGTTACACAGGACTGAGCTTCCCATTCTTGAACCTTGGAGGGAGGAGGTACACTTCAGTCATATCCAAGAGATAGATGTGTATCTGTTCAGAACTACAGAAGGACACTTGAGCATACTGGATTGGAGCACAGTGATAAATGGCAGGGAATTTGTGGGAAACTTGACAAAAACCCCTGTTCTTTTTCTCAATTTGTAGGCACCAAAGATGCCAGTAAGAGATGTGCTTTCAGACGGAAAATCTCTGACTACATGGATAGAGCAGAAAACATAAAGAAATACTTAGATCAAGAAAAAGAAGGTAAAAGGTTATTTTTGAGAACATGTCTGGGGTTGGGGCTCAGAGGCAGGATGCAGCTTGAGGCCCTAGGTTCAGAGCTCCTGCTTGTGGAGTGTGGTGTGGTCTGGGCCACTTGTGCCTGGGACCTTAACAAATTTTCTGTTTTATTCCTCCCCATACAGGGATCTTCCCTCCTTCCTTCCTTCCTTCCTTCCTTCCTTCCTTCCTTTTTAAAGAGAATTCAGAATGAGTTTCAATGTTCTTTTTTTATTTTTTATTTTATGTGCATTGTTGTTTTGCCATGGGTGCTGGGTCCCCTGGAACTGGAATTACAGATGTTTGTTTCCAGGCAGCTGTGAGTTGCCATGCAGTTCTAGGAATTGAACCTGGGTCCTCTGGAAGAGCAGTAAGTGCTCTTAACCACTGAGCCATCTCTCCAGCCCCAGAAGTTATTCTTAACAGTGTCTGGTTTTCAGTTTGGGCCCTGGGGATTCAGACATCCTTTGAATACCTGACAAAAGCTTGGCCATTTTTAAGACATTTGCAGATCGCTACGAAGCATATGGGTGGACCTCAGTTTAAGAATACTGCAGAAGAATACCGAATGTGGATCCTGTGTTTGTATTTTCTTTTATGAAAAGATGAAAAATCATTAGAATAGCTAAAGAAACTCCAAGGGCCTCTCAAACATTGCTGTGAATCAAAGCATTTCATGAGTTATATATTCCTGAAGATTAAGAGGTGAGGTAGGTATGCCTCTGGATCTATTATGAGTTCCCAGCTCATGAGCCTCTGTGTGAGTCGCTGTGGCCATCTCACCTGAAGCACACTGGTGTTTTTACAGCCAGAGATGCTGGTATCCCCAGGCCTCAGCACTTCTTCCTAGCTGTCCTTACTACAGCCTTCTCCCCACCTCTTCCTAGGGTTTCATACTAATTACACCCAGTTTATGGTGGTTGAGTGAACAGTTAGATTAGCCTATATGACTAGTTTGGCTTAGATGCATGGTTTGCGTGTTATCTCTATGCAAATGTTTGGGCTTTTGTTTTGTTTTGTTTTTGGTGGTCCTGGGGATTAAACTCAGTGTTTTATGCTTGTCGGTGAGTATTCTACTGCTAAACTATGGCTATAGTCCAGACTTTTTTTTTTTTTTTGACTGCTCAAAAAGCCGCCACGTTTTTTGTTCTTTTGGTTTTTAGTTGTTTTGGTTTGGGTTTTTGTTGTTGCTGTATTTTTTTTCTTTGTTTGTTTTTCAGATGGGGTCTTTCTGTGTAGCTCTGGCAGGCTGGAACTCTCTTTGTAGACCAGGCTGGCCTTGAACTCATAGAGATCCACCTCCATCTCTCTCCAGAATGCAGGAAAATGCATTTCATTTTCCATTTTACAGTCTCATAAGAATGTCAGTCCTCATAGCATGAACTATTAAAGGTCTGCTTAAAATATATCGTAGCATGCTTAGCATACACAAGACCCTATATTCAATCCACAGTACCAAAAGCAGGCAGACAAACAAATGAACTAACAAAACCCCTTAAAACAAGAAGAAAAAAATGCAGCCGGGCTGTGGTGGTAACACACTTATAGTCCCAGCATTTGGGAGGTAGAGGCAAAATGATAAGGAATTCAGGGTCACTCTTAGCTATGTAAGGAGTTTGTGCCCAGGCTGGGATACATTTGATCCTGTCTGAAAACAGAGCCTCAAAGAAACACTCAAAGAAAGTGCTAAGCATGACTCCAAAACTGTACAGTTACATGTTTCAGCACTCACTTTACAATGTGATTGCAAGATATGAAATGACAAGTCTGAAAAGAAAGAGGATACAACCAAGTACATCCTGTGTTCTGCCCACGGTGACAAGGGCTTAGTGACACCTGTGTGCAGTCAGTCCTGTCTCATAAATCTTTCCCAGTCCCTCAGAGACAGCGAAGGAACACTTTTCAAGTAACCTCTTGTGGGCTGGAGAGATGGCGTGGCAGAGCCCGGGCTGCTCTTGCACAGGACCCCCAGGTTCAGTTCCCAGCACCCACACAGCAGCTCACAACCATTTTTAACTCTACTTCTAGGGACGCTAAGGCCCTGTTCTGACCTCAAAGGACACTGCATGTATGTGGCGCAAATGCATACAGGCAGGCAAGACATTAGTACACATAATTTATTTTTTTAATTTTAAAAAGGAAACATCTGGATGCCCCCTTTGCCTACCCTCTGTGAAGACAGGAATCTGCCTCTGGAATAGTGTTTTGTCTTCTTTCCCTATGTGTAGGAAACATTTGTAGTTGCGTAATACAGAGAAAGCATGTGATAGCTACTGAGCAAATCAGTTGAAAAGATTGTAACTTATCCCGATTAATCACTGTGTGCACCATAGCGGCTGTGTATAGCCAAAGTGTTCACAGTGAGGCGGTTCAGTGGGTAAAGCCACCTGCCAGCAAACCCACGGACCTGAGTTCAATCCCACGTGGTAGAAGGGAAGAGCCACTCCCATGAGTTGTGCTCTTCCCCTTGCACATGCCATGAATACACAAAAGAATAAAGGTGTAATTTTCAGAAAGTGGTCACTCGTCACATTACAGTAGCTTATGTTTTGTAGATGGAAAATATCATAAGCAAATTAAAATAGAAGAGAATGCCACCGGTTTCAGTTATGAGTCACTTTTCAAAGAATACCTTCATGAGACAGTTACAGAAGTCTGGATAGAAGACCCTTATATTAGACAGACTCATCAGGTAAGTGGAATGTACGAAAACAGAATGAAATGCAGCTTTAAATGTGCAGTTAGCTGTCTGTGTTTATGGGTTTCCTATCCATGGATTCGATGGAGGATAAAAAATACTGTTAAAAATTCCCATCTGTACCGAACATACACAAGCATGACAGTGTAACGGTGACGTTTATTGTTTACATTGTGTTGGGTAGCATAGGTAGTTTAGAAATGATTTAAAGTTCTCAGGATGGTGTGTGTAGGTTCTGGGCTGATAGAGCATCATTTAAAACAATGGATGGGGAGGCTGGAGAGATGACTAAGAGGTTAACCGCATTGGCTGCTCTTCAGAGGCCCTAAGTTCAATTGCCAGCACCCACATAGTGGCTCACAACCACCTGTAATGAGATCTAGTGCCCTCTTCTGGCCTGCAGGCATACATGCAGGCTGAACACCATATACATAATAAATAAATACATTTTTAAAACTAAATACATTGATGGATGGAAGCATCTGTGGACAGGATCTTGCTGAGGAAAAACTGTGTGAGCTAGTACTAACCCATCCTGATGTCTTTCAGCTGTATAACTTTCTTCGGTTTTGTGAGATGCTGATTAAGAAGCCATGCAAAGTAAGAACTATTCACCTTCTCACCGCTACGGATGAAGTAGGTATCTGAGAAACCTCATCTTTTCTTGACTTACCGCGTTCAATCATAAGTGACCTGGTCCAGTACTTTAGCTAGATATAGTTCCTTGGCAATAACTCACCTTGTAATACCAAGCATAGCATATCTTCCCAAAAAGGCTATTGATTTGAGAGTGTTGACATTGTATTCGGCCATTTGGTTGGGTTTGAGTAGTTTGTCAGTTTAGTCTCGGGCATCAGTGATGATGCAGTCTGTACTAGTGACAGTTCTGCCCCTTGCTGTATGTATCTGGGGTTGGATTGTCGCTGTGTCTCTTTTGACTGTGTTTTAAGTACAAGGGCATCCAAGTAATTCTAATTTCTAAGATTAGTCTAAGAAGTAGGCAGTCTCACATGGATGACTGAATTATCATCACTAAAATACATTAAAGGATGCTGGGCAGGTGCCACATGCCCGTGCATCTATCAGCAGGGAGACTGACGCAGGAAGGAGTCGTATGGTATTCACATGAGGAAAGCAATTGTTTGTATAAAAACAATACGTAAAAAAGAAAAGAATTACCCATTCTTTGGTTGCTTCCCTGAGACGGTAATGTTGAAATCAATATAGAATCTTTTCAGTTTAATCTCTCTATGGTATTGATTGTGTAGCTCATGGATAATTTAAGTTATTAATAACCGAGGAAGTAAATTCTGTTTTATGCATTCAATAGGGGTTTGGGAATGCGCAGCAAAGTAGTGGCCTGGAAGAAATAAAGCAATCCCTCAGGAGTCATGGCGTGCTCTTGGAAGTAAACTATTCTTCATCTATACACGACCGAGAAATCAGGTGTCTATTTTATTTTTTCATAGTTGGGACACATTTTAAGAATTCCAGTGTAATATAATTATATACACATATTTAAATATTAAAGCTTCAAATCAAGCTCAAACTTAAGTAACTTTGCACTTTGGACAAGAAATCTTGGCTTACCTCACTCTATAGTGAGTTTAGTTCATTCCTAATCAAATAACATGTATGGTTCTGTGTCATGTGGGAAGGAGCTCTTTTGTGCAGATCATAGCCAGTGTTATGGTAGGGAGATAATCCATTTCCTACTGAAATTACTATTTACCTTGTGTGGCTTCAGTGGAATGTTCTAGTAGTGTGGTATTAATCAAGAAATGGACATACAGCTTCTTAGGGATCACACTAAGAACCCTTCCTTCCAGGCAGAGGCAGGCGGATCTCTGTGAGTTCGAGACCAGCCTGGTCTACAGAGCTAGTTCCAGGACAGGCTCCAAAGCCACAGAGAAACCCTGTCTAGAAAAACCAAAAAAAAAAAAAAAAAAAAAAAAAAAAAAAAGAACCCTTCCTTTCCTTTAGCATAGTGGCTTTCATATGATACAGCAAAAAGGCTCTTGTTTTTAATGCAGAGTTAATCAGATGCTAAATATGCAAAATAGATGGCAGTGCTGCTGTTGTTGAAGCAGAGGTCAGGGGCTGGCCATCTCCATCTCTGCATAGTGGCTCTGTGTTATGCAGTGTTCTTCGTGGAACAGAAATTAAAGAATGAATACACACACACACACACACACACACACAAAGGGAATTTTTTAGAACAGTTCACAGGCTGTGGTTTAGCTAGTCCAACAATGGCTGTCTACCAATGGAAGGTCTGAGAACCCAGTAGTTGTTCAGTCTCTGAGGCTGGAAGTCTCAGCTGGTCTTCAGTGTACACCAGAATCCTGAAGAAGTAGGCTCTAATGCCAGTGAAGGAATGGACGTGCCAATGAGAGCAAGCAGGCAAAGAAAGCAAGCTTCCTTCCATGACCTTCATAAAGGTTGCCCAAAGAAGGTGTGACCCAGATTAAAGGAGGACCTTCCCACATCAAAAGATCTGGATCTTCTCACTTCAAATAGTTTTAATGTTGTTGTTTCACTAGTTCTTTTTTGTTTTTTCTTTTTGTTTGTTTGTTTGTTCGGGTCAGGGTTTCTCTATGTAATATCCCTGGCTGTCCTAGAACTCACAGTGATATGCCTGCCTCTGCCTCCTGAGTGTTGGTATTAAAGTCATGTACCACCATGCCCAGCTCCTCCCTCTTCAAATATTTTACTTAAAGAAAAAAAATCTCTCAGAGATGTACACAGCCATTGGGATTTTAGTTAATTCCAGATATAGTCAAGTTGAAAACTGGAATAGCCATCATAGGCACCTTTGAAATGTCACCACATTCTTCCTGAACGTCCTTTGCAAACCACATGTTAACAGAGAAGAGCTTAAGCAAGCTAAATTCAAAAGTATCTTTCCCTTTAATGGTTAAGTTCTTTCTCAGCCAATCGGATTAGCTGATGGTGTTTAATGCTCCTTTTGTTTTCCTTATAGAATGAGCTTATTAGCTGAGTCAAACATAGGGGAAATCATGATGATTCTTAACCACCTCTGGCTTTAAAAATGAACTCATATGTCTTGAATATAATACTTTACACTAATTTCAATAGGTTCAACAGTGGATGGATGTTTAAAATTGGAAGGGGACTTGATTATTTTAAGAGACCACAGGTAGGATATGATTTCCTTTATTTATTTATTTTTCTTCTTATATATTACATCCAGACTGAAGTTTCCCTTCCCTCCTCTCCTCCCAATCCCTCCTCCTACATCTCCTTTCCCCCAGATACACTCTTCCTCCCTACCCTTCAAGGATATGATTTTATGATTAACTGTGAGCACTGTTTTCTTGTTTGTTTTGCTAAACTCCTGGGATCTTAGCCTCCAGAGTGGCTGGCACTATAGACAGAACATCACGCGTGGCTTTTTGTGTGTGTCATTTTTAACAGTATTCTTCTTTTCTTCATAGGGTCGTTTTTCCCTTGGATATTGTGATTTGGATCTGAGACCATGTCATGAAACAACAGTGGACATTTTCCATAACAAGCACACAAAAAAACTATGACATGTACTAACCTAACTGTAGGTTTCTGCATTAGGTTTTTTTCGGCCTGTTTTCCGTTGCTATGACCAAATACCATACACTGGATAACGTATAAAGAATAGAGGTTTAGGCTTTGGCATCTGAGGAGGATCTTCTCTCTGCATCCCACATAGAATAATGCAACAAGATGACAAAGCTTGTGAGGCAGAGCCAGCCATCCCTGAGGTCTCCCTCTCAACACTGCTATACTAAGGACCAAGACTGAACTCACGAACTTTGGGGGACACATTCAAACCACAGCGATCAAATACTGAGCTTCCTTTTTCCTTTTTTTTAAACTTTGAATGTATTTTTATAATGTATAAATTTAACAGTAAATGTTTACATTTCTACAAATTTCTGGATCTGTAAATATGTTGTTCAGTAGATGGGCAGAGTTTCTTTCTAAGTCACAGAGTTAACAGAAAGATTTTACCAGCTTCCGGCTGGTGGTTGGCGACCAGGTCAGCAGATACCGCACAGCTGCTGTGAGGAACAACTGGATGTTAATCCTGCTCCTAGGAGTTCAGAGTTCCAAAACGAAAACCACAGGTTATAGTGCACATACGAGACAGATGGGCTGAGGGCCTAGGAATGAGAACCAAAGTACATGTGGCTGAAGATGGAGCCTAGAGCACAGTACAGACCTAGTGTGGGCCACTCCTGGCTTCCGTTTCCAGCAGTTAAGATGGTTGTCAGCCAGGCTTTATGGGGCACGGCTGTAATCCAGAACCTGGGAGGTGGAGGCTGGTGGATCTAGAATTCAGGGTCATTCTAGGCTCTACAGAGAGCTTGCGGCCAACCAGGACTACGTGATACTCTGCCTCCAAACACAAAGAAATAACTGATAGCCTGTGGTAGACGTTCTCTGGCGCCCAGATGTCCAGCATTGCAGAGCTTTGTACAGTCAACCTGACCTGTTTGGTGATTTTCATGGAACCGTCCTGGCAGGGCTCAGAGATGCTCTAAAGAGAGACTGCTGTACCCCTCCCTGTGACTATCAGACTGCTGAAATAATGGTCCCCAATAAATCGGCATTTCCTCAGGAATCTAATTCTGGGAGAAGGTAAGACTTGAGGTGTGGTTCCAGCCAGAGAAGGAATTTGTTACCTAGGAATAAATCTTTACACAGTTCTGACAACTCAGTCAACACCACCCCACCCATCTCCACCAGACTGGAGCCTAGACAGTGAGGAGCCAGTGACACACACATCCTATTTTTTTTTTCTTGAACAAAATTTCTTGGAGGAGTTGTGTGTGCATTTCCTCACCGGCTGTTCCACTCACTTCATTCACTCTTGGCTGCTGTCCAGAGCACTGCAGTGCAGTCACTAAGGTCAGGAGCGACCTTGACACCACCTTACTGCATGGGCACCTCCCTTCTTAGGACTGGCTTTTCACTCTGTAGCAAAAGTTGCCCTCAGAATGATGGCTTTCCTGCTCCGGCCCCTGAGTGCTGAGACTCATGTGCTATCAATTCTAACTCCTAATGGGCACTTTAATAGTTATGCTTAAGTTACCAGCATCTATTAGTTATACAACAGAATGGGTTTCACTGTGACATTTTCATATCGTGTATCACAAGATTATACCCACTTCTCTGCTCTTTTCTCATCCTTAATCCCTGTCCTCTTCTAAGGGGCACTTTGGGAGCTTTGTACTATTTGGTGTTTCAGAAACGTTGGACCCAGTTGGCCACTCCTGTCCTGAAATTCAGTTTTCCTCAAGCCCACATCTCCATCTTTCCTTTTAAATACAAGAGTTGAGTGCAGCCCAGGGGTGCAGGTGAGTAACGTATGAACCTAGCATGTGTGGGAGTCCAGGTCAGGCCTCAGGACAAATCCAAACGTAGCGCTTACTGTTCTAAACGTCAATCTGTGTTCTTTTCCGAAGTGATTACACAGGAGGAATTCTCAGGAAAGAGCATCAAAAACTGCTATTACTTGAGGTGAGCAAACTTCAGGCGATTTATTACAGGGAGGCAGCAGACTACCGTGAGAGCTGCAGATTGAGCTGTGGACGTTTTCTGTAAAGCATTGCGGCATAAAAGCTAAATGGATGTGTGCGCCATGGAAAAACTATTCTTTAATTTTAATCTGATATGTTCAAACACCTCGTTACTAACCGTGTCTGTTCCTGAGGTCAGAGGACGTGTATTTCACATACTGTGAACAACAGCTAACACAGTGCTTGGTATATAGTGGGCACCTGATAAATACACAGTACTATGGGAGCAAAAGTGTGGCGATGAGATAGTTGTAGAGTTAAGAAGCAGCCAGTGGCCAGGCGGTGGTGGCACACGCCTTCAGTCCCAGCACTTGGGAGGCAGAGGCAAGCAGATCTCAGTGAGTTCGAGGCCAGCCTGGTCTACAAAGCGAAGTCCAGGTCAGCCAGGACTGTCACACAGAGAAACCCTGTGTCAAAAACAAAATAGCAACAACAACAACAAGCCCAGATACAACTGGTCATGGGGGTATACATCTTTAATCCTAGAACTCAGGGGTCAGAAGCAGGCAGATCTCTGAGTTTGAGGCCAGCCTGGTTCAAATACCACATTCCAAATATCACTGAAACCATCAGTATAAAGGAAGTTACTCAGGGTCACATTATTCCCCTGATTTTTTCACACAGGATATTCCATTTGCTGTGTAAGTGCTGGTCATCGGGACATGTCCTCAGTAATATATCTGTTAGCAGGGTGGCTTCAATGGGGCAGAATTTGCTGCCAATAAAACTTGAGTTTAATTTGTTACTGATTTCCAGTGGCAACCAATGGTCAGGTGCTTTTATATCACAGGTTTCAATTCGTCCCTTCTTTACATCTATGGACACCTGAATTGGCAAATGTGCCTGTTCGTGGGGCACATGAAACGTGGTATTCACACTAAACTTCGGAGTCCAGCCGTATATCCACTCCCAGCTTTGCAGCTCTTTAGCTTTGCTGCTTATTCCAGGAAACTGGGTCTCATCTGCCGGGTTTATTAGGTTAATGTGATTATCTATTTGATGATGAGCAGCGTACTCCGCAGCAATCGCATTCATCAGAACTTCACAGGTCAGCGCGGAATCTTTTTCCAGAAGGTTTTTGACTACGGAAGGGATGCTAGGTGTGGCATTGCTCTTTATCCCTTGGTATGGGCTCTTCAGCAAAGACGACAACGCTGTCCTGTCGGTACTGCATAACAGGGTGCAATGGTGATATGCGGCCACTCGGCCAATCTTTGATGCCGTTCCTGAGATTTTAAACTGTCCATCGAGTAACAGGTCGAATTTTTTGGTAGGCTGCACGTCCAGGCAGGGTTGGACAGCATTCAGAGCTCTCACGATTATCTTCAGATTTTCCATTCTATCATACTTGGTCTTGGTGGTAAAGAAGGTCAGATTGATATTACCCATATCATGGTACACTGTTCCTCCTCCGCTCCTTCTCCGAGCCAGTTTGATACCTCCCTGTCTCATCAGATGGAGGTTACATTCCTGCCATGGATTCTGGTGCCTGCCGATGACAACACAGGGAGAATTTCTCCAAAGGAAAAGAATTGGCTTGCCTTCTAGATGGATGTGGTCATGGATCCAGTCTTCTACAGCCAGATTTTGATACACATCGTTGGAGATTGACTGTAAAATGAGCCCATGTGTTGCTGGGGTCCTAAAGCCAGCTGCTGGGACCCTGTGGTGGCAGAGTAACCGGAAGCAATTCTTCACCAGAAATGGGGTTAGCATGCTTCAGAGACAAAAGAAGAAAAATTAATTCAATGAGAAAACAACTAAATTCTGTTCTTTAGTTATTTGTGAATTATTCTAAACTCATTTTAGGGTCCAGACCAGTTGCTTTTCTTGCCTTTCAGCTTTACCCTTAGCCTTGAACAGCTCCATAGTAGAGTGTTCAAAGGAAATCAGTGAAGATAAGCTTTAGAAAATGTCAACTAAAGTGAAATACGTGGACAATTTTCATATAGTAAGGAGTAAATATATTAAGTAATGTACAATGCCAAATAAATTATCTTTGAATTTACAATAGATCTCATTGAGAAAAATAGATTAGCACAAAGAAGTAAAAGACTCCAGAATCCTGTCACTCTGTCTCTCTATACTCTTTTTTAGTCATTATTTTTTCATGTGTTTTGATCATGTTCTTTTCCCTCCTCCTTTCCCCAGACCTCATCACCTCCCTACCCACCCAACTTTTTATGTTCTCGTTTTCTTTAAAATAAATAAATAAACCCACGAAAACTAAAATAAAAATAAATCAAAGACCAATAAGACAAAAAAAAATGACAGAAAAAAAGGAACAAAAAGTCCACAGAAAAAGCCCTCGGAGTTCATCTTGTGTTGGACAGCTACCCCTGGCCATGGGGCCTGTACTGGAGTGTGGTTAGTATACTCATCTACATTCGTATAATTAAACGCTTTAGCTGTGCAAGGGACTGAACGCAGGAACTTGCTCTATGTAGGTAGGTCTGAGTTATACTGCCGAGCAACCCCCAGCTCTGTTTTCATCTTCATTATTTATGTCATAATTTTTTTTCAGAAGGCACTTCCATGTTCTGGAAGATACTTTGCACTGCCAAACATGCTTTTCTCCATGAACAGAGAGCAAGGTAAAACCAAACCACCGGCCCACCTTCCTCACAAGGCCTTAACAAAATTATTAATTTGCTACCTCCCTGACAATGCGATCCAAGCCCAGAATCTCACTACAGACGTAAAGCAATTTGTACTCTTCCTGAGGGGGCACGCGACTAGCATTCAGTGCCTTGCTTAGTTTACCCTCCACCCTAATAGAAATCAACTGTTCATAATAGTAAAATTACAACGTTCGGGGTAACCTGCAAAGCTTTGAGCACTAGCCAGAGGGGCCCAAGTAAGGGACACGTGGTAAACGCAGCACTCACTCCCGCTCAGTGCGTGCCGCCACAGCTAGCAACAAATCCACTAGATCTGCTTCCGGCTTCACCCACCTGCAACTTCCGGTCTCTCCCGCAGCTTTTGTTTTTGCAAACTAAAGCTCAATCAACACACCAGGGACCCGGAGCACTTAGCAGGCTCCAATTCTTCCCCTCCAGCCACGCCCATGGACGCCTGCCTTTGCGTGGGACAACTCCTAGGAGGACACGCCCCACAGTCCCGCCCCCGGGAAGACCCGCCTCCTACATATAACCCCCCCCCCCCCGACTTAGAAGGGGCGTGGCCAAGCCTGAAGGCGGAGCTCATATTTATTTCCTAGCCCAGCCAGCTAAGAAAATGTGTTTCTCAGCAGGTCAACGAATTTAAAACTATCTTTGTGGAAAGGGCGTAGGCCACTTTCGAATAACTACCAAAAGATATAATACAGATGGGGTTCCTCTGAATGACAGCAGAGATGAGGGCTGTCAAGGGTGAAGAGAAGAGAGGAGCATTCTTTTCCTTCCTTCCTTCCTTCCTTCCTTCCTTTCTCTCTCTCTCTCCCTTCCTTCCTTCCTTCCTTCCTTTCTTCTTCCCTTCCTTTCTTCTTTCTTTTCTTTCTTTCCTTCTTCCTTTCTTCCTTTTCTTCTTCTTCTTCTTCTTCTTCTTCTCTCTCTCTCTCTCTCTCTCTCTCTCTTTTGGTTTTGGTTTTTCGAGGCAGGATTTCTTTGGCTTGGAGCCTGTCCTGGAACTCTCTCTGTAGACCATTTTGGCCTTGAATTCATAGAGATCTGCCTGTCTCTGCCCCCCAAATGCTGGGATTAAAAGCATGAGCTACCACTGCCCGGCCTGTTCTTCTTAAAACTTCTTTTTGTTGGTGAGATAGGGTCTCACCCTGTAAACCAGGCTTGCCTGGAACTAACTACATAGACCAGGATGGCCTCACAGAGATCTTCCTCCCTCTGCCTCCCAAGCGCTGAGATTAAAGGCATTAGCCATAGTGCTCAACCCAGGTTCTTTCATTTAAATATGTTCTATATTAACTCTGAGATTACATACATTACACAGCAAATCAATCAATCTATATGTAGGTTACAGAATGACTACAAAGGGTTAAAGAAATACGGAGTTTTAAGTAATTTTAATGAGGCCTGAGGGGCCAAATCGGAAACTGACAGAAATGCAAAGGAGTCTACGGCTGTCAGACACCAAACCAATGAAAGCTTTGGAAAGGGGTGTGGCTGCTGTTACAGAGTCGGGGTCAGAGTTGAGCTGTGGAGTGGGGTCCAACAGGCAGTGGTGAAAGGGCAGGAACTGGTCTGTAGAGCAAATGGGTGCACAGACAGACAACATGTCCAGACAAGCAGACAGGCAGGCAGAGGGCAATTTGAGCAGCCTTTGTCAACATCTGGGACAAAGCAGAGCTGAAGCCCCTGGGAGAGCTGGGAGTGGTCAGGCTTTTGACACAGACACACACTGGAAGGTCAGATGACAGGTGAGTAGGGCCTTCACCATCACAGTTATAGGTCTCTGCTCTTTGTGAGGTCCAAGTGAGAGAGTTGCTGTGTTTCCATGGCTTGTGAGCTAAGTAGTTCTAGGGCACAGCTTTCCTGTGTTTTATTCTGCATGTGTGTATGCTATGGAGGTCAGAGGACATGATGAAGGCAACATGCTTTCTTCCACCAAATGGGTTCTGGGAATCAAACACAAGTTGTCAGGCTTGGTGGCATGTGTCTTTTTTTTTTTTTTTTTTTTGGTTTTTCGAGACAGGGTTTCTCTGTAGCTTTGGTGCCTGTCCTGGAACTAGCTCTTGTAGACCAGGCTGGCCTCGAACTCACAGAGATCTGCCTGCCTCTGCCTCCCAAGTGCTGGGATTAAAGGTGTGCGCCACCACGGCCCAGCTCTGGTGGCATGTGTCTTATCTGCTGAGCCAACCTGACAGTCCTGATAGAACTTTAATATGGATAATAATATGCTCTTATAGTACTAATTCACCTTCATAAATTTATGGGATGGGTCCCTGTCTATGCCCATGAATAAGTCATTTATTATTCTGTGCTACTTGAGGGTGTGAGGCAGATGGTGATAATTATATATATATATACATACATATGTGAATATATATATAATATATATTCACTCAAGAGCAGAGTCACCCTTCATCTTCAAAAACAAGTCAAAGCTGCTTGTAAAATGGAGTCTCTTAGGACAAATCAGTCTTGGGAAAAAAACCCAACAACACAGTTTTACATGATACGGTATAATGCATTATGTAAATGCAGGGCAGGACACAAGAGCATCCAAATTAAAAATAAAATAGCTCCATCTCATAGTTCCACACTTTGAAAAGTTGATCTGTCCCCAATCTACAGCCCTTATTCCTCCATGAAGCCTCATTGCGTCTGCTCCCACCTTTTGTCTTGGTCACATCTCACTTCATCCCATCACTATATCCTGCTACACTTCATCTGGGTTACCACTGCCATCATCTATCTGGATAACCATGTAACTATAAGTTATGCCACTCTCAGAGAAGTCCTCCTAGTTGCTGCAATCGGCTTTATGTTCTAGCTGTGGTGGCTTTCTGATGCTTTGCCTTTTTCATGGCACAGCACATTTTGTATTTAATTGCTGTATAATGTTGTGGCTTCCCTCTTGGCACCTCTGTGGGAGCCCGCATGTGACTCGGTTTCCATTTGGAGTCAATTATGACTTAAAAGTCATTTGAGTTCAAGCTCACCGGCTGTGCCTGCAGCTCTGAGGGCTGTGAGAAAGTTCTGATTAAGCCCATGGGAAAGAGCATTTTGCCCATGAGAAAAGAACACCCTATCTAGTAGAAAGAATACTGCTGATGCCAAACCCTGGGAACATTGAGATAGAAATAGAAACTACTTGCTGCTTGCAGGGTTCATGTGAGAAATAATGAACCTGCTTGTGCTTCCTTCCAAGGACCGTGCAGGGAGGTGGTCAGCTGATAGTACTGCTCTTTGTTCTGCCTTCTGCCTTTAATCTGTATAAAAGCATGTTCTGAAATAAACTCGGGGCTGGGTGATATTCACAAACAGACCTCCCAGATCTATCTTGTGTTTTCTGTTTCAATTTCAATCTGCCATTCCTCAACCTCGTGCCCGCTTCCAGGTACCCCAACTGACTTTGTTGGAGCATGCTCCAACATACCACTATACTAGGAAGGCAGTGGCCACTTTGCTATAGCCCCAGCACCAAGAATGAGCCTACGTAGGTGAATTCATTACTTTACTTGTCGCTTCGACAAAATATCTGGCAAAAGCAACGTAATTCAGAAGGAACCGTTTGCTGGGGTTTATGGTTTGAGGGTATAAGGCATGACAGTGTGAGGCAGCTGGTCACACTGTACTAGCAGCCAGGAGGCAGAAAGCAGTGCCACCAAAGGTATGAATGCTAGCAGTCCTCTTACAGTCTTTATCCAGTCTGGGATCCCAGCACACGGAATGACGCCACCCACATTCAGAAGGGGTCTTCCCACCTCATTTCAACTAACCCTCCCTAGAAACTCCCTTAGAGACACACCCAGGATTGTCTCCTTGGTGATTCTATCAAGCTGAGCCTGCCAAGGGACCTATCAATATTAGCTGTCACAGTGAACAACAGATGACTTCTGCAAGTTTTTTCTCTGAAGAATTATATTCTGGGTGCTTGAGAGGTGGATTAGTGGTTAAGAGCACCTCTTCCAGAGAACCCAGGTTCCATTCCCAGCACCCACATGGCAGTCCACAACTGTAACTCCAGTCTGAGAGGATCTGATGCCCTCTTCTGGCCTCAATGGGCATCAGGCACCCACATAAGCCAAAGGTATAAATGCAGGCAAAACATCTACATATATAATAAAATTAAAAATAAAGAAAGAAGAAAAAGGAGAATTAATTACGTTTTGTGAAGGACAAAAAGAAGTATATTCCATTTAACTATGTTTTTAACGTTAGGTTCAAGATTCATTTCTTTAAAATTGGCCTGCCTCATAAAATATTGTTCCTCTCCCAAACCAACATGCCTTTTCTCTATCTTTTAACTAATATTAAGAAGATAATGTAATTAGACAATAGATACAGTCAGTAAATATTAACCTACAGGAACATGGGGTGGAACTCAGTAGCATGCTAGCATGTTCAACACCTTGGATTAAATCCCCAGCATCAAACCAGAACCAAACAATAATAAACCAACCAAGCAAACAAGAAAAACCCATGTATTATATAAACCATTACAATTCACCATATATCTAGATACAAAAGGGTTTTCATTCCATCTGCCACTGTTTGTGACAGTACTTTTGTTTCACACTACAAATATATTAACAACAGATACAAAATAAGTTTTTGCTTTTATTATATGAGATATTGTTATAAAATGGTAGTTACTACAAGACAGACAATCAACTTGGAAAGAACTCTGCTGCCCTCACTCTGAAATGAAAGTAGCATGGCCGAAAAAGATGTAAGAGTGTGAACTGCTTCTGAAGAGAGAGGTTCACTGTTCTTTTCTAAGGAGCCAATCACAGGGCTCTATCACAGAAGAGAAAGACTTCCTGAACACGCAGAAGGGTAAAGGACACCAAAGCAAACTCCTGAACTGGAAGTGTAGCATTTGAAAGTACTTTGCCAGAAAAGGTGAAATCGTCGTGCTTTGCTTAGATCCCCTTATATATTACTTGCTAAAAATGTTTATTATTATTATTACAGTAAAGTGTGTTAATACAAACACTGATAGTAAAAATAGCTGTGGTGTTTGACAGGGATGGTATATTCTGCAGAAATCTACCTTGGATTTGGTAGGGCCTTTCTCTCTTCCTCCATTTTGTTAGGCTTCCTAATGGACTTCAGCTACATTGAACTTATCCTCTAATCAAAAGCAAATTTCTTTGGTAACATGTCCAGGTGACTTCATTCTAAATCTGTCACCACCAGGCCATCGTTTTCCTTCACGTAGCCCATGGAATTCCACCCGGTGTCAGTCCCTTCCCCTCTCATGCAGTTTTCTTGGCTTGCATCTTCTAACTTGATTTTGTTGGTGTTCTGAAATAACCGAGTCACTGGTTCCAATCCACTCTTCTCAGCTCCCTGCACTAAGTGATCATTCACTTCCGAATCCACAAGCACAGCAGATGTCTGAGTGGCAGCTTTGCTCAGCAAAAATCCCATTGGGACGGCTGGTCAACCATTAAGGGAGCGTGAGCGTGAGGGCCCCTTTTAAGTAGTGGAACTGCTTTTTCAGTTTGGTTACTGAAAAGAAAACCAGATAATTAGTAAATGCAATAGGAATATTGACAACTTCACGGCAATGTTTCTTTAAGTGGAATGCTCTACTGGGACTGAAAACACAAAGCCACCTTCTACCTTCCAGAACCTACATTTTCTTTTTTAGGAAAATATTTTAATTTCATTTTTAATTAATGTGTCTATGTGTGGGTTTATGCATGTAGGTGCAGTGCCCAGGGAGTGCTAATCCATACTTAATAAATGAAACCTTGCTTTTGCATTAGGAAGTGTGACTCCGTGGTGGTCTTCTTGGAGGTCCTAGGACTCAGGCACAACATTTGTGGGCTCATCCGGGATCCTGAAGACCTCTGGGCCCCCGCCCCGAAGGTTTCTGGACCAGAACAGTGTGCTGAAGTCCCTAAAGCTAGTTACAGATTGTAAGCCGTGTGGATGCTGAGAATGTGGATCCTCTGCGGGAGCAGTACTCTCGTGCATCTTGACTCATCTCTTCAGCCGCCATTTACACCTGTTCACATTTTCTTTTAGAGAAGTTATGTAGGGCCTATCGACTTCTTTTAAGGTCTTCTAAAAATTATATTTATTTATTTTTGTGGGTGCGTCCGTGTGTGTAAGCCAAAGAAAAACTTAGAAAACTTGTGAGAGTCAATTCTCACTCTCGAATATGTGGGTCCTGGGACTGAACTCAGGTTACCAGGCGAGGTGACAAGTGCCTGTACCTACTGTCCATCTCGTCAACTTTCTTGAAAGTATTATTTTAAATTAATCAATTTGTTTTCTTTGGTGTGTATGTGATGTTTTGCCTGCATGTATATATGTATACCATGTGCATACCTAGTGTGCATGGAGGCCAGAAGAGGGAACTGGAACTGGAGCTACAGATGTTTGTAAGCCACCATGTTGGTGCTAAAAACCAAAGCCAGGTACTCTAAAAGAGCAACAAGTGCTCTCAACTGCTGAGTCCAATCCCTGAAAGTTATTAAGAGGGAGATTTTCTTGATTTTATATCTATTCCTTTCCAAAAAAATAATGTAACTAATCAATTTCTCTGTCATATCTATCATTCTTAATAATAAAAACTTTTAATTCATTAATGTGTTATATAAATAATCACGAAACATCCTTAGCTACCAGGAAAATTCAAATTAAAACTTCATTGTGATCTATCTTGCCCCAGTCTACTGCCAAGGAGTCAAAGAGCAACAAACGAGGTTGAAGAGGAGAGGAAAGGAAGAATCCTTATTCACTGCTGGTTGGAATGGAAACTGGTGCAGCCATTAGGGAAATCAGTAGGAAGGGTCCTCAGGAAACTAAATAGAAACACCACAGGATCCAGCTGTATCACTTGTGTGTGTTCCCAGAGGGATCTAAGTCACTCCAGGGAGATACTCGCACATCTCTCCACTACTCATTAACAGCTGAGATGCAGACCCAGCTTGGATGCCCAACAACGGGAAAGTGGCACACATCCACAGCTGAGTTTTCTTCATGCAGAAAAACGGATGGAACTATAGAACATTATAAGCAAAATAAGCCAGGCTTAGATAGACGAATACACCACTTCTTTCACATGTCTAATGTGGACTTTTGAAGAATATACATATGACCAGGGAGCTGGCTCAGAGTATAAAGCATGTGCCATCAAGCATGAGGATTAGAGTTTACATCCACAGAGAAACCGGGCAGGCATGACAGCTGCTGGTCATCCCAGTACCTGAGAGACAGTGCAGCCTGCAGGCAGGTTGGCTAGTTAGACTAGCTAGAATTAGACGGCTCTAGGACCTGGGAGAGATCCTGCCTCAATAAATAAAGTAGAGCGTTATCAAGGAGGGCACCAACCATCAACTTCAGGACACCCACGCACACACACATATGTGAATGTGTTCCCATATACATGTAAACACAAGCACACGTAAACCACACATACATGCAAAAAATAAAAAACAATGAAAGTAGAAGGGAGAGTACTGGGGAGGGAGGAAAGGAAAAGTGGGGTGTCATGTGGGGGCAAATGTGAGGAGAAGTGCAAAATGGGACTTTGCAATTTTATCTATGTATGTATGCAAATTTTATATAAGCCCATTATTTTGCATTCTAACTAATCTAAAAATTGAAAACAAGCATGAAACAAGCAGGAAAAACTATATAACCTGTAACCAAGAGACCAGAGAAGCTGATAGGAACACATCTAGGAATGTCACGAATTACAGAATTTAGCACATGAGTACGTTAACACAGTTATTGAAACTATTTTATGTATTCCCAAGATAAAGGTAAAGCAGAGCATGCACCGGATATTTTGTTGCTGCTGTTTGTTTTTTTGAGACAGGGTTTCTCTGTGTAACAGTCCTGGTTGTCCTGGAACTCCTTTGTAGGCCAGGCTGGCCTTGAACTCACAGAGAACTGCCTGCCTCTTTCTCCCTAGTGCTGGAATTAAAGGCATGTGCCTTCACAACTAGCTCTTTACTTTTAGTTTTTGAGGGAGGGTTTCCTATGTAGCCCTGGATGTCTTGGAACTTACTCTGTAGACCAGGCTGGCCTTGAACTTGAAGATCTGTCTGCCTCTGCTTCCTGAGTACTGGGATTAAAGGCATACATCACTAGTGTCTGGCTTAGACAGGGTGTGTTTTATAATGGAAGATTTCTTTTAAAAAAATCAAACTTTCAGCAATAAAAATATAATTTTAATTTTTATTGTAGAGATTTATTTTTATTTTATGTGTTATTTAGGTGTTCTGCCTGAATTTATGTGTGTACCATATGCATGTCGTACCTGTGGAGGCCAGAAGAAGGCATCAAATCCTTTTGAACTAGAGTTCAGATGGTTATGAATCACCTTGAGGATGGTGAGAATTGAACCTGGGTCTTCTAGGAGAGCAGCCAGTGTTCTTAACCACTGGGCTATCCTTTCCAGTTCCATACCCTTTTTTGAAAGTAGGTATTACATAACCCAGGCTAGCCCTGAGCTCACTGGAGGGGATACTGGCTTTCATTCCTGATCCATCTGCTTCTACCTCCTCAATGCTAAGATTACAAACATGTATACAAATCCTGAGTCCAGAAACAGTTTTCAGTTGCATAGAGCTGTGGCTGAGGTTAGCATGACCAATGGAAAGAGTGGAAACTCTGCAGAAATGGGGAAAATGCTAGCAGAGGGTTTGCCTGGCACACAGGAGGTCTTAGGCCCAATTGCCTTCTGTCTCTGCCTCTCCCTCCCTCTCTCTCCACAAACATACACTGTCTCTCACACACACGTGTATCTATCTGCATGCATGCATGCATACATACATACATATGTATATAACATAGCCATGGAAAATATCAAATTTAAAGAAAACAGCAAAGTAAGTTGTGGGGACAGACAGTATCAAGTAGCTTAACATATGTTCACTAAGAGGCCCATTTTTTTTTTTGAGAGAGATACAGAAAAGGCAAAAGAGAAGATTTTTCAATGAAACTGTTAAAATGGAGAAAGATAGGGAAACTGAGCCTAGATTCAGGCAAACCTCAGAAGAGTGAGGAGGGCTAGGGTTAAGGTGTGGCAGGGAGGAACACTCACCACTCTTTGGGTTTCTAGGATATTCTCTTCCTTGGTTTAGGGAAGAAAGCTAGTAGTCATTGATAGGAAAACAAAAGAAAATCTTCACAAACTCTTGGCCTTAAGAGGGATCTTTTCCTTGCATTCTTTCTAAAGAATCTGTAGTAACACCTAGGGGACATAGACACAAAGGGCTTAACTGTTTTAAAATTCTTTTTCTAAGGGGTTGGTTAAATTTTTGTAACCTTGACACAAGCTAAACACATCTGGAAGGGAGGAGAAGGCATCTTCATTGTGGAATTGCCTCTAACAGACTGGCCTGTAGGCGAGCCTGTGGGACAATTCCTTGATTAAAGAAGAACGTAGGAGGGGCCAGACTGCTGTGCTCAGTGCTGCCTCTGGGCAGACAGTTTTGAGCTATTTGCCGGGCGGTGGTGGCGCACACCTTTAATCCCAGCACTCGGGAGGCAGAGGCAGGCGGATCTCTGTGAGTTCGAGGCCAGCCTGGTCTACAGGCTCCAAAGCCACAGAGAAACCCTGTCTCGAAAAAAAACAAAAAAAAAAAAAAAAGAAAGCAGATGGGGGACTGGAGAGATGGCTCAGCAGTTAAGAGCACTGACTGTTCTTCCAGAAGACCAGGGTTCAATTCCCAGAACCCACATGACAGTTTATAACTGCCTGTAACTCCAGTTCCAGGGGATCTGGCATCCTCACACAGACATATAAACAGGCAACACACCAATGCACATAAAGGAAGCAGATGGCTGAGCCCGTAGGTGGTCAAGGTTCCTGCCTTGACTTCCCCTAATGATCGACTGTGATCAGGATGTCTAAGACAAATAAGCCCCTTCTTCCCCAAGTTGATTTTGGCCATGGTGTTTATCAAAGCAACAGAATGCAAACTAGGACATGGTGGGGATTATGCTCCTTCAACTCCAGCCAAGAGTGGCTTTCATGGGAGGATCAAAGCAGGTTTTCCCCAAGAGGGTGTTCTATCACTAGCTGCACTCCCAGCCCAATGGGTAAGTTTTGAAATTGGTACATTCTTTCTTATTTTTTTCAATAATCCTACTCCAGATTCCTGAGTTCAATTTACAGATTACATATTATTCCCCCCAACTTTTCAGGATTCTTTAAGAGCCCATACTTCTTTATTACTTTTTTTTAATCAATTACTATTATTTCAGAAGAAACACGCTCCCTGGGTCTTCTGTCTGTTTTATCTAAAAGCATTTGGACATTAAAATTAATTTGCTAACTGTAATGGTCTGTTCTGTTCTTTTAAGAGACAAGCCACGCCCACTTCCTCCCTGTTCACCAAGGCAAACTGATCATCAGCTTCCAGCCTGAGTCTTTTCCCTTTCCATCTCCCTCTTGAAGAGGTAGCTTCTGTCTCTCCCCACTTCTCCCCTTCCCCCTTCTGTTTCTCTCTGTGTGTCTCTCTCTGCTCTTTTCCCTTCTTCTTCCCTTCCATAACCCACTAAATAAATATCTAACCTCACTCTGCATGGCGTACCTATCTGTCTTTCACCCACCGCGTGGCTCCCTGCCTGGCGACAGCCGCCTTCAGAGACCTGTGGTGTGGTCTCATGGCGTGCCCATCTGTCTCTCCTCATGGGACTTGTGGCCCACTGCAGCTACTTGGGGAACTGTGCTCTCCCTGCTTGGAACTGGCTGCTCTTGGGACCTGCTGCCCTCTCCCTGCCCCTGCTCGGGGACCTGCAGCCTGGTCTCAAGGCCCGCTGTCTGCTGCATTTTACTTAATCCATTATAATAACATCTAGTTATGCTTACAAAGAATATAATTTATGAAAATAAAGGGTATAAAGATAAAAATACCTTATGAAAAAATACGATCCTGAAGAACAAGATAGTTATAAATTAGCACATCTTCTTGCTTGTGATATCTTATAGAAACGTGAGTACTCATGCAGGAGAAACAAGAATTCTTATGCCTCCTCAAACACGATCTTGCTTTCTGAATGCACAGTTTAAACTGTAGCATCAGAAGACAGCTGAAAAAATCTTGTAGAAAAAGCCAGGAAGACGTGATCACAGTTTATTCAGTATGTGAGTTTAAAAAGCCTCTGAACAGTAAAGAAAGGAAATTAACAGCCTAGTGAACACAGGCTTGTTCACACAATGTATGTGTGTGTGTGTGTGTGTGTGTGTGTGAGAGAGAGAGAGAGAGAGAGAGAGAGAGAGAGAGAGAGAGAGATCTTTGCTAGCTGTACTTCAGACAGGAGGCTAAAAGCTAAAATTAAAGCCTGGAGAGATGGCTCATTGGTAAGGAGCAGTAGCTGCTCTTCCAGAGAACTCTTTATTCAATTCCCAGCACCCACATGGTGGTTCGCAACAACCTGTAACTCCAGTTCCAGGGAATCCAATTCCCTCTTCTGGCTTCTGTGGGCGACAGGCACGCACGTGGTACACAGGCATACATGCAGACAAATCACCAGTACACATAAAATAATTTAAAAAAATTAAAGCTAAACTTTACAAAGACCTGAAAAAATTACCCCCCCCAAAGATAAAAATGTGAACCAATAAAGGGGCTAATGAAATGGGATATTTTCAAAAGAAGAAACATACGTGACCAACAAATGTTTTAAAAAGTATTCGCCAGCATCAGATGAATGGAAATTAAAACTACTTTGACATTCTATCTCACCCCAATCAGAATAGTCATTATCAAGAAAAACAATTAAGAAATGCTGAAAGGGTCTGGAGAAGGGGAGCCTTGAACAGTGTTGGTGGGAGTACAAACTGTTATGAACACCTTGGAAATTAGTGTGACGATGTCTCAACTAAAAATAGAACCTTAGGACTCAGCTATGCGGCTTCCAGCACATGCCCAAAGATCTCCATATCCTCCCACAGGGACACCAGCACATCCATGTTTACTGCTGCTCTATGCACAATAGCCAGGAAATGGATCCAGCCTGGATGTCCCAAAGAGGTGAATCAATAATAAACACTACACACATGCAATGTCATTTCACTGCGCTATAAGGAAAAACGAAGTCATGAAATCTGCAGGAAAACAGACGGATTTGGAAATTATTTTAAGTGAGATAACCCAGACTCACTAAGTCAAATACTACATGTTCTTTCTCGCATGCAGAGTCTATCTTTAAATATATAAGTAGGGGGCTTGCAAGATGGCTCAGCCATTAAGAGCACTGACTTCTAGAGGTTGTGAGTTGAATTCCCACCAACCACTTACGGTGACTCACAACCGTCCATATTGAGACCTGGTGCCCTCTTCTGGCTTGCAGGCACACATGCAGGCAGGACACTATACATAATAAATAAATAAATCTTAAAAAATTATATAAGTAGGGGGTATTGAAGGATGTGAGTGTGGGTATAGATCATGGTGAGGGACAAAAAAGTGTGGAAACAGATGGGGGAGGAGTAGAAAGACAAAAGCAGGGAGATGAGAAAAAGGGCAGAAGGATCAACAGAAACAAATTATGACTGCAAATGCCGCAATGCAACCCATTTACTTTGCATTCTAATAAAAATAAGTAAAAACGGAATAAAGTAAGCTTCTGAGTAAGCTGGATAGAACAGGTGAAGGGCCCAGAAGCACTGAGGGAAAATATCTTTTCAAGCTAAACTTTAAAAATCGGCAGCATAGACCAGCGCTCATTTCTTTCCACTTTTTCATTTCAAGATGTAATTTTAACGCAGCTGGATAGTTAAAATTACCACACCAGTTAAGCTAAAAGAAGGCAGGAGTCGGCTCCCTGTTAGAAGCCAAACTTAAGGTAAAAACCTGGATACAGAATTTAACATCTCGCGAGGTTTTATATCTTTTCTTGTTTTTCCATCGCCAGTCTTCCTAGAGAGGGAACTTGGAGGAGGGCTGGCACGTGGAGAAGAAATGCCAGTTTGGAAAGTGAGCGTTTATTGCGGGGTCTGGCACTTCCCAGTTCCATCGTGCCTGGATGGGCAGACCTGACCCAGGCCGAGGGGTGGCCCTCAGCTGTCAAGCTCACCAGGACAGACCAGCTCCCTCTGGGAGGAGGCAAAAGGGCACCCCACCTGCAGGCTCCCACAAAACAGTTTCCTGACGGTGTCAGGAGCTGCGCAGCGGAGCAGCTCTAGGGAGTAACCGTTCTGCTCAGCCGGGAACGCTCGGGCTCCAGCGACGCTAGCGCCAAGGGGCCCACGACCACCGCGCATGCGCGCTCCGGCAGCTTCCGCAAAGGCGCGGGCTAGAGGATGGTTACTAGGAGACGGGACGCACGGGTCGGCCATCTAGGCGCTGCGTGGGCGTGCGCCTGCGCGGCGCTGATGGGCCAGGACAAGGCCTCTGGTCGGAGCCCTAGAAAGGCGGGCCGGCGGCTGTACACGTCGCTACGTGCTCCGGTGCGCACGCACGATTTGTAGTCCCCGCGAGAGGGCGTGTCGAGCCAGGTACGCGTGCGCACGGGGGCTGGGGGCGCGCCGGACGGAAGCGGAGCGAAGGCGCCGGGGAGGTGGAAGGAGAGCCCCCCTCAGGTACAGAGCGTGAGGGCGGGGCGTCGGTCAGCCGGGAGCTAACCGCTCCCGCCCTCTTCCTTCAGCGCCTCTCCGGGCCTCCGCCTCCGCCGGGGCGGGGTCCATGGCGTGGGAAGGAGGAGTCAGGGGCTGGCTTAGATCTCCCGCAGGGCGGGAGGCCCTTCAGTAGCCGGGATGAGCTCCGAGGAGCACGATGGCTCGGGAGGCCGGGGGAGGGCTCCAGAGCTCCAGGTAGAAGCCGAGGAGGTGCACCGGCCTAGTGGAGAGCCCCTCCGGGGCGGCTGCAAGAGGGTGGGGAGAAGTGTTGGGGTCTGATGGTGGCCCGGGGTGGGCCGTGGGGGGCGGGGTGGCGACGGCTTCCAGGAGCAAACCTTTCTGGGGAGTTAAGGATCGAGCCCAGTTCCTATGGTGACCGCTTCGCTTCCTGCCTCAGCTGGGTGTTGGGAGACACCGTTTTGCTTAGAGACAGTGGAGTCAAGCTGAGGCTCTTGGAAGCTCAACCTGTCTTTTCCCGACCCCTTGTCCCCTCAGTCTCTTCTTTATATACTGGGAGACAGGTGAAGGCGGAGATTGAGATTTTGCATGAAAATCTCATAATTTCTCTTAGAGTTTTGCATAGAGAAAAGGCAGGATAGACTGGCTTTTATTGGAAAAGTTATTTACGTCTCAAACAGGTGGCTGTCGTGCACTTGATTACCTAAAAATGCCGAAGTACATGTACATAATTATATATGTGTTTGTATATAACCTTCAGTCGAGGATTTAGACTTTAAGAAAGTTTGCACAAGTGGCGGTGTTCTGTGTTTTCTTATCGCGCCCCTCCCTGCAGATTTGCGTGTCCCATGATATTCGTTGATTTAAACTTATTCTACTGGTTTCAGGATTTCGAGTACATTTTGTCCACTTCAGGAAATTAAGCCACAGTAATTTCAAAGTAGAATAAGTTATTTGTTATTATAAAGGGCAGTTACCACATTTGACTCTGCTTCAAGAACAAAGCACAGTTTTTTAATTGAGCAGTGCACTAAATCCTTCGATCTTAATTATTGAGAAAGAGATAAGAAGATAAATACTACATCAATATTTCTTTCAAACTCTAAACCTTGATATTATTTAATAACACTTTCAAAAACATGTTTTACTTATTTTCCAAAAGAAGAATCACGGTTGTAGCCCAGAATATAAACAGGCACAGAAAGTCTCTGGGTTCTGTTATCTGCCTTCTGCCTAGTTTGTTTGAAAATAATTTAGTCGGGCGGTGGTGGCGCACGCCTTTAATCCCAGCACTCGGGAGGCAGAGGCAGGCGGATCTCTGTGAGTTCGAGGCCAGCCTGGTCTACAGAGCTAGTTCCAGGACAGGAACCAAAAGCTACGGAGAAACCCTGTCTCGAAAAATCAAAAAAAAAAAAAAAAAAAAAAAGAAAAAAAAAAGAAAGAAAACAATCCGATTTTAAAGTCCTCCACAAGTGGAGGCCACTAGAACAGTTGTTATTAATTCCCTCACGGGTCACAACCCTTTACTCCCCAGATTGGCAGTGTTAGCCATTTTCTTGCTTGCCTTAATAGTTTGATCATCATTTTATGTGAATACACACCTTATAGTCTGCCTTGTTACAGAACTTTAAAGAGTTGGAACAGGTATTCTACAGCTACTTTAACTCAACTCTTAAAGAATTTATCCTTGTCGGGCGGTGGTGGTGGTGCATGCCTTTAATCCCAGCACTTGGGAGGCAGAGGCAGGTAGATCTCTGTTAGTTTGAGGCCAGCCTGGTCTACAAAGCGAGTTCCAGGACAGCCAGGGCTAAACAGTGAAACCCTATCTCGAAAAACTAAAAAAAAAAAAAAAAAAAAAAAAAAAAAAGGGAAAAAAATTATCCTGATTGCTTCTAGTTAGTTTGCTGGTTGGTGTTCAATTGTAAAAGTATTCCATGATTTACTGTTTGTGGATATTAGGACTTTAAAATTGTTTTTGGCGATACTCTTTGCTAGGGTTATGTATATTAAAATATATCCACCTCGTGTTTTGAAGGAAGGCAGTTTGAAAGGTGGTTCTTTTTGTTTTTAGTTACCACTGTTAGTCTTAGTCTTAAATTACTAAATCCCTTTCATCCAGAAAGGCCTTAGGAAAACAACTAACTCCTTTCTTGTGTTTCTGAGAGGTCTTGATTCACACTACCTCTCCAAAGGTCTTTGTTTCATGCTGCGTTGAGGAGATAAGTTGATTCTTTACTGTAGAGACTGCATTATAGAAAGGAGAAGAGCTTGGAGTTTGGATCGGAATCATTAGAAAGTTTTGTTGTTTTGATTTTCTTTCTTTCTTAAACCGTAAACTTTTGGAGAGAATCATAATTAAAAGAAAACAAAAACTTAACCTAGTTTAGCTTTTGCAGAACCAGATTTCAGAATTGAATAGAAAACATTCCAGTATTTTCAATTATTCTATCAATATAATAGATATTTGCCAAATATATAATATGTATTTCAGTTTGTTTATGTGTTATGTGTGTGCTTGTGTTTGTGTTATATGCACGCGTATATATGTATGTATGTGGAGGCCACAAGTTGATACCAGTTTCTTTTTTTCCTCAGTCCCTCTCTACCTGATTTTTGAGGTAGTGTCTCTCACTGAGCCTGGAGCTGTTTAGTTTAGCTACTCTGGCTGCATAACAAGTCCCAGTGGTCCTCTAGTCCCTTGCTTCTCCAGTACTAGGATTACAGGTGCACATTCCATTGCTGTGCTTAGTCTTTTTACGTGATATATTTTTAACGAATTTATAAAAGTTACATACAAATAGTCTGTTTCATGATGGCATTTCATACATATACATTGTATCTTGATCCTATATGCCTCCTTATCCTTCTCAACCTTTCCAACCCCCCCCCCCCCCCCAATCAAGACAGGGTTCCTCTGTAGCTTTGGAGCCTGTCCTGGAACTAGCTCTTGTAGACCAGGCTGGTCTTGAACTCACAGAGATCCACCCTCCTCGGTCTCCTGAGTGCTAGGATTAAACGCGTGTGCCACCACCACCTGGCCCTTTTGATATTTTTAAACATAAAATCTTAACTTCAAAGTCCCACTAGATAGGAAGTCCTCAGATACTTTACCCCTTGTTTAAAATTAACTTATCTGTTCTTCTTATGCTGTGTCACAGTATAGAACACATTGTTTACCTGGATTTCCTCATTTCTTCATCCCCTTTCCCCTCTACTACTCAACAGTAATTTATGTCTTGTTTCTATGCTGTAGGTCTTCACCACTTGCATAGACTTTAGGGAATTCCTTTTCTTAAAAAAAGGTCATATGTGTGTTTGTGTATGTGTGTATATGCCTGGCTGCTTGCTTGCCACAGTATGCACATGGAACAGGGCACATGTGGAAGTCAGAGGGCAGCTTGTGAGAGTTGGTTCTATCCTTTCATTATATGGGTCCTGGAGATCAAACTCAGGCACAAGTGCCTTTACCCATTAAGTCATCTCACTGGCCCTAGCTTTAGGCAAGTATTGAAGTGGTTATGTATATTAGGTTAGATATCACTTGTCAGAAATGCTTAAGATTGGCTGAGTGGTGGTGGCACATGCCTTTAATCCCCTTTAATCCCATCAGAGACCGGCAGATCTTTGTGAGTTCGAGGCCAGCCTGGTCTACAGAGCAAGTTTCAGGACAGGATCCAAAGCTACACAGAAAATCCTGTTTTGAAGAGAGAGAGAGAGAGAGAGAGAGAGAGAGAGAGAGAGAGAGAGAGAGGCTTAAGATTAGAAGAGTTTGGGGACTTTAGGATATATTATGATGTGATACTTCCCAGGGATGGAGGCCAAATCTAAACAACAAATTCATCTGTAGGTAACTTTATGTAACACTTTTGATGCACCATATTTTTGACTTTGGCCACTCTAATGAGGTCAGGTATGGAATTTTTCATTTGTAGCATCATGTTTCTCAGTAAGTTAGAATTGGAAGCATTTCAGTTTTGACTTCAGATTAAGGATGCTCAGCTATTATTTGCATTTTCTTAAGAGACCCAGTGTTTGATTCTGAAAGGGGTCTCTTGAAAAGAGTGAAGCATGCTTTTCTTCTTTTGGCAGTGTACCGACCACAACCTTAGTCTTCCTCTGACTTTTATTCTGTCTGTTTGGTTCTTGCGATTGTGCTGATTAAAAGCTTACATTTTATATTTTGATTTATTAGTCTTCAGGTTTCACCTCACAACAGAAATGGCTTTGTTTAATCAAAATTCATTATTTTGAAAATGTTTTATTAACTCTAAATATTTTATTTGGCAAAGACAAATGTTTCATAGAGCAACTTTGTGGTGGACATTTTTTAAACATAGCAGCCAGACAATAGCCTAGACATCTTGGAATTTGTTTTTTTTTGTTTTTTTCGAGACAGAGTTTCTCTGTAGCTTTGAAACTCACTTTTGTAGACGAGGCTGGCCTCAAACTCACAGAGATCTGCCTGCCTCTGCTTCCCAAGTGCTGGGATTAAAGGTGTGTGCCAGCGAACAATGAGGGCTGATGGGCTGATGAGAACCCAAGGACAATGGCACAGGGTTTTGAACCTATGTAATGTGCTGGCTTTGTGGGAGCCTAGCCAGTTTGGATGTTCACCTTCCTAGAAATGGACGGAGGGGGGAGGACCTAGGACTTACCACAGGGCAGGGAACCCTGACTGCTCTTTGGGCTGGAGAGGGAGGGGGAGAGGAGTGGGGGGGAGGAGGAGAAGGGTGGGAGGAGGGGGAGAAGGGTGGGAGGAGGGGGAGGGAAATGGGAGGCTGGGAGGAGGAGGAAATTTGTTTTTTTTTCTCCTTTTCTCAATAAAAAAAAAGTTAAAAAAAAAAAAGGTGTGTGCCACCACCGCTCCGTGACATCTTGGAATTTATAGAAAGAAATAGACAGTAAACAGGTGAACAAATAAATAGTGTGATTTCAAGAGTGACGAGTGCAAATAGCCTAAGTAGAGAGTGGTCAAGAGAGAACCTACTTTAGGAAGTCAAGGAAGAAGAGACTTTTTAACATTTGAACTAACGAGCTGAGGTTGAGATGTCAGCCAGGAAAAGGCTAAGGAGAGACCGTTCTCTGTGGGACTGTAGGGAAAAATGGGAAGAGAGCATGAAGTCAATGGGAGTGGAGCACATTCTAGTTCATTTTGCACTGCTGTAGCAACACACTGTATGCTGGGTGGATTGTAAACAGCAGATATTTAATCCTAGCAGTTCTGCAGCCTGGGAATTCTTAAGATCATGGCAGCAAAAGATTTCCTATCTGATGGGGGCCGGTTTCCTGGTTCATAGATTCCTTACTGTTTCCTCATGGCGCAAAGTGGGAGAGAAGACTGAAGCCTTTTCTATCAGGGTAATTAATCATGGCCTCGTTTGTTTATTTTGGTTCTAGGAATTAAACCCAGGGCTTTAAGAATGCTAAGCATGTGTTCTGGGAGCTAGGATTTTATCATATGAACTTGAGGGACTTACAGTTTTTCAGATCAGAGCAACACATTAAAGGAACAGAAAGATAAACAGTAAATCTGATTGATAAATGAAGGAGAAAGTATTAGATCTTTAAAGAGAAGGCAGGGACCAACTCATACAGGGTCTTTAGAAGTGTGGATTTCATCCCAGTTGCAATAGAAAGCCATTGGAGTATTTTTTGATCAGCCTGTCAACATTCTAAAGGATTAACTTGATTTTAGGGTGAAGAATAAGTTTTATGGAGCAGGAGGACCAGTAGGAAACTTGCAGGTGTGGGAAAGGTCTTGAATGTTCTTAGAAAATTCTCACTTTTTTAAAATTTTACTTATTTTTATTTTATGTGCATTGGTGTTTTGCCTGCGTGTATGTCTGTGTGAAAGTAGAACTGGAGTTACAGACAGCTGTGTGCTGCCATGTGGGTGCTGGGAATTGGACCCTGGTCCTCTGGAAGAGCATTTAGAGCCTTAACCATTGAGCTATCTTTCCAGCCCCAATTCTCACTTTTTAAAAAAATTTATATATGTATTTTATGTATATGAATGCCCTATTTGCATGTATTCCTGAATGATAGAAGAGGGCATCAAATCCATTACAGATGCTTGTGAGCCACCACGTGGTTGCTGGGAATTGAACTCAAGGCCTCTGTGCGAAGATAGGAGGTGGAGACAGGAGAGAAACCCTGGAAGCTTGTAGGCCAGTTAGTCTGTCACGTGCAGCAACAGACTATAGACCCTGTCCTACAGAGGGGGCGGGATATGGGGTGGGGGAAACAATTTTTAGACTTTGTGTGTGTGTGTTTTTCAAGACAGGGTTTTCCTGTCTAATAGTCCTGGCTGTGCTGGAAATCACTTTGTAGACTAGGCTGGCCTTTAACTCACTCAGATCTGCCTGCTTCTGCCTCCTGAGTGCTGGGATTAAAGGTGTGTGCTACCACCACCCAGCAACATTGCTTGTTTTTAAGATTCAAGTAAATGTGTAAGGAAGACATAAGTAGAAAACATGAATATTCACCTAAATTGTTCTATCATCAGTATATGTATATATCTATATCATTATATATATTGTTGATGACATCATCATTATCTTATAGCATAAAAACAAAAAAAGTGTTGAAAGTTCAAACTGAGCCTTAAAATGTTAGTGAAGAAGAGTGTTTCTATATGTATGTATTAAGAATATTGAGAATAGTTCTTGGAGGTGTTAATCAGGTGATAAAGTTTTCAAAGTTGAAGGAAACAAATTATGAAGAACTTTGCATGTTGGATAAAAATAGCTCTTGGCAATTCAAAGTGTAGTGGAAAGCCAATAAAGGGAAGCTTTTCCAATTGTAGAATCTGAGGTGTACTGTGAATGAGATTCTGCATGTAAATAATATTTCTGTTGATTCATAATGTTCATCAAAATTTAAAAATTAATTGCCAAAGTGAGAAGTTATTTATTCTGTTTCCTGAGCCAAGTGTTTGTAACTAAGAGCACACTTTTCAACAGAAACTATGTGAGAAATGGTAGGATTTTTATATAGCTCATAAAGTTCTAATGTTGTGCCCATGTCACAGACCCCCAAACAGAACCACCATAGAGCTGGTATCCGATGCAAACACACTGGGATTTATTGATTACAAGTTAGCTAACTTGGCTGTAATCCAACACACCGACACAGTGGGTGGGGGAAAATGGCCTTGATGCTTCAGGGTAAGGGAATTTTAAAGGGAAAACTACAAGCAGGGTGCCACAAACCTTGGCATTTCGGGATTGGGTAAAGGTATACAACTTCTGAATTTGATGGTTGAGTATAGGGAAATTTTAAAACAGTGACTGTCAGCAGACTAGAATTTCAAAACAGTGGTTAATCAGATACCTACAAGGACGTTTGAAGCAAGCAGATGTTGTTTGGACACCCTGGTGGGTCACTTTGATCAGGGCTGGCACAGTTTCTTGGGAATGTTCATGACTCTGCTGGGCTGCATTCACCCCCCCCCCCCCCCCCAGTTAGGTCCTGTCTAAAATTTTTTTTTTCTCAAAATGGAGTTTGTTCTGCTCCTTCACTAAATGACATAACTTTAAGTAGTCTATGAGATTTATGCTGATGTTCCAGGTGGGCAGTAGCTAGAGATGAATAGAAATGCATTTTCTATCTTATCTAGGGAAGAAGAAAGAAATAGAGCTGCCAACCTGCTTGGGTGCCAGACTGCGCAGGGTTTACTCAAGCTAGTCAGAGGGGATATGCTGATTTTATAATTTCCAAAGAGTGATGTGGCAGTTGTGTTGAAGGAAAGGTCTCAGATGTTCTTAGAAAATTCTCACTTTTTTAAAATTTTACTTATTTTTATTTTATGTGCATTGGTGTTTTGCCTGCGTGTATGTCTGTGTGAAAGTAGAACTGGAGTTACAGACAGCTGTGTGCTGCCATGTGGGTGCTGGGAATTGGACCCTGGTCCTCTGGAAGAGCATTTAGAGCCTTAACCATTGAGCTATCTTTCCAGCCCCAATTCTCACTTTTTAAAAAAATTTATATATGTATTTTATGTATATGAATGCCCTATTTGCATGTATTCCTGAATGATAGAAGAGGGCATCAAATCCATTACAGATGCTTGTGAGCCACCACGTGGTTGCTGGGAATTGAACTCAAGGCCTCTGGAAGAGCAGCCAGTGCTCTTAACCACTGAGCCATTTCTTCAGCCCCAAAATTCTCAGTTTAATACAATGAATGACTTGATCCAGAAAGAGAATATTACTATTCTAAATGATGTAATTTCTTAGATACTGATAAGTAAAACGCTATGGCATAGTGGGGCTACTATGCTAACCTGGAAAACTTAGAGCATTTGTTCTAAGTTAGATGTACACTAATTAGTATACACTTGTACAGTAGATGTGCATCTGTACAGTAAGTTTCTAATGATGAAATTATTTGAATGGAAGCTATATGTATACTTCTAGTGTTAATAGATTTGCATAATTGATTTCCACAAACTATTATTTTATATTACCACAAATGATTTATAGGTATGATAAGTTAGATATTCTAACATTTGAGTCTGGGGAGATGGCTCATTGGATAAGAGTGCTTGCTGTGTAATCCTGAGGACTTGAGTTTGAATCCCGAGCATGTCAAGGTGATGGCTAAAAGGTGTCTTCAGAATTATTTTAATTCATATCACATCTTACTAAAGCAGTAATTCTCAACCTTCCTAATGCTGCGACCCTTTAGTACAGTTCCTCATGTTGTATTGACCCTAACCACAAAACTATTTTGTTGCTACTTCATAACCATAATTTTGCTACTGTTATGAATCCTAATGTAAATATATGATATGCAGGATGTCTGATATGTGGCCCTTAAAGGGGTCATGATCCACAGGTTGAAAAATCACTGTTCTTAAAGGTATTGTTGAATGTTTATGTAAATATTCATATTCTTTTTTCAATTTTTCTGCTAGGATATTTCTTTTGCCCTTTTATTTATAGAAATTGTAAATGTTTTAGATAAAGTATCCACTTATGGATGGCTGGCAAAAGCTAACATGGAACTAATGGCTAACATACTTGACAGACAGAGGTTTGGAGGTAACACTCTTTGTTTGCTACCAACTCATGTTTCTTTAGGAAAGTGATAGGCTAGAGCATGTGTCTTTTAAAAAGCATACTCAGTATCATAGTTTTATGTGGAAAACAGCTAATTTTTTTGCCTTTTTTAATTTTGGGGATTGTATTTTAATTATAATAGTTCCCCTTTCCCTTTCCTCCCTCCAAAGTCTCCCATATTTCCTGCCCAGCTCTCCTTTAAATTCATAGTTTCTTTTTATTATCAATTTCCATTACGTGTGTGTATGTACATATATATGCTACTTCATAACGTAATTTTGCTACTGTTATGAATCATAATATAAATATATGTACATACACACACACACACACACACATATATATATATATATTCAAATTGTAACCTGTTGAGTCCATATAATGTTACTTGTGTATATGTGTGTTCAGCACTGACAGTTTGGCACCAGACAACCAATTGTTGGCTGTTCTCTAGGGAATACCACTCTCTTGCTCCCAACTTTACTCAGTTGCCTGTAGTTCTGTGTCGTGTTGACACCTCACTGGCTTTTCTCTGTCCAATTTGGCATGTTTGTTAGTGTCGTCCTTGTTCAACTCACACTTAGGTGGTCACATTGGTGAGACTTTGTGGGTGTGACTTCGGATGTTTACTAGGAGACACCATCTCACAGCAAACTCCCTGATTATCTGGCTCTTATAATCTTTCTGCCCCCTTGTCTGCAATGTGTGGGAGTGTTTTGTAGTTGTATCCATCGGTACTGGGCTCCACAACTCTGCATTGCTTGGTTGTGGTTTTCTGTAGTGGTCTCCATCTGATGTAAAGAGAAGTTTCCTTGATGTGGGGGTAAGGATTACACTTATCTGTAGCTGTAAGGACAGATATTTATAGATTGTTTTTAGGGATTATGTTGGTTTAGTAAGTTAGTAGTAGATGAATAGAATTAGTAGATTCTCCTCTAGTAATCATGATTTCACTTGCATTGATTAGTTATCTAGGTTTTCAGTACCAGTCATGGTATCTCTCTTGTTGAATGGGTCTTTGTTTTGTTTTTAAAGATTTGTGTGTGTTGTAGGAAGATGCTTGTTCGTTTCCTGGCTGCCCAGACTCCCGAAATAACCACACAGAAACTGCATTAATTAAATCACTGCTTCACCTATTAGTTCTAACTTCTTATTGGCTAGCTTTTATATCTCAATTTAACCCATTTCCATTATTTTTCATTTTACCATGAGGCTCATAGCCTACTGGCAAGGTTCCAGTGTGTCTGTCTCTGGAGGAGGCTCCATTACTTCTCCCTGACTCCGCCTCCTTTCTTCCATAATCCAGTTTAGTTTTCTCCACCTAGCTCTACTCTACTGTATCGTAGGCCCAGGGCAGTTTCTCTAACCAATGGTATTTGCAGCACACAAAGGGGAATCCCTCATCGTGTGTGTGTGTGTGTGTGTGTGTGTGTGTGTCAGTTCGAGCATGAGTACAAGTGTGCATGGGTACAGAGCAGCAGAAGGAGACATCAGGTCCCTTGTGAGCTTCTCCTCTCCCCATGTGATTGCTGGGATCTGAGTTTCAGTCCTCTGATTAAGCACTCTTGACTACTGAACTATCTTACTTGTCCCAGGTTTTATATTATAAATTCTTAACAATGCATACTTGGTAAACTATGCTCTACTGATAGGAAAGGTAAAACAATAGAAAATATAAATTAAATAGAATGCTAATAAATTTCAAAACTTACTGCTGTAAAAAGTCAAAGCTCTGTTTTAAATGGAATGCCTCTCCATTATCTTTTATTCTTTCTATTAGGTTACCACCAAAGAACATCAGTTTGGTCTCGGGGCTCCAGTTTCTGAAGCTGGAAAAAACCAGAATACTCTCCAACTAGAACAAGAAGTGAGAACCCAAGATAGATTCATCTCGACACTGAAATTACAGGTTAGTCTTAGTTTATGTATTAATACATACTTTTCTTAATTTTAAAATTAATGTAGTTTAAAATGTATTTTAAAATAAGAAAATGAAGGACAAATAATTAATTCAGAGCTTGTTTAAATCTAAGGATTCTAAAATTCAGTTTTTGTAACCACTTTGATGTGGTAGGTTCAGAGTTACTGAGAAAACTATGTGATATCATTTTTTTGTTTGTTTTAAGGCAGGATCTTGCTATGGAGACCAGATTGGCTTCCAATTTAGTAATCCCTTTGTATCAACCCCATAAATTCTGGGGTTACAGGAATGAGGCCATGCCAGGCAGATCAGCTGTTTTTTAATGCAGCATCTTACTTATCTATTTTCAACCATGTAAAATAGTGGTCATTTCCATTGATATAGATTGCTGCTAAAATAACAGTGGTTAAATAATTTTGGCATCTAGCTAGCAAATGACCAATAGGAGTTCTCTGAACTTTCAAGTTAATAGGGATTTGAAAATAGTGCTCTGTACTACAGGTTTGGAATCATCTGTTCTGATGGTACCTGGCACGTCGTAAAATAAAGGTTCTTAAAACAGACCTTCTAGGGGCTGGAGATATAGCCCAATTGGGAGAGTATTTCCTAGCATGCACAGAGCCCTGGGTTTGACCCCTAGCATCAGGTAAACTGGGCATAGTAGAACATGTTTGTAATCCTATCTCACAGGAGGTAGAGACAGAGGAGGATCAGATGTTCAAGGTAATCCTCAGGCTTCCCAGTGAGTTTGAGGCCAGCCAGGACTACATAAGAATCCTGGGGCTTCCCACAGGTCAGGGAACCCTGATTGCTCTTCGAGCAGATGAGGGGGGGGACTTGATCGGGGGAGGGGGAGGGAAATGGGAAGCGGTTGTGGGGACGAGGCAGAAATCCTTAATAAATAAATAAATTAAAAAAAAAAGAAAAACATTGAAAATAATAAAGCAAATAAAACCAAAAAAAAAAAAAGAAAGAAAAGGAAAAGACAGAAAAGGAAAGGAGAGGGGATAAAAGGAAAGAAGATGAATAGAGGAGAGGTAAAAAGGAGAAGAAAAAAGAAAAAAAAAAGGAAAAAAAAAAGAATCTGTCTGGGGCGGGGGAGGAAGCAGGGACTTTGGGGAAGATAAAGAAGACTTACCATTGCCTTTCCTGTCTTCTGTTAAATACAGTTTCAGATTGTGAACATTATATATAAAACAGCATAACACTTTTTCCTTCTTCTTAAAAGATTTATTATATATATAATATTCTGCCTGCATGTATCCTTGTGGGCCAGAAGAAGGCACCAGATCTCATTATAGATGGCTGTGAGCCACCATGTAGTTGCTGGGAATTGAACTCAGGACCTCTGGAAGAGCAGCCAGTGCTCTTATCCTCTGAGCCATCTATCCAGCCGCCCCACTTTTTCCTTTTATTAAACATAGATCCTTTTCTCATACAATGTAATTGAAATATAGTTTCCCCTCTCTTTACTCCTCTTATTGCCTCCACACCTCCTCTCCCATCCAGATTTATTCCCTTTCTGTCTCATTAGAAAAGAACAGGATTCTAAGAGGCAACAACAATACATAACAAAATGCAATATGGTAAGATAAAACAAATACCATCTTTGTCTTGTTGGATAAGACAAACCAACAGAAAAATAAAAGAGCCCTGAGAGCAGGCACAAGAATCAGAGCCCCACTCATTCACACATTCAGGAGTCCCATAAGGACTAAACTAAAGGCTGTAGCATATGTGCAGGGAAGCTGGTGCAGACCAGTGTAGGCTCTGTGATTGCTGCTTCAGTCTCTGTGAGTTCTTTCCCTTTGTCTTCCCTACTCATTCTCTTATTCTTCTTCCTCTGGGTTCCCTGAGTTCTGAGGGGAGGGATTTGATAGAGACATCTGGTTTAGAGTTGTGTGTTCCAAGATCTCTGTTTCTCTATGTAATGTCTGGTTGTGGGTCTCTGTATTTGTTCTCTGATGACGGCCAAATAAGGCACCGATCTATGAGTATAGCAGAATATCATTAGAAGCCATTTTATTGTTACTTACCATTGCACTAGGTTTCCATACCACCCTTCAAATGTCCTTAAATTCTAGTTGTCTCTCTCTTCCTTCCTTCCCTCTCTCCCTTCGTTAATATCATCTCTCCTCTACCTCCCTACCTGATACTCCTGGTGTCATACACTCCCCCCATATCCCTCTTCTTGGCTCCATTCCATAAAATCTATTTCTTCTTCCCAGGGGGATCCATGTGTCCTGTCTAGTCCCTTCTATGCCTGTCCTCTCTGAGTCTATGGATTATAGCTTAGTTATTATTTGTTCAATGGCTAATATCTAGATATAAGAAAATATGTAAAATGTGGACATAAGAATAAAGACTAGTTAGGGAGCCTCAACACAGAAAGAACAGCATGTTATAGTTCTTTTATTTTATTTTCCTCAGTATATTCCAGGAAGACTTGTAGGCTAGCAACTTGAAGTGACAATAAGAACATGCAAAAAAAGATCCCAGAGCCGGGCGGTGGTGGCGCATGCCTTTAATCCCAGCACTTGGGAGGCAGAGGCAGGCGGATCTCTGTGAGTTCAAGACCAGCCTGGTCTACAAGAGCTAGTTCCAGGACAGGCTCCAAAACCACAGAGAAACCCTGTCTCGAAAAACCAAAAAAAAAAAAAAAAATCCCAGAAAAGCACAAGACAGATGACTTTAAGATAATAGCTGCCTGCTCCCAAACAAGAAGATTAAAAGAAAACTACAGACTTTCCCTGCCAGCATAGGCCAAATAGAGTCTAGACTATAAACCTTGCCAGGCTGCGTCAAGGAGCCTCAGCTGTGCCTCTTCTCGATTTCATTTCCCTGCCTCTGCCCCTAGCAAGAGTGGCATCAAAGAAAACTGAGTAGGGAACCAAGACTTTAATCCCTATCAGGTAGTAGGGAGGTACGCAGTCTTCTGATGTCAGGAGAGACCACAATGGGTGCCCAGACAACTGCCCTTACCCTACAGAAAGAGGCACCTAATTGTTAGGGAGGTGTCAGAGCAGAGTCAGGACTTCACATGTCCTAACAAGGCCTCTCTTATGATTTAAAAATAGATTGTTCCCCCACAGGCTCTCTTTTTGAGTCTTCAGCTTGTGGTACTGTTTTAGGAGGTGGAACCTTTAGGTGGTGGGACTTGGCTGGTGAAAGTATCTCACTAGGGATTAGTCTTTGAAGGTTGTAACAACCCATGGTTCCAGTTTGCACCTGCTTCCTGGTCCACCAATATGTGAACCAGCCCATTCTGCCTGTGTCAAGAACATTGGAGTAAGGCTGAATTAAAAAGGAATGAACTAATTTATTGAGTGGAGGAAATTTCAAATGTTCTTGTTTTTGTGGTGGTGGGAATCAAACCAGGGCCTTGTACATTTTAGGCAAGCTCTCTAGTCATTGAGCTATAGCTCCAGATGTTGGAAGAGGAAATTTCAAGACTGCATAATGTGCAAGCTATGACATGATTATTGCTTACTGTCTTCAGACGACAGCTTTTTTTTTTCTTTTTTCTTTTAGTTTTTAGAGACAGGGTTTCTCTGTTCTCTGTGTAACGGTCCTGACTGCCCTGGAATTCTCTCTGTAGACCAGCTAGCCTCAACTCACAGAGATCTGCCTGCCTCTGTCTCTAATGAGTTCGGATTAAAGGCACCACCATCCAGCTGCATTCAGGCAGCTTTATAGAGAGGAACAGGAAGTAGAATAGAAAGATGTAGGAAACATGCATTTTGGGAGCATGCAGTGTGTTTAAAACTGCAGCAAAAGCAAGTGTGAACCAAGTGGCTATAAAAGAGAGGGGTATGCTTGAAGAGAACCATTTACTTTGCATGGGAACAACAGGAAATGTAGCATGAATTCTAATTGATCTTAGTAAATAGAACCCGGAGTCAGATATTAGTGGAGATGAAAGCTGAGAGATCAGAGGAGCAGTGCAGCCAGCCACTAGAGAGACATTTTACCTCTACTGAATCCCCAGACCAGAAGGGTGATCCTGTCCTCAGACTGCCTCCTCACACTGCATCCTCTGACTGACTGCTTCAGACTGCATTGAGCTCCTGTCTCTTCCCACCTTATATCCGGCCATATCACTCTTATCTCCACCTCCCCTAGTGCTGGGATTAAAACTGTAGGACTCCCAAGTATTGGGATTAAAGGTATGAGCAACCACCACCTGACCTCTAGTGGTTTAGCTCTGCACTCAGGTCTTCAGACAAGCTTTATTTGTTAAAACACAAACAGAATACCACTACAAGGAAAGGTGCCTTGAGGGTGAGATTCAACTCATGAAAGTCTTCAGGGTGTAAAACTGGAAACTTATTTGAGAGAATTTTCTTTAACAGAGTCTCAGGGGTGTCCTTTTAAACAAGGCTACCTAGGGAAGGATTTTCAGTGCATAGATATTCAAAGGCTACTCAAGCTGTGGTCCATTGATCCTAATTCTTGAGCTTGCAACAGAACATGGCATCATCTACATAATACTAATTTTGCATGCCTGCAGAATGAAGGAGTTCTAGTTATCTTGGAGAATTGCACCAATATTTTTGACAAAAGCCTGGGAAGCCAGGCAGTGTATAGCAGGATCAGATTCTCTGCAGGGAGTGGACTTTGCATGAAGCTTTCAGGGTGAAATACAAGTGTGGTAGAGAACCCAAGATGTTGGAGATGTGAAGAACATGAGATTCTGCTGAGGAAAGCTGCAGCGTCGTCGATTTTGCACAAAAAGAGTGCTTGTGTACTATAGGCATCAGGGCATAGGTCAGAGCCGCCTAAGCCCATTGGAGCTTATAGCGTGTTATGCATATACCAGATTCTAGGGATGAAAGACTCTAACCTGCTTCTTCTTAAGTACTTATATCATGAATTGAGTAAAAGCAGGGTTTCCTATCGGGCAAGGAGGGTATTCATGTATTTATTGATGATCCATTTGTTTTACATACCCACATAACAGCTGATCATTATATAAAGAACACATAATTCATGATGCATAAAGTACTTTTTTATGTCTCTCAGAAGTCAATGGAAAGGACAGGTAAATGATTTTTAGGCATTTTATAAAATACTAAGATAGGTCTGAGAATTATAGAACGAGTAGTAAAACCCAGAGACAATACTGGGGTTCAAGCTGAAGATCAGAAAAGCAAAGCAGCCAAAACATTAGAGTTCTTACCCCTATCCTCAGTGTGACTGCAGACTGCAATGCTCTCCGCCAAACCTCAGACTTGTGCTCCTGTCTCTCTCGTTTTATATTCCTCTCTAGTGCTAGAATTAAAGGTGTGCACCACACCATCTAGCCTCTCTGACCAACTAGTGTGGCTGCTGGGATTAAAAGTGTGTGCCACCACTGCCTGGCTTGTATGACCGATTAAAAGTGTGGCTAGCTTTGCATTCTGATCTTCAGTCAAGCTTTATTTATTAAAACACAAATAAAATATCACTATAGAGAAGTTAACTCAGTCAATAGAGTGTTTATACAAAGAACTGAGTTTAAACCACAGAATCTGTATAAAAGAAGCTAGACATGATAGGTTTTGCTTTTAATTTCAGCTCTGGGGAGGTAGGCACAAGCATATCCTGGGGTTTGCTGGCCATTGAGAGACCCTGTCTTTAAAAAGCTAAAGTGGTTCTGGGTGGTGCCACATGCCTTCAATCCCAGCACTCAGGAGGCAGAGGCAGGCAAATCTCTGTGAGTTTGAGGCCAGCCTGGTCTACAGAGCGAGTTCAAGATGCCCAGGGCTACACAGAGAAACCCTGTCCCCAAAAAACTAAAGACCCCCCCCCAAATCCAAAGTGTATAGTGCCTAAGAAATGACACTTAAGGTTGTCTTTGGCCTGCACACACATGAAAACACATTTATACCACACATTCAAAGCATGAAGGAGAGTTGCTGAGGGGATAGCTCAGTAGGTAGAGGGTTTGCTATGCCAATGTGAGAAATGAAATGCTGGGTAGGCTGGCAGCCTTCCAGTAGCTGTGGTACTCAGGCAATACAGAGAGGATCTCAAGAGTCAGTTGGCCAGCTAGATGAGGCAGATATGGGAGCACTGAGTTCAATTGAGGGACCCTGCCTCAATAGGTAGGTGGAGGGCAATCAAAGAATACACTCTATCTCTCCATCAATGTCTGTCCTGTCCTTTACAGGCACACATACTCATGTGCACACTTACCTTTCCACCCCTGTCAGTCTATACATGTGAACCCCCCCCACACACACCAGAAAACCCACACAGCACAACTATGAAGAAAGATGAATTGGAATCATTTAAATCCTGCAATTTATTTAAAAACGGCATACTGTTGATATAGTGGAGATAAGAAGGGTATGAAAAATAAAAAAATTTGGCATCACAGTGTGGATATGAAATGTCCTCCACAGGCTGAGAGTGTTTAGGCATCTGGTCCCTGACTGTGATCCTGTTTGGGAAGTTGTGAAACTTTGGGAGATGGGGTTGAGTTTTGAAAGCGAGTGACTGGGGGCTGGCCTTGAAGGCTAAACCCATCTGAGTGCTCTGCTTCTTGGGATGGCCTTAATGCCACATTCTTCATAGACCTTCAGAAGTTGTAGTCTCAAATAATGTTCTTACCCTTCAGTTGTGTCTCTCAGGTTTTTGCCAATGACCAGAAAGCCTGGTATGAGAGTGATGAACAGATAGTTTAGCACAAGGCTTCTATTCACGCTGCTGCAGGTGGGCTGCACATTTATTTCAAAGGACGCAGAAAGAAAAGATGAAATACTCTTTAGCTAGTTGGCCAAGAGCAAAGCAGCTTACCAAAGGAGAAGTGCATTTTCTTATAGTCGAGGCCTAAGGAGTTTTCCCAAGACGTCTCCCAAGGAGGATTTTGTGACACATAGACTATAACACTGCAACAACTCCCTAAAATGTTCTAGAAGCAGTGTGGGACAAGTCTACTATGCCTGCAGCTTAAGTGCATGCACTAGTGACGTGGAAACCAGGCTGGACAGTCAAGAAGGGTTAGGGTCACAAATGGCATCTTGACATCACATTCTCAGTGACATTTTCAAAGAATTTCTTTTGAAATTAAAATAACTCGATTTTTATAGCTATAAGCACTATTCGTTGTAGTTTTTTTTTTTGTTTTGTTTTGTTTGTTTTTTGAGACACAATTTCTTTGTGTATCTTTGGCTGTCCTGGAACTAGCTTTTGTAGAACAGGCTGGCCTTGAACTCACAAAGATCCGCCTGCCTCTGCTTCCCAAGTTCTGGGATTAAAGGCCTGTACCACCACCACCTGGCTTATAAGCACGAATTTAAAGCAACTTTATATATATTCTAATTTTATATGTGCACTCATAGATGCTCAGAGAACTTTCTTTAATTGGTGTATGGTAGTAGGCAAAAGGGAAGAATAGGAGATACTTAAGAAATTCAGACCAGTTATGATAAAAGATTGAACTACGGAGATATTTTGTACCTTTATAGACCCCCTTCCTTTTGTTTAAAAAAATTCATTGTTTTTTGTTTCCTGATTTTGATATTTCAGATTTTATATCTTACATGTTAGTATGCTTACAAGGTGCCAGAGCAAAGGTCGAATTGCCATAAGGACTTCTTTTTCTCCTTAAAATGATTTATTCAGAATAATAAATGGCACTGTAGCATATTTAGTTAAAATAATTCATTGTTAGCTGGGAAATAGTGGTGCACACCTTTAATCCCAGCACTTAGAAGGCAGAGATAGGCAGACCTATGTGAGTTTGGTGCCAACCTGGTCTACAGAGCAAGTTCCAGGATAGCCACAGCTACACAGAGAAACCCTGTCTCAAAAAAATTCATTGTTGAGTACGGTGATGCATACCTTTAATCCCAGCATTCAAGAGACAGGACAGATGATCTCTGAGTTTGAGGCCAGCTTGGTCTAGGGAGTTCCAGGCTAGCCAAGGCTATGCAGTTAGATCATGTCTCAAAAAAACAAAAAAAAAACAAAAAAAAAAACAAACAACACATTTGTTGTTTGCACAAAACAACAACACCAACACCAAAAAAAAAAAAAAACAAAAACAAAAACCCCAACTCATGACTTATAGGATATTTTTTATAAAAGGACACGTTATGTTTTTAAAATAACTGTCAATTTTGAGAGAAGTTATCTGTATAGTTACTTGACCAAGGGTAAGACTTAACTAACTAAGAATTAAGACCAGGTATTTAGTAATTTTAGCTACTTTTTAGAGGCTTAGACTGGCTGTTTTTTTGGGGTGGTAAGGATTGATTGTATTTTTTATATAAAGGTGACTTAATCTTCTGACGTGGACCAGCATAATATCTTGAATGTACTCTATAGATAATTAGTTAAATATGTTTAACTCACAAGTATCCCTATTATTGCGCTTAACATATTAACTTCTTCAAGGGAACAAAATTCTTTGAGAGCAGAGAATTTAGAAGAGAGCTAAGGGACCCTTATCTGTCTGTCTATCTATTTATTTATGTTTTATACCTCAATCAAAGTTTCCTTTCTTTCCCTTCTTCCCAGCCCTCCCCCATCCATTTCTCCTCCACTCTTTCTCTCCCTCCACTGGGAGCTCTTGTAAACCCAGATTAGTTGATTCTGTAGGTTTTCTTATGTATCCTTGACCCCACTGGTTCCTACAATCCTACCTCCCACACTTCTGTAGGATTCTCCTAGATACACCTAATGTTTGCCTGTGGTCTGCATCTGTTTCCATCAGTTGCTGGATGAAGCCTCTCTGATGACAGTTGGGCTGGGCATCAGTTTCTCTGGGTCTGTGGGTAGTAGCATGGTTCTCCTTTACAGGTAATATTTACTTACGAACTAAGGGACCCTTTTAATGTGATTATTTCTTTTCTGATTATAACAGATTGAAGATCTCAAACAGACAAATCATGACTTGGAAGAATATGTTAGGAAACTCTTGGATAGTAAGGAGGTGGTAAGCAGTCAAGTAGACGATTTAACCAACCACAATGAGCATCTTTGTAAAGAACTGATTAAAATCGACCAACTAGCAGAGCAATTAGAAAAAGAGAAAAATTTTGTGGTGGACACTGCTGACAAGGAACTTGAAGAAGCAAAGGTACTAAATTTATCACTGACAGTATTTTAATTGTATTGTGATTACAAAATTAAGTTGGAAAAGTGAAATTTTCATATCATTTGGAAGCTTTTTCATTTGGTATATTTTAAGTCTATTATAAGGATTAAATTGTATTTTTTCTCACTTTATTTCTTTACAATTTTTTGTTTATATTTTCTCCTAAATTTTATGAGCCTATTATGAAAATTTCAAAGTAGCAAGAATAATCTGTAAATTTAGTATTGCTCTGCTACTCCCTTTATTCTTTGCATATATCTACAAACTCCCTACCCCTTTTTAGAAAGGGTCTTGTCCTCTGATCCAGGCTTATTTTGAATTGCGGTTTTTCTTGCTCAGTGTTCTGAGGACAGGATTACAAGTGCCATGCCTGCCTCAATTTTTATTTATTTATTTATTTATTACAAACAATGGTTTATTTTCTATTTTGAACCAAAATGAGAAACTTTTTATCTTGTTAAATTTGTTATCTTTGTTGACTTAAGAGTTTTGGTTCTTGTTTAGGAAGATGTTCTCATATCAAGAGCCATAAACATATCTTCTAAAATTTACTTTTATATTTTTTAATACTTCTTTGAGGACACTTATCTGTAAGTACTTTCCTGGAAAAGGTTCTTAGGACTACCAGTGAAAGTAGATAGAGTGGCTCGTTTTTAGCTTGTAATAACTTACTTTCATATGGTTGCTACAGAAGTATTTAAATGGCACTTCAAAGTGGTCTTATGTTTTTAGTATTTCTCAATAACCTTGTCAGTTTACTCTAACCTTTCATGCATGGTTTTAGTGGTTAATTGCATACAGTCTTCATCTTGACTGAAAATTGTCAAATTGAAGAGTTTTACTGTCCTTCTTTCTTCATATTAAAAATTAACTATCTCCTTCCCAGACTGAAGAGGAAAAACGATTGGCTGAATTCCATCTCTGAGTGTGCCCTTGGTAGACAGCATCTATTTTAAGGAGTTGTTTAGGGCCTATTGACCATATTGCAGCAGGGAGGAGGTAGGTGTCAGGGTGAATTCTCTGGTATTAAAAGGAAGCACTCCAGCTGGGCGGTGGTGGCACATGCCTTTAATCCCAACATTTGGGAAGTAGAGGCAGGCAGAGGCAGGCGGATCTCTGTGATTTTGAGGCCAGCCTGTGTGGTAATAAGGGGCGGCGGGGCTGCGTTCCCAGCACCCCAGCCGCCTGCTCAGCTAGCTTATGCCCCGAAATAATTACACAGACACTGTATTCTTTTAAACACCGCTTGGCCCTTTAGCTCTAGCACTTACAGGCTAATTCTCACATCCCGATCAACCCATCTCTAATAATCTGTGAGAACCGGTCTTACCGGGAAGATTCTAGCCTAGTCCATCCTGGGTCGGAGCTTCATGCCGGGAGCGGGGCATGGCGTCTCTGCTGAGGCGTCTGCTCCCGAGAGAGCAGAGCTGTGGAGTCTCTGACCTCACTTCCTCTTCCTCCCAGTGTTCTGTCCTGTTTTCTCCTCCCACCTATCCTCTAACCAATAAAATGGGCCAGGGCAGTTCCTTTATTAGCCAATGACCTTCGTCCATCATTTCCCCTTTTTCGGTTTAAACAAAAAAAAAAAGGCTTTAACTTTAACATAGCAAAATTACATATAACAAAACAGTTATCAAGTAAAAGTTACAATAATCTTTATCATAACTAAGGAAAACTATAACTATAACTAACTATTCTTAACTCCATCAAAGACTCCAGAAAGATACACTACTACCTAAGCAAACAAGAAAAAAGCAACTTTTAAAACTCTAGAAATGACAGAGACATCTCGCTGCCTGGACAGTCACCCAAAGTTCTTTTGTACCGTTGGGGCATCCATCTTCAGCCTTCAGGCCCATGGTATCCAGCAGACATTTCCATAAAGCAGGAAAATTCAAAGTCAGTTCAGTCTCTATCTGTTGTGTCCTGCAGAATGTCTCGCAGACTCTTTCAAAATGAATCAGGAACCCCGAAAGATCATCTCACCTTTAGGCAAGTTCAGTAGTCCTCTCTCTGCGGGTTCTCTGTGTCCAGTTTATGCAATAGTCCAGGCAAGAGCAGTTTCTTGCCCAAATGGCTATCAAACTCCATAACGAGCCTCTTCGATGCCCATCTTCCTCTTGAAGTAGATTGGTGCTGCCAGGAGCAGAGTGTCTCATTGTCATGAAAAGTCCTCAGTTATTAAAACATTAAATGTCCTATTCTGTAATCTTTGAAAGACATGAAGAATGTCTATCTAACTGAAATACATCTCTATATATCTAGAAAATCTAACTAACATAACTACAAGCTTTACTATTATCGATGATTATCCATTAACAACCTATATTTCTTAATTATACAGTACATATTTAAATGAACTACACAATCACAATACCTTAATCAAAATCAGAAACACTTATATATATATATAACAAAATTGACCTTAAATCTCTATCAATAAAGCAAAATCTACACTAATGCAAATTATTCATACCTATATCATATATCCCCCCTTTAAAAGTAAAAGAACGTTTATAAACCATATTTGGGAACATGGGCGCAGTTTTTTCTCTCCAAACTGCTTCCTGCTGAATGGGGGCGTCGTTAACTAGGTCTTTCATGGTATAACCTGTGTGCTAGTTTCATCTCAGTTGGCAGTTGAGCGAAGCAATTTTTTGAAGGCGTGCACAGGAACCATTCAGGAGGACGTGGTCCATCATACCAAATCGGAATAGAAGAAATGAACAGTGTCTCATCCTCTGTGAAAACAAAATAAAAAACTCCTTTCCAAAGCATCATGTCCTTAGATCCAAATTTCAAAGTCAAGGCATTTTCAAAATATCTATGTTGGATTAGTTCAGCAGCATTTATAAATAAATATCTTTTAGCAGCTGTTGCTCCTTTCTCAGCATTCAAATAATTCAAAGAGAGCATAATAGCATACAGTATCAAAATTCTCTGTGTATTTTCCATCTTTGTGCAGCTTTGTTTTAACCTCTATTTTGTTTATTTTTACTTTTAACTCTTTGCTTTTTGAGACAGGTTCTCTGTATCTTTGACCTGAAGTAACTCTGTAGACCAGGCTGTCTTTGAACTCTCAAAGATCCGCCTGTCTCTGCCTCTCAGGCATTTGGGATTAAAGGTGTACACTACTACACCTTGAACTCACAGAGATCTGTTTGTCTCTGCCTTCTAGGCACTGGGATTAAAGGCGTGTGTTACCACACACAACAACTCTCTTCCTTTTTTTTTATGTTTTTTACTTTAAGAACTTCAACTTTTAGTCTACATATATTTTTAACACACTTTAAACCATTTAAAAATTTTCTTTGTCTTTGAATCTCTCTTTACTGTATATCTCTTTTTTTCTGACCACATGAATCTTTAATTTACCAAGCAATCTCAGTAGGACTAAAGGCGTGGCTTTGCCAGCTAGATCCAGTCCATTCCTTAGCTTTCCAGCCTCATGACTGAGGTACTGGCTGTAGCCAGCAAGCGAGCTTCAGCAGCCTTTGCTTGCAAACCGCGCAAACCGCCTGTGTAAAAGAGTCAGAGTTTGTCCTGGCAGGACAGCCCAGAAAGCCGGCATTTTTAAACAGCGCAGCTTTTTTCCTGCTACGGCTGAAAACCGAAAGGCATGCGTTCAGCTTTTCGTCAACACCATTTAAGTGTTTCGTGGCAGGACCTCTTAATGAGCTGCAGGCTTTGCAGCTAAAGCTGAGTCAGGAAGCTTCTCTTAGAAGAAAGTGCATGCTTGCCTCTAACAAGCAGAGCAGACCCGAGAACACAGCGAGTCTAGTTGCCATCAAACAAATCGTAGCACTTTACTCCAAATGCTCTATTTAAAAGCTCTGTCTCCCGCAGGAGCCAGACAGAGATCGCAATGGCGGCACAGCCCCAGGAAGTCGCGCTTTAAAATGACACAGCGTTTTTTCTGCTACTGTTGCCGAATCAGGAAATCTCTCTACAGCACTCCACCAACAAACAGCAAAAATCTGTGTTAAACTCTCTCTCCCTTATTTTTAAGCCTTGTCAGGTTTTTTAAGTGGATTTAGTCCATCACGTGGGGCGCCATATGTAGTAATATGGGGCGGCAGGGCTGCGTCCCCCACACCCGGCCGCCCACATGGCTAGCTTATGCCCCAAAATAATTACACAGACACTGTATTCTTTTAAGCACTGCTTGGCCCTTTAGCTCTAGCACTTACAGGCTAATTCTCACATCCCGATCAACCCATCTCTAATAATCTGTGAGAACCGGTCTTACCGGGAAGATTCTAGCCTAGTCCATCCTGGGTCGGAGCTTCATGCAGGGAGCGGGGCATGGCGTCTCTGCTGAGGCGTCTGCTCCCGAGAGAGCAGAGCTGTGGAGTCTCTGACCTCACTTCCTCTTCCTCCCAGTGTTCTGTCCTGTTTTCTCCTCCCACCTATCCTCTAACCAATAAAATGGGCCAGGGCAGTTCCTTTATTAGCCAATGACCTTCGTCCATCAAGCCTGGTCTACCGAGCGAGATCCAAGATTGGCTCCATAGCTACTGAGAAACCCTGCCTCGAAAAATGATAAAAAGGAAAAAAAAAAAGGAAGAACTCCAGGAATGGAAAGTATCTGAATTATATAAGCTAGGTTTTGCCTAAAACCAGAAGTACTAATTTCATAGATTGAAATTTTCAGAAAAACATATTTCTAGAAAAAGTGATATTCATATATGATGTGGAATGTCTGTTACACGGAGAATTAGAAAGCTGTCTGAGCTTCTGAGGACGAGGTTGGCTGCTGTTGGGAGAGGAGACCTGGAGACCTTAGTAAATCAAGAATAAAGGAGGAATGGTTGCTTAGGATCAGTGCCTTGAAATGAGGAAAGCAACAGTGTTAGTTATGTTGTAGGGCAGAGAGGTGCAAGACCAATTTGGGGTGTGGACACCAAGACATGTTGTCAAAATCTTTGCATTAGGTGGGCACTGTAGGCTTATAATTACCAATGATACATTTCTTGTCTATGTTTTGGGGTAGAACTAGAAATCTATTTGATTGCTGAAAAAGAATTCTTGTGTTCTTACAGTGTTTTGACATATTCTAAATATATAAAAGTGGAGTCTGATAGGATTAAATTTACTGAGAAGGATTTACTTTTGGTTAGTCATATTTTTAAATATTTCTTATGGTTTATTTAACTTTATTTTATGTGCGTTGGTGTGAAGGTGTCAGATCTGCTAGACTGGATTTTCAGACAGTTGTAGGCTGCCATGTGGGTGCTGGGAATTGAACCCGGGTCTTCTGGAAGGGCAGTCAGTGCTTACCGCTGAGCCATATCTACAGCCCCAATATTTTTAAATATTCCTAAAGTAACCTCGTCTGTGAAACTGTTTTTGAGTATTTACTATTGTGTTTTTTACTGTTATCTAATAAGTTACTCCTGAAACTGAGTGATTTCAAGCAGCAAACTGACTTATATTTCAGGTTAGGGAGTGGTTCTGGTTCAGTTTCTCAGGAAAGTGTTAAAAAGGTGATGGTCAGATTGCAGCCATACCCTAACTGATACTAGAACACTGGCTTTTAAGATGGCTTCCAGCAGATGGATTTGGCTGTCAGCAAGCCTTCTGTACAAGGCCCGGTTGTCTACATTCTAGATGAATGACTGTTGCCCTCTGCTCTCTGAGCCAGGGATCCAAGAGTGATAATAAACTAGAACCCTGCAATGTATATTATGAGCCAATGTAAGTTATATCCCAGCATTTCCACCGTCTCTGCTTTTTATTTATTTTTATTTTTTAAATTTTTTGCTGTTATATTCATTTATTGATTACTTTGTTGTATAGAATTTTTTTTATTTTTATTTTTATTTTTTATTTTTTAATTTATTTATTTATTAAGGATTTCTGCCTCCTCCCTGCAACTGGCACGAGCAAGGAACTCAGGACCACGAGGGGTGCACCCACACACTGAGACAATGGGGATGTTCTATCGGGAACTCACCAAGGCCAGCTGGCCTAGGTCTGAAAAAGCATGGGATAAATCCGGACTAGCTGAGCATAGCGGACAATGAGGAATACTGAGAACTCAAGAACAATCGCAGTGGGTTTTTGATCCTACTGCACGTACTGGCTTTGGGAGAGCCTAGGAGTTTGGATGCTCACCTTAGGAGACCTGGATAGAGGGGGGCGGTCCTTGGGCTTCCCACAGGTCAGGGAACCCTGATTGCTCTTCGAGCAGATGAGGGAGGGGGACTTGACCGGGGGAGGGGGAGGGAAATGGGAACCGGTTGCGTCTCTGCTTTTTAAAATGATTCACTAAGTCAGGTATGGTGGCATATACCTATCATCTTAGCACTGGAGAGGCTAAGATAAGAAGATTGTGAGCAGGACAGGATTGCATAGAAAGGCTGTCTTGAGAAAAATCAAAGAACCCACATTTTAGGGGAGGTCTGTATCTTCTAAAGCAGGAAGTATTATAATTTGAGCACATATTAAATTTGCAAATTTTGCCTTTGTTTGTCTTCATGTCTTAAGCTACTATTTATACTTCAATACAGCATTTTCCAGGCAGTTGAACATGATTTTCTGTAATGTGAAAGCAGAATTGGAATTTCACTATTGTTAGTTTTTTATATCATATATGTTATTTTATATTTATGTGTATCTTTTTGAAACCCAGCAATAGTAATGTTAAGGAAAAGTAATGTAAACCATAACTCACTGAAAAATCTAGCTATTATGCTCAGTGATATCTGCAATTAAACTGAACACAACCAAATTATGACTTTAATTAAAAGACATTTTCTAAGATGGCACCAGCATGTTTAAAATTTAATATAGTCTATACGAGATATTCTTTTTTTTTCTTTTGGTTTTTCAAGACAGGGTTTCTCCATAGCTTTGGAGCCTGCCCAGGAACTAGCTCTTGTAGACCAGGCTGGCCTCGAACTCATAGAGATCCGCCTGCCTCTGCCTCCCGAGTGCTGGGATTAAAGTATTGTTACCTTTGTATATGATTCAATCAGCCAAGATAGATGAATCCACTATATAGAAAGCATTGTGTAAAACTTAATATTACGCTTGGAAAATCCTTTTGTAGGTATGCATGTAAGAAGGAGGACTGCTTGTTGGTTCCTGGCCACCCAGCTCATTTAGACCTGAAATAATCACACAGAAATTGTATTAATTAAATCACTGCTTGGTCCATTAGCTCTAGCTTCTTATTGGCTAACTCTTATATATTAATTTAACTCATTTCTATTAATCTGTGTATCTCCACGTGGCTGTGGCTTACCAGCTAAAGTTCTGGTGGCTCCATGACGTCTCTGACTCCACCCTTCTTTCTCCCAGCATTCAGCCTAGCTTTCTCTGCCTAGTTCTGTTCTTCCCTGCCATAGACTAAAAGCAGTTCTTCATTCATTAACCAATAAAAGCAACACACAGAAGGACCTCCCACACCATATGCATACCCTTTCTAACCTGCTTTTTTTTCTAATTTTATTGATTTTTATTGATCTCTCTACATTTTTCTCTGCTCTCCTCCCTGTTTTTCCCCTCCCCTTCAACTCTCTCCCAAGGTCCCCATGCTCCCAATTTACTCAGGAGATCTTGTCTTTTTCTACTTTCTACTTCCTATGTGGATTAGATCTATATAAGTCTCTCTTAGTGTCTTCATTGTTGTCTAAGTTCTCTGGGATTGTGATTTGTGGGCTGGTTTTCTTTGCTTTATGTTTAAAACCACCCATGAGTGAGTACATGTGATAATTGCCTTTCTGGGTTTGGGTTACCTCATTCAAAATGATGTTTTCTAGCTCCATCCATTTTCATGTAAAATTCAAGCTGTCATTATTTTTTCCTGCTGTGAAGTACTCCATTGTGTAAATGTACCACATTTTCCTTATCCATTCTTCAGTCGAGGGGCATTTAGGTTATTTCCAGGTTCTGGCCATGAAAAATAATGCTGCCGTGAACGTAGCTGAGCACATGTCCTTGTGGCACAATTGAGCATCCTTTGGATATATACCCAAAAGTGGTATTACTGGGTCTTGAGGAAGGTTGTTTTCTAATTTTCTGAGAAATCGCTACACTGATTTCCAAAGGGGCTGTACCAGCTTGCACTCCCACCAGCAATGCAGGAGTGTTCTCTTTTCCCCACAAACTCTCAAGTATAAGTTGTCATCAGTGTTTTTGATCTTGCCTTGCCTGCTTTCAAAAAATATATATATTTTGAAATTATTTTATTTTATGTGTATATAAATTGTATGAATGTATGTCTATGTATAATGTGTGTTCCTTATGCACATGGAAGCTAGACGAAGGCATCAGATCCCCTGGAACTGGAGTTACAGATAGTTATGAATCATCATGTGGGTGCAGGAAATTAAATCCAGGTCCTATAAGAGCAAAACATGCTTTTACATGCTGAGCTATCTCTCCAGCCCTCTGCTTTATTTTTTAGGGTGGGTCTTTTTACACTGTCCTTTCTCTTCCATTCTGCCTCAGCAACATTGGCCACTTTACTATTCCTTGGAACTAGGTAGACATTTTTTTGCCTCTTGGATATCTGCAGAAAGAGGTGTTTTTTTTTCCTAGAATATTCACCCAGATTTCCTTGGGTCCTCTTCTTTAAACCTTGCTCAAAGAATCTTTCCATGGAGATTCCCTGATAGCTCTGTTTCAAATTTCAGTCTTGTTTTTCATAAGTGCAGTACCCGCAACTCTGCTTTTCTTTGCCAGTATGGTATACATCTTGTTATTTAACTAATTTTAACTTTAAAAAAAGCATCTGTCGCCGGGCAGTGGTGGCACACGCCTTTAATCCCAGCACTCGGGAGGCAGAGGCAGGCGGATCTCTGTGAGTTCGAGGCCAGCCTGGTCTACAAGAGCTAGTTCCAGGACAGGAACCTAAAAGCTACGGAGAAACCCTGTCTCGGAAAAAAAAAAAGCATCTGTCTTAGTCACTTTTGTCTGTCTTATTCTATTGCTGTGTAAAGACACCATGACTAAGTCAACTCTTAAAGAACAAAACATTTAATTGGGAGCTTGTTTACAGTTCAGTGGCTTAGTCCTGTCCATTATCATGGTGAGGAGCATGATGCAGGCATAGTACTGGAAAAGTGGTTGAGAGCTACATTTTATGTGCAGAAGGAGAGAAGGGAGACTGACTGGGTATGATATGAGCTTTTGCAACCTCAAAGCTCACCTCCAGTGACACACTTGCTTCAAAAAAACCACGTCTCCTAATGTTTTCAAACAGTTCCACTCCCTGGTGACTAAGCATTCAAATATATGAGCCTATAGAAGCTATTCCTTCTTAGGCCACCACAATCATCTCTCCTAGCTGGAATGTTATGTCCCTAAAGACAGAAATCTTTACCTATTTTGTTCACTTAAAGGAAAAAAAAATCAGTGTCTTAGAATTTAAGTGGTTATTGTGTATTTTTGAGTGCCATATTTGATATATATTTTGACGATTATCTTTTCTTTCTTTTTTTGACTAGATTTAAACTCTCTGGGGCAGAAATTTGTGTTTTATCATATGCATTGTGTTTTGTCGTATGCACTTTGTTTTCCAGAATGAATATTTACCACATTGTCAGACACACAATAAAGCATCAGTTAACCAGTTGTTAGGAAGGTGAAAAGCACTGGATTAAAACTTGTTCCTTTGGGACAATTACACTTATTTTTCAGGGCAGGATTATCACTTTTATCACCATAAATGTTGTGTGTGTGAATATATATATATTCTAAAAAAATTAAGTTTATGGGTATAGCTCAATGGTAGAGTGCTTGTGTAGAAAGGCTCAATCTCTAACACCCCTACCTCTTCGACAAACAAGATTTCAGTTCACCTAGAAAACTATAGTGAAGGAAATAATATCCACCACTGTTATACTTGTATCTAGGCTCACTTACTCTTCTTCAGTTTATAAGCTATTGATAATGTTTCATCTGTATCTAGGATATGTATGTATATCCATTTTTTTGGAGGATGTATCACACTGGATATTGTTTTTACTCAAGAACAAAAATCTTTACACATTTTCATTCTAGGCTTGTATCATTTTAGTATCTGCATAGTAGCTGTATTAGTCATGATTCTCTAGAGGAAAAGACTCAATAGAATATATCTATATAGAGAAAGGGGGTTTATTAGAGTGGTTTATGGGCTCTGGTCCAGTTAGTCCATCAATGGCTATCTTTCAATGCAAAGTCCAAGAATCCAGTAGCTCTTCAGTCCATGATGCTGGATGCCTCTGCTGGTCTTCAGTATATGCCAGAATCCTGAAGAAGTAGGAATGAACTTTCCAAGCAGTTATAGAACAAACACTTGCTCTTCCATGTCCTTTATATAGGCTGCCATCTGAAGGTGTGACCAGATTAAAGCTGTATCTCCTCATCTCAAAGGATCTGGATGGGCAGGTCTTCCCACTTCGAATGATTTAATTAAGAAAAATCCCTCACAGGGTTGTCCATCTGCTTGGGTTTTAGTTAATTCCAGATGTAGTCAAGTTGATAACCAAGAATAGCCATCACAATAGCATAAAATAAGATAATGAAAATTAATGATTCAGAGTTGTACATAAGTTCATGCAACTATAAGTTATGTTAAAAACATTAGAATCGGGGCTGGAGAGATGGCTCAGAGGTTAAGAGCACTGCCTGCTCTTCCAAAGGTCCTGAGTTCAATTCCCAGCAACCACATGGTGGCTCACAACCATCTGTATGGGGTCTGGTGCCCTCTTCTGGCCTGCAGGCATACACACAGACAGAATATTGTATACATAATAAATAAATAAATAAATATTTAAAAAAAATAAAAAAAAACATTAGAATCCCTCAATATTTTCTAAACTTCACTGTGACTTCTAAAAGAATCTTAGAAGGATAATTAAGAAAAATGGGACAGGGGTTGTATTGAATTTTACTCTTAACTAGTGTTTATGAGACCCTGGACTTGGTTCCTAGCAAAGGAAATTCAAATGTAAAATATAGCACATGTATCTTAACTCAGAATCATGAGAGAATGCTAATGAATTATAAATGTATGCATTGAACTTATTTGCTGACTTTTTAGCAAAGAGCTTTATCTGTCATAAAAACAGTCACTGTTTTTAAACATATGACGTAGATGTGTCACATAAATAGCTATAGATGACAGCTGTACTGTAAAACTGAGTATATGTTCAGTGTTATAAATTGATGCGAACAGTATTTTGTGGCTTAGGTGGAATGAAGGCAGTAAAATAGTTCAGAAGAGAAAGAAGCCTGAATGGGCAGTTTGATAACACTTTATTCCAGTCTTTGTATTGCTTTCCTGTTAAAATTTTCAGAATTATAATTCATCTCAACATTTGATCCAGTTAATGGAGAATAATTTGGTACAATACAGTAAGTTAATATTTTATAAAATATTGGGTAAAGGAACCACTTTTTTCATCTGGGTTCTTTTACCATTGAAGGTAGGTAAGCATGAGGACGGGTTACCCTCTGCTTGAAATATTGTCTGTATGATTTGATTTTTAACTGACTTCCTTTTAATACTTTTTCCAATTAAATCAGTTTAACCATCTTTAGTATAAATAATAGAATTTCTAATTTTTCAGATTGAACTCATTTCCCAGCAAAATAATATAACAGTATTGGAAGATACAATTAAAAGGCTTAAATCTGTAAGTACATTTTTCACAAATACATGGTAAGCAGTCATTTTTACTTAGTAATCTACTAAAAGAATTTAATATATCCTTTAACTCATGCCTTTGAGAACAATGAATGCATTTTTTTCCTAAAGTTCACACCCACTAAGAGGTTTGTGGGTGCCCTCACCTTAGGAGGATGCCTTCCTGCTTCCCTGTTGTCAGTGCTTTGTCCTAGAGCACAGCTTCGCCTTCCTACTGCAGGGACCTTTAGTACAGTCCTCATGTTGTGCTGACCCCCAGCCGTAACATTGTTCTCGTTGCTACTTCATAACTGTCATCTTGCTGCTCTTATGACTTGTAATGTAAATATCTGTGCTTTCTGATGGTCTTAGGCGGCCCCTGTGAGAGTCATTCAGCCCCCAAAGAAATTGTAACCCACAGGTTGAGAACTGCTGACCTAGAGTTGAGAATAACTTTTGGTTGATTTTAGCAAAGAGTTTTTAGCTGTTACTAGGTTTTAAAATGATGACTCCCGCATTTTTAATTTTCAGTATATGAGGTACATTTTTTTATATTTTAAATTTTCTGCCTTTCAGAATATTTTTAAGTTATAAATTGGTAACTAGCACCAGTTGATGTTTTGTTTCTCTAATAATATGAAATGAAAAGTTTTCTGTTTAAACATTTTAATATTTCATTTAAAATACTTAAAACACCATCTGAGACATGTCTACTTTTTCTCAGTATTTATAAAACAAGTATAAAAACACATTTTAAGAGAAGTGTTTCTAAATATATCCATGTGAATGGGAGTTCATGGGAAGCACCTGAATATGTCGACTGTCAGAACTCATTAGCATATCCATTCATTGAGCGAATATTGAACAAAGGTAGACATTGGAACTACCTTTAAAGTTGCATGTAAAGATTTCCAAAGTCAGTCAGTCTGTTTCTAAGATTTGCTTCAGGTATGGATGTTTCTGAAATACACACGCATATACACACATCTCTTTTCTTCTCAAAATGTTTAACTAAAGATAGTATTTTATTCAAATAAAACACACCAAAATGGTGAAAATTGCTCTTAAAATAGTGTATTACTTTTTAAAAATAATTAATGAATAAATTTTTAGATGTTCTATTTTTAAAAATGCCAAATTTCATATTTTGAAGACTCCTTTGTGTTTTTATTTAGAAAAGTATGCTATAATTTAGCTTGAAATAATTGCTTAATTTTTTTTCCTCCTTGAAAGATCATTTTAGAGACTGAAAAAGCACAAAATAAATGTCCTTCTAGACTTGATTCTTTTGTCAAGACTTTAGAAGCAGACAGAGATTATTATAAGACTGAAACACAGAATTTGAGAAAAATGATCAGAAATAGATCTAAAAGTCCAAGACGCCCATCTCCAACTTCCCGGGTAGGTTTTGAGGAAATCTTTTAATCTTTTAGTTTGTTTCTTAAGTACTCAATTTTATTCTTTGATTTATCTTATTTGGAAATAATTTGGTTTTATATAAATTATAGTATCAAAGAGGTTGGGAGATAGATCTCTTTGATGGTACAGTGAACAACGAAGTTAGTTCTTTATTCCCAGGATAAGTTGTGGGTGGGAGATAATGAGGCCAGTTTAGTGCAGTTTGAGATAAAGTTGTGAAAGAAGTAATTTTGTTGTTGTTCACTATTTTCTTTCATTCTGAGGTCATGTTCACTTAAGTAGAGATTGTGCACTGCCACCCGCAGTAGTGTTTCATTAGTGCACACCTGTATTTTTGGCACTTGGGAGACAGAGGCAGGAGGATCAGGAATTAAAGGCTGGCCCTGGCGCTTCATAGTGAGTTTAAGGCCAGCTTGGACCACATAAGACGCTGTCTCAAAAAAAAAAAAAAGAGGAAAAGAAAAGAGGAAGAACTTCAGATATCTTAAATAATAATTTTAGGGTGCAAACTGTGATGTAGAACTTTTGAAGTCAACAACAAGAGACCGTGAAGAACTGAAATGCATGCTGGAAAAATATGAACGTCATTTGGCAGAAATCCAGGGCAATGTCAAGGTTCTTACATCTGAGAGAGACAAGACCTTCCTTCTTTATGAGCAGGTAAGCATGTAAGCACACAGATTGTATTAGTAATAGCAGTCATTTCTAGAGGGTTGCAGTTTTTCCGTAGGTTTTATGACCATAATTTAACATGCCAGTCAAATTACTCTACTACTTGGAAATTACGTTTTTCCCTAAGACATTCCTTTTTCCTTTTCTTTCTTTGGTTCTGGGATCAAACCCAGGACTTTGTGCATTCTAGGCAAGTACTCTACAACTAAGCTACATCTACAGCCCTGTTGTCAAGATAATCTTAATGAAGGTATCATATTTCCAATATAAGAAGTGTGAACACATCTATGTCACTCTTATATCTCATAAGAGATTATATACATGCATAAAATGTTTGATTTTTGGAATGAAAAATGGAGACAGGGCTGAAGTTGTGGCTCACTGATGGAGTGCTTGCATAGACCCTAGGCTTTGATCCTTAACACATCACAGAACAATAAAAACAAAACAAAGCGGCGAGAAAAAACACAAAGAGAAATGAGAGTCTCAAATGATAGGATGTCATATGTTCAAGGTAAAACCTTTAGAATTTGGTGGGGGAAAGGTTAAAAAGTTCTATCACATCACTTTGGGAACTGCCACATAACTTGTTTAAATTTAGAGGTTAAAATAACTTTGTAATTTAACTTTACTTTCTATTTAAAACTGTATAGCTTTTATTAATAAAATATTTAATCAACAAGAATTAAATCCTATTTATCATAATGTAATTTCTTTGATAAACAACTACAATTTTAAGAAGAAATACTTACTATATCTAGAGTTGCTACTTTAAGACACTGTATAGGTCACAACCCCGTATGCATCACAGATTATGGGAGCATGAAGGTTTTGCAACAGTGAAAAGTGTCTGAATATACAGCCAAAAAATTAACTCAAAGCCAAACACATTATAGATATGAGGCGTGGACCTATATTATATTGTACGACTTCATTGCAGCCTTGCTTCCTAACACACAGCATGCACACTTTGATCTCCACATACCATCATATAATGCAACACTGATGATGCTTCCTGAAACTGCAGCTCAGATTTGACATTTGTCTGTTGTGAGTTGCAGTGTTTTAACTGCACACAAATTTTCTGCTTCTATAAAAATGTAATGGTTTGATTGGAAAACAAATGCTTTCAATATTTTCCTACTGTCATTCCTTAGCATGTGGTATCAAATTTGTATATTTTTGGATTGTGTTATATAAGAATGATTTTAAAAACTTTTATTTGAAGCTGTGTGTGGTGACACAGGCCTTTAATCCCAGCACTTGGGAGTCAGAGGCAGATGGGTCTCTGTGAGTTTGAGGCTAGCCTGGTCTACATAGTTAGTTCTAGACCAGCCTGAATGAGTTTCAGGTAATGAAACTCTGTCTCAATAAATAAAAAAAAAAAAAAAAGAAAGTAAAAATTTCTGTTTGAGTTGTTGACTTAAGTTTCACCAAAAATATTAGTTTTAGTTTGGGATTGAGGCCACTCTAAATATAGTTTTATCATATATATGATATATGAAAAGCATCATTCCAAGCACTGATAATGATAACTGATAAATCAAACCAACTCTGCTAAATACTGAAGATGTTCTGTGTCCTAAAGTATAAAGGTTTAACTATTTATATAGAAATAAACAAGGACCCCCATTTCATTGCTATGCAAATTTGCTTCCATTTAATAAATTATATGTATGCCAAAGAATTATTTTGGAATACATTTACTTCTGGTTTATAATCAGGAAGTATCTGATTGGTGCACTTATTTCACATACCTAGATGCATGTCAAATTTTCTCAAGTGAAAAGAAATCATTCTCACACTCTCTATGGGATAAAAAAGAATTAAAGCAGGCCCTGTTTCCATTAGTATATAGTATAGTTCAGGAGAAAAGAATAGTGTCTTTTATTGTCTTAGTTTTTGTAGATGTGATTTTGGTTGTGAACTTTGCCTTTAATGATTGAGCCGTTTCTCTAGCTCTGTTTTTGTGACTATAAGCTTTCTCCTTTAGAGTGTATTGTAAGAAATAAAAAGAAGAACACTTTTTTTTTTAATTCTGGTGATCAAGGAAATTTTGCCAGAATATGTGGTATTTGAGTCCTGAATTACGATAGGGACTTTTATTATTCTGAAAGGGACAAGGAAGATTATCCTGAAGAAGTAGTGTGTGGCAAAGGAAGAAGGCAGGAAATAGCAGAGGTAGATAGACTACTTTAGGTTGGGGTAGGCTGAATGTGTCAGTGGAGCAAGGGGCAGTGAAGGCTTGGAAAGTAGATTGGACTGAGGCAGGAGTTTGCACCCTATTCCATAAATGTTCTTCTTGCTTCTTCAGCTTTGAAGACTGTGGGGTCTTTGGCAGCTATTCAGTTCTGTCTCAGCCACTGGCAATGCATATAGAGTGTATTACAGTAAACTTCATGGACTCTGAAATTTGAATGTTATATTGTTTATCATTATGAAAAATTGTCCTGATTTTATCTCTGATCGTTTAAAAATATGAAAAATATTCTTAGCTTATAGATCTACAAAACAAGAAAGGAGGTTGGTTTTAACCTGTGAATGAGTGCTATATAGTTAGTTAACTTTTGACCTTGGATAGTGTCTTAGGGTTTCTATTGCTGTTAAGAGACATCATGATCATGGCAACTCTTATAAAGTAAAACATTTTAAAGCTTTTTATTGATTCTTTGTGCATTTCACATCATACATTCCAATCCTATTCATCTCCCCATTCCCTCGCTTCCACCCTGTGACCTTGCAACCTCCCCCTCAATACAAAATTTAAAAGTAAAACCCAAAACCAAAACAAACAAACAAACAAACCAACAAAACAAAACAAAATTTCAGTGTGGAAGCTATAGAGTGGCCCAGTGAGTCACACAGTATACCCAAAGGAAAACATTTAATTGGACTGGCTTAAATTTCAGAGGTTTAGTCCATTATCATCATGGTGGGAAGCATGGTGGTGTGCAGAGGCATGGTGCTGGAGAAGGAGCTGAGGGTTCTACATCCTGATCTACAGATAACAGGAAGTGAACTGGGTACCGTAGTGAGTGTGACTTGACCAAAGGAGACCTCAAAACCTGCCACCACTGGGACACACTTCCTTCAACAAGGCCACACACACACACCAGCAAAGCCACAACTCCTAATAAGGCCACTCCCTTTGGGGGTCATTGTCTTTCAAACTACTACAGATGGCTCAGTGAACCTGACTAGGATTTACACGTTTGATTTTTAAGCAGTGGACAATTTATTATTTATTGAAGGCAGGAAATTATAACCAAAGTAGTCTTTCTTGAAAAACAATTTTTATCTTGCGGCAAATCTCATAGATCTTCTATATTAGCATAATAATTTTTCCTTCAAGAGAATTAGAGGAAGAAGAAACTGTGGATTCCTTAGAAAAATGTTATCATGGTCCGTGCATGAAGCAAAGGTGATATCAGTGGAAATAAATATAGGAACAGATGCCAGATAAACTAAGAAAGATTTGAGAAGATTTGATTTGGGGGAGAAGAAACAAATGGAAACATTTGAAATTTTATCTTAAATGACAGAGAATTGGGGAATAAAAAGAGGAGAAATAAGCCATTGATGGTTTGAGGGAAAGTTATGGATTTGGTTTAGGAAGGTGGAGTAAGATGGTAGACATTCAGATAGTAACTGCTACCTAGAACATTTAGAACCGAATTAGGAAGAGAGGCAGGCACTGATTATGCAGCTTTAAAGATCATCTTAAATGTTATTTGAGCCTTCAGAATGAATGAGTTATATAAATGAGAAGGCACTAAATAGAACAGAAAAATCAAGATGGAATCTTCAAGAGGCAGGGAAGAACATTTGAAAGATAAAGAAACCAAAGCCACAAAGGGAGAATGGGGGTCTAGGAAGAAAGGTCCTGAACCAGTATGGTTGCTGTCAGAAAATTAAGGGGAATGGGAACTACGAAAAATCCATCACAGTTGGCAGGCTTCTTAGCTCAGGTTTTGTAGTGGTGGTGGCTGAGACTGCCTAAAAACAAAAACGAAGAGCCTACAAAGTAAGAAAAGACACAGCATGGTAGATGGGGCAGTAGGATTAGATGATAGGTTGTCAAGCTAATACATGATGAAGGTGATGGGGGCTTGCTGGGAACCAGGGTGGGAAGAGCCAGAGGAAGAGGCACTGCTCAAGGTGAGAGGATATAATTATCATTAATTAGGAAGATTTTAGAAAACTCTTTAAGAAATGTGGTGAAGGCTAATCTGTAGATATTGAGAAACTATATCTTTTTCTGAAACTGGGGACCAGCTGTGTAGATAATGATCAAAACTTAGAGTCAGGAAGCAAAGTGGATATGAAATCATTTATAGATATGCAACAGATCTGAGGCCTCAGGACTGGTTAACAAGTGTTCAGAGACCATGTTGGGCTGTAAGGACTGGTGGAACTTTGTGTCAGGGTAAAAATACCCTAGACAATAGCATATATAAAGATATAGCAAATATAAAGATAAGCACTGTGAAATTTTCATTAGACAAGTATTTCACCTGAGTTGTGCCGAATTCAAATAGAATATACAAAGTCTTTTTTCTTAGCTACACCCCCACAAATATATACTTATATATTTGCTTGCACTTATTTATAAACTCTTAAAAATAAAAATTCATCCATTTCCTTATTTTCTTGCTGCTTGCATATTATTTCAGGTTTCAATTTTAGTTGAGTGGTTATAAGACACTTTATGTATAATTTAAAGTTTTCTTTTTTAAGTTTTATGTATTTTTATCATAGGCACAGGAAGAAATTGCTCGACTTCGAAGAGAAATGATGAAAAGCTGTAAGTCTCCTAAGTCAACCACAGCACATGCTATTCTTCGTCGGGTAGAGACGGAAAGAGATGTAGCCTTCACTGATTTGCGGAGAATGACCACAGAGCGAGACAGTCTGAGAGAAAGGCTAAAGGTGTGCAGTTGTTTTGTCTGTCCATAGGTATAACACAAGTGTGGTGACACTGAAAGTCCTTTGTTGTGTTTTGTGTTTTGAACAGATTGCTCAAGAGACAGCTTTTAATGAGAAGGCTCACTTGGAACAAAGGATAGAGGAGCTGGAGTGTACAGTTCATAACGTAAAACAAAACCTCGTTGGCTCTACCCATAGTTTCTCCTTTTCTCTTCTTTCTGTCTTAGGAAGAATTCTTTTATTTTTCTAAGATTGTGTTTGTAGTCCTAAAATACTTAAGGTGGTGTATATGATGTGTTATTCATAATCCTATGTTACCTTTGCACTTCATTATTTCCTCTGGAAACACGAGTGCAGCTTTTTATTTTTGTTTGTTTGTTTGAAAAGAAGTTTTGTTTTTATTGTTAAGATGTAGCCTCAGGATTTTAAATTATTAGACTATTTTTTTGGAGGGAGTGGACTACAAGGACTTACTATATAGCCCAGGTCGGCTTTGAACCCATGGTTCTGCTGCTTCACCTCCTGAGTGTTGGCATTATAGTACCACTACACTTTATCTAAAATTTCAATTTTTCTCATCTCCGTGTTCTGTTAAAGATAATATTGCCAAATATGAGTATATCAAGCATTGGCCAGATACACGTTAGCAGTGTTCCAGGTACATAAACAGTGAAGGTCTGAATGTATGGATAAATTCATTTGAGGTATTTTCTTATAATAAGTAAAAAACAAACAAGAGAAAAAGAATTTTATTTTTATAATCCTGCTGTATATGTAATGTATTAATTTTGAATAACAAATAAATGTTTTTTACAAATTCAGTATGTATATAGTCAAATTGAACCAGATTGAGAAAGGTAGACTGATAATACTGAGACAGGTAGGCATTATAGAAAGCTATATAGTGGCTTGTTTTTATCCTATTATATAACACCTTATAAAACCTTCTACAGTGTCAGGTCTGCTCCAGTTGATCATCTCGTTGTGTAAATAATTTTTTCACAAACTGCAGTTTGTAGGAGGGTCTCCTCTGCTAAGACCAACAAAGCTACGGAGTGGTAGGAGTTAACTTTGTCATTCTACTTGTGTAGCTTGATGATGAACGTATGGAACAGATGTCAAATATGACTTTGATGAAGGAGACCATAACCACTGTGGAAAAAGAAATGAAATCATTAGCAAGAAAGGCAATGGATACCGAAAGTGAACTTGGCAGACAAAAAGCAGAGAATAATTCCTTGAGGTAAAAGCTACATTGGTGTTAAACAACTGACAGTTTGCTGTACTTAATTGCTCTGCTTTATAGCACATTTCGTAATGAAATTTAATTATCTGTTACTTCTAGTTTATGAAAAGACTGATAGGATGCAGTTGTAGAAACCTCAGCAATGTAATGAGTGTCCCCCAAATCACTCAACCAGGAAACACGCATACACTCATTTTAATCTTATATTTGCAACATGTATCAAGTTTAATAAAGCAGTTTTTATATAGCCTTCTGAGAACTGAGACATTTTTTTTTGTTTGTTTGTTTTTGTTTTTTGAGACAGGATTTCTCTTTGGCTTTGGAGCCTGTCCTGGAACTAGCTCTGTAGACCAGGCTGGTCTCGAACTCACAGAGATCCGCCTGCCTCTGCCTCCCGAGTGCTGGGATTAAAGGCGTGCGCCACCATCGCCCTCTGAGAACTGAGATATTTAACTTCAGGTATATAACTTTAAATTCTGTTCCCAGGTCTGAACAATTCATGAAAGCCCAGACTGGAAAGCTTAGGGAAAGGATGGTTCTAACACAGGACGAAGTTGATTAGCTCTTTCGTCACACGGGTCTAGTGGCAGAGGCCACTAAAGCAGTGTGTAGGCAGGAAGTCACCTCTACATTTGAGGTTCTACGTTACTATTTGTTGATGTGAAACAAAGCTACTCAAGTTTCAGTAGAGTTGAATTTCTCTTTTTCTGTAGACATGAAAAATGTTAATTGATGTGACTGTGAAATATATTATCCAGTAACAGATAATAATTGGGCCACATATGAGTTCCCAGAGTCTTTCCTTGATCTTCCCAGGGCCAGTGGTGCAGAGTAGGAACCACTTGTCAGTCAGACATTTACTCAAACTCCCTTTTCCTTGGAAACCTTTTTCTTTCTTCTAAGACTATTGTTAAGCTTACATGAAAATAATACCAAAACAAGAAAACAATAAAAAAAAAACCCTGAGAAAATAAAAACCAGTAACAAAAAGGTTAAAAATCATCTATAACTCCATGACCCATGGAAAAAGATTAGTGTAGAACTGCTTCCAGCCAGAAAGCAGCCCGTGTGTATGTAGCACTTAAGTGTCCTGTGCAGCTGAGCCTAGCCTGTGGCCGTTTACATCTGGCCTTTTTAATTTCATCACCTAGGATTTCCGTGTTGCTAGAAAATATTTGTCTTAGGTAACATTTTATGTCTTGTAGTATTCTAATGGAGAGATGTGTGTTAATCTGGGGTATAGTGGGTGTGTTTTGTTCCTGTGGTGCAGGATCTTGCTCTGCTCTGCTTCTAGAGGGCAGCAGGGCAGCGTGTGCACCCTGCCTAGCAGTTTTAGGGGATTTTTTTTTTTTGGATGTATGCTTATTTGGGAACTTTTATTGATGTGTAACTGAAACATATATACTAAAATTTTATATGTTAAGGTTGAAAAATTTGACCTTTAAAACCATCACTACAATCAAGATTCTGCCCTTATTATGCACTCTAAGTTCCCTCTTGCCCTTCTGTAATTTTCATACACTCTGCTGATTATATGAATTGATTTTATTTCAGGCATATAGGTATTTGGACTTTCTAAAAATTTAAACCAATGAAATTGTATTGTATATGTTGTTTAATCAGGCTCCTTTCCCTCAGTGTAGTTATTCTGAGGTTTGTTCTTTATGTATTACACATGTCGTGTGTAATTTATACTCTGACTGCTGAGCTGTATTCTATCGTGTGGGTGTACACATTGACAGTTGCACTGTTTCCAGTTTGGGGCCATAATAAATAAAGCCACTAAGCTCTTCCCTATATAAATCTTTGTGTGGATATATGTTTTTATTTCTCGGATCAATATCTAGGAATAAATGGCTGAGCCATATGATACATTTTCCTTTCAGGGAAACCACTGAAGTCTTTTTCAGTGTGGCTGTAGTACTGTGCATTTACTCCAGCAGTGCTGAGTTTTTCAGTAGTTACATACCTCACTGACATTTGATATGCAGTTCATTTTTAACACCAGCTATTATTTTGTTGTGTGGTTCTGTTTTAAATTTTTACAAAGGCTTTTTAAGCTTTATTGTAGAATAATTGTTGGCTAAAATTATATTTAAAGAATACAGTGTAATATTTTGATACATAGACATTGTGAAATGATACTTGGCTGATGGTGAGTAGGTAAGTACTTTATGTTGACACTTTGGTGATTCTTTTATGGCTATCTGTTTCTTTCTTGTCTTTGTGAGCCATTGATTTTCTATACTGAGGCTTCAGTCCCATTATCTTTTGTACGTTGGTTCTTTGTGGTTATCGTGAGGTTTACTACTGCATTTTATAGTTTTGGCAGTCTTTTCAACTGATAGTATCATTCACATGGAAGTGCAGATATCTGTTAAAGATAAATATACTTCAGGCGCATTTGCGCAATGGTGGCTTTGCTAGATCATTTTGGTAGCTGTATCTTTCAGTGTTTGAAACACTTTTAACAAACTATACTCATAGATCAATGCCTTGCTTAGTCATCTTCAGCGAAACTTCCCCCTGCAGCAGATGGGTACAAATATAGAAACCCACAGCCAGACATTGTGCAGAGAGTGAGACCTTGGAACACTCATCCCTAAATGGGATGTCTCCATCAATCCCTCCCCTCAGAGTTCAGGGAACCATGAAGGAGAGGAGGTGGAGAGAATATAAGAGTCAGAGGGGATGGAGGACACCAAGAAAACATGGCCCTCTAAATCAACATAAGCAAAACTCATGTGAATGCAACAGAGACTGTCTTTTTTTTTTTTAATTGATTTTATGGAGCTAAACATTTTTCTCTGTTTCCTTCTTCTGAGACTCTCCCCTCCCTTTCATCTCTCTCCCATGGTCCCCATGCTCCCAATTTACTCAGGGGATCTTGTCCCTTTCTACTTCCCATGTAGATTAGATCCACATATGTCTCTCTTAGGGTCCTCATTGTTGTCTAGGTTCTCTGGGATTATGATTTGTAGGCTATTTTTTCATTGCTTTATGTTTAAAAACCACTTATGAGTGAGTACATAAGATAATTTTCTTTTTGGGTCTGGGTTATCTCACTTAATATGATGTTTCTAGTTCCATCCGTTTGCCTGCAAATTTTAGGATTTCCTCTGAGGGAGAAGGCCTGAGCCAGGACCTCTGCAGGTCTGGGCACACCTGAATATGGGGCTGTCTTTTGTGTGTATATTATGACTTCCAGTTTAGTGTTTTTATGGCATTCTTGAATGCAAATGATTTTTGTGCCTTTTGGGGGGGCTCTTTTCCTTCTGTTGGTTTGTCTTGACCAGCTTTGATGTGACAGTTTTTGTTTTATCACACATTATTTAATTTGGTCATATTTTTAATACTACCTCTTAAAGTCTGTTCTTTTTTAATGAGAGACAGAAAGAGAGTAGATGTGAATAGGGATGAAGGTGGGGAGGAACTGGGAGGGAAGGGTTTAAAAACATGAAATAAAAAAACACAAAAAATACATAAATAAAATGGTAGCTATTCTTATAGAAGCGAGATGGTATTGCAGTTTTGATGTGTAACATCATGCCTGGTTTTGATAAAAGACTTTTGAAGTTCATATCTAGATGTTTATATTTTCCCTGAAAGTGGGGAGTTTTAGTCAGTGTTTCTTCAAGTGTTTGCCTCTTCTCTTTACCCCTGCAGAGTGAGATTAGCTCTGCTGAGGGCTCTGTAGTCCTCCGTCCCTCCTCACTTTTTTTCTTCTCTAGCAGTATTTCTAAACGTCATGTCTTGGAGTTCACAGGGAGTTTCTTTTTTTTTAAATTTATTTATTTATTAAAGATTTCTGTCTCTTCCCTGCCACCGCCTCCCATTTCCCCCCCCTCCCCCAATTGAGTCCCCCCACCCCCTCATCCCGAAAAGCAATCAGGGTTCCCTGTCCTGTGGGAAGTCCAAGGAACTCCCACCTCCATCCAGGTCTAGTAAGTTGAGCATCCAAACTGCCTAGGCTCCCACAAAGCCAGTGCGTGCAGTAGGATCAGAAACACATTGCCATTGTTCTTGGGTTCTCAGTAGTCCTCATTGTCCGCTATGTTCAGAGAGTCCGGTTTTATCCCATGCTTTATCAGACCTAGGCCAGCTGGCCTTGGTGAGTTCCCGATAGAACATCCCCATTGTCTCAGTGTGTGGGTGCACCCCTCACGGTCCTGAGTTCCTTGCTCGTGCTCTCTCTCCTTCTGCTCCTGATTTGGACCTTGAGATTTCAGTCCTGTGCTCCAATGTGGGTCTCTGTCTCTGTCTCCTTTCATCGCTTGCTGAAGGTTAATATTCAGGAGGATGCCTATATGTTTTTCTTTGGGTTCTCCTTATTTAGCTTCTCTAGGATCACTAATTATAGGCTCAATGTCCTTGGTTTATGGCTAGAAACCAAATATGAGTGAGTACATCCCATGTTCCTCTTTTTGGGTCTGGCTTACCTCACTCAGGATAGTGTTTTCTATTTCCATCCATTTGCATGCAAAATTCAAGAAGTCCTTGTTTTTTATTGCTGAGTAGTACTCTAATATGTATATATTCCATACTTTCTTCATCCATTCTTCCATTGAAGGGCATCTAGGTTGTTTCCAGGTTCTGGCTATCACAAACAATGCTGCTATGAACATCGTAGAGCATATACTTTTGTTGTATGATAAGGCCTCTCTTGGGTATATTCCCAAGAGTGGTATTGCTGGGTCCAGGGATAAGTTGATCCCGAATTTCCTGAGAAACCGCCATACTGCTTTCCAAAGTGGTTGCACAAGTTTGCATTCCCACCAGCAATGGATGAGTGTACCCCTTTCTCCACAACCTCTCCAACAAAGGCTATCATTGGTGTTTTTTATTTTAGCCATTCTGACAGGTGTAAGATGGTATCTTAAAGTTGTCTTGATTTGCATTTCCCTGATCGCTAAGGAAGTTGAGCATGACCTTAAGTGTCTTTTGGCCATTTGAAGTTCTTCTGTTGAGAATTTTCTGTTCAGATCAATGCCCCATTTTATAATTGGGTTGGTTAGCCTTTTACAGTCTAGTTTCTTGAGATCTTTATATATTTTGGAGATCAGACCTTTGTCAGTTGCGGGGTTGGTGAAGATCTTCTCCCAGTTAGTGGGTTGCCTTTGTGTCTTAGCGACAGTGTCCTTTGCTTTACAGAAGCTTCTCAGTCTCAGGAGGTCCCATTTATTCAATGAGGTCCTTAATGTCTGTGCTGCTGGGGTTATATGTAAGAAGTGGTCTCCTGTGCCCATCTGTTGTAGGGTATTTCCCACTTTCTCTTCTATCAGGTTCAGTGTGTTCGGACTGATATTGAGGTCTTTAATCCATTTGGACTTGAGTTTTGTGCATGGTGATAGATATGGATCTATTTTCATTCTTCTACAGGTTGACATCCAGTTTTGCCAGCACAATTTGTTGAAGATGCTCTCTTTTTTCCATTGTATACTTTTAGCTCCTTTATCGAAAATCAGGTGTTCATAGGTTTGTGGGTTAATGTCAGGGTCTTCTATTCGATTCCATTGGTCGACTTCTCTGTTTTTATGCCAATACCAAGCTGTTTTCAATACTGTAGCTCTGTAGTAGAGTTTGAAGTCAGGGATGGTAATGCCTCACAGGGAGTTTCTTCTGCCTGTCACATTTGTTGCTAGTGCTATTCCATTTTTAATCTTGATTATTTCTGTTTTTAAGCCCAGAATTTCTTTTGGGTTTCTTTTAATAATTTTAATCTATCTTAGAAATTTTTATTTGTATATTGTTTTCCTGATTTTATTAACATGTCTATGTTCTCTTATAACTTAGTTTAATGTCTTATCATTTATTTTAAATTTTTGGTCATACACCTTCTAGATTTATGTTTTTTGGGGATTGTGTCAAGTTTTTATGGTTTTTCATGGTTCTTGCTTTGTGTTGATGGCTGCATATTTGATGGCTGAGTTTTAATAGGGAAGCATTTTCATATAGTGGAGGGTATAGTATCAAGTTCACACACTGGTGAAAGCTCAGAAGCTTAGTCTTCATGTGTGTCAGTTGGGGTCGGTGTCAGCACAGTCTGTGAGTCCTCAGCAGCCATGGCTGTGGATGTCTGTGATGGTGAGGGCTATTGCAGTTCTGCTTGTTTACCTTTGTATCCTAGAAGAGACTATGAATGAGGCATCTATCCTAACACTAGGGTAGTATATGTGGGCACTCATGGAATAGCCCCAGAAATAATCAAAGATGGATATGTTTGCTGCAGCTATGGTAGTGACATTTGTGGAATGTCTGGGGGACTCAGTGTAGAAGTCACACATGTGTAGGATGAGAGTGACTCTAGAGCTTAGGGCAGAGTTAGAGCTAACGTTGATGGTATACAAGATATCTGGGCCTGGGGTTTGTGGAGCAGTGGTAGAGCTATAGCACATAGTATAGGCATACACATAACACATAGTGACAGGCCCAGGGTAGTGTTAGCCTGTGGAAGTGCTGTTTCTGTTGTCTGAGCTGTGAGCATGCACTTATGGCTCTGTGGTTTGAAGCACATGTAGATTTTGGAGGAGTGTTCACACAGTCCAAGAGCAGCAGCACAACAATGACTCCTTTTTGAGGGTAAGGCCAAAGCAGCTTCTCTCAATTTAGCTGGTCTGTGGTGGGATTGATGGTGGCTATCTTCATGGTGAAAGATGCCAATTTCTCATGCAGAACAGAAAATTCACATTGGCACAAGAGTGTGTATAGTTCTATGTCATTTTAGCACATAAATATTTGATGTCAGTCACCATATTCAAGATAAAGAATCATTCCATTTCTACAAAGTACTTTCTTCTGTACTTTGCAGTTATACCTCATTTTCTTACCCCCAAATACTTTACATCGACACTTACTAATCTATTTTATAATTAAAAACTTTTAAGCCAAATAAATTTTGAAATGGTATAAACTTATACTGTTTCAAGAATGTTATCAAGCTAATCATATGGATATATGTAAAGTGCCACGTCTGTTCAGTGCTCTGTCGTACAGTGTGGGAGCTGGGAACTAGACTGGAGATTTAGAAATCTATGCACCCAAAGAGAGAAACAAGAATGCCAAGAATGACAACCTTTTTGTGCTCCAGGAAAGCTTATATAGGGATCATTAACTGATAGCCACACCCCAGCTCTTGGGATTTCCAGCTGTAAAATCCACCAGAATTCACTCCCCTGTCATCAGGAACTTGTAAGGGTCTCATGCTCAGAACAGCTGCAGGCACAGGAAAACAAGTTGTTTTGCTTGGTTCACTTAGGCAGGCAAAGTCAAGGGGCCAGTGGTATACAGCCCCCAACAAAGTTTTTGAGACGAGTTTAAAAAGGTCAGAATACTGTGTAAATTCATCTACAATCCATTATTGGAACTACAGTGTGCTGTTCAGAGAGACTCTGGGTGGTTCTTTCTCTGTTGTGTTGTGACCTGTATAGACTTTCAGAACCTTGAGGAGAAGCGGGACACCAGAAACTGGAAATAGTGTTTCTGACCTTTGCAGCTGTGTCTGTGAACTTCATCCTGGGCTGTGCTTTTCTGGAGCCTTTCCAGAAGACCTTCTACAGAAATAAGACGTGGGAAACCTTCTAGAGAATGACTTCTGTAGGTAAAAAAAATGTGAAGACCAGAATATTGAAGATGGCTACAGAAGTCCTAGGTGATAAATAAGAAGTTGAGTGGTAGAGGAAACCTTGTCAAGTGTGTCCTGTGTGGTACAAAGTGGGTAGCCAGAACATTGAAGATGACTACAAAAATCCCATCAGAAGTCAGGCAGTAGAGATACTTTGAAAATGAGTGAAGCAACCATCTGTGAAGATTCTAGACTGTGTTTTGAACAAGAAAACATGCATGCGAAATCAGTCCCCCCCACTCTGTGTGTGTGTCCTCATTTGTCATTCATCCCCTTCAGAACTCATACAGACAACAAAGAATATGATTATGAGGAAAATGGAGGAAAATGTGGTTGTGATGACAAATCTTGGTTGTCAGCATGAAGCACCTGGGAAGAGGGAGCCTCAATTGAAGACTTGCTTTTATTAGACTGACCTGTGATCTTGTCTGTAGGGCATTGTCGAGATTGCTGGCTGGTAAGGGAGGGCCCAGCCCATAGTGGGTGGTACTCTCTCGGGACAGCTTAGCTTAGTCTTATGGTGCTGACTAGACCACAGGAAACAAGCCAGTAGACAGGGTTACTTCATGGTTTCTGCTTAAAGCTTCTGCTTTGAGTTTCTGCCCTGACTTTTCTTAATGATGGATTGTAACCTGGAAATAAAGCCAGTTGAGCCCTTTCTGCCCCAAGTTGCATTCGATCCTGATGTTTATCACAGCAACAAAAACCAAGCTAGAATTCGGGAAAACTCTAACTTATTTCCATTTCTTCCAGAAGCAAAGAAAGTGTACACATTGAAGATATTCTATAAAGGTAAGAAATGTCATAAAGTCTTCGGTTTCCTAAATTCTCTTAGAAATCTCTAGGAACTCATGCTGGAGAGAATCCTTGTGAATATAAGCCATATCGGAAAGGCTTCAGCCACTTAACTACTCAGCTCCATGAAAATACTCACACTGGAACAAAACCTTCTACATGAAATCAGTGCGGGAGAAATTTTAGTTTTCTATAAAAAACATGCATGAATGTACGGAGAAACCTCATGAATGAAAAAGAAAAACAAACAAGAAACCCAACCCACCATCAACAACAAAAACTGCAGGAAAACCTTCTGGTGTTTTTTTTTCCTTCAGATACACAAAAGAATTCTCAAAGAAGAGAAACACATATGTAAGCACTATGGGACAGCTTCAATCATTCTAGTACTGTTTAAATGCACAAAAAGCTCACATTGAAGAGAAACCATGTGTGTAAGAAAGCCTCAAGGACTCCAGTTACCTTAAAAAAAAATAAGACTCATACCTACAGCAAGTGGGACAGCTACACAGTCCTGACAATTCTAGCACACACAAAAATGTAGTGGATAGGACTTGTTTCCGTTCAGATTGTAGGAAAGCCTCAAATTAGTTTAACTGAGATACAAAAGTACAATATGGAGAGAATGTTCTTAAAGACATGAAGTCTTAATTAGCACACATAAAAAACCATACTTGGTCAAAATCTTGTGCATGCAAGATATCACAAATGTTTATAGATTGGTAGGTGTTAGGGCTTATGTTGACTTAATAAATTAGTGGTTATAGATTTTCCACCAATAACCAGGGATTCTCTAGTACTGAGTAGTTATCTAGGTTTCCAGTACTAGAGGAGGTTTCCCTCTTAGTGTGTCTTAAGTCCAATTAGAGTTGATGGTTACTGCCAAGTTATGTGTGCCACTCCTGGACCCTTTAGGTTATTGTGCCAAGGTAGTTGTTGTGGTTCATATGCAGCATAGACAGGTAGGACTATTGGTTGCTTCTCTCCTTTGGAAGCTTGCTTGGTGCTTTTTGGTACCATGAAATTTAGGAGGGAACATTTTGGTTGCTTTCAGTTGGGGGCTATAAAAGTAAGGTAGAACATTTTCATTTACTGTAATTATGTTTCAGTTCTCTTATTTATTTTTATTTTTGTTTTCTCCCTCTGTTGTCATTTCTGTGTTGTAGAATATTATTTTAAGGTGTGTTACTTTTTGTTTATGCTCTGGAACATTTCTTTAATGATACAAAGATATGTTTGATTAAATAAAATTCACCTGCGGTTCAGAGGCTGAGTCAGCAACTAGTTGACAGGAAGTAGTAGGGAGAAGCTGGGTGGAGAAGGATTTATAAAGAGGGGTGAGCGAAAGCAGGAGGACTTCTTAGGAGATGCTAGGGGGCGAGTCTGGTGAGCTGCTTGCTATGCAGCCTCTTTGGGAAGCAGGATTCTATTGCAACCTTTGAATCTTGAGTTCTTTAATGGGACAGAGATTTAGATAAGTTTTCTTAGTAGTTTTTAAAGAGTTGGTGCCCAAGGGAACAGAATTTCTTCAGGCTGTGGCTCTTGCGGCCTAGCCGCTGCTGGTAGTGGCGGAGCTGCAGTTGCTGACTAGGATAACCGTGGTTTAAAAAGCAGACAGTTAACAAATAGGACAGCACTTGTGAATGGGTTACTTGACATTTTAAAAATTCCATTTTGATGTACACTTGTGTGTGCTATTTTCAGTGATTTCTCTAGGTGTTACTTGTCACAGTTAACATTTTGAATAAAATGAAGAAATATGGCTCTCTGTGAATTTTTTTTACTTGAAAATTTCATACATGCATATAATACATAGGAATCTTATTCAATCCCACTCCTTTCGGCTCCCTCCCCAATATATCTCCCTTCAAGTTTTATGTTCTCCGTATATATAAATATAGGTATAGGTATCGGTATCTACTAGACAAGAGCTACTCATTTGCACATGACTGTGGGGTTAATCGCTGAGGGCATGAACAACCTGCCAATGACTTCCCTTTGGAAAAAAAAAGTGATTCTCCCTCTCATATCAGCAGTCAGCTGCCAGTAAATCTTTGGCTAGGAGTGTGGCCTTGGGAGTCCCTCACACCTCTGTGTTGGAATTTGTAACTAGCTTGGTCATGTGCAGGTAATCATAGTTGTTGAGTTCATGTGTTCAACACTTATATCCCGAGGACAGCATTTTGCAGTACTCATCTTCACCCTCTGCCTCTTACATTCTTCTTGCCCTCCCTTTCATGATTGTTCCTGAGCACTCAAAGTCTCTTATTTTCAGCACTTTGAGCAGGTATGAGTCTTTGCATTAACAACTACCTCCTGAAGCAAAAAGCTTCTCTGCCCAAGGTTGAGAACAGTATGGTTAAAAACCTATGGGTAAAAACAAATATTTAGAAGACGGTTTGACAACATGGCCATTTAGAAAGACAGCACCAAGAGGTTCCTCCCTTGGGCATACTACTTTCTAGGCATGGATTTGGACCATGTTTATAGTACCAAACATGAAATTCTCTTCTGTGAAGTAGATCTCAAATCCAATCAAGACAACAGCTGGTTACCCCATAAACAGCCTTGCCACTATTGTACCATTGTGTACATCTTGCCTAGTTGGTCAGATTTGTAGCATGCAGAGTCCAGGATGTGTAAGACCATTGATGTCATCCCCCCCACCCCTGCATAGCAACTTTTGGCACTGTGAAAGCTACCTAGCAGGGAGACAAGTTGATTCCTCTGTGTCCTGCAATTAAAGTATTTGGTGTCTTTAATAGTAGAGTCTTACTGCCTAGGTTAAGGCGGTCTACCAAAAGTAGTGGCAATAGCCTGTATTGTTTGGGGTGTTATACTTAACACTGAGGATTTTTATTTAATAACCCATGTTTTCTAGAGCATGTCTGTTTATATGGGGTACATTTGTTCAAATTTCTTTGTTGTGATATTATTTTTTAAAATTAAGATTCGTTTATGTTTATGAGTTTTATCTGCGTGTATGCATATGTACCACATGTGTATCTGGTTTCCATGGAGCTCAAAAGAGGGCATCAGATGAATGGAATTGGAATTATGGATGGATTTGAACCATTTCTAGATTCTGGGAACTGAACTTGAGCCCCTGCAAGAGCAGCAAGTGTTTCTACCTCTCAAGTCCCTGTTGTTATAGTCTTAGTTAGCTCACACGCCAGTGAGATTTTATAATACTTAGTTTTGGTTAATCTGCCCCACCTCTCCTTTCATTCCTTTGAAGTCCTTTTTCTTTTACCTACTTATAATTGCCATAATAGATTCAGATGAACGCTTCTTTATTCTAAGAGTTCTTTTATTAGCTATCATTCCTTTGAATATTGCTTTTATTTTCTCCCTTTGATTTTATTTAGGTAAATAACAGACCTTCTCAATTCCATCTTTATGCCTCTTCCTCTGTCAGTTTTCTACCTTCTTACCTGTGGCCTTGATAAAGGTGATTTTTTTTTCTGGTCTGTTTGTTCCATTTTGCTAGTTGTCTTTTTAGCTTTATCTGTTAACTTACCCATTGAACTTTGTTTTTTTTTTTAAAAGTTTCAATATTAGTTTAATATTGTGATTTTATTTTAAAAGCTGTTTTTCTTTTGACTTTGTGTTGTATATATGTATTTAAATACATCTGTTTTTAGGTTTCCATTCAATAGTGCTATACTTTGAAATTTGGGGATATATAATTCAGTTTTTATATTTTAACCTCTTTTTAAATTTGTATTGCTTCTAATATAACTTACAATTTGAAATGGGGGATCATTTTCAATAGAACTGTTTCTGAGTTTAGTTCTTGCCTGGGTTGAGAATGTTGTCTCTAGAGAAGTTTCATCAGTATCGCATTTATGTGTTCAATCTGGAACCAACTTTGACTTTTATATTCTTTTAATACTAAGAATTCTACAAGGTAAAATTCCCTGAGCCTTTTAACAACTGATAATTCTTCTAGACTGACCTTCCAATGGTGGCTCAGTGGCCTTATGTGGATTATTTTAGTTTATTCTTTATGAGGAAGGTATCTTGTGGCATCCTTCCTTTTCTAGGCTACTGAGGCAGACAGACCCAACATTAGTGTAAGTCTCAAGGCTTTGATTATATGCTAGGAGATATCCCTTACAAATTATTGCACATTTTGTCATACATTTAAAGTGTCTTTACCAGGTGATGATGCTGCATGCCTTTTATTCCAGCACTTGGGAGGCAGAGGCAGATGTATCCCTTAGTTTGAGGCCAGCCTGGTCTACAGAGCAAGTTCTAAGACAACCTGATCTATACTGAGAAAACCTGTCTTGTAAAACCAAAATAAATAAATAAAAGTGACGTCACACTTTATATTCAATATACCTAAGTGTGATTTTGGTCAAAGGACTTTCATATTTCTAGAAATGGAAATCTGTTTACTTACTTGTGGGCTGTGAGCTTCCTGAGGGTATGATCAGGGCCAATTTAATTCGCATTGCTTCTTCAGCTCCTAGTGCTTATACACACCAAACAGTAAATGTTTGTGGAGGGAATATGCTGTTCGTGAGAGATTTAATTGTAAAAGTGAAAACTAGAATAAACCTAAAAATCTAATAGCAAGGAACTAGTGTATCTGCTTAAAAGTAAGAGATTATCACTCATGTAATACTTTTTTAGCCAGAAAATCATGATCTAGACAGCTGCATCATAAGATTTAAAGATATTAAATATTAAGTATAGGTAAAAATATGATTCAGTTTAACTTTAAAGTATGATAACCTCTAAAATGTGCATAGCAAAATAAAATAAAAAAACTAGAGAGAGAGAGAGAGAGAAAGAGAAAGAGAGAGAGAGAGAATATGAAGTTGTGTGGAAACCAGAGGTCTGCACTGGGAGCCCATCAGTTTAGAGATCCAGTATTTCTCTTTCTGAATCTTGAGTTCACTGACTGGGTAGGCTGTCTGACTAGTGAGTTCCAGGAATCTGCCTTTCCATACCCTCTCCCAAACCCAGGCCTGGAATTAAAAATACATGCCCCTTAGCCGGGCGATGGTGGCGCATGCCTTTAATCCCAGCACTCGGGAGGCAGAGGTAGGCGGATCTCTGTGAGTTCGAGACCAGCCTGGTCTATAGAGCTAGTTCCAGGACAGGCTCCAAAGCCACAGAGAAACCCTATCTCGAAAAACAAACAAACAAACAAACAAAAAAAACAAAAATACATGCCCCTTGTCCAGCTTTTTCATTGGGTACTGGGGATCTGAACTCAAGTGCTCATGTATGCATGGTGGGCTTTTTACTGACCGAGCTATCTTTCTAACTCTTCTCCTTATTTTGTAAACTTTCTGTATTGTAGTTTTATAATGACAATATTAAAAGGGAAAACATATTAGTGTCCTTAAAAGCTTTTAGATTTAGATATACTAAGAGTTGATAAAACATAAAAATTCCAGAATTAGTTTTTATTATTAAAATATTTTCAGACTTTTATATGAAAACACAGAAAAAGATCTTTCTGATACTCAGCGACACCTTGCTAAGAAAAAATATGAGCTACAGCTTACTCAGGAGAAAATTATGTGCTTGGATGAAAAAATTGGTAAGTTTATTTTTCTATCATTGCCTTTTATTTTTCTTAAGTTTTGTAGAAAGATATATTTTTCTTTCCTTTAGTTATAAATACATTTATGAAGAGGCTGTTAGCCTTAAGTGTATGATTATGATTAATTGAAAATGCATTTTTATTTGACTGCAGCATTTTTTAAGTTTAGATTTAGAACTGCAAATACTTAGTTATGACTTGAATTTTATAGTGAAGAGTTGAAGCAGCAGCCCCTTTCTTTATGATAATTACTTGTAATCTAATACTGTTTGTATAACATGGCAACTTACTCAGAGCAGTTGAAAGAAATTGTAATGTATATGTATTTCCACTTTGCATAGAAAACATTCATATATTATATTAGTTATATAAGTAATAGTGTCTGAGTTTGCAAAATAAGTTCAGTTTGATAAAAATTCCCATTTATGTTGACATGCTCACATCTTATTCCTCTTAGAAGCAACAGACAAATTTTGTCATATGGAAGACTAAAGATAAGGACGTTTTTTTAGTTTTGGAATTCTCAGGAAAATTAGTTTTTCCCAGAGAAGAACACATTAATTGGTTATCCAATACCACAGCCCTGAAAACATACATAACAAGTAATACTATATGGTCTGAGCAGGTTGTATTTAAATATTTATACACATATATGTATGTAACAGCAATTAAAGAAAGAGAAGCCATGAATTTGAAACAGAACAAAGGGCTACATGGGAAAGGTTGAGGGGAAGAAAGGAAAATAGGGATGATGTAACTATAATTTCAAAAGTAAAAAAATTACTTAAACCCCCCTTCTAATGTTTAGTAATTGTTAACATGAGTAACTAGGTAGATAGAATTGCTACTGATTGAGACAAGAAAGATTCAAAGAGAAATCTGAAAGATAATATAATAAGATCCCATATATACACAGTGTTTTAAAACCATGAAGTAACCTTGGGGGTGGTGCATTGACAGAGAATAACGAGAGGAGAATTCAAGAGAGAGTAAGAAGAAATAAAAGAAGTGGGGAGAAAACCAAGAAGTTAACCTGGAAGGCAGGAAGGAAAGGTATTTTAAAGTAGAGGGTATGATCTCTTGTCAGATACTTTTGGAAAATGAAATAATATAGGTCTAAAAATTATCAATAAACATTAGCACTGGCAGTCTGCTAACAGTGACCCAAAATATCTTGGAGTATTAATTGTGGAAAAGGAGTGAGTCTAGGAATGAATGAGAACTCAATAAAAGTGGGAAAGAACAGAAAAGTCTCTTGAGACTTTTGTATATATGTGCATTATATGTATATACTTTATGTACATAAAATATGTGCTTATTAAATATTATACACACACACATATATATATCACATTTGTACCAAGAAGTAGGTTCAGAATCCCTGAAGCTAGGGCCTAGGAAAGCAACAGAGACTCATTTGTATTGGAAATGCCAGGATTGTAGGATGACCACCCATTGGCCAGTGGCCATTGTGAAGTGAAACCAAGCTATTGTGACAGACGGGGGAGTGCATATGCCTACGCATAAACACACACACACACACGGACACATGTGCATATGAACATATATAAACATGCTTATATGCATATATATGTTTTATTTAAATATTTTAATTAGTATAAACTCACACTAGAAAGGCTACAAAATAAAGAGTTGGACTAGACTCTTGGGACATTTGGTATTGGAAAAGCAATTGGTGTGCTGTTCCCTGGAGAAGGATATTTTTTCTGAGAATTCTAAATGTTAGAAGTAATTTAATCTTCCACAAGCCTAACAAAAATTGACCTGGTCTTCAAAGAGGAGGAAGATGTGATCATGTCAATTTACATAGGACATTTTATCCAAGTGATTTTCTTTGTAATCCTAAGCAATTAAAAGATAGCAAAAATTTAGCATGGTAGTCCTTATCTGCAATCCCAGCACTTAGGAGGTTGAAGTAGGAGGATCATGAGTTCTAGGCCAGTCTGGGCTACATAACAAGTTCCAAGCCTGTCTGGTCTATGCCATGAGATCCTGTCTCAAAAAATCCAAACAAACAATACAGCAGAATACAGTACTTAATAGATTTTTAAAGAAACAGATGTTTGTATTCTTTTCCTTTTGTTGTGCTAAAGTACCCTATCAAAATGAACTTAAGGGAAGAAGGATTATTTCAGTTTACAGTTCAAAGTAGTTTATCCTAATAACAGAAAAGTCAAGACAGCAGGAGTTTAAAGTAGCTAGTCACATGTTTGCAACCAGAAGAAAAAACATACATGTGTGCTGCTCAGCTTGCTTTCTCTACTTTTTATATACAGTCCAGGACCTCCTGCCTAGAGGATGTTCCCACCTCCAACTAAGAACTGTCTTCCACATCATTTAGTATAATCAAGATAATCCATATAGGCATGCCAAATTCTGTCATTTTGACATCATCATGATAACTAGATAATAAATAGATTGATTGGTTTTCAGTGGAAATATACACAGATATAAAAACAAAAACGGGTGTTGCCTGAGAGGCATCCTACCTCTGAGAAAGACCATGACATTTTTAAGTACTCTATGATGTGATGAGATGGTATTATCATCACTTAAGTGCTGCTATGGGATGGCTCTGGACAGGAATAACTGTAGGTGCTGTCTTAGAAGTCTGGGCTAGCAGAGCTCTCCTTGCAGACCTTTAGAAGAGTGGTCTAAAACTCTGGCATATGACATAGTCTCCTAGAAGCTAAGAAAGATCATTGGAGCCAGACTTACTGAAGATTTATGCCAAGTAATTCTATGATCCTAAAGCATCTACACTCTAGACCAAAGTTCTCACCCAATGTGGATTAGAACACTGTGGGGTGGAGGGCACAGTGTGCTTGTCAAAAATACAAGTTGCTGTGCCCGCTATCAGAATTTTTGATTCAATAAGACCATAGAAAGCCTAAAAATTGGTGTTTCCTAGGTGGTTCTGACAGAGTTATGTGAAAAACCACAGTTTAAAAAATGCTGCTTCATACGAATTCATTATTCATGCCTTCAGTGCCTGTCAGAGTGCTCACAAAAAGGATACCTTAGATGATTGTCCTCCTTAGGAATTTTAGAAAAATAAGAATCAAATTATTAGGAGACAATTAACTCTAAAGCTGATTTAATTGAATATTTGATTAAAATTTTTTTTGTCAACTTTACATTCAACAGTCATTTTAGGCTAGTTGGGAAGTGTTTTTTGTTTGTTTGTTTGTTTTTTCTTTTTTAAGGTACCTGGAGGGACAGCCATGGGTGCTGGGAACCGAACTCTTATATTTTTTTGGTTGTGAGCCTAGCCTTTAACGGCTGAGCCATCCCTCCAGGCCTAGATGGGAAGTTAATGGAGAAAATCCATAGGTTGTTTTGATATTCTACCTGTCTCATTTGTTCCCTTCTTGTGCTCTCTACCACATAGATCAGTCTAATTAGATGCTGGCATAGAGCTTTCCTTTGTTATCATTCCAGTCGTGCTTTTACATTTATGGGCATTTAGAACTTTGTGATTCACTATGGTTTATAATCACAAAAAAAAAAGCATCTTATTTGGGTTATGATACTTTTAAGTGATTGAAAAACATAAAACAACTAGTTAGAAAATATTTCAATCTGATGAACTGGAAAAAGATTTTATCTTGATTTAAACAACACCTTTATGATTATTTAGATAATTTTACGAGGCAAAGTATTGCACAGCGAGAAGAAATCAGCATTCTTGGTGCAACCCTCAATGATCTGGCTAAAGAAAAGGAATGCCTACAAGCATGTTTGGATAAAAAGTCTGAAAATATTGCATCCCTTGGAGAGAGTTTGGCAATGAAAGTATGTTCTGAGAACTGGTAGACAAGATATGCTTAAATGAAATGTTTAAATATTAAGCTGTGGGTTAATTGACTCTGAAGAAAAGAGTAGGATTTGCTCAGATTTTCCTACAAAGTCAAAACTTTAAAATATGATGTTGAAATATCTTAACCCAGTTTTAGGAAGTATGCATGCAAATATTCTAGCTAATCTTTAAAACTTACTTTTCTATCATGAATTAGTGATTCGTCTAAATTGAAATAGAGTAGTAAGAATGATGTTTTTCTTTCAAACATTCTATCACCTTGGAGAGCCATATGTTCATTTCATTAAAACTGCTTTTGTGGTTATAAGTTAGGAACACACTGTTTTTGTTTTTTGAGACAGGTCTCACTGTGTAACCCTGGCTGGTCTGGAACTCAGTATGTAGATCAAGCTGGCCTCAAACTCCCAGAGATCTGTTTGCCTCTGCCTCCCACATGCTGGGGTTAAAGGTGTGTGCCACCAGCCCAGCTTGTTTAAGGTATTTTGAGGGGCACATGTTTTATGCCATTGTCAGTCTTTAGGAGAAAGTAGGCTGTGTGCTGCCTGTTCATAAAGTTGGGTGATAATTCTACCTATGTGGTTTTTTTCTCATTAAACAACAACAGAAGATTTCACAAGGAAGACAGAAAGATAAAAAAATCCCTTTTTAGCTGATAAGCTGATTGTGAAGTCAAGTCTAGTCTGGTTTTTTAAGCAAAGATTGTATCATTGGAGTAAGTTTTTTTTCCTATTCTAAGGGAACTAATTCATTAATATATCCATCTGTCCATCCAGTCTTTCAACAAGTATTTATTGACATGTACTAGGCGGTATAGTAAAAACTGAGGGTGAATGTGGAGTTAGAGAGGAAGATCCTACTATGAGTATAAGCACCATAGGGACATAGGCATCCTGTGTTATTGGAGTTTGGCAGAAGCACATCTGATTCAGCCCGGGGGTTGGGCCAGGGGAGGAGGAAGGTCTAGGAAGCCTTACAGGGAGTGACGTGCCTTAAGTTTTCCTGAAATATGACTAGAAATAAGCCAGAGAAGGACTAGGGGAAGAGGACAGTGGGAGCGTTGATAGATGGGCAGAGCAACTAACACTAGAGTCCACAGACTCTCGTGGGAGAATTTCAGGACCGTTCCAGAGACTTTGTAGCTAGAGACTAGGTTACAAGGAGCTATGTATGGCCAGAGAAACAGCCAGTCACAAAGATATGTGAGATGTTGGCTGTGGACTCTGGTTATCGCTATAATAAATGTGAGTGAGAGGTTACAACTGGGTCTTTATTTTATAAGGAACATTCTGGCAATCATGAATCTGCATTACAGATGGACTGTAGGGAACTGAGACTAGAGACAGACTGATAAAAAGGTAAATGGTGAGACCTGCCTGGAGATGCTGCAGCGCCGTGAGGAAAATGCATTATTCAGGAAGTGAGACTGAGAGCTTGTGCTTGTGCCCATCAGTAGTCCTGTGCACAAGGAGAAACACAAGAATAGAGCATGCTGGGCAGAGTGACTCTTCACTGCTGAGCTGGAGCTGTCCTGTGGACGCGTAAATGTAGGCTTGGAGAGAAAATTGAAGTTAGATTTCGATTCACGAGTACGATTGAAGGCATGGAAGGAAATTGTGTATACATGCATATGTACATATATGTGTGTGTTTACTGAAAAAGGATCTTATGATTTTTAGGCACAATTTTGATTGTCCTTATTATATTTGAAACAATAAACATGGTTTCCTTTTAAAGCACATTTAGGCATAATTTTTGCCTCTTTTAGAATCTCATTTTTTGTGCCATATACACTATTTCAAATTCCTCTCATTCTGTGAACTGCATTATGGTTCCTTTACAAGGACAACTAAGATGCACATTCATTTCAAAATGAAGAAATTTAAGGTTTTATGAAACATAAAACCCTGTTTTTCGAGACAGGGTTTCTCTGTGGCTTTGGACCTTGTCCTTGTAGACCAGGCTGGCCTCAAACTCACCAAATGTTCCATTTTAAGTAGTGTGTGTGTGTGTGTGTGTGTGTGTGTGCGCGCGTGTGCGCGTGCACGCATGCACGTGTGCATGTGTTTTCTTCCATAAGTTTGTTCTTTGGGGGATGAACTGTTTTTGTTAATGGATGTTTTAATCGTATTTTGGCCAAATATATTTGGTCATATTGTCACATATAGACCCTTCCCCATTCTATTAAAGGTCAGAAGCTGAAAATACTCTAGTGGGGCACACAAATAAAGGAAGATAATGCATGCTTACTTTGAGTTAGGTGTGCTAGTAACATGAAATGCAATATGTCGAAATCTATTTCCATCTTCAATGATTCTACAATTTTAATTTTTCACAACAGCTCTGAAATACTGGGACAGGTGTTTGAAATTAATACTGCTAATATAAATAATATACTCAGTTATTTTTTCTAAGAAATAAACTTAGTTGTCTACAGTTCTGTATGTAGGATTGAGGCTAGGGAAGAACACACCAACTGGTTATCCAATGCCAAATATCAGCCTTGAAAACATACATGCACATAACATGAGACTTAGCAGTTAGTATTTATATGTTTAGGAATATATGTGTGCATGCATACATATACATGTATGTGGCAACAAATAATTAGAGTCCATGAATTTGAAAGAGAGCCATGAAACAGTTTGGAGGGAGGAAAGGGAAGGGAAAATGACACTATTATTTCTCAAAAATAAAATAATTATAAAAGAAACAAATTTAATTACATATTATTCACTTTCCCAAGTTTTATGACATGAGAAACATATGGAAGTAAATTAGTACTGTCTAGTGTGTAATATTGTATTGCCAAACAATGGTGATTATGGGAGTCTTATATAGCTGGATGATTATGTAATTTTTTTTTTTTTTTTTTTGGTTTTTCGAGACAGGGTTTCTCTGTGGTTTGGGAGCCTGTCCTGGAACTAGCTCTGTAGACCAGGCTGGTCTCGAACTCACAGAGATCCGCCTGCCTCTGCCTCCCAAGTGCTGGGATTATAGGCGTGCGCCACCACCGCCCGGCGACATAAATTTTTTAACACAGTATTAGTTACATGATCTCATATCAATACACCAGAATATCCTTTCCTTTAATGAATTTACTTTAACCAGTACAAATGTGCACACTGATTATAAGCTTTAAAGTGTAGAGAAGAATATGGCATAAATTTTTAATACCAAATGAAAATCACGGGAGGGGGATAATTTCTTTTTATTAATTAAGCGTTGGTAGAAATGATTTTTAAATAAGTTTAACTTAATATTTGTATTAATTTCAAGGAAAAGACCATTTCAGGCATGAAGAATATCATTGCTGAGATGGAACAGGCATCAAGGTAAATCATTAAAAATACTCGAGCATATACTGGAAGCAAATACTATTTATGTCTGAAAATTGAGGGACTTATCTGATATATCAGTACCTCTGAGTTTAGTAGGGTCTTAGGATGGCATGGGGAGTAAAGGAGAGGATTATGTTCAAGAGAAATAAAGAGAAAGGCTTCTGACACAGGAATAATGGTAAAGAACCATGGTCTGTGTTCAAAAGCTTTTTTGAACTACCAGTAGGTGAGTGTTGTTGGGACCTCAACTATAAGAGAAGTGAAGGAGGGACTGGATAAATGGTTCAGCTGTTCCAGGCACATTCTGCTCTTATAGAGGACCCAAGTTCAGTTCCCAGCACCCGTATGGTGGTCCACACTCTTCTGACCTGCAGCAGGCATGCATGTGGTACATGTACACACATACAGGCAAAACATTCATACTCCGGAAATGAAATCAGTCTTGGGGGAAAAGGAGTAAAGGAAGAGAAGCCAAACATGTGAGAAGGCCTATACAATACACAGGTGAGTATTGATTTTCATCCTTTGGGAAGTAAAGACTATTAAAATGCTTTAATTTTTAAGGTAGTTTTCACTGAATTATCCAGAATGAAGAGGTAGTAAATTTTTAGAAGCGGTATGGGGGAACAGAAGGAATGAGGTCTTTATAATGAGGGACTTGAGGGAAATGTCAGGTTTCCAGGTCTCCTTGCATATGACAGGAGGAGTGTTCAGGGAAGATGACTTTAGCTCTAAATTTAAAGAGCCCATGAGACCTTGTAGACGTGTCTGGAAAGGATGAGTCTGAGATGCTAACAAGGGGCTAATCCTGGAGACAATGATCCTGCAGTTTACATGGTGCTGGGAGCCATATTAGGCAGGGTTCTCTAGATGAACAGAACCGAACAGAGGTTGTAGCAGCCTGAGCCAGCGTTGGCCTAGAGCTCCTGAGAGAACTGCTGGTGTTCATTCTACATTCAGTGACCAAAGAAGTTGAAGTCTATGACAGCAGCAGCAGCAGCTGTGGCTGCCCACATACAGGAAAAGGGGTGGGGGCGAGAATGGGGGCCAGACAACACTTTTTTCCTGGAAGAGCTGTTTAGAGGGTGCTGCCCACTTTGAGGAAGGCTCTCCTTCAGTCAGTTAAGCTTCTCTGGAAACACTATCACAGACGTGCCCAGAATATGTTTCCTAGGGTGTTTAAGTGTTATCAAGTTGATAAGACCAGCTGTCACAACTCCGCTCTTTACCAACTTGACACACAATCACATCTAATGTCTTTCTTAAATTTTAGATGAAGACTGTAACAAGGCCATAAGTCCAGGTGATATGATATAACTATCCCATGTCTAACGGAAAATGCACTAATTCTTTTTCCAGAAAAATGGCAGAGTCCCTTGAGAAATGCTTACTTTTTAAGTAACTCACAACTTAAGTTTGATAGTATAGATATAATGACACTTAAGTTCTGAAAGCAACTCAATGTATTACATGCTAAAGCTATAAGACAGGAAAGAAAAACAGATCTGCTTAATATATATGTATACACATACACACAACAACAACAAAACACCCAGGAAATATGTATAATTACAGTTCTGATTTCTGTATCTAGTACTATGGCAGAAGCTAATAACTGATAAAGTACTATTCATTCTGCATTTCCTCCACCTTAAAAAAAAACCCTCAGCAAATCTGGGGCTTTTTATTTTGGGGGCATGACCCAAACTTTCACTACTGAAGGACCTGTGGTTTTGGCCATCCTACCTAGGTTGAGTTGCAGCTTCCCATTGGCTGTAGTCACAGGGCATTCTAACACTAAGAGATGCCCTAAAAGACTTGGTTTCAGACATGCTGTTACTGTGCTTCATTGTGGGCTGCTAGTAAGTTCTCCCTGGAAGTCTGAATCAACCACTCCTAATCCTTTAACTCATTTGACTCAGGAGCCCAAAGTGGCCAGGGGATGCCTTAGCTTCTAGAGCAGTGGAATGGTTCATGTACCTCCTGGTTGAAACACTCTCCCCTCTCTGGACCCAAAGCTCATTAGGCCAGCAGAACATAAGGTTGTGGGAATAGGAAGCAGACATTCTTCAGTGGATCAGTAGGGATGATGGTGAGTGGTACCACTCTCATTTCCATTTCTTAATTCTCGGACCATGAATCCTGACTCAAGGGAGATAGTACCATATATTGGACACTGATTCAGAACATATACACCCCTAGCCCTCTGGGCTGTTGCCACATAGTTGGTGCTAGAACTCCATATTTAAAAGGCTATTCCACTGCTCTGTCAAGCCAGCTGCTTCAGGATGGTTGGGAACAAGGTAAGACCAGTGGATTTCATGAGCATAAGCCAACTGTTGAATTTCTTTGGCTGTCAAATAAATTCCCTGGTCTGAAGTATTGCTGTGTGGAATACGACAAAAGAGGATAGGGCATTTTGTAAGCATTATATGCAGGAAAAGTAAATCTATAAGCAGAACAAATAGGTTTCAATAGGACAAAATGCTGTTTTTTTCCCCTAATGTAAGTAATCCAACATAGTAAGAGCCAGCTTTGGTTAGCACCAGTCCCTTTAAGGAAATTCATGTTTACAGTTCTGTTTCTTTACAATAATTCCTGATATCAAAACCTTTATTAGGCAGGGTTTGCTAGAGCAGTGGTTCTCAACCTTTGGGCCACAACCCACACATATAGCAAGCATATCATATATGCTGCATATCATATATTTACATTATAATTCATAACAGTAGCAAAATCATAGTTATGAAATAGCAATGAAATAATTGTATGGTTGGGGGTCCCACAATTTGAGGAACTGTATTAAAGGGTTAACAACATTAGGAAAGTTGAGAACCACTGCTGTAGAGGAGTGTAACCAATAGAATGTATATATGTATATTAAGGGGAAATTGCCTCATGTGCTAGGAGCTGAGTATTCCAGAAGTGGCAGTCTGTGTACCAGAAGGGCATGGAACTTGGCACCTCCCACCCCAAGACACTGGATGCCTCACCAGATTGGTGCTGAGGCCTGGAACTCCCTGCAGAGCCACTAATGTTAAGATTGTATTGGAAGGAGGCAGTGAAAAAAGTGTGATGGCAGTAGAGGAGGGAGAGAGGCTGCAGGCATGAGTGCGTGCTCAGAAGGGCAGGTAGTGTGTGCACTGACTTTCCTTCTCTGACACTGCTGGCCTTTGGAAAGCCTACTGGAAGATACTGTCCTCTTTGAGAATGGGTCTCACCCAATCACTTAACCCTCTCTGGAGCCACTCTCACAGACACAGGAGGGCGTGTCTCTTATATTTTAAATCCTTGTTGAGTTGAAAATTAAGAATCGTTCAGGAGTCGTGGACATGACAAGGGTTTCTCTGAAAAGTAGGGCTAAAAAAGAGAAGGATGAGGTATTCGCTCTAAAAACAACTCTTCAGAGCACAGAGGAGAGGACTCTGCAGGAGAAGAGTCAGTCATAATAGCTAGAAGTGTGAAGAAGTCCTTCCTGTTAAGTGTTGGAGATTTTGAGATGCAGGTACATCAGTGACTTATATCTACTTAGTGCACTTTTCATAGTGAAACTGTAAATGTGCTCTTTGTAGTGGTTCCTTTAAATGTACACATTTTCAAACCTTTGGTTCTCATTCTACCTGTCCATCTTCTGTCTTGTGAGAATTTGTTATTCTATTTCAGTAAAATATCTCTTCTTATGTACTATTTGATTTGTGGAATAGACAGTCTACTGAAGCCCTAATTATGTGTGAACAAGATATTTCCAGAATGCGCCGGCAATTGGATGAAACAAATGACGAACTGGGTCAGATTGCCAGGGAAAGAGATATCTTGGCTCATGAAAATGACAACCTTCAAGAACAGTTTAGCAAAGCCAAACAAGAAAACCAGGTATACTTGCTCCCAGACTCTTTGAGAGAAGAAAAAAATGTATTTCTTCTGAGGCACAGCCCTCATTTCATCCTATAGAAAAGCAGACTCTGCAACTAGCAATTCTTGTTTTTTACTTTTATAACAGATTATGTCATATAATTTCTAGATGAAATTCTCAGACATAAAGTATTAGCTATTAAAGAGAAAGAAATGGGAATGTTATGGATTTGTTTTAAACCTTAGAAAAACTGCCATACCAAAGGGTAAGTATTTGAATTAAACAAAACAAACGAGGATTAAAAGCTATGAGAAATTTTAAAATGGGCCTATTTATAGTGGACTACAAACTTTTGCATTTAAATATTCTATGTAGACTATGCTACAGTTTTGGGATCTTTTTAGCACTATGATACTTTTTTAGGGAAATTCTACTTTTGACTTTGTAAGGCAATATATTTTAGTCTGACAGTCTTCGTTTACAATACTATTATTTCAAGTTGAACTCTTTTAAATGTTTTAAAAAACATTTTATTTTTGAAAAAATAGCCAAATGAAAGAGGCTGATGATGTATCTCAGTTAGTAGGGTGTTTGTTAAGCAGACATGATTCCTGTAACAATACAAAACCAGGTGTGGTGCTGGATGCCTCTAGTCCCAGCACTCAGGAGGTAGAAGCAGGAGGACCAGAAGCCCAAGGTCATCCTTGGCTGTAAATCAATTTGAGGTCAGTTCAGGATACTTGAGTTACAGTTACTATTGACATTTAATATACACTTCTGCTTATTTCATAGAAATTCAAAATTGTAATACTGTTTGTCTTAATTACTGTTCTATTGCTGTGAAGAAACACCATGATCAAGGCAACTAATAAAAGGAAGTATTTAATTGGGGGCCTTTCTTACAGTTTCAGAGTTCATCATGGAAGAGAGGGTAGTAACAGGCAGGCAGGCAGGCAGACAGGCAGGCAGACAGGCAGGCATGGTCTAATAGCTTACATCCTGATCTAATAGCTAATAGTTTACATCCTGATCCACAGCCAGCAGGTAGAGAGGACAAGATTGGTCCTGGCAAGGGCTTTTGAAACCTAAAACCCATCCTCATTGACATACCTTCTCCAACAAGGCCACACTTCCAACCCTTTACAAACAGTTCCACTAGCTGGGGAGAAGCATTCAAACACATGAGCCTATGGGGGGCATTGTCATCCAAACTACCACACTGCCTTTACAAATACTTTTTAAATGTTAGTGGAATAAAAACTGTGCTACTTTATACCATGTCCTTTCTATGTGAAGAACCAGGTATTTAAGGCTCACATGGGGTTAGCTCTTCTTGCTAGATTATACTACCATGTAGTTTAAATTCCATGATTTTTTTTTTGTTTGTTTGTTTTTTCGAGACAGGGTTTCTCTGTGGTTTTGGAGCCTGTCCTGGAACTAGCTCTTGTAGACCAGGCTGGTCTCGAACTCACAGAGATCCGCCTGCCTCTGCCTCCCGAGTGCTGGGATTAAAGGCGTGCGCCACCACCGCCCGGCTCCATGATTTTTTTTTTTTTAAGTTTTTCGAGACAGGGTTTCTCTGTAGCTTTGGAATCCTAGAACTGGCTCTTGTAGACCAGGCTGACCTCCAACTTACAGAGATTAGCCTGCTTCTGCCTCCCAAGTGCTGGAATTAAAGGCATGTGCCAGTACTGCCCAGAAAATTTCATGAATCTTATAATCTGTAAAACTGAATGGTAAATGAGACGTTTACTATTCTGTCCAGAATGCCACTTACTAGCTTGTGACGATATAAATTTTCCTGCTTTGTTAAACTGCATAATTATGATTGGCCACCAGAAAAAATTGGCATCAAAAGAATTTACATATGTTCCAAGGTAGTTTTTTTTCTTCCTTTGGGTCATATAAGAAAGGTTGCTAGTTTTTCTGTAAACTATAGACTGAAACTTTAGGAAGTTTTATTCTTTTTTTTTTTTATTGAGAAAAGGAGAAAAAAAAAACAAGTTTCCACCTCCTCCCAGCCTCCCATTTCCCTCCCCCTCCTCCCACCCTACGCCCCCTCCTCCCACCCTTCTCCCCCTCCCCCCACTCCTCTCCCACTCCCTCTCCAGTCCAAAGAGCAGTCAGGGTTTTCTGCCCTGTGGTAAGTCCTAGGACCTCCCCCCTCCGTCCATATCTAGGAAGGTGAACATCCAAACTGGCTAGGCTCCCACAAAGCCAGCACATTACGTAGGATCAAACCCCCGTGCCATTGTCCTTTGTGTCTCATCAGCCCTCATTGTTTGCCATGTTCAGAGAGTCCAGTTTTATCCCATGCTTTTTCAGTCACAGTCCAGCTGGTCTTGGTGAGCTCCCAATAGATCAGCTCCACTGTCTCAGTGGGTGGGTGCACCCCTTGTGGTCCCGACTTCTTTGCTCATGTTCTCCCTCCTTCTGCTCCTCATTGGGACCTTGGGAGCTCAGTCCAGTGCTCCAGTGTGTGTCTCTGTCTCTATCTCCATCACCAGATGAAGGTTCTATGATGATATGCAAGATATTCGTCAGTATTGCTCTAGGATAGGGACATTTCAGGTTCCCTATCCTCAACTGAGTGAGGTAACCCAGACCCAAAAAGATGAACATGGGATGTACTCACTCATAATTGGTTTCTAGCCATAAATAAGGGTCACGGAGTCTACAATAGGTGAATCTAAAGAAGCTAAGTAAGAAGGGGAACCCAAGGAAAAACATATAGTTATCCTCTTGGCTAAGGGAAGTAGACAAAATTGCCGGGGAGAAAATTGGGATCTTGGGGGTGGGGTGGGATGGGGGTAAGGGGAGATGGGGAGAGAAAAGTTAGAAGGGAAGGAGGTCGGGCCTTGGGAAAACAGGAGGATTGGGATAAAGGAAGGTTGGACAGGGGAGCACGGAACCACAATTCTTAGTTAAGGGAGCCACTTTAGGGTTGGCAAGAGACCTGACCCTAGAGGGGCTTCCAGGTGCCCAAGCCGAGGTCCCCAGTTAGTTCCTTAGGAAGTTTTATTCTTAATATCACGTCTTTTAAACAGAAATATAAGTTCATTATAGAAATTTTTTTTTCTTAAAGGAGAAAAGGAAAAATAAATATCTTCAGGTGTCTTTACCATCTAGTTAGTGTTATATTAACTTTTATCATGTATTTTTCTGATTTCATAGCAATTTACAATTGTAAATAGAATTGTAGGTTTTATATTTCAAATACAGAGAGTGTCTTTCTTCTTTTTATGAATATTTGAAAGTGCCTAAATACATTTCTGTGTTAATGGTTCACAGAGTTTCTTTGTGAAAATTTTGTTTACAGTAAATAATACATGGAAATACCCATTCCTTAGTACAGTTGAAGCTTTAACTCTTCACTAACTTGATAGACAAAACACTATCCCATTGTCTTAATTTGCATATCTTTGGTTACTAGTGAAGTTTATTTTAGTGTTACCAACTTATGCCCCTTATGATATCTTGTCTCTCTGGGTTCTTTGCCTGTTTTCTATTGGGCTTCTGTTCCTTTACCACTTTCCCATATGTGTTTATATCGTTGTTATATTAATTTTATATAATCATCAGTTTCAAATATTTAAAGTCTACATGTTCTTATATATAGAAATTTTTATTTATTATAGTCAAATCTAGCTATCTTTTTTCCATAGGCACTGTCCAAGAAATTGAATGATACTCATAATGAACTCAATGATATAAAACAGAAGGTCCAGGATACAAATTTGGAGGTTAACAAGCTGAAGAACATATTAAAGTCAGAGGTACAAATGCACATTTTTTTCCTTGCTCATGGTACCTCCAATTTTTCATAAGACTTAACTTAGTGATCTATTACACTCATCAGACTAGTGAATCAAGTCTTTCTTTAATCAAATATTATAGTTTTGACTGTGACAGATTAACTATATACTTTTAGAATCACCTGTCCCAAAAGATCACTCAAGAACTTGTATATTTCAGTGTGCTAAATTCACAGTACACTCTCAAGGCAAGTAGATTCTTCTTAACTGAAGAACATGGGGCACAAAATGCTGCATTTTCTGTTAAAACTGACAAAAGTGGCTTATCCTGACTGTTTGACAGGGCAGAATGGATCACGCTGTTATTAAACCACCTGTTTCTTAGAACAATTTGCATATTTTAGTCACTATTTGACCAGTCGTGTGTGTGTGTGTGAGACTTCAGAGATCCCCAAATGTAGATGCGTGTGTCAGCTCTGCAATGCACAGTTTGTCTCAGGACAATTTTATCTAAGTACATCAGATAAAATGTCTATGTTAGCATAATGTATCATTATCATAGATGTGGTGTTATTGACACAAGACTAAAAGCGTGAGTGGAAACTTTACTTCCCTCAATGGCTTCTTTTAGTTAACATATAATTTAATATCTGTATACCAACATATTCTGAACCTTTGCTCATAGTGTACATAAATGCATTTTTAAGGACTTAGAGAGGTAAAACATTCTTAGGACTCCTAGGTTGTTCCCATCACCTTCAGGAGCTTTGGAACTTCTGAGTCTTGAGAGGAAGAACTTTAGTGCAATAGACGGGGAAAAGATCTTTTTAAATCTAAGGCCACAAGATGGCAATATTAACTGGGTAATAATCAGTTTCTTACTAGTAGTTAATTTTAACTGGGAGAACATACATTTGATTAGAAAGGGTGGGGTGTTAATTTGTTGTACTTTGGTTATTTCATTTAGCTCAGGATTTCTGATAGAGAAATATAGTATTAACAAAAAGGACAATGTTCCTGATATTAGTGAAATTATAACTGAAGTTTAAAGAGCAAGTTAGGCAAACCACAGTACTAAAGTTTTTTCTTTCTGTGCATGTATTCTATGTGAGTGTGTATGTGTCTGTACATGAATGCAGGTGCCTGAAAAGACTAGATCTACCTCGAGCTGGAGCTACAAGAAGTTGTGAGCTGCCCAACATGGTGGCTAGGAATCAAACTTGGATCTTTTACAAGAGCAGTATAATCACTTAACTGCCGAGCCATCTCTCCAGCCCCTAATATATGATTTTGAAGTAGTTATTAATGGCTATTTAACATAGTATATTATTTATGGAACTGAATTTTTCCCTATAGAAAGCAAGTCCTACTTAAACTAATTCATTTATGGTATCACTTTGACTATTTAAAAAAATCTAGTTCTAACAAATGTAGATACAGCTCAGTGGTAAAACACTTACCAAGCATGTACAAAGTCCTAGATCCAATCCCTGCACTGCCCAAACAATCCTGTACTGTATGTACAACTTCTACACGAGTTATATGATTAGCATACATTTGATAGTTTACTTCTGAGCAGTTTCTGACAACTTAATAGAAGCAAGACAAAAAGAGATTATAGTCTGTGACCAAGAAAATTAAGCCTCAGGGTCTCAAGATGTGGCTTAGAGGTGAAGAGCACTCTTAGTTCAGAGGATCCAAGTTCAGTGTCCAGAACTCAAGTCAACTCCAGGGGACCCCAAACCTCTGGTTTCCAATGGCATCAGTACTCAACATGCACGTGCACATACACACACAGTTAAAAATAATAATAATAAATCTTATCAGAAATTGACGCTTAACCATATGAAAGAATGCAGAAACTCTGGCCAGTACACCTCCATAAAGTGGTGGAGAGCAAGGGAATGCCGATGAGGTTAGCAGCTCAGAGCCACTGGAGTCGGCCAACAGTCAGGGGTAAGACTCTCTTAAGAAGCACAAGAACATTCTGTCCAAGTCCTGAAGATAAGGACACTCTCCTGAGTGGGTACCTGTGGAGCAGGTGGGATAGCACTTCTTTATGTTCCTAACAGGATGGCCATCTTTCTAGGTTAGGGTAAGTAGGATCTCTTCAAGATTATTTGTTGGTGATTTCCCAGGGGTCCAGATACAGTGTTCAATAAACACTTTATGTTAGTTACCTTTAAAGTTTGACAATAATACCCGAGATTTGCTTTTTAGGAATCTGAGAACCGGCAAATAATGGAACAACTCCGAAAAGCCAACGAAGATGCTGAAAACTGGGAAAATAAAGCCCGTCAATTAGAGGCAGATAACAATACCCTCAAATTGGAACTTATCACTGCTGAAGCAGAGGGCAACAGACTAAAAGAAAAAGTTGATGCCCTTAACAGAGAGGTTGAGCAAGTAAGTTTGTTGAAATGTGCTTACAGCACATCCTGTATCATATTTAAGGGAGCTTTCTGGCTTTTCATAAGTTTAATATATTGACAAGCAGTTTAATTATGTAATGCACTGTAAATTATAGCCTGTTATTTTCCTATCCACCTTGGTTCTTTTAGGTACCTGCAACCAGAATAATTGTTGGCTTTTTTTTTTCTTAAATTGGGAACTGTTTCAAACAAAAAGAATAAAATTTCTGAAAAAGAATAAAACAGATCGATTTCTGTCCTGCAGATGTAATAATATTAGCATATTGCCACACTTGCTTATATATATATCTTTGTTTAAAGAAACAAAATATCAGAGGCAAGAGCAGTGGTTCAGTGGGGTGAGAACTTTTGCTAATCACCTAGAGGACCTGAGATCCATTCCCGGGAGCAACATGCAGTGGCTCCTACCAACTGTAATTCTAGATTCAGTAGATTGTCTCCTTCTTCTGGCCTCCATGGATACCAGCATTCATGTAGCGTGTGTGTGCGCATACACACACACAAACACAAATAAATGAAAAGAAACCAGACATTAAAACTACAACTTTTCACCCCCATAGTGTGTGCATATAGATTTTATATTATTCTAGCTGCTTTTTATGACTTCACACTCTTTCTGTTTTCAAGTCAGTTTTGTGTGTGTGTATACATACATACAAATATATACATATATATATATATGTATACATATATATACAAATATGTATATATACAAATATGTATATATGTATATATTTGATTTTTCAAGACAGGGTTTCTCTGTAGTTTTGGAGCCTGTCCTGGAACTAGCTCTTGTAGACCAGGCTGGCCTTGAACTCACAGAGATCCACCTGCCTCTGCCTCTACCTCTCGAGTGCTGGGATTAAAGGTGTGCTCCACCACTGCCTGGCAGTTTTGTATATTTGTGTGTACAAGTCAGTGTGTTGGCATGTATATGTGGAGGCCGAGGTTGACATCTGGTATCCTTCAATCATTTTCATTTTCTATCTTATTTGTTTTTTTTTTTTTTTGAGACAGGCTCTCTTGAACCTAAAGTTGGGAATTCATCTAGATTGGCTAGCAGCAAGCCCCAGCCTGTCTCTGCTTTCCCAGATGTGCTCCACCATGCCTGGTTTTTTCTTTTTAAGTGTAGTTTCTGCGAGGTCAAACTCAGGTACCCATGTTTGCATGGCAAGCATTTCACTGACTGAGTTATCTTTCCAGACCTCTCTCCTTTTACTCCCTCTCTCCCTTTCCGATTTTCTTTGTACTTTCAACTGTGCATGTGTGAGACTGTGTGCGCATGCGCATGTGTGAGAAGAGGGAGGAGGAGGATATTTGTGCACATTAGTACAGTGCCATGGACATGAGAAGAGCGAGGAGGAGGATATTTGTGCACATTAGTACAGTGCCATAGACATGAGAAGAGGGAGGAGGAGGATATTTGTGCACATTAGTACAGTGCCATGGACATGAGAAGAATGTGTTGGAGGCCCTGGAATTGAAGTTGCCGGTGACTGTCAGTAGCCTGAGTTGGGTGCTGGAAGTCAGACTTCTCTTCAGTGTGAGTCATCTCTACAGTCAGCACGTTTTCATTGACCAGACCTGGGGATCTGGGTCTGTGTCAGGTACCTGCCTAGCACAGTTGGAGGCCCTAATTCATCCCTGGCACTGCAAATAATTTTAAGTGATAAAACCTACTAAATATCTATTTGCAACTACCCATTTTAAGGTCAGTAACAATTTTAAAATCTGTTTTGTTACACACATACTTCAAACAGTGACATATATTAATTGTTTAAATATTTTCTTGCTTAAATTATTCTCATATTAAGGATTTATATTTTCACCCTTTTTTATAGTAAAATGTTCTGTAACAAACATTCTTTTTTATTTCTCTTGGCTCTGTTTCTTTAGGTGTTTGTCTGGAAGCAAATACTGAATCTAAGACACACACAATTTTTCTTAGTTTATCAAACTGCCTTCTAAAAGTTTACTCTTGCCAGAAACCATGGGTTATCATTTGCTTAAATACTACTTTCAATATTATCAGCCTCTAATTTTTTCCACAGTTGTGTTTTATGTATAAGTGAAATTGAGTGTCTTTTTATGCTTTTTTTAAAAAAACTATTTAGTTAAATGATGAGTGTATCCTACAACACCGCATAAATTGAAACTCAGAAACAACAGTATGCATTACAAATTAATTTGAAAATTTTCTTTCCATATATTATTAGCAAAATATTTTTTTAGCAAGCTTCTGTGCTAAAAAGGATTGTGTGCTCTAAAAATATTTTAATGGACATATGGGACCTCTTAAAATGAACTACTTCCAAATATGGCTGAGATTTTGAGGCTTTTCCTTCAGCAGGAGTAAAACCAATTCTGGAAGCCCGGCACCAGGAAGCTGGGAATTCAGCGAAAAGCTGACATGTGCCTGTTTCAACAGCAGGTGGCACATGCCTGATGGAGAAACAAATGACAGGGTGTAGTGTTTCTTGACCACTATGGCTCTTTTTAGATGGGTTTCTGAATGGATTTTTCTTTAAAAAATTTAAAGAATTAGAAAAAAAATTATGTGCATGAGTGTTTGCCTGGGTGTATGAGTACATGGGGCTCATGTAGGCCAGAAGAGGGCATTAGATTCTCTGGAACAAATTATAGCTGGTTGTGAACAGCCATGTGGGTGCTAGGATTCAAACTTTAGTTCTCTGGAAGAGCAGGAAGTACTCTCAATCCCTGAGCAATCTCTTCAGCCCATCGAATGAGTTTTTCTTAAATATGTATACATTGTTTTCTATTCAGTTATGTTTTCCATATCAAGTGACAGGAGTCCTCTATATATTCTTGATTACAGCCCTTTTGAAGATTTAATAGTTAACTTATCTTTTCATTTACTTGCAAGATAAAAAGATGTACTTAGAATTATTATTAATCTTTTCCCATATGATTTATGATCTTATGTTTTCTAAGAAATTCCTTAGTGTCCTATGACCCAAAAGACATTTTCCTATATTTTTATTTAAACTTCTGTAGAGGATGGGACAGATGAAAAAAAGGAAGGGTAGAGAAAAAGTGGGTATTGTTTCCAGAGTCCAGCCAGGGGAGGGGAGATGCTTATAACACTCCTCAGTGTTCTAAGTTACTGTAGCTTTCAACAGTGAGTGACTAGTGAGTTTGATATCAGAAATTAATATCAAAGGAGACTCAACTGTTGATACCCTGATTTGATTCTTGTATATTATATGCATGTATTATATTCCATCAATATGATATGCCAATTTAAAAACACAAGTCATTCTAAAAATGTAAGTCTGAAATATTTTTATAAGTGTGTATCATCCCCCCCCTTCCATGATGTTTCCTGAGCTTTAAGGGAAGAGTGTGATATATATGTCTCACTTATGATTGAGCATTCCAGACAGTTATTCTCTGTACTTTGACCACTATCCACTGCACAGAGATGCTCCTCTGATGAGGACTGAAAGCTGCACATATCTTAGAAGGCAGTTTGATATTGTGTCCATTTAGCAGTAATAGCATCACCCTGAGGATGTGATGGGTTCTGTCTTTTCTTTAAGATAGTATCTCAGGGGGGCTGGAGAGATGGCTCAGTGGTTAAGAGCATTGCCTGCTCTTCCAAAGGTCCTGAGTTCAATTCCCAGCAACCACATGGTGGCTCACAACCATCTGTAATGACGTCTGGTGCCCTCTTCTGTCCTATAGACATACACACAGACAGAATATTGTATACATAATAAATAAAAAAATATTTAAAAAAAAAGATAGTATCTCAGTGTATAGCTCAAACTGACCGTGAACACATGATATTCCTGCTTATGTCTCCCAGATTATAGGCATGTACCACCACACCAGGCTTGCAACCTTACACATTTACAGCTTTATGTAATACCTTTATTGAGAATGATATCTATGTCATAAAGTTCTCATATTTAAATTATATTCTGTGGTATTTAGAATATTTAGAATTATGATCTTGTAAAAATGAGCACTTTTGAACATTTCCATCATCTTTATTTTATTTTTTTATATTTTTTTATTGAGAAAAGGAGAAAAAAAAACAAGTTTCCACCTCCTCCCAGCCTCCCATTTCCCTCCCCCTCCTCCCACCCTTCTCCCTCTCCCCCCACTCCTCTCCCCCTCCCTCTCCAGTCCAAAGAGCAGTCAGGGTTCCCTACCCTGTGGTAAGTCCTAGGTACTCCCCACTCCATCCATATCTAGGAAGGTGAACATCCAAACTGGCTAGGCTCCCACAAAGCCAGCACATTACGTAGGATCAAAACCCCATGCCATTGTCCTTGGCTTCTCATCAGCCCTCATTGTTTGCCATGTTCAGAGAGTCCAGTTTTATCCCATGCTTTTTCAGTCACAGTCCAGCTGGTCTTGGTGAGCTCCCAATAGATCAGCTCCACTGTCTCAGTGGGTGGGTGCACCCCTCGTGGTCCCGACTTCTTTGCTCATGTTCTCCCTCCTTCTGCTCCTCATTGGGACCTTGGGAGCTCAGTCCAGTGCTCCAGTGTGTGTCTCTGTCTCTATCTCCATCCATCACCAGATGAAGGTTCTATGATGATATGCAAGATATTCGTCAGTATTGCTATAGGATAGGGTCATTTCAGGTTCCCTATACTCAGCTGCCCACGGAACTAACTAGGGACCTCGGCTTGGGTACCTGGGAGCCACTCTAGGTTCAAGTCTCTTGCCAACCCTAAGGTGGCTCCCTTAACTAAGAATTGTGCTTCCGTGCTCCCCTATCCAGCCTTCCTTTATCCCAATCCTCCTTTTTCCCCAAGTTCCCCCCATCCTCCCCTTCTCCCTTTTCTCTCCCCATCTCCCCTTACCCCCATCCCACCCAACCCCCAAGATCCCAATTTTCTCCCCGGCAATTTTGTCTACTTCCCATAGCCAAGAGGACAACTATATGTTTTTCCTTTGGTTCACCTTCTTACTTAGCTTCTTTAGGATCACCAATTGTAGACTCCGTGACCCTTATTTATGACTAGAAACCAATTATGAGTGAGTACATCCCATATTCATTTTTTTTTGGGTCTGGGTTACCTCACTCAGGATAGTGTTTTCTATTTCCATCCATTTGCATGCAAAATTTGAGAAGTCATTGTTTTTTACCGCAGCGTAGTACTCTAATGTGTAGATATTCCACACTTTCTTCATCCATTCTTCCATTGAAGGGCATCTAGGTTGTTTCCAGGTTCTGGCTATTACAAATAATGCTGCTATGAACATAGTTGAACAAATGCTCTTGTCATATGATATGGCATCTCTTGGGTATATTCCCAGGAGTGGTATTGCTGGGTCCAGGGGTAGGTTGATCCCGAATTTCCTGAGAAACCGAAACACAGATTTCCAAAGTGGTTGCACAAGATTGCATTCCCACCAGCAATGGATGAGGGTACCCCTTCCTCCACAGCCTCTCCAGCAAAGGCTATCATTGGAGTTTTTTATTTTAGCCATTCTGACAGGTGTAAGATGATATCTCAAAGTTGTTTTGATTTGCATTTCCCTGATCACTAAGGAGGTTGAGCATGACCTTAAGTGTCTTTTGGCCATTTGAACTTCCTCTGCTGAGAATTCTCTGTTCAGTTCAGTGCCCCATTTTTTAATTGGGCTAATTAGCATTTTAAAGTCTAGTTTCCTGAGTTCTCTATATATTTTGGAGATCAGACCTTTGTCTGTTGCAGGGTTGGTGAAGATCTTCTCCCAGTCAGTAGGTTGCCTTTTTGTCTTGGTGACAGTGTCCTTTGCTTTACAAAAGCTTCTCAGTTTTAGTAGGTCCCATTTATTCAATGTTGCCCTTAGTGTCTGTGCTGTTGGGGTTACACATAGGAAGCAATCTCCTGTGCCCATCTGTTGTAGGGTACTTCCCACCTTCTCTTCTATCAGGTTCAATGTGTTCTCACTGATACTGAGGTTTTTAATCCATTTGGACTTGAGTTTTGTGCATGATGATAGATATGGGTCTATTTTCATTCTTCTACAGGTTGACATCCAGTTATGCCAGCACCATTTGTTGAAGATGCTTTCTTTCTTCCATTGTATACTTTTAGCTCCTTTATCAAAAATGAGGTGTTCATAGGTTTGTGGGTTAAAATTCGGGTCTTCTATACGATTCCATTGGTTGACTTCTCTGTTTTTATGCCAGTACCACACTGTTTTCATCACTGTAGCTCTGTAATAGAGTTTGAAGTCAGGGATGGTAATGCCTCCAGAAGATCCTTTATTGTATAGGATTGTTTTGGCTATCCTGGGTTTTTTGTTTTTCCATATAAAGTTGATTATTGTCCTCTCAAGATCTGTGAAGAATTTTGATGGGACCTTGATGGGGATTGCATTGAATCTATAAATTGCCTTTGGTAGAATTGCCATTTTTACTATGTTGATCCTCCCAATCCAAGAGCAAGGGAGGTCCTTCCATTTTCTGGTATACTCCTCAGTTTCTTTTTCAATGCCTTAAAGTTCTTGTCAAATAGATCTTTCACTTCCTTGGTTAGAGTTACCTCAAGATATTTTATGCTGTTTGTGGCTATCGTGAAAGGTGAAGCTTCTCTGATTTCCCTCTCTGCTTCCATATCCTTTGTGTATAAGAGGGCGACTGATTTTTTGGAGTTGATCTTGTATCCTGCCACATTACTAAAGGTGTTTATCAGCTGTAAAAGTTCTTTGATGGAGTTTTGGGGGTCGCTTATGTACACTATCATATCATCTGCAAATAACGAAAGTTTCACTTCTTCCTTTCCAATTCGAATCCCCTTGATCCTCTTATGTTGTCTTTTTTTTTAATTTATTTATTTATTAAGGATTTCTGCCTCGTCCCCACAACCACTTCCCATTTCCCTCCCCCTCCCCCGATCAAGTCCCCCCCCCCCCTCATCTGCTCGAAGAGCAATCAGGGTTCCCTGACCTGTGGGAAGCCCAAGGACTGCCCACCTCTATCCAGGTCTCATAAGGTGAGCATTCAAACTGCCTAGGCTCCCACAAAGCCAGTACGTGCAGTAGGATCAAAAACCCACTGCAATTGTTCTTGAATTCTCAGTATTCCTCATTGTCCGCTATGTTCAGCTAGTCCGGATTTATCCCATGCTTTTTCAGACCTAGGCCAGCTGGCCTTGGTGAGATCCCAATAGAACATCCCCATTGTCTTAGTGTGTGGGTGCACCCCTCGTGGTCCTGAGTTCCTTGCTCGTGCTCCGTCTCCTTCTGCTCCTGATTTGGACCTTGAGATTTCTGTCCGGTGCTCCCGTGTGGGTCTCTGTCTCTGTCTCCTTTCATCGCCTGATGAAGGTTAATATTCCTGAGGATGCCTATGTGTTTGTCTTTGGATTCACCTTATTTAGCTTCTCTAGGAACATGAATTATAGGCTCAATGTCCTTTATTTATGGCTAGAAACCAAATATGAGTGAGTACATCCCATGTTCCTCTTTTTGGGTCTGGCTTCCCTCACTCAGGATAGTGTTTTCTATTTCCATCCATTTGTATGCAAAATTCAAGAAGTCCTTGTTTTTTACTGCTGAGTAATACTCTAATATGTATATATTCCATACTTTCTTCATCCATTCTTCCGTTGAAGGGCATCTAGGTTGTTTCCAGGTTCTGGCTATTACAAACAATGCTGCCATGAACATAGTTGAGCATATACTTTTGTTGTATGATAGGGCCTCTCTTGGGTATATTCCCAAGAGTGTGGTATTGCTGGATCCAGGGGTAGGTTGATCCCGAATTTCCTGAGAAACCGAAACACTGCTTTCCAGAGTGGTTGCACAAGTTTGCATTCCCACCAGCAATGGGTGAGTGTACCCCTTTCTCCACAACCTCTCCAGCAAAGGCTATCATTGGTGTTTTTTATTTTAGCCATTCTGACAGGTGTAAGGTGGTATCTTAAAGTTGTCTTGATTTGCATTTCCCTGATCGCTAAGGAAGTTGAGCATGACCTTAAGTGTCTTTTGGCCATTTGAAGTTCTTCTGTTGAGAATTCTCTGTTCAGATCAGTGCCCCATTTTATAATTGGGTTGATTAGCCTTTTACGGTCTAGTGTCTTGAGTTCTTTATATATTTTGGAGATCAAACCTTTGTCAGTTGCAGGGTTGGTGAAGATCTTCTCCCAGTCAGTGGGTTGTCTTTTTGTCTTAGTGACAGTGTCCTTTGCTTTACAGAAGCTTCTCAGCCTCAGGAAGTCCCATTTATTCAATGATGCCCTTAGTGTCTGTGCTGCTGGGGTTATACATAGGAAGTGGTCTCCTGTGCCCATGTGCTGTAGAGTACTTCCCACTTTCTCTTCTATCAGGTTCAGTGTGTTCGGACTGATATTGAGGTCTTTAATCCATTTGGATTTGAGTTTTGTGCATGGTGATAGATATGGATCTATTTTCATTCTTCTACAGATTGACATCCAGTTTTGCCAGCACCATTTGTTGAAGATGCTCTCTTTTTTCCATTGTATACTTTTAGCTCCTTTATCGAAAATCAGGTGTTCATAGGTTTGTGGGTTAATGTCAGGGTCTTCTATTCGATTCCATTGGTCGACTTCTCTGTTTTTATGCCAATACCAAGCTGTTTTCAATACTGTAGCTCTGTAATAGAGTTTGAAGTCAGGGATGTTAATGCCTCCAGACAAACCTTTATTGTATAAGATTGTTTTGGCTATCCTGGGTTTTTTGTTTTTCCATATAAAGTTGATTATTGTCCTCTCAAGATCTGTGAAGAATTTTGATGGGATTTTGATGGGGATTGCATTGAATCTATAGATTGCTTTTGGTAGAATTGCCATTTTTACTATGTTGGTCCTCCCAATCCAAGAGCAAGGGAGGTCTTTCCATTTTCTGGTGTCTTCTTCAATTTCTTTCTTCAAAGACTTATAGTTCTTGTCAAGTAGATCTTTCACTTCCTTGGTCAGGGTTACCCCAAGGTATTTTATGCTATTTGTGGCTATCGTGAAAGGTGATGCTTCTCTGATTTCCCTCTCTGCTTCCTTATCCTTGGTGTATAGGAAGGCAACTGATTTTTTGGAGTTGATCTTGTATCCTGCCACGTTACTAAAGGTGTTTATCAGCTGTAGGAGTTCTTTGGTAGAATTTTTGGGGTCGCTTATGTACACTATCATATCATCTGCAAATAACGAAAGCTTAACTTCTTCCTTTCCAATACGAATCCCCTTGATCTCCTTATGTTGTCTTATTGCTATTGCTAGAATTTCAAGCACTATATTGAAGAGGTATGGCGAGAGTGGACATCCTTGTCGTGTTCCTGATTTTAGTGGGATGGCTTTGAGTTTTTCTCCGTTTAATTTAATGTTAGCTGTTGGCTTGCTGTAAATAGCTTTTATTATATTTAGGTAGGACCCTTGTATCCCTATTCTCTCCAAGACCTTTATCATAAAGGGGTGTTGAATTTTGTCAAATGCTTTTTCCGCATCTAGTGAAATGATCATATGGTTTTTTTCTTTCAGTTTATTTATATGGTGGATTACATTGATAGATTTGCGTATGTTGAACCAGCCCTGCATCTCTGGGATGAAGCCTACTTGATCATAATGGATAATTTTTCTTATGTGTTCTTGGATTCGGTTTGCCAGTATTTTATTGAAGATTTTTGCGTCGATGTTCATGAGTGAGATCGGTCTGTAATTCTCTTTCTTGGTTGGGTCTTTTTGTGGTTTTGGTATCAGGGTAACTGTAGCTTCATTAAAGGAATTTGGCAATGACTCTTCTGATTCTATATTGTGAAATACCTTAAGGAGTATAGGTATTAATTCTTCTTGGAAGTTCTGGTAGAATTCTGCATTGAAACCATCTGGTCCTGGGCTTTTTTTCGAAGGGAGATTTTTGATAACCATTTCTAATTCTTCGCGAGAAACCGGTCTATTTAGATCATTCACCTGGTCTTGGTTTAGCTTTGGTATATGATACTTATTTAAAAAAATGTCCATTTCTTTTGTATTTTCCAGTTTTGTGGCACACAGGCTTTTGTAGTAAGATCTAATGATTCTCTGAATTTCCTCTGTGTCTGTGGTTATGTCCCCTTTTTCATTTCTGATCTTATTTATTTGCGTGTCCTCTCTCTGTCGTTTAATTAGTTTGGATAGGGGTTTGTCGATCTTGTTGATTTTCTCCAAGAACCAGCTTTTTGTTTCATTGATTCTTTGGACTGTTTTCTTTGTTTCTATTTTGTTGATTTCAGCCCTCAGTTTTATTATTTCCAGTCTTCTACTCCTCCTAGGTGAGTCTGCTTCTTTTTTTTCTAGAGCTTTCAGGTGGGCTGTTAAGTCTCCAATGTGAGCTTTCTCTGTTTTCTTTAAGTGGGCACTTAGTGCCATGAACTTTCCTCTTAGGACTGCTTTCATAGTATCCCATAAGTTTAAGTATGTTGTTTCTTTATTTTCATTGAATTCCAGGAAGACTTTAATTTCTTTCTTAATTTCTTCCTTAATCCAGGTATGGTTCAGTAGTTGACTGTTCAGTTTCCATGAATTTGTAGGCTTTCTGGGGGTAGCATTGTTGTTGAATTCTAACTTTAATCCATGGTGATCTGATAAGACACAGGTGGTTACTAATATTTTTTTGTAACTGTGGATGTTTGCTTTGTTACCGACTATGTGGTCGATTTTTGAGAAGGTTCCATGAGCTGCAGAGAAGAAGGTATATTCTTTTCTATTTGGGTGGAATGTTCTATAGATTTCTGTTAAGTCCATTTGATTCATTACCTCCATTAATTCTCTTATTTCTCTGTTAGGTTTCTGTCTGATTGACCTGTCCATTGGTGAGAGAGGAGTGTTGAAGTCTCCTACTATTAGTGTGTGCGGTTTGATGGCTGCCTTGAGTTTTAGCAATGTTTCTTTTATGTACGTGGGTGTTTTTATATTAGGGGCATAGATGTTCAGGATTGAGACTTCATCCCAATGAACTGTTCCTGTTATGAGTATAAAATGCCCCTCTCCATCTCTTCTGATTGATTTAAGTTTGAAGTCAACTTTGTTAGAGATTAGTATGGCCACACCTGCTTGTTTCTTAGGTCCATTTGCTTGATAAGCCTTTTCCCTGCCCTTTACTCTGAGTAGGTGCCTGTCTTTGTGGTTGAGGTGTGTTTCTTGTAAACAGCAGAATGTTGGATCCTGTTTTCGTATCCAATCTCTTAGCCTGTGCCTTTTTATAGGTGAGTTGAGTCCATTGACATTAAGTGATATTAATGACCAGTGGTTGTTAACTCTGGTCATTTTAGTCATAGAATTTGTGTGTTTCCCTTCTTTGATTTGTGTTGGTGAAGGGTCTCTAGATGTCTGAATTATTGTGGTCATTGTTGGACTCCTTGGTTAGTGATTTTCCTTCTATTACTTTCTGTATGGCTGGATTTGTGGCTGCGTATTGTTTAAATTTGTTTTTATCCTGGAAAATTTTATTTTCTCCATTTATAGAGAATGAAAGCTTGGCTGGGTATAGTAATCTGGGCTTGCATCCATGGTCTCTCAGTTTCTGCAGTACATCTATCCAGGACCTTCTGGCTTTCATGGTTTCCATGGAGAAGTCAGGTGTAAGTCTGATAGGTTTACCTTTATAAGTAATTTGGCCTTTTTCCTTTGCAGCTTTTAATATTCTTTCCTTATTCTGTATGCTTTGTGTTTTGATAATTATATGGTGAGGGGATTTTTTTTTTGATCCAGCCTATTCGGTGTTCTATATGCTTCTTGAACCTTCATAGGTATATCTTTCTTTAGGTTGGTAAAGTTTTCTTTTATAATTTTATTAAATATATTTTCTGGACCATTGAGCTGCACTTCTTCTCCTTCTTCTACTCCTATTATTCTTAGGTTTGGTCTTTTTATTGTGTCCCATATTTCCTGAATGTTTTGTGATGAGAGTTTGTTGGACTTGCTGTTTTCTTTTGATCAGTGTGTTTATTTTCTCTATGGTATCTTCAGAATCTGAGATTCTTTCTTCTAACTCTTGTATTCTGTTGGTTATGCTTGTTTCTCTAGACTCTGTTTGTTTACTTAAATTTTCCATGTCCAGCCGGCCCTCTGTTTGTGTTTTCTTCTTTGCCTCCATTTCAGTTTTCAAGTCTTGAACTGTTTCCATTATCTGTTTGATTGTTTTCCCTTGGTTTTCTAGGGTATCATTCACTGATTTATTCAATTCTTCTAACTTTCTGTTATATTTCTCATCCATTTCTATAAGGGCGTTTTTTACATGCTGTTTAAGGGCATCAATCACTTTCATGAAGTCAGTCTTTTCTACTTCTTCTTGATTAAGGTGTTCATGTCCTCCCGTTGTGAGGTCGCTGGTTTCTGGTGGCTTCATGTTGCTTTTCAGCTTGTTGGGCGAATTCTTGCCTTGGCGTCTGCCCATCTCTTCTTCCAAATGCTCCCTTATGGATCTTCTTTTACCGGATCAGGTCTCCTTGCCTACCCAACGCTGGCTCTCCCCAACGTTGGCTCTCCTGACGCCGAGAGATCAGGTCTCCGTGCTGGTTGAGCAGCTCGCAAACAAAGCGCCTACCCTGCTTGGTGCAGGCAGGCCATAGAAACAAAGGAACTCCCGCCTGCTTGGGTGCCCCGATGATTCGGACCCAGTGCCCAGACATTTTGGGTTGGGTGAAAGAGGGCGGTGGGGCCGAAGTGGGGAGGGTTCTGGATGGAAGCTGGGTGGGCTAGGAAGAAAGAGGCAGTATGCAGGGAGTAGAGGCCCTGCAGAGCTCCATCATCTTTAAAAGATACAATGTACCCATTAGCTATCACAACCAGCTACCCCAATTTCTTTCATGTCTTCGATCCATATTGGATTAAATTTTATGCATGGTATCAAGTATAATTTTGCACCCCTAAGAGAAATCCTACTTGATCATTATGTATAATTATTCTTTTTTGGTGTTAACATTTGGTTTTCTAGTATTTTTTCTTATGACAACCTGTATGGTTTTAGTATATAATAACTTGGAAACATTCCCTTTGCGTCCAGTTTTTGTAAGAGTTTGTATATAATTGGTCCCAAGTCTTTAAAGGTTTGGTAGATTCAATGCTAAAGACACCTGAACCTGTTTTTGGTGGGAAGTTTCTAAATTTCTAGTCAGACTCTTTTTGTTATGGGCCTGTTCTGTTTCTCTTGTGTTCATTTTAATAGTTCATGCTTTTTGGGAATTTTCTAATTTCTTTCTTAAAAAGATTTATTTATTTATTATGTATACAATATTCTCAGTATTCTGTCTGCATGTATGCCTACAGGCCGGAAGAGGGCACCAGATCTCATTACAGATGGTTGTGAGCCACCATGCGGTTGCTGGGAATTGAACTCAGGACCTCTGGTAGAGAAGACAGTGCTCTTAACCACTGAGCCATCTCTCTAGTGCAGGAATTTTCTAATTTCATTGACATTAATTTAATGGCATAGTAGATCTTTATAATCCTTTTATTTAATAATTTACACTCACAGTTGTTTGGTTTCATCACATTGAGATTGCCTTTGGCCAGTATTTACTCAAGTATTTTCCCCTTACCTTTCCTCCGAGATTCTGGAGTTTAGAGTACAAGTGTGTGGGTCACTGATGCTCTTCCACAGATTGTGAAGACTCTGTATCTTTCTAAGTCTTTTCTTTCTGCTTTTGTATAGTTGATGCTCTTCTACAGATTGTGAAGACTCTGTATCTTTCTAAGTCTTTTCTTTCTGCTTTTGCATAGTTGATGCTCTTCCACAGAGTGTGAAGACTCTGTATCTTTCTAAGTCTTTTCTTTCTGTTTTTGTATAGTTGATGCTCTTCCACAGAGTGTGAAGACTCTGTATCTTTCTAAGTCCTTTCTTTCTGCTTTTGTATAGTTGCTATTTTTGTGTGTCATGAGTGTGTTAGATGGCAAATACAGATGAGCACATTTGTCTTTACACAATGTCATAATTCATTGAATAATAATACATTCACAACCTAAGTCAGTTTTATTAGTTGCTATTTGCCCAGCAATACCAATTTTGTTTGGTAGCTAGCTGATGGCAGCCACAAGCTGTTTTATTCCATTCTTGTTTACTAATAAGTAATTAGTACTTTACACTTTACATTTTATGTACATAGGTTATACATAATTATGCAAAAATATCCAAAAAGAGTTTATTTAAAACACTGTAGAGATCAGAAAGACCTTTACATCTGAAGACAGAGGTAGAGACCTGACACAGAAGAGCCTTTAGGGGACCAGATAAGATATCTTCTTAGCCTGAGTGCAGAGCTACTCAGGGAAGGATTTAGGTGCAGGTCAGGGATAGAGACAGGAGTCCTTTGCTTTGGCAATTTTTCTGTACAAGACTCATGAGAAATCACTGACAAGTCAGAAGACCTTCTTCTTCAGTAAGGCTGCATGTGCTTTGATTGATAGGCTTAGGAGTCTGATATTTCTGATATGATTGGTATAGTTTCTGATATCTTTGTTCATTGGTGTGATCACTGGAGCTCAGTATCCAGTCAATTTAGCTGATTTGGTGAGCTCTAGGTTCAGTGAGAGACCTCATCTTAAAACATGACATGGAAAATGACTGAGGAATACACTTGATGTTGACTTCTCACCTTTACAGCTATGAATGCACACACTTGCACACACACAAACACACACACACACACACACACACACACACACATGCATGTGGAGAGGGAGAGAGAGAAAGAGGGAGAAAATGTAGAGTCACTTGTAAACATATTTTTCCTTGGGCCTCCAGCTCACAAATAATGACATAGAGACTTATCAATTATTATTAAAACTCAACCTTAACTTAGGCTTGTTCCTAACTATTACTTATACCTTAAATTAGCCCATATTTTAAAATCTACATTTTTTCCCACACCCATTACCTCATCTCCATTTGCCCATCCTACTTCCTCCTCGCCTGGCTTGCCACTCCTCCTTCCTCTCTCCCAGAGCTCTCTGACCCCAGAAGTCCTGCCTAGCTAATGGCTATTCAGCTCTTTACTAAACCTGTCACAGTGACACATCATCACACAGTGTAAAGGAATGGTTCACAACAGTCACTCCTGCTTGGCGCTTCAAGTGGAGTTGCTCAGATCAAGGCTGTTGCTATGTAAGATGAAGTCATTCAGGATCCGGTGCACAATGAAAGCTGAGACCCATACAACATAGCCTCCCCCAGAGTTGGCCCTGCATGCTCCTCATATTGTCTTCTAGTACTGTCATCTCTGCAATTTTATTTGTTTACAATGATTCATGTTCATTCTGGTTGTGGACCCATCTTTTCTGAAATTTTACATGTCTGGCATGTTATTTTGTATTCACTTGTAAGTTATATTTCTGAGACCATTTTGATATGCACATGCTTTCCTTGAACTTGCTACGTAACCTTGAATTCCTTTTGTGTGTGTATGTTACCAGTAATTGAGCCTAGACAAACACTCTACCACTGATTCATTCCCTAGTCCTTCTCTTATTTTTTATTTTGAGAGAGGCTTGTGAAGTTGTCCAGGCAAGCCTTGAACTTTCAATCTTTCTGCCTCTTGATCCCTGAGATTACAGGCCTGTGTCAAAGGCCAGTTTGGTTGATTTTTAAAAATCTGTAATATCTTTCTGTTAACTAATAAGCTTTTACATTGCTAGTACATTTAGTTTTACCATTGCTTGTTTCATGCTTTCCATTTATCATGATTGCTTTGTTTCTTTCTATTTTTCTATCTTACATATTTGTTTTCTTTACACATTTTTGGCTGCCGCCGCTCATCTATATAGAAGTTACACATTTTATATTTTTTCCTTTAGATGTTAAAGTTATAATTGTTGATATGACCAACTCCCTAGGAATATTTGACTAATGAGGACCACATCCTGCTCAGTAGCACACACCTGTGCTTTCTGTCTAATCTCCCCTACATTTTCATGATCTTTTCATGCACTATTTTAATTTCACATTGTCTTATATGTTCCAATAAGTAATTATTATTGCTCTTGTGATCAGTACTGTTTGCATCTACCTATAGGCTTATAAGACCTGTGTTCACTTGCTTCTTGTATTCTGGTTCTTTATTACTTAGTTCCTCTTCTGTCCTTCCTTCCTGCAGAAACCAGTGTGTTCATTTTTTTCCATCTTTTTAAAAATGGCTAGTGTACCTATAGTCTTGAGAGTTAGTTTAGCTGATCATAGATTTCTAGATTGAGAATATTTCTCTTTATAGCTTTAATAATAACCTGATAAGGTTAGACAGATGACTCAGTAGTTTAGAATGCAGGCTGCTTTTCCAGAGGACCCGAGCTCGGTTCTTGTACCCATGTTGGGCAGTTTACAACTGCTGGTAATACTGTCTTTGGGGAATTTGATGCCTTTTTCTGGCTTCAAGGGGTACTTGCATGCCTGTAGTGTACATATACATAGACATAGACATACACACATACACATAGATAAAAATAAAAATAAATCTTTGACATAGTGACCCCTGGTTTTTTTGTTAGTAGGTCTGTTTTTATTCTTGTTGTTATTCCTCAGATGTCTGCCTTTGCCACTGGTTCTTATTATAGTCTTCTCTTTCTCATTGTTTGGAATCTACTATCAGGTGCCTAGGTTTGTTCTCTCTGGCTTTGATATTTTGGATTTTTCTTCCTCTGTTTCATTCAGAGTACTTGTAGCTTTCATTAGTTATGGAAAATTTTCAGCTATTACTTCTTGAACATTACTGTTTTCAAATTCACTCTGCTGTTCCCTCAACTCTTGCGTATCTTGAATCATTTTCCCTTGTTGATTGGTCTTTGCATAGTTTCTGCATGTTTGTGTTCTATACCTTGTTTTCTAGTTCACATTTCCTTTTTCATTTGTTCTAGTTTGTTCTTGATAGTTTTGTTGAGGCTTTTATTATAGATACCACATTTCTTTCGAGAAGTTTTATTCAATTATTTTTCAAATGTGCCTATTTTTTCCATGTGTTACTTTTTTCTTTCAGATTTCTTCCTTAATGTCTTTAGTATTTTCCAGTATATTTTGCCATGCCAGTGAAAATATTTTGGTCAGTAATGTGGATTTCTGGAAGTGAGGTCTTGCTCTGTTGCTCTGATCCTCCATTGACTTCCTATATTAGAAGTTTTTCTTAAGCAGAATCCTCCACCCGACGGAATTTTATGTGGTCTCAGTGTGGTGCTATCCCTGCAGAAGGGTGGGTTTGTTTTTGTAATGCTGGCTCTAGGTCATCACTGAACAGGGGACAAATCTTATGCTAACATTTAGAAATAGAGATGAATAAAGTGCTATTCTAAAATCAAGTCAGAATTAATGTTTATGTTTATCACAGAAGAAATTGTGTTTTTATTCAAAGATCAGGTCCAGATATACTTTCAGTGGTTTCCGTATGACTGAGTAGATTTTCCCCCTAGAGCCTTTTTTTATTTTTAGTACGTTATTCAAAAATCCCATATTATGTAGATGTTACAGTCATGGTCCTTTTTATTTGGTGTGTGTGTGTGTGTGTATTTTACTTGCAATTAAACCCATCATCTCACGTTTGCTAGATTAAGGTGTTGTATCGCTGAGCTGAAAACTTTTCTATTGCTTTGCTTCCTTTGAGGGAATTTTTCTCTTCTCTGTAAGCTCATATGTAGAATTAATAAAAATGTTATGTTGCAGGGCATGGTGGCACTTGGGAAGCAGAGGCAGGTAGAACTTCCTGAGTACAAGGCCAGCATGGTCTATGTCTGGTCTACATAGTGAGTTCCAAGCCAGCCAGAACTGCAGAGTGAGACCTTGTATCAAAACAAAATGTTTTGTTTTTCAGTTTTATCTTGAGACTTTTCTCCTTAGCTTACTCAGTCATCTTAGTAGAACCTACAATATACAGAGTGATCATTCAAAACCCTAGAAGTCTGATTACATCACCCTCACCATTGAGGATCACAGCTTACTAAACCTGCTTCACTGTGTTTTGTAAGCATCTCCTATTACTTTTCTCTGTGAGCATTAAGCTCCAGGCACACCAGCCATCTCTCAGTGATTGGAACATATTATTCTTGCATCCAAACAGAGCTGTGGCACTTTGCCTTTTTCAGCTTGAAATGCTTCTTCTCGCTATTTGTCTCCTCACTGCTCAGTCATTTACTTAGGGAAGCCTTTCTTGACTTTCTGATTATTTCAGTGTAGGTCAGGTTTTTTCTCCTGCTATTTCCAGAAATAGTTTCTTAGTGTGTTTCTATCTGTAACATATTTGATTAATACAGGACTCCCTCAACAGTAAAGCTTTGTGAGAACAGAAGTAATTTTGCTTTCCACTGACTTTGTCTCTAGGCACAGTTACTATAGCATGCAGAGTATTCTGGAAAGATGTGAGGGGTGGGTGGACAGTTGGATGGATAGAAGGTTGATGTGAAGAATGAGTAAGAATGACTACAGAAGAAAGGGAGATCAAGAGGGTGAAGGGGACCTTGAATTACGGCAAAAATAACATGTGCCAGGAACAATTTTTAGTGCTTTAGACTTGTAAAAGCACTTGTTAAAGAACACACAGTCTTTGCCTTCCAGTTCTGTTATCTTCACATTATAGCAAACAAATACTTCTCTGTAGGTGGCAGTGCACTTATGTAAGCATCATGCCTGAAGGGGGGAGGTGTGGGGAGTGAAATTATTTTGAACATTTGAAAGCATTTATGTAACTTGAATCTCATATCATGGCTTTTAAAATATGCTTTTTCCATAATTGGTTGTGTTTAATTTGTACTTGCTCAGAGCTTTTTCTCTCAGAAGTATTAGTGCTAGAAAATGATCAGTCCTCATTTTATGATAGTATGACTGATATAAATATGTCAGTCAAGAATTGGAAAATATTCTCTGAACGTAGCAGTGGCTATCATTTTGTCTTTGGCAGCAGCAACATTTGTAGGCCATGTAAATTGTGCAAACAGATACAACTATTGGCCAAACTGTATATATTACATTGGTACTGAACCTGCAGGCATTTTCATAGGAAACAGTTCTTTTCCCAGTTGCATCTTTTACACTACTCATAGGATTTATTAATTAAACTTGAAGCCCCAAATTATCTCTCACAGAATGTTTTGTGTATCCTATCAGCACCCATATCACCCAAGGTCTTCTATTCTAGTGCTAAAAGATTTGCCCTATTTTGTTGTCCATGATGACCTTACAGCTAAAATATTTACATCTGTCCTTACAGCACTTAAATGCAGAGCGCTCTTACAAATCCCAGATTTCAACTTTACACAAGTCTCTGGTGAAGATGGAGGAGGAGCTTCAGAAGGTTCAGTTTGAAAAGGTGTCTGCACTTGCAGACCTGTCTTCCACAAGGGAGCTCTGCATTAAACTTGACTCGAGCAAAGAACTTCTTAATCGACAGCTGGTTGCCAAAGATCAGGAAATTGAAATGGTATGTAATACATCGAGAATTGCTAGTACTTGAGCATTATTATAATTTTGAAAAAGAGGTTTGTTTTTATAAAATACTATATCAAATATATATGCCTTTTAGCTTTGAATTTGTTTTTATTATGCTTTTAAATTTTATGTTTAAAGTTTAAAAGGTTAATTTATGACAGCTGTGTTCTAAAGAATTCAAGAACATTAAAAAAAACCCCAAAATCTTCCTTTGAATTTGTAGTTTGCGATTGTGTTTAGTCAGAATTATAAAATACACTGACAGAGCTGTGAGCAGAAAACCATGGGCCTTGCTTAGCTAAATTATAAACTAAATGGTATTCTTTCTAGCTAAATTGATCTAGTAATTGGATGCAGTCTTTTAAGTTGTGATGCAGTTGGTTGTATCTACTTTGTGCATACACTAGGGATATTCAACTGTACAGGCTCATGCTCCCAATATTGGCATATAAATAATTTGATATAAATAGAGAAATAGGAGGTATCTATAAGGAATTCAGCAGTAGCTGAACTTTGGTGGATGGGGCATCCCACAGAGGTAATGATGGAGAGGTCCATGTAGATTCTTGAATGAAAATAGTGTTTTTAGTGAGCAGTGCGATATGTTTAAGAAAAACTACCTGGACATAAATCTGGAGAAATAGAATCTGGCTCTTAGTGTATAGATACTGTATATCTATACTGAAATATCAGCCAACCTTGGCCACCTTGGCTATTTGTTATTACCAAACCTTATTAAATTTCTTATTTTGTTAATCCACCCTTTGTGATGCACTTGAGAATCATGAGTCTAGTTTATTTTATAAGAATCTACTATTAATCTTTTAATGAAGTACCATCTGCTCAACTCCTCACTTATTCTTAATTATTTCTTGATTTCACCATGAACTTTTTAATGATTAATTTGCTACTGTAAAACTTAAAAATGAGATAATCACCTTTTATTTAAAAATTTACTTGATGTTTTCTAATTGGAAAAAGCTTGTTACTGTATCAGTTGAAATAATATAAAATTGAAGTATCAGTAGTTATAAGTCCATAGCTTATAAAAATAGCATGCCACTTGCAAGTAAAGCCCAATCCTATAGTAATCTTCTTAAAGTTTTAAATCATAGCCATTAGCAGAACTTTGCGTAAAGCTTTGTAACAATTTAATTTAAAAAATATTTACTGTACTTTTTGTAGCTTCCTCTTTCCACAGTACTTCAACAGAATTTCTGACATTAACTGCTGTGACACTGAACTATTTATGTATGTGTCTTCATCTCCTTAGTAAGCCATGATGTCAAATGCCAGGATCATACCTTTACTTTTATACTTCTTCAGTTGTCAAAAACATTGAGATTAAAAAAAAAATCTGTGTTAGTTTGAATGAGAGTGGTCACTATCGGCTCATATGTTTGAATGCTTTCAAAAACTGGAAAAGTTTAGAAGGTGTTGCCGTTTTGGAGAAAGTGTGTCATTCAGGATGGGCTTTGAGTTGCCAAAAGTCCATGTCATTCCAGTTAGCAGTCTTTCTGCCTCTTACTTGTAAGGATGTGAGCTTTCAGCTCCTGCTTCAGTACCTGCTCTAGCACCATGCCTGTCTGCCTGCAGCTGTGTTCCCTACTGTGATGGTCATAGACTCTAACCTCTGAACTGTAAGCCCCCAATAAACATTTTCTTCTATAAGAGGCCTTGGTCATGGTCTCTTACCACAGCAGCAGAAGGTAACTGAGACTATCTATGATTTTAAGGTGATATTTTTACATCTAATTTAACAAATTATACAGAGTACCTGTTACCTAGTTTTTCTTAATGATTACATCTTACAAAACTATAGCCTGATATAATTATAGTATTAACATTGATCCAGGAAAAGACAAGAGAATTTCCATTGCAGAATCTATCATATTTCACTCTTGTGAATTTACATAGTTCTTTACTGTATCCTATCTTTATGCTTCTTAACCTCTGTGAGCCATTAATCAGTTCCTCACTTCTGTAATTTTATCATTTCAAGATCCAGTAACAATGGGGAATATAGTCAGATGTTTCTTTTCCACCCAACTGTTTCCAAATAACCAGCATCCACTTCCAAAATAATTGACTTAGAGGCTAAATATAAATTATAAATGCACAGCCAATAGCTCATGCTTATTACTTAGAGGCTAAATATAAATTATAAATGCACAGCCAATAGCTCATGCTTATTACTAACTAGATCTTATTTTTTTTTGTTTTGTTTTTCGAGACAGGGTTTCCCTGTGGTTTTGGAACCTGTCCTGGAACTAGCTCTTGTAGACCAGGCTGGTCTCTAACTCACAGAGATCCACCTGCCTCTGCCTCCCCAGTGCTGGGATTAAAGGCGTGCGCCACCACCGCCCGGCTAGATCTTACATTTTAAGTTAACTTATATCCCTTATTTATGCTCTGCTATGTAGTGGTACCTTATTAGGATGCCATATTTATGTCCTGCTACCTCTTCAACTGTTTGGTGTCTTGTGACTCTGCCATTCTCCTTCCTATCATCTTTAGTTTGGTTGCCCTGCCTATACTTCCTGCCTGGCCACTGGCCAGTCAGTGTTTTATTAAACCAATTCAAGTGATAAACTTTTACAGTGTAAAAGAGGATTATCCCACAGCATTTCCCCCTTTTTGTCTAATTAAAAAGAAAGGTTTTATCTTTAACATAGTAAGATTATATACAACAAAAACTGTCAGGTAAGAATCACAGTTACAATATATAGTCTATTGTATTTGGCAAAATTAGAGAAGATACTCTATTACCAATCTTATCTTTGTGAGTCCAAAGTTTTATACCTAATTTGTCTTTTATCATAACCAAAGAAAAATATAACTATCTAGTCTTCAACTTAATCAAAGACCCCAGAAGGGTGAAATGACAAGGACCTCAAGCTATCTGGAGAGCCACCTAAAGTTTCTCTTTAATACTGGGTCATCCAACTCTGGCCTACAGGCCTAGCATGTCTGACAGACTTTCCTGTGAATAAGGGTGTAGTAACATTTTGTTTGTGTTTTAACAAATAAAGCTTACCTGAAGATCAGAGTGCAGAGCTAAGCCACCAGAGGCCAGGGAAGCGGTGGCACACATCTTTGATCCCAGAACTTGGGAGACAGAGGCAGAAGGATCTCTGTTAGTTTAAGACCACCCTGGGCTACATGAGATTAAATATGTCTAAAAGAGAAACATCTCACACAAAGTAATCCCAGCACTTGGGATCCCATGCATTTAATCCCAGCACTAGGGGGCTGGAGACAGAGTGATATGACTGGTGGAGAGAGGAATATAAGGCAGGAAGAGACAGGAGCTCATTGCAATCTGAGTATGCAGTCTGAGGTACAGTCTGAAGCAGTCAGTCATAGGACACAGTCTTCTAAGCATAAGATCACCTTTTTGGTCTGAGGATTTGGTAGAGGTAAAAGGTTTCTCTAGTGGCTGGCTGTACTGTTCCCCCCCTGGTAGCTGACTTCAAGCTTTTACTATTAAGAACAATTAGAATTCGTGCTATATAAGGGAATTTTGAAGGACTGTCTTACCTTGTCTTGGCAAAGTTCAAAAGTCACCTTTTTTTTGCATTCTGCTTGTCCAGTTTGGACAATAACTGTCATCAGTTGAGACAAGGGCAGTTTCTCTGCCCACAGGGCTAGCTTTTTCCATAACAAAAACAAACTCAATACAGAGTTTCTTTGATGGCCATGATCTTCTCTGAAGTGCATTAGTGCTGCCAGGAGAGGATGTGTCTTATTGCTATAAAAACCTTATGTTATTAAAACATCTTAAATACCATATTCTGTAGATCATCGAAGTGTTTAAAGATCATTTATCTAAATATATCTGTTTATGACCTTGAAAACATACCTAACTTGACTATAAGGTTGACTTTTATAGAACACTATTAGTCTGTATTTTTAATCATACATTACATTTTAAATGAGCTATATAAGCACCATACCTTAAATAAGAGTAGAAATATACATACAGCATAACAAAAGTAACTTTAAATTTGTATCAATAAACCAAAATCTATACCATTGTTAAATATCCTGAGATTAATAGCTGTTCTTTTGGATTAAAATAGAATCAATAATTTATTCTTTTATCCTATTTCTATATCATATGCCCCTTCTTTTAGAAAGAGATCTCTGAACTTAACTATTTTATTTAGCCTTTTTTTTTACTATGACAAATAACAATTTGTAACCAACCCCATAAACAAACATCCATAATCCAATTTTTGGGAATGTGGTCATAGTTTTCTAGCCTACTTCCTGTCAATTGGGAGTACTAGTAATCTTTGGGGGACACTGGGAAAATTTAGGATTATGATCAAGTCCTGACTGGAGTATTCTGTGAGACTGAATCATCTCAGTCAGTTTTCCTTGAGGCTGTTCTGAATAAAGAAATCAGAGGAAATTGCAACAGAGGAAATCTGAGATATTGGATCATGTGGACCATGTACTCCCACTGGAGATATTTCAAGAGGTCTTCCTCTATCAAAGCTGATTTTTTTTAACCCAGAATGAATTCACAGTCTCTCATTTCCTGTGGAAACAAATACATAACCTCTTTCCCAAAGTAACATATCTTTTGACTTAAATTTTTAAGTCAAAATATCTTTTTCTTTTCTTTTTTTATTTATTTTTTAAATATTTATTTATTTATTATGTATACAATGTTCTGTCTGTGCGTATGCCTGCAGGCCAGAAGAGGGCACCAGATCTCATTACAGATGGTTGTGAGCCACCATGTGGTTGCTGGGAATTGAACTCAGGACCTTTGGAAGAGCAGGCAATGCCCTTAACCACTGAACCATCTCTCCAGCCCCCTAAAGTCAGGATATTTTTAAAATATATAGGTTGGTTTAATCTATCAGCTTTCATAATCAAATGTCTCTTAACAGTCAAAAATTTTAAAGACAACACAATAATATATATAATCCAGACTCTCTGTGTATTTTCCATCTTTACATGGCTTATTTCCTTTATATTACTCTACTCCCCTTTTTAAGGACTTTATTATTTTAAAACAATCTTTTTAGATATAAGACTGTATCTTATATCTTTCTCTTTCCTCTCCTAAGCCCGCACACATTTTCAAGCACACTGTCATGATAGGAAGTATGGGGACATGCAGGCAGACGTGGTGCTAGAGAAGGATCTGAGAATTCTACATCCAGATCGATAATCAGCAGGAAGAGAAACTAAGACACACTGGCCACACTTCCTCCAACAAAGCCATATTTCCTAATAGTGTCACTATGAACCTATGGGGGCCATTTTCCTTTAAACCACCACACTGGATAAACCTCTAAACAAATATAAATCTTGAATAGTAATTTGAAAAGTTCCAGAAAGCAAATTGAGGCCTAGATTGCTTTGGGTGTGAATTCCCCTAAAGATATGTCTTGATGATTATTGATGTGGGAGGACCCAGCCCACAGTGGGTAGTGACACTCCTGGGCAGGTTGCCCTGGATTGTATAAAGAAGCTGACTGAGCCTGAACAGGAGAGAGCCAGTAAGCAGCGTTCCTCATGGTTTCTGCTCCTATGTCATTCAGTAACACTGTCACTTGAATGTATCAGACAGATGAATCCACTCCAGGTTGGCTTTGGTCGTGGTGTTTATCACAGCCACAGAAAGTGAACTGGAACAGTTTCCTTTTTTCCCATGCATTTGCTATTTAATTGTATTTCTTCTTTTGAAAAATTTATGATCATTATTTTTCATTCCTCAATTTGTGTGAGTTCATTTACTAACTCAGGAAGTTCTTTCCCTCTCTGTCCACTGAGGTGCCTGCCCCTCCCCTAGTAACTTTACTTTTATTGACTTTTAAAGTTTGTCTTTCATAACTAGCTTTTTAAATGCATATAAAATTTATTATAACATGTATTATAAGAAATCATGCTTTCTTTTAACTGATAATCGTCCTTTTGAAGAAATATTTTGCTTACTGAGAATATTTTGAGCTCAGGATACATTGTAAGGCACAAGTTTTCCCTAGGTGTATGCGAGAGATGGAATGTGTCTACTCCTCATACTCCTTTCCTCCAGAGGACAAGGCTACGTCAAAGGGCACTTAGATGTACTCATCCAGTTCCAGACAATGTCAGTTCTGCAGAACTATGTAAAAAGTCTTAAAACTGGAAATGGAAACTGGTTGCAGTTCGAGATGGATAGAACTTTTAAATTAGTGAATTATGTGATATGGCCTGAGGGGTGGGGAGAGTGGCCCTACGGGTGTGTTGTGGTGTGTGCAGACAACTTCACAGTGAGAAATTTAAAGTCACGTGTTCCAGATAACAAAGTGAGTGGATGGGAGTAAGTCTGGATGTCCTCCCATCACACAGATGGAGAATGAGTTGGATTCCGCACGCTCTGAAATAGAACTGCTCAGGAGTCAGATGACAAACGAGAGGATCTCCATGCAGAATCTAGAGGCTTTGCTGGTGGCCAACCGAGACAAAGAGTACCAGTCCCAGATAGCGCTGCAGGAAAAGGAGTCTGAGATCCAGCTTCTGAAGGAGCACCTTTGTCTGGCAGAGAACAAAATGTGAGTCGGCTGCAGCATCGCAGCACAGAGGGCTGGTCTCAGCACCTCATAACTGAGGAGAATTTTAAAGGCAGGTCTGGAGGTTGGAGCCCACAATTGGCCATTAATTAGACTGAGAATCAGGAGTATTGTGATTTGTCTAAGATTTAAATCTGTGGTATAGTTTTTCTAACCTACGGTTTCTAAATGTAACAGTCTCTGCTGATTGTTTTGAATGATCTAAAATATTGTCTTTAGGACACGTAAAGACAGCACTCTGAAACTTGGAGGACTTTTGCATTTATGGGTCGTCTGGTGTTGCTGTCTGTCTCTCTATTTGTCACATTATAGTCCCCTGTGTCTATAAGGGTGTCTACTGGATGCCCAGAAGAACTGAACCCACAAAACACTGAGCACACCCTCGGAATTTTTATCTTACCCCAATAATACTTAGCTTGATATTCAAGTGGAAACATCTGCCTGGGTATTGAAAGTTTATTAAAATTGGTTGCCGCTGAGGAACAATATTATGAACAAAGGAACCAAGACCATGATGGGGAAACCCAAAGAAGCAGATGACCCGGGCTGGTGGGAGCTCACTGACTCCGGACTCACAGCTAGAGAACCTGCAAAGACTGAACCAAGCCCTCTGAATGCGGGTGGCAGTTGTGTGGCTTTTGCAGTTTGTAGAGCCACTAGCAGTGGAACCAATATTGATCCCTAGTACTGGCTCTTTGGAGCCCATTCTGTATGAAGGAATACCTTGCTGGCCTAGATACAGTGGGGGAGGGCCTTGGTCCTGCCTCAAGTGATATGGCAGACTTTGTTGATTCCCCATGGGAGGGCTCACCCTTTCTGAGGAGTGGATGAGGGTGGCATGGCGGTAGGTAGGGGGAGAAGAAGGATGGGAGGGAGAAGGAACTGGGATTGGTATATAAAATAAGATTGTTGAAAAAAAAAGTGGTCACCTCTAATGAAAGCTCAGCCTCTGTGGCCCATCCATAGCACGTGTCACCCTGCCCATCTTCACACCTGAGCCTGGTATCTGGGAGCATGGTGGTCATTTTCTCAGCAGTCAGCCACTCCTAGGAGCCCTTGGCCATCAGGGACCCCCAAGCCAGGGGTAGTTTCCTCTTGGGTCCTCTTGACTGCGACTGAGTCATTCTTGTCAGTTCCAGTTAGTGAGGCTGTTGTGATACCTTCATCAGGTCCTCAGGGTCCCTTCCTCAAACTTAGTAAAGAAGCAGAGGATGTATTCCATTTTAGACTTCTGCTAAATATTGTGACATGGAGCTGGCCAATGTGGGAAACTTCCATAAAAAGTATGTTTATAAAGAGCATTTACATAAATGAATAACATAGATAGATGTTACATTTGTGTATATAGAAACAGAGATAAGAAGGTTTGATTAACTGAGCAGGACTGGGATCGCTGAGGCTTTTCAAGTAATAATGCTTGTACTTCAAATATATCTAAAACATGCCCTTGAATTTGCCCATAAAAATCACAGTGTGAAGCTGAGGCTACACATTGGTCAGTAAGATGCTTGTTATGCAAACATAATGATCTGAGTTTGGATCCCCAGCATCCATGTAAAAGCCAGGAGCAGCAGTATGCAGCTGTAACCCTAGCACTGGGGGAGTGGAAACAGACAGATCCCTGAAACTCATTGACCAAACAGCATAGTCAGATGGATGAACTCCAGGTCCAGCTGGGAGACCCTTTAAAGAATAGTGGAGAGTGACTGAGTAAATACCCAAAGTCAGCCTCTGGCCTGCCCCAACACATATACAGTATACACACAAACAGGAGCAAGTCCAACATGTATACACACACACACACACACACACACAGAGAGAGAGAGAGAGAGAGAGAGAGAGAGAGAGAGAGAGAGAGAGAGAAACTTGCAAAAATCACGTTGGATCCAGCTAAGATGCCATTGTCAATATGGTTTAATATACTCTTGGAGTCACAGGCTATTGTGATTTCAATCAGCTATCACTCTTTTCTTTTGCATAGGGCTATCCAGAGTAGAGACGTGGCCCAGTTCAGAAATGTTGTAACACAGTTGGAAGCAGATTTGGACATTACTAAAAGACAGCTAGGGACAGAACGATTTGAAAGGTAAGTTAATCCCTGTGCAATGCTCTGCCTAAACATGTTCCTTAGCTAGCAGTAGGTTTTAGTTTGTTAGTCTGTGTGTAGGTACATGTGGGTTTTGTTTGTTTGTTTTCAAGACAGAGTCTCGCTCTAGCCCAGGCTAGCCTCAAACTGATGATCCTCCTGTCTCTGTCTCCAGAATGCTAGTGTTATAGGTGTTCTGGCTCAGTAAGAGGTTTATTATTTTATCACGGGTAGATTTTAATGTTTGAGTTGAGCTACAGTTTTATGATAGGTTTAATAATGTCACTGAATGTAAGTTTAAAAGCCTCACTACTTTGGTCTAGGGAAAGGGCTGTCCAAGAACTTCGCCGCCAGAATTACTCAAGTAATGCTTATCATTTGAGTTCAGTGAAGCCAAATACAAAGTGTCACTCACCAGAACGTGCTCACCATCGATCTCCTGACCGAGGCCTCGACCGATCATTGGAAGAGTAAGTGTGCACAGGACCCTGGGCACATGTAGCAGTGCTCACAAGGAGATTTGAGGGAGCAAGGAGACTGATATTAAAACTGATTGCTAAGTTGTGGTGGCACCAAAAGAAAGGGTTTTATCTATAAATGAGTTTTATATGAATATTGTATGAAAATGAAATAACTCTAAGGTTTATCTAATATTTATTCATAGTGTTTCATTTATTTTTTTGTGATACTGGGAATCAAAGCTGAGGCCTCATACATGCTAGACAAGCACTGTACACTGAACTGCGTCATCAGCCTGTATGCTATACTGTAAAGTCTGAATTCCTGTTTACTTCTGTATTATTTTCCATGTACATTTATTACAAAATGTGGGCTAATTGCTATTGCACCATAGGATAAATAGGAAATTATTTACTATTTTTATTTTAGATTTATTGTTATGTTTCACAAATATTTAAAAATTTATCTGGGAATAATTTATAATTTGTATGAAGTTACAAAAGTAAAAATATCTCTCAATCCACTGTTGCTAAATTTTGTCCTATTTTATTATATACAGAAATATGTACCTACACTACTACATGTTTCCCCGTCACACTTCTTTTTCTCTCTCTCTGAAAAAGCAGCCAGTACCTCCAGTTCCAAAGCATCCTCACGGACCGCTGTCTTGTGGTTCCCCAGTTTCTATCTGTATATTCCAATGTTACTGTGAGAGCTGAGGCCCAACACCAGCAATGTAGTCAACATTCCTGACTGACTTGCTCAGCCCAGAGTGTGTCTGACGCAGCCTCTGAATTTCTGCAGCATCATCAGTTCAAAATAGGGTGATTAGAAAGTTCAGAATCTGTTTGCAGGCCATCATTTCTACCTTTTTAGCCTACCTTTCCCAAGTACTGGGGACATTTAGCCAAATGCCAAGTTCATGATTGACTTAAATTTATTTGTTCTTTTATTCCCCCATGATCCACTGATACCTCATTATGACCAGTTGTGGTCACAATGTGTCTTCTGTAATAGTCTAAAAATACTAAAAATGAAATACTTAAAAACACCCTCTCCCAATTAAAAAGTTATTATATATATGTATATATATATATACATATATATATGTATGTATTTTTCCCCGCACATGTGTATGTGCACCAGTGATGGGTCTGGTGCCTGCAGAGGCCAGAAAGGGGCATCATGTCTCCTGGAACTGGAGGTATACAAAGTTACAAACAATCCTGAGGAATCAAAGCCTAGTCAGCCCTAGGGATTCCTGTTTCTGCCTCCCCAGCACCGAGATTACAAATGTAAACCATCATGCCCAGCTTTTTTTTGAGCTCTATGGGTCAAACTAGAATCTTAATAAATATAAGGCAAGCACTTTATTGAATGAGCCATTTCCCCAGCCAATCCATCCTGGAGCTCAGTATCACCTGTGAACAGCCAGTTCCTGTTGGTCACCTTCCAGGTCAGGCCCTTGAACTGAACTGAACTGAACTGAACTGGAAAGATGCCCTCCTCTTTCTTTTGGACAAATAGAACATCTGTCTGCTGGGTAGTCACGGCTCCAGTGGAACAGTCGTGGGGACCTCTTTCCTCTCTGCTTATGGTTCTTATTCTAGCACCAGTATTTATACCTCACACTGGCACAGCTCTGACAGGAAATGATTATTTTGTATATGGCTTGTTGTTCTTTGCTGCACTAGCTCTCGGAACTGTCTTCCTGTGGCATGTAACTTTTATGAAGTGTTCTTTTCTGAAACATTTACACTCTTTGTTTGGCCTGGTGTCTAAAACTCTGTATTCAAGCTGCTGATCCTTTTCTCTTATTGTTTCCACTTTCCTGGTAAATACCTCTACTCAGCTGTTTCTCGATCTCTCTGACTTACTGTATCTATTTTATAAAGTATTGATTTACGTTTTGCTTTATAAGCTATTTGAAATTTTTTTTTACTAAATTTAAAAAGTTTAATTTTATACTGTTTCTGTGACTGTTACATTTGGTCTCAAATCCATCACAATATCTTATGTTTGCTGTGTATATTATTCTGTCTTCTGTATTTTCCCATTTGATCTTTTCATTTTTAAAAACTCAAATTTCTTGTAATAATTAGAAAGGTTTGTATCTTTTCTGTTACTTTCATTAATAATATACCCTTAGCTCTCCTTTTAAAATTTATCTTTCACTGTCAACTTAAGATGTTATCCCTGAGCCTCGAGAGATGGCTAGGTAGTTAAGAGTGCCTGCTGCTCTTCCAGAGGACCAAGTTCAATTCTGTCTTCTCTGCCCCTAGTTCTCTTTCTTCCAGGTTGTCAAATAACTGATATCATGCAGTAGGTAGCCTCTGGTGCTGACTTAGTCTCAGCATAATATTTTGAGTCTTATCTAGAATCTTACATGTCTCTTTTAACTGCTGAGCAATATTTAATGTCCATCTATGGCTGAACCACAAGTTATTGTCTTTGAGGTAGCCATAAAGTAGTGCAGAGAATCCCAAATATCTTTTCCAGTTCCTACAACAATACCACCTTGAAAAATAGGAAATGGGCACTGGTATAAGTTATTACACAGGGTTTAGTAATATTTCCCTAATGTATTCATTTGTGTGTGCATGGTTATACCTACATTGCAGTCTTTATATACACCTCTTGCTAATAACTAAATACTGAGTTGTCCAATCAGTACCAAATAGCTTACTTAGGAGGAGATCTGAAGAAAGGAATACATGTGACAAGAAAGCAGAAGGGGCAGCTGTTAGGGGATAAAGGGACCAGCAGATGGGAGAAGTGGGAATGAGGAGGGGGACACTGAGGCAGGGGTACAAAGAGAAACAGGTATAATAGCATATATGTGTGAAACACTAACTTAAAAGCATTAATTGTAAAAGACAGTCTTCCCTTGTGGTACCCATCGCTTTAAAGTTAGGATCTGTATCTCCCGTGTCCCAAGCAGAAGGCCAGCTAACTTTTTATCTGTGCTATAATTCTCTCAGCTTGAGGATCCTGTACAAATTCAGTCACATATAGAACACAACCTTTGAGTCTGGCTTTTTTCATTCAGAATAATGTGCATGACAACCTTGCAAGTTGCACATGTCAATGTGTCTTTCTTTCTGTGTTAAAGTAGTATTCCATGGCATGAACAAATTCACTATATTCATTTCCCTTCACAGAGGCTGAAGGGGGAAACCCCAAGCGCTACTAAAGTATGCTAGAGTTATTGCATTTAAAACCTTAATCTGTTTTTTCTTCTATTATAGGAATCTTTGCTATAGAGATTTCTGACATGTGAAAAGATTCTCCACAGCCTTGGAAAGGTCAAAGATACAAACGGATTTTTTTTTTTTTGCTATTTGATTGCATTTATCTTTTGAATGCTTGACAGTGTTAAATGTATTTATTGACTTTGTGCCTCTGAGTCTATTCTCGAGTGCCATATCACAGTGATCTGGGATGATGTATGCAAACAAAAATGCACATGGCTCTTTCTATCCATACAGTAATAGTGAGTGTAAAATCTGCTTACTTCACTATTGAGCACTGTTTTGTTAACTGTCCGGAGTAAATAAAGAAGCTTAAAAAAGAGGGAAAAGTGTTTTTACAAAACTGATTTCCTTTCCTTTCTTGCTGTCTCAAATGACTGGTTGGTTATATTTTTTTTCTTTATGATTTATATTCTCATGGCTGGAAAAGCTGTGCTAACATGGGCACAGCCTAGCACTGGCCTGGGCCCCAGTATTGCATTTTGGAACCAACCTGACATGACTTCCATGCCACAGTCTACCTTCCAAGTAGGAGTGTGCCAGGGCTTTCAGCCCATGCTATTGTAGCACACAGCCCAAGTACCATGCGTTTTTACAATTTTGTCTGCTCCTACTGTTGTTAGAAAGGTAGGTGATGATATCTATCCAAAATGTAAGATTTTTTAAAAAATCTGTATTTTTAATAAGTTTTCCTCAAAACATTAAAGTACTGCAATGAATTTTATTGCCATTTTATTATTTCCCCCCTGTGGTAGCTGTCTGTAATCTATCTAGAGTGACAAGTTATTTCCCTCACCTGCATCTCTCAAGTCTCTTTTCTGTCCATAGGCTTTGATTTAATGTTGATATTAGAGCCTGAATGCTACTGTATTTTACTGATATAAGCTATTTGTATTCTTACATTTTAATAAAAAAGCAATCCCTGTCATTAATAGTATTCCTATGATGGACAGTTTCTCATTGTATCTAGTCATTATTCGATATGGCAGTAGTGACAAGGGTAGTGGCCTCTTGAGATCTTATTTCATCATGACATAATCACTAGTACGCTGATACTTTATTATAAATTCACGTCACATGCTCACTTTAGTTTGGCCTTCCAGAACCTTAAGGCTTATTCATGAAGTTTTAGACAATCATTACAGACTGGCTAAAAAATGGATAAAGTACAGTACCTGCTCATAAATATTTTAAAGAATAGTATGTAGAATAGATTTTCTGGCTCATATCAAATAAGATACTGATGTACATCTTGCAGAATGAACCTCTTAGGTAACCCAGTGACCTTGCCATTCGATCACCACAGCATTATTATTAATCTGGTCTCCTAGATAACCAACAAGAGCTGAGTATCACCTATGGAAAGTACTTGCCAGCTCGTCTGCAGAGCGCAGGGTGTTAGGAGAGGGGCATGGGAATAAAGTGTGTGAGAAAGTGTTTCAATACTTGATGAAAAGTATACAATGCTTGATTCGTGACATTGTTACATACTGTTTCAGAGGAGAGTTACATGGTATGGCGCATACAAAGGGACTACTGTTATCTAAGGCAAAAGAAATCTCACCCGGTTCTCTATTCAAACTTCAAAGACAAGATTTTTTATTAAGGTAATATTCAAGAATATTTGCTTGAAATGGGATTCTTGTCACTTGATATAAATAAATACTTAATAGCCTGTTGATGTGGTAGAGCCTGATTGTAAACAGTATACCAAACATTCTTTCTTGTTGATGTGGAAGAGCCTGATTGTAAACAGTATACCAAACATTCTTTCTTGTTGATGTGGAAGAGCCTGATTGTAAACAGTATACCAAACATTCTTTTTTGTTGATGTGGAAGAGCCTGATTGTACACAGTATACCAACCATTCTTTCTGGTTGATGTGGAAGAGCCTGATTGTACACAGTATACCAAACATTCTTTCTGGTTGATGTGGAAGAGCCTGATTGTACACAGTATACCAGACATTCTTTCTTGTTGATGTGGAAGAGCCTGATTGTAAACAGTGTACCAAACATTCTTTATTGTTGATGTGGAAGAGCCTGATTGTAAACAGTGTACCAAACATTCTTTCTTGTTGATGTGGAAGAGCCTGATTGTACACAGTGTACCAAACATTCTTTCTTGTTGATGTGGAAGAGCCTGATTGTAAACAGTATACCAAACATTCTTTCTTGTTGATGTGGAGGAGCCTGATTGTAAACAGTATACCAAACATTCTTTCTTGGATAACAGCAACAGCAAAAATCTGAAAAAGGGCTCCGAGCTCAGAAATGTTATGCTCAGTACAAAGTGTTTACTGCTGTTGAAGTGAGTGTGTTGAGAAAGACTTGTTAATTCATTGAGTAATTTAAAAACAGAAGTTTTGAGCTGGACATGCCTACAATTCTAGGACTTGGGAACAGAGGAAGAACGGTTACCAAAAGTTTAAGGCCAGCCTGTACTATGTAGTGACTTCTAGGCTAGTCAAGGCTACGTGGAACCTATCTCAAAACAAAACAAAAAAACGTTTTCAATTAAAAAGCACCCTTGGGATTCTTTTAGTCTCTTTGGTTAATATGAACCACCATTTGGTTTTCTTTAAGGAGTAGAAATCATTAGCATGAGAATCTGTGCTAAAGTTCATAAGATAGAGTTTTTAAGGAATGGGTCTTAGCTTTTTGACCTGTAGATATAACTGGATGCATGTGGTTCAGTGGTGGAGCTTGCTTCGAATATCCAAAGGCCCAGGCTCCAGTCCCGGCTTTAAAAATCACTACAATAGGAGTTCACCCATTAGAGTTTAACAATAGGAATATTATTTAATAGTGTTCAGACAGTATCAACTACATAACACACAGGTTGAAATTAATTAAAGTGTTGCTGAAGTCATGAGAAGCTGATGCTCTCAGGGCCCTTATCAGTGTCAGCTCTTCCTTACTGCCTTCTATGCTTCTTCCCAGACAACCTTGCTCTGGTTTTCAATAGGGTCTTCTTGGCTCCCCAAATGCTGTGCTTAAAGCTGCCTTTCTTTCATCATCAGAAAGAGTTTATGACTAAAGGATGAGACTCATTTGCTATACTAAAGTAGGATGCAAGCTGCCAGTTAAAAAAGAAAGACTCCTCACAGCCCATCTACCTGCAGTCCTCTTTATCAGTACTCATAGCAGGCCAGAGATCATCGATTCACTCAAAGAGAGATCGTGGTGGCGCACGCCTTTAATCCCAGCACTCAGGAGGCAGAACTCTGTGAGTTCGAGACCAGCCTGGTCTACAAGAACTAGTTCCAGGACAGGCTCCAAAACCACAGAGAAACCCTGTCTCGAAAAAAAAAAAGAATATAACTATTTAAACCTTTGATCTGAATTCCAAATATACCACAAAACATAAAAACCTCAAGGTAATTGATCCACCCCTTATCCCCTACACGTTACTCCTTTGCAGCAGAGTGAGTTAGGCTAATTCTCTTTAAATTTTATGTCATTTCCCAATTGATTTGAAAAAAGCATCGTATTTTATAAAAAGATATTTATGTTACGCAGCTTCCAAAGCAACTTGTCTTAAGATGGGAGTCTACAAAATACTCAGCCTTGCATCCTGAACACCATTTGGAATTTACCCCTACAAGCTGTTTCAGTGGGTCAGTTTGAACTTGTCTTCTTGCAATAAACTCCTGAATTGAAAGCAAATGTCTCATTTATTTTTAAGGGAAAGTATTCTATAGGTGCATTGTAACTTAGAAAAGACTCTTGGCATCACAAGGCTGAAGAACCAGAGCAGAGTTCTAATCACAGCATCAGGCCTTTGTTTCATGTGTACCTCATTGGGTTAGAATTCATAGACATAAGGAACATGTCCAACCAAACATATTCAAATATGTTGTATAGTAACATGGCCTCTTCTATTAGGCAAGAATTATGCAAGATGCTTTAGATAATAGTTCTTATTACAAATAATATGATTCCTTGGTTAAATATAAAAATAACATGTATAGCAGGGCAATGAAGTGCTATAGTGTATTAAGTCTGCCTTCTTAGAGTGCAGACTGGAATGTGATGCAGATAATAGAGATATCATTTGATTATTGTTCTATTCAGCAGTTCCTAATTCTTCATTTTATATAGCAACTTAGACACCACCACAGAAAAATTCAATGATATTAGTTGGCCTAGGACACCAGCAGTATACCTAGAGAAGAATTAAACATTGCAACTAAATTTCAGAGATTCTAACCAGTTCTTGTGAGTTTTAAAACCATAACCAAATATATTATAATAGATTTATAATATATATCTACTTATCTCATACTACATGTGCTATAGTATATATTGCACATATTTCAAATTGTATTAATTTTTTTTGTTGCATTAGAAGTTTTATTTTGCTGCTTCACATGAATTTCTAGAATTATGGGTAGTTTTAATTTTTTTAAGATTTAATTTTATTTCGTTTTTAAAAAAATGTTTATCTTCTATTTATGAGTGTTTTGCCTTCACGTATGTATATGTACTACATGCATGCCTGGTGAATGCAGAGACCAGAAGAGGGCATTGGATCCCCTAAACTGGAGTTATCTATTTTTATTTTTTTAATTCTAGGTATATGTGTGGCATGTATGAGTGCAGGTGCCTGCAGAGCCCAGGAGAAGACATCATATCCCCTAGAATTGGAATTACAGGTGACTGTAAGCCAGCCAATATAAATGCTGCGAAATGAACTTGGACCTCTGAAAGAACAGTATGCAGTCTCAACCACTGCTTGCTGATGTTTGACCATTTAAAACTCTTAAGGGATGAATTTGTCAGAGAGATCCTAGTCAACTCACTTTTCTGAGGTTCTAAGATGACAAAAAGTGAGAAGTAAATAATGGGAATGCATGCACACATACACACACACACACACACTGTTACTCTGGGTGATGTATGCGTGCACACACACATGTAGTAGGAGGTCGCTTGTTTGTTCCCAGCTGCCCAGACTTGAAATAACCACACAGAAACAGTATTAATTAAATCACTGCTTGGACTATTAGCTCTAGTTTCTTATTGGCTAACTCTTACATATAATTTGACCCATTTCTATTAATCTGTGTATTGCCATGTGGTTGTGGTTTTCTGGTTAAGGTTCTAGTGTCTGTCTCTGGAAGGGCTACGTGGTTTCTCCTGATTCGGCCTTCCTTCTCCCAGCATTCAGTTTAGTTTTCCCCACCTAGCTCTTTTCTACCCTATCAGGCCAAGCCAGTTTCTTTATTAACCAATGGTATTTACAGCATACAGAGGGGAATCCCACCTCTCTCTCTCTCTCTCTCTCTCTCTCTCTCTCTCTCTCTCTCACACACA